>NW_025727551.1:4169375-5402617 GCF_021461385.2 Schistocerca piceifrons
TTCCGATCCACTAATCCGTCTTTACTGCATCCCTCACTAATATACATTGACGAATTCACTCGGAAGTTGCGTCGCCCTGAAATACTATGGGTTCTATGACTTCTCCTTCTAAATCGAGTATCGTTTCTATGGAAACGACTGGCTCTTCTTTTGCGGTACGAGTATCTCCCTCTCGATGCACTAATCCTTCTTTACTGCATCCCTCATTCCCACTCATTGACGAATTCACACGGAAATTGTGTCGCTATGAAATACTATGGGTTCTATGACTTCTCCCTCTAAATCGAGTATCGTTTCTATGGAAACGACTTGCTTTTCTTTTGCGATACGAGTATCTCCCTCTCGATGCACTAATCCTTCTTTACTGCATCCTTAACTCCCACTCATTGACGAATTCACGCGGAAATTGCGTCGCCATGAAATACTATGGGTTCTATGACTTCTCCTTCTAAATCGAGTAACGTTTCTATGGAAACGACAGGATTTTCTTTTGGGATACGACAATCACATATCCGATCCACTAATCCGTCTTTACTGCATCCCTCACTAATACACATTGACGAATTCACACGGAAATTGCGTCGCCATGAAATATTATGGGTTCTATGACTTCTCCTTCTAAATCGAGTATCGTTTCTATGGAAACGACTGGCTTGTCTTTTGCGATACGACAATCACATTTCCGATCCACTAATCCGTCTTTACTGCATCCCACACTAATACACATTGACGAATTCACACGGAAATTGCGTTGCAATGAAATACTATGGGTTCAATGACTTCTCCTTCTAAATCGAGTAACGTTTCTATGGAAACGACAGGATTTTCTTTTGGGATACGACAATCACATTTCCGATCCACTAATCCGTCTTTACTGCATCCCTCACTAATACACATTGACGAATTCACACGGAAATTGCGTCGCCATGAAATACTATGGGTTCTATGACTTCTCCTTCTAAATCGAGTATCGTTTCTATGGAAACGACTGGCTTTTCTTTTGCGATACGAGTATCTCCCTCTCGATGCACTAATCCTTCTTTACTGCATCCCTCACTCCCACTCATTGACGAATTCACACGGAAATTGCGTCGCTATGAAATACTATGGGTTCTATGACTTGTCCTTCTAAATCGAGTATCGTTTCTATGGAAACGACTGGCTTTTCTTTTGCGATACGACAATCACATTTCCGGTCCACTAATCCGTCTTTACTGCATCCCTCACTAATACACATTGACGAATTCACACGGAAATTGAGTCGCCATCAAATACTATGGGTTCTATGACTTCTCCTTCTAAATCGAGTATCGTTTCTATGGAAACGACTGGCTTTTCTTTTGCGATACGAGTATCTCCCTCTCGATGCACTAATCCTTCTTTACTGCATCCCTCAGTCCCACTCATTGACGAATTCACACGGAAATTGCGTCGCCATGAAATACTATGGGTTCTATGACTTCTCCTTCTAAATCGAGTATCGTTTCTATGGAAACGACTGGCGTTTCTTTTGCGATACGACAATCACATTTCCGATCCACTAATCCGTCTTTACTGCATCCCTCACTAATACACATTGACGAAATCATACGGAAATTGCGTTGCTATGAAATACTATGGGTTCTATGACTTCTCCTTCTAAATCGAGTATCGTTTCTATGGAAACGACTGGCTTTTCTTTTGCGATACGAGTATCTCCCTCTCCATGCACTAATCCTTCTTTACTGCATCCCTCACTCCCACTCATTGACGAATTCACACGGAAATTGCGTCGCTATGAAATACTATGGGTTCTATGACTTCTCCTTCTAAATCGAGTATCGTTTCTATGGAAACGACTGGCTTTTCTTTTGCGATACGAGTATCTCCCTCTCGATGCACTAATCCTTCTTTACTGCATCCCTCACTGCCACTCATTGACGAATTCACACGGAAATTGCGTCGCCATGAAATACTATGGGTTCTATGACTTCTCCAATTAAATCGAGTAACGTTTCTATGGAAACGACAGGATTTTCTTTTGGGATACGACAATCACATTTCCGATCCACTAATCCGTCTTTACTGCATCCCTCACTAATACACATTGACGAATTCACACGGAAATTGCGTCGCCATGAAATACTATGGGTTCTATGACTTCTCCTTCTAACTCGAGTATCGTTTCTATGGAAACGACAGGATTTTCTTTTGGGATACGACAATCACATTTCCGATCCACTAATCCGTCTTTACTGCATCCCTCACTAATACACATTGACGAATTCACACGGAAATTGCGTCGCCATGAAATACTATGGGTTCTATGACTTCTCCTTCTAAATCGAGTATCGTTTCTATGGAAACGACTGGCTTTTCTTTTGCGATACGAGTATCTCCCTCTCGATGCACTAATCCTTCTTTACTGCATCCCACACTCCCACTCATTGACGAATTCACACGGAAATTGCGTCGCCATGAAATACTATGGGTTCTATGACTTCTCCTTCTAAATCGAGTAACGTTTCTATGGAAACGACAGGATTTTCTTTTGCGATACGACAATCACATTTCCGATCGACTAATCCGTCTTTACTGCATCCCTCACTAATATACATTGACGAATTCACACGGAAATTGCGTCGCCATGAAATACTATGGGTTCTATGACTTCTCCCTCTAAATCGAGTATCGTTTCTATGGAAACGACTGGCTTTTCTTTTGCGATACGACAATCACATTTCCGATCCACTAATCCGTCTTTACTGCATCCCTCACTAATACACATTGACGAATTCATACGGAGATTGCGTCGCTATGAAATACTATGCGTTCTATGACTTCTCCTTCTAAATCGAGTATCGTTTCTATGGAAACGACTGGCTTTTCTTTTGCGATACGAGTATCTCCCTCTCGATGCACTAATCCTTCTTTACTGCATCCCACACTCCCACTCATTGACGAATTCACACGGAAATTGCGTCGCCATGAAATACTATGGGTTCTATGACTTCTCCTTCTAAATCGAGTAACGTTTCTATGGAAACGACAGGATTTTATTTTGCGATACGACAATCACATTTCCGATCCACTAATCCGTCTTTACTGCATCCCTCACTAATACACATTGACGAATTCATACGAAAATTGCGTCGCTATGAAATACTATGGGTTCTATGACTTCTCCTTCTAAATCGAGTATCGTTTCTATGGAAACGACTGGCTTTTATTTTGCGATACGACAATCACATTTCCGATCCACTAATCCGTCTTTACTGCATCCCTCGCTAATACACATTGACGAATTCATACAGAAATTGCGTCGCCATGAAATACTATGTGTTCTATGACTTCTCCTTCTAATTCGAGTATCGTTTCTATGGAAACGACTGGCTTTTCTTTTGCGATACGACAATCACATTTCCGATCCACTAATCCGTCTTTACTGCATCCCTCACTAATACACATTGACGAATTCATTCGGAAATTGCGTCGCCATGAAATACTATGGGTTCTATGACTTCTCCTTCTAAATCGAGTAACGTTTCTATGGAAACGACAGGATTTTCTTTTGGGATACGACAATCTCATTTCCGATCCACTAATCCGTCTTTACTGCATCCCTGACTAATACACATTGACGAATTCACACGGAAATTGCGTCGCCATGAAATACTATGGGTTCTATGACTTCTCCTTCTAAATCGAGTATCGTTTCTATGGAAACGACTGGCTTTTCTTTTGCGATACGAGTATCTCCCTCTCGATGCACTAATCCTTCTTTACTGCATCCCTCGCTCCCACTCATTGACGAATTCACACTGAAATTGCGTCGCCATGAAATACTATGGGTTCCATGACTTCTCCTTCTAAGTCGAGTAACTTTTCTATGGAAATGACAGGATTTTCTTTTGGGATACGACAATCACATTTCCGATCCACTAATCCGTTTTTACTGCATCCCTCACTAATACACATTGACGAATTCACACGGAAATTGCGTCGCCATGAAATACTATGGGTTCTATGACTTCTCCTTCTAAATCGAGTAACGTTTCTATGGAAACGACAGGATTTTCTTTTGGGATACGACAATCACATTTCCGATCGACTAATCCGTCTTTACTGCATCCCTCACTAATACACGTTGACGAATTCACACGGAAATTGCGTCGCCATGAAATACTATGGGTTCTATGACTTCTCCTTCTAAATCGAGTATCGTTTCTATGGAAACGACGGGCTTTTCTTTTGCGATACGAGTATCTCCCTCTCGATGCACTAATCCTTCTTTACTGCATCCCTCACTCCCACTCATTGACCAATTCACACGGAAATTGCGTCGCCATGAAATACTATGGGTTCTATGACTTCTCCTTCTAAATCGAGTATCGTTTCTATGGAAACGACTGGCTTTTCTTTTGCGATACGACAATCACTTTTCCGATCCACTAATCCGTCTTTACTGCATCCCTCACTAATACACATTGACGAATTCCAACGGAAATTGCGTCGCCATGAAATGGGTTCTATGACTTCTCCTTCTAAATCGAGTATCGATTCTATGGAAACGACTGGCTTTTCTTTTGCGATACGACAATCACATTTCCGATCCACTAATCCGTCTTTACTGCATCCCTCACTAATACACATTGACGAATACATACGGAAATTGCGTTGCTATGAAATACTATGGGTTCCATGACTTCTCCTTCTAAATCGAGTATCGTTTCTATGGAAACGACTGGCTTTTCTTTTGCGATACGAGTATCTCCCTCTCGATGCACTAATCCTTCTTTACTGCATCCCCCACTCCCACTCATTGACGAATTCACACGGAAATTGCGTCGCTATGAAATACTATGGGTTCTATGACTTCTCCTTCTAAATCGAGTATCGTTTCTATGGAAACGACTGGCTTTTTTTTTGCGATACGAGTATCTCCCTCTCGATGCACTAATCCTTCTTTACTGCATCCCTCACTCCCACTCATTGACGAATTCACACGGAAATTGCGTCGCCATGAAATACTATGGGTTCTATGACTTCTGCTTCTAAATCGAGTAACGTTTCTATGGAAACGACAGGATTTTCTTTTGGGATACGACAATCACATTTCCGATCCACTAATCCGTCTTTACTGCATCCCTCACTAATACACATTGACGAATTCACACGGAAATTGCGTCGCCATGAAATACTATGGGTTCTAAGACTTCTCCTTCTAAATCGAGTATCGTTTCTATGGAAACGACTGGCTTTTCTTTTGCGATACGACAATCACATTTCCGATCCACTAATCCGTCTTTACTGCATCCCTCACTAATATACATTGACGAATTCACACGGAAATTGCGTCGCCCTGAAATACTATGGGTTCTATGACTTCTCCTTCAAAATCGAGTATCGTTTCTATGGAAACGACTGGCTTTTCTTTTGCGATACGAGTATCTCCCTCTCGTTGCACTAATCCTACTTTACTGCATCCCTCACTCCCACTCATTGACGAATTCACACGGAAATTGTGTCGCTATGAAATACTATGGGTTCTATGACTTCTCCTTCTAAATCGAGTATTGTTTCTATGGAAACGACTTGCTTTTCTTTTGCGATACGAGTATCTCCCTCTCGATGCACTAATCCTTCTTTACTGCATCCCTCACTCCCACTCATTGACGAATTCACACGGAAACTGCGTCGCCATGAAATACTATGGGTTCTATGACTTCTCCTTCTAAATCGAGTAACGTTTCTATGGAAACGACAGGATTTTCTTTTGGGATACGACAATCACATTTCCGATCCACTAATCCGTCTTTACTGCATGCCTCACTAATACACATTGACGAATTCACACGGAAATTGCGTCGCCATGTAATTACTATGGGTTCTATGACTTCTCCTTCTAAATCGAGTATCGTTTCTATGGAAACGACTGGCTTTTCTTTTGCGATACGAGTATCTCCCTCTCGATGCACTAATCCTTCTTTACTGCATCCCTCACTCCCACTCATTGACGAATTCACACGGAAATTGCGTCCTCATGAAATACTATGGGTTCTATGACTTCTCCTTCTAAATCGAGTATCGTTTCTATGGAAACGACTGGCTTTTCTTTTGCGATACGACAATCACATTTCCGATCCACTAATCCGCCTTTACAGCATCCCTCACTAATACACATTGACGAATTCCAACGGAAATTGCTTCGCCATGAAATACTATGGGTTCTATGACTTCTCCTTCTAAATCGAGTATCGTTTCTATGGAAACGACTGGCTTTTCTTTTGCGATACGACAATCACATTTCCGATCCACTAATCCGTCTTTACTGCATCCCTCACTAATACACATTGACGAATTCATACGGAAATTGCGTTGCTATGAAATACTATGGGTTCTATGACTTCTCCTTCTAAATCGAGTATCGTTTCTATGGAAACGACTGGCTTTTCTTTTGCGATACGAGTATCTCCCTCTCGATGCACTAATCCTTCTTTACTGCATCCCTCACTCCCACTCATTGACGAATTCACACGGAAATTGCGTCGCTATGAAATTCTATGGGTTCTATAACTTCTCCTTCTAAATCGAGTATCGTTTCTATGGAAACGACTGGCTTTTCTTTTGCGATACGAGTATCTCCCTCTCGATGCACTAATCCTTCTTTACTGCATCCCTCACTCCCACTCATTGACGAATTCACACGGAAATTGCGTCGCCATGAAATACTATGGGTTCTATGACTTCTCCTTCTAAATCGAGTAACGTTTCTATGGAAACGACAGGATTTTCTTTTGGGATACGACAATCACATTTCCGATCCACTAATCCGTCTTTACTGCATCCCTCACTAATACACATTGACGAATTCACACGGAAATTGCGTCGCCATGAAATACTATGGGTTCTATGACTTCTCCTTCTAAATCGAGTATCGTTTCTATGGAAACGACTGGCTTTTCTTTTGCGACACGACAATCACATTTCCGATCCACTAATCCGTCTTTACTGCATCCCTCACTAATACACATTGACGATTTCACACGGAAATTGCGTCGCCCTGAAATACTATGGGTTCTATGACTTCTCCTTCTAAATCTAGTAACGTTTCTATGGAAACGACAGGATTTTCTTTTGGGATACGACAATCACATTTCCGATCCACTAATCCGTCTTTACTGCATCCCTCACTAATACACATTGACGAATTCACACGGAAATTGCGTCGCCATGAAATACTATGGGTTCTATGACTTCTCCTTCTAAATCGAGTATCGTTTCTATGGAAACGACTGGCTTTTCTTTTGCGATACGACAATCACATTTCCGATCCACTAATCCGTCTTTACTGCATCCCTCACGAATACACATTGACGAATTCACACGGAAATTGCGTCGCAATTAAATACTATGGGTTCAATGACTTCTCCTTCTAAATCGAGTAACGTTTCTATGGAAACGACAAGATTTTCTTTTGGGATACGACAATCACATTTCCGATCCACTAATCCGTCTTTACTGCATCCCTCACTAATACACATTGACGAATTCACACGGAAATTGCGTCGCCATGAAATACTATGGGCTCTATGACTTCTCCTTCTAAATCGAGTATCGTTTCTATGTAAACGACTGCCTTTTCTTTTGCGATACGAGTATCTCCCTCTCGATGCACTAATCCTTCTTTACTGCATCCCTCACTCCCACTCATTGACGAATTCACACGGAAATTGCGTCGCTATGAAATACTATGGGTTCTATGACTTCTCCTTCTAAATCTAGTATCGTTTCTATGGAAACGACTGGCTTTTCTTTTGCGATACGAGTATCTCCCTCTCGATGCACTAATCCTTTTTTACTGCATCCCGCACTCCCAATCATTGACGAATTCACACGGAAATTGCGTCGCCATGAAATACTATGGGTTCTATGACTTCTCCTTCTAAATCGAGTATCGTTTCTATGGAAACGACAGGATTTTCTTTTGGGATACGACAATCACATTACCGATCCACTAATCCGTTTTTACTGCATCCCTCACTAATACACATTGACGAATTCACACGGAAATTGCGTCGCCATGAAATACTATGGGTTCTATGACTTCTCCTTCTAAATCGAGTAACGTTTCTATGGAAACGACAGGATTTTCTTTTGGGATACGACAATCACATTTCCGATCGACTAAACCGTCTTTACTGCATCCCTCACTAATATACATTGACGAATTCACACGGAAATTGCGTCGCCATGAAATATTATGGGTTCTATGACTTCTCCTTCTAAATCGAGTATCGTTTCTATGGAAACGACTGGCTTTTCTTTTGCGATACGACAATCACATTTCCGATCCACTAATCCGTCTTTACTGCATCCCTCACTAATACACATTGACGAATTCATACGGAAATTGCGTCGCTATGAAATACTATGTGTTCTATGATTTCTCCTTCTAAATCGAGTATCTTTTCTATGGAAACGACTGGCTTTTCTTTTGCGATACGAGTATCTCCCTCTCGATGCACTAATCCTTCTTTACTGCATCCCACACTCCCACTCATTGACGAATTCACACGGAAATTGCGTCGCCATGAAATACTATGGGTTCTATGACTTCTCCTTCTAAATCGAGTAACGTTTCTATGGAAACGACAGGATTTTCTTTTGCGATACGACAATCACATTTCCGATCCACTAATCCGTCTTTACTGCATCCCTCACTAATACACATTGACGAATTCATACGGAAATTGCGTCGCTATGAAATACTATGGGTTCTATGACTTCTCCTTCTAAATCGAGTATCGTTTCTATGGAAACGACTGGCTTTTCTTTTGCGATACGACAATCACATTTCCGATCCACTAATCCGTCTTTACTGCATCCCTCACTAATACACATTGACGAATTCATACGGAAATTGCGTCGTCATGAAATACTATGGGTTCTATGACTTCTCCTTCTAAATCGAGTATCGTTTCTATGGAAACGACTGGCTTTTCTTTTGCGATACGACAATCACATTTCCGATCCACTAATCCGTCTTTACTGCATCCCTCACTAATACACATTGACGAATTCAAACGGAAATTGCGTCGCCATGAAATACTATGGGTTCTATGACTTCTCCTTCTAAATCGAGTAACGTTTCTATGGAAACGACAGGATTTTCTTTTGGGATACGACAATCACATTTCCGATCCACTAATCCGTCTTTACTGCATCCCTCACTAATACACATTGACGAATTCACACGGAAATTGCGTCGCCATGAAATACTATCGGTTCTATGACTTCTCCTTCTAACTCGAGTATCGTTTCTATGGAAACGACTGGCTTTTCTTTTGCGATACGACAATCACATTTCCGATCCACTAATCCGTCTTTACTGCATCCCTCACTAATATACATTGACGAATTCACTCGGAAATTGCGTCGCCATGAAATACTATGGGTTCTATGACTTCTCCTTCTAAATCGAGTAACGTTTCTATGGAAACGACAGGATTTTCTTTTGGGATACGACAATCACATTTCCGATCGACTAATCCGTCTTTACTGCATCCCTCACTAATACACGTTGACGAATTCACACGGAAATTGCGTCGCCATGAAATACTATGGGTTCTATGACTTCTCCTTCTAAATCGAGTATCGTTTCTATGGAAACGACGGGCTTTTCTTTTGCGATACGAGTATCTCCCTCTCGATGCACTAATCCTTCTTTACTGCATCCCTCACTCCCACTCATTGACCAATTCACACGGAAATTGCGTCGCCATGAAATACTATGGGTTCTATGACTTCTCCTTCTAAATCGAGTATCGTTTCTATGGAAACGACTGGCTTTTCTTTTGCGATACGACAATCACTTTTCCGATCCACTAATCCGTCTTTACTGCATCCCTCACTAATACACATTGACGAATTCCAACGGAAATTGCGTCGCCATGAAATGGGTTCTATGACTTCTCCTTCTAAATCGAGTATCGATTCTATGGAAACGACTGGCTTTTCTTTTGCGATACGACAATCACATTTCCGATCCACTAATCCGTCTTTACTGCATCCCTCACTAATACACATTGACGAATACATACGGAAATTGCGTTGCTATGAAATACTATGGGTTCCATGACTTCTCCTTCTAAATCGAGTATCGTTTCTATGGAAACGACTGGCTTTTCTTTTGCGATACGAGTATCTCCCTCTCGATGCACTAATCCTTCTTTACTGCATCCCCCACTCCCACTCATTGACGAATTCACACGGAAATTGCGTCGCTATGAAATACTATGGGTTCTATGACTTCTCCTTCTAAATCGAGTATCGTTTCTATGGAAACGACTGGCTTTTTTTTTGCGATACGAGTATCTCCCTCTCGATGCACTAATCCTTCTTTACTGCATCCCTCACTCCCACTCATTGAGGAATTCACACGGAAATTGCGTCGCCATGAAATACTATGGGTTCTATGACTTCTGCTTCTAAATCGAGTAACGTTTCTATGGAAACGACAGGATTTTCTTTTGGGATACGACAATCACATTTCCGATCCACTAATCCGTCTTTACTGCATCCCTCACTAATACACATTGACGAATTCACACGGAAATTGCGTCGCCATGAAATACTATGGGTTCTAAGACTTCTCCTTCTAAATCGAGTATCGTTTCTATGGAAACGACTGGCTTTTCTTTTGCGATACGACAATCACATTTCCGATCCACTAATCCGTCTTTACTGCATCCCTCACTAATATACATTGACGAATTCACACGGAAATTGCGTCGCCCTGAAATACTATGGGTTCTATGACTTCTCCTTCAAAATCGAGTATCGTTTCTATGGAAACGACTGGCTTTTCTTTTGCGATACGAGTATCTCCCTCTCGTTGCACTAATCCTACTTTACTGCATCCCTCACTCCCACTCATTGACGAATTCACACGGAAATTGTGTCGCTATGAAATACTATGGGTTCTATGACTTCTCCTTCTAAATCGAGTATTGTTTCTATGGAAACGACTTGCTTTTCTTTTGCGATACGAGTATCTCCCTCTCGATGCACTAATCCTTCTTTACTGCATCCCTCACTCCCACTCATTGACGAATTCACACGGAAACTGCGTCGCCATGAAATACTATGGGTTCTATGACTTCTCCTTCTAAATCGAGTAACGTTTCTATGGAAACGACAGGATTTTCTTTTGGGATACGACAATCACATTTCCGATCCACTAATCCGTCTTTACTGCATGCCTCACTAATACACATTGACGAATTCACACGGAAATTGCGTCGCCATGTAATTACTATGGGTTCTATGACTTCTCCTTCTAAATCGAGTATCGTTTCTATGGAAACGACTGGCTTTTCTTTTGCGATACGAGTATCTCCCTCTCGATGCACTAATCCTTCTTTACTGCATCCCTCACTCCCACTCATTGACGAATTCACACGGAAATTGCGTCCTCATGAAATACTATGGGTTCTATGACTTCTCCTTCTAAATCGAGTATCGTTTCTATGGAAACGACTGGCTTTTCTTTTGCGATACGACAATCACATTTCCGATCCACTAATCCGCCTTTACAGCATCCCTCACTAATACACATTGACGAATTCCAACGGAAATTGCTTCGCCATGAAATACTATGGGTTCTATGACTTCTCCTTCTAAATCGAGTATCGTTTCTATGGAAACGACTGGCTTTTCTTTTGCGATACGACAATCACATTTCCGATCCACTAATCCGTCTTTACTGCATCCCTCACTAATACACATTGACGAATTCATACGGAAATTGCGTTGCTATGAAATACTATGGGTTCTATGACTTCTCCTTCTAAATCGAGTATCGTTTCTATGGAAACGACTGGCTTTTCTTTTGCGATACGAGTATCTCCCTCTCGATGCACTAATCCTTCTTTACTGCATCCCTCACTCCCACTCATTGACGAATTCACACGGAAATTGCGTCGCTATGAAATTCTATGGGTTCTATAACTTCTCCTTCTAAATCGAGTATCGTTTCTATGGAAACGACTGGCTTTTCTTTTGCGATACGAGTATCTCCCTCTCGATGCACTAATCCTTCTTTACTGCATCCCTCACTCCCACTCATTGACGAATTCACACGGAAATTGCGTCGCCATGAAATACTATGGGTTCTATGACTTCTCCTTCTAAATCGAGTAACGTTTCTATGGAAACGACAGGATTTTCTTTTGGGATACGACAATCACATTTCCGATCCACTAATCCGTCTTTACTGCATCCCTCACTAATACACATTGACGAATTCACACGGAAATTGCGTCGCCATGAAATACTATGGGTTCTATGACTTCTCCTTCTAAATCGAGTATCGTTTCTATGGAAACGACTGGCTTTTCTTTTGCGACACGACAATCACATTTCCGATCCACTAATCCGTCTTTACTGCATCCCTCACTAATACACATTGACGATTTCACACGGAAATTGCGTCGCCCTGAAATACTATGGGTTCTATGACTTCTCCTTCTAAATCTGGTAACGTTTCTATGGAAACGACAGGATTTTCTTTTGGGATACGACAATCACATTTCCGATCCACTAATCCGTCTTTACTGCATCCCTCACTAATACACATTGACGAATTCACACGGAAATTGCGTCGCCATGAAATACTATGGGTTCTATGACTTCTCCTTCTAAATCGAGTATCGTTTCTATGGAAACGACTGGCTTTTCTTTTGCGATACGACAATCACATTTCCGATCCACTAATCCGTCATTACTGCATCCCTCACGAATACACATTGACGAATTCACACGGAAATTGCGTCGCAATTAAATACTATGGGTTCAATGACTTCTCCTTCTAAATCGAGTAACGTTTCTATGGAAACGACAAGATTTTCTTTTGGGATACGACAATCACATTTCCGATCCACTAATCCGTCTTTACTGCATCCCTCACTAATACACATTGACGAATTCACACGGAAATTGCGTCGCCATGAAATACTATGGGCTCTATGACTTCTCCTTCTAAATCGAGTATCGTTTCTATGTAAACGACTGCCTTTTCTTTTGCGATACGAGTATCTCCCTCTCGATGCACTAATCCTTCTTTACTGCATCCCTCACTCCCACTCATTGACGAATTCACACGGAAATTGCGTCGCTATGAAATACTATGGGTTCTATGACTTCTCCTTCTAAATCTAGTATCGTTTCTATGGAAACGACTGGCTTTTCTTTTGCGATACGAGTATCTCCCTCTCGATGCACTAATCCTTTTTTACTGCATCCCGCACTCCCAATCATTGACGAATTCACACGGAAATTGCGTCGCCATGAAATACTATGGGTTCTATGACTTCTCCTTCTAAATCGAGTATCGTTTCTATGGAAACGACAGGATTTTCTTTTGGGATACGACAATCACATTACCGATCCACTAATCCGTTTTTACTGCATCCCTCACTAATACACATTGACGAATTCACACGGAAATTGCGTCGCCATGAAATACTATGGGTTCTATGACTTCTCCTTCTAAATCGAGTAACGTTTCTATGGAAACGACAGGATTTTCTTTTGGGATACGACAATCACATTTCCGATCGACTAAACCGTCTTTACTGCATCCCTCACTAATATACATTGACGAATTCACACGGAAATTGCGTCGCCATGAAATATTATGGGTTCTATGACTTCTCCTTCTAAATCGAGTATCGTTTCTATGGAAACGACTGGCTTTTCTTTTGCGATACGACAATCACATTTCCGATCCACTAATCCGTCTTTACTGCATCCCTCACTAATACACATTGACGAATTCATACGGAAATTGCGTCGCTATGAAATACTATGGGTTCTATGATTTCTCCTTCTAAATCGAGTATCTTTTCTATGGAAACGACTGGCTTTTCTTTTGCGATACGAGTATCTCCCTCTCGATGCACTAATCCTTCTTTACTGCATCCCACACTCCCACTCATTGACGAATTCACACGGAAATTGCGTCGCCATGAAATACTATGGGTTCTATGACTTCTCCTTCTAAATCGAGTAACGTTTCTATGGAAACGACAGGATTTTCTTTTGCGATACGACAATCACATTTCCGATCCACTAATCCGTCTTTACTGCATCCCTCACTAATACACATTGACGAATTCATACGGAAATTGCGTCGCTATGAAATACTATGGGTTCTATGACTTCTCCTTCTAAATCGAGTATCGTTTCTATGGAAACGACTGGCTTTTCTTTTGCGATACGACAATCACATTTCCGATCCACTAATCCGTCTTTACTGCATCCCTCACTAATACACATTGACGAATTCATACGGAAATTGCGTCGTCATGAAATACTATGGGTTCTATGACTTCTCCTTCTAAATCGAGTATCGTTTCTATGGAAACGACTGGCTTTTCTTTTGCGATACGACAATCACATTTCCGATCCACTAATCCGTCTTTACTGCATCCCTCACTAATACACATTGACGAATTCAAACGGAAATTGCGTCGCCATGAAATACTATGGGTTCTATGACTTCTCCTTCTAAATCGAGTAACGTTTCTATGGAAACGACAGGATTTTCTTTTGGGATACGACAATCACATTTCCGATCCACTAATCCGTCTTTACTGCATCCCTCACTAATACACATTGACGAATTCACACGGAAATTGCGTCGCCATGAAATACTATGGGTTCTATGACTTCTCCTTCTAACTCGAGTATCGTTTCTATGGAAACGACTGGCTTTTCTTTTGCGATACGACAATCACATTTCCGATCCACTAATCCGTCTTTACTGCATCCCTCACTAATATACATTGACGAATTCACTCGGAAGTTGCGTCGCCCTGAAATACTATGGTTTCTATGACTTCTCCTTCTAAATCGAGTATCGTTTCTATGGAAACGACTGGCTCTTCTTTTGCGGTACGAGTATCTCCCTCTCGATGCACTAATCCTTCTTTACTGCATCCCTCATTCCCACTCATTGACGAATTCACACGGAAATTGTGTCGCTATGAAATACTATGGGTTCTATGACTTCTCCTTCTAAATCGAGTATCGTTTCTATGGAAACGACTTGCTTTTCTTTTGCGATACGAGTATCTCCCTCTCGATGCACTAATCCTTCTTTACTGCATCCTTAACTCCCACTCATTGACGAATTCACGCGGAAATTGCGTCGCCATGAAATACTATGGGTTCTATGACTTCTCCTTCTAAATCGAGTAACGTTTCTATGGAAACGACAGGATTTTCTTTTGGGATACGACAATCACATATCCGATCCACTAATCCGTCTTTACTGCATCCCTCACTAATACACATTGACGAATTCACACGGAAATTGCGTCGCCATGAAATATTATGGGTTCTATGACTTCTCCTTCTAAATCGAGTATCGTTTCTATGGAAACGACTGGCTTGTCTTTTGCGATACGACAATCACATTTCCGATCCACTAATCCGTCTTTACTGCATCCCACACTAATACACATTGACGAATTCACACGGAAATTGCGTTGCAATGAAATACTATGGGTTCAATGACTTCTCCTTCTAAATCGAGTAACGTTTCTATGGAAACGACAGGATTTTCTTTTGGGATACGACAATCACATTTCGATCCACTAATCCGTCTTTACTGCATCCCTCACTAATACACATTGACGAATTCACACGGAAATTGCGTCGCCATGAAATACTATGGGTTCTATGACTTCTCCTTCTAAATCGAGTATCGTTTCTATGGAAACGACTGGCTTTTCTTTTGCGATACGAGTATCTCCCTCTCGATGCACTAATCCTTCTTTACTGCATCCCTCACTCCCACTCATTGACGAATTCACACGGAAATTGCGTCGCTATGAAATACTATGGGTTCTATGACTTGTCCTTCTAAATCGAGTATCGTTTCTATGGAAACGACTGGCTTTTCTTTTGCGATACGACAATCACATTTCCGATCCACTAATCCGTCTTTACAGCATCCCTCACTAATACACATTGACGAATTCACACGGAAATTGCGTCGCCATGAAATACTATGGGTTCTATGACTTCTCCTTCTAAATCGAGTATCGTTTCTATGGAAACGACTGGCTTTTCTTTTGCGATACGAGTATCATCCTCTCGATGCACTAATCCTTCTTAACTGCATCCCTCACTCCCACTCATTGACCAATTCACACGGAAATTGTGTCGCTATGAAATACTATGGGTTCTATGACTTCTCCTTCTAAATCGAGTATCGTTTCTATGGAAACGACTGGCTTTTCTTTTGCAATACGAGTATCTCCCTCTCGATGCACTAATCCTTCTTTACTGCATCCCTCACTCCCACTCATTGACGAATTCACACGGAAATTGCGTCGCCATGAAATACTATGGGTTCTATGACTTCTCCTTCTAAATCGAGTATCGTTTCTATGGAAACGATTGGCTTTTCTTTTGCGATACGACAATCACATTTCCGATCCACTAATCCGTCTTTACTGCATCCCTCACTAATACACATTGACGAATTCATACGGAAATTGCGTTGCTATGAAATACTATGGGTTCTATGACTTCTCCTTCTAAATCGAGTATCGTTTCTATGGAAACGACTGGCTTTTCTTTTGCGATACGAGTATCTCCCTCTCGATGCACTAATCCTTCTTTACTGCATCCCTCACTCCTACTCATTGACGAATTCACACGGAAATTGCGTCGCTATGAAATACTATGGGTTCTATGGCTTCTCCTTCTAAATCGAGTATCGTTTCTATGGAAACGACTGGCTTTTCTTTTGCGATACGAGTATCTCCCTCTCGATGCACTAATCCTTCTTTACTGCATCCCTCACTCCCACTCATTGACGAATTCACACGGAAATTGCGTCGCCATGAAATACTATGGGTTCTATGACTTCTCCTTCTAAATCGAGTAACGTTTCTATGGAAACGACAGGATTTTCTTTTGGGATACGACAATCACATTTCCGATCCACTAATCCGTCTTTACTGCATCCCTCACTAATACACATTGACGAATTCACACGGAAATTGCGTCGCCATGAAATACTATGGGTTCTATGACTTCTCCTTCTAACTCGAGTATCGTTTCTATGGAAACGACTGGCTTTTCTTTTGCGATACGACAATCACATTTCCGATCCACTAATCCGTCTTTACTGCATCCCTCACTAATATACATTGACGAATTCACTCGGAAGTTGCGTCGCCCTGAAATACTATGGGTTCTATGACTTCTCCTTCTAAATCGAGTATCGTTTCTATGGAAACGACTGGCTCTTCTTTTGCGGTACGAGTATCTCCCTCTCGATGCACTAATCCTTCTTTACTGCATCCCTCATTCCCACTCATTGACGAATTCACACGGAAATTGTGTCGCTATGAAATACTATGGGTTCTATGACTTCTCCCTCTAAATCGAGTATCGTTTCTATGGAAACGACTTGCTTTTCTTTTGCGATACGAGTATCTCCCTCTCGATGCACTAATCCTTCTTTACTGCATCCTTAACTCCCACTCATTGACGAATTCACGCGGAAATTGCGTCGCCATGAAATACTATGGGTTCTATGACTTCTCCTTCTAAATCGAGTAACGTTTCTATGGAAACGACAGGATTTTCTTTTGGGATACGACAATCACATATCCGATCCACTAATCCGTCTTTACTGCATCCCTCACTAATACACATTGACGAATTCACACGGAAATTGCGTCGCCATGAAATATTATGGGTTCTATGACTTCTCCTTCTAAATCGAGTATCGTTTCTATGGAAACGACTGGCTTGTCTTTTGCGATACGACAATCACATTTCCGATCCACTAATCCGTCTTTACTGCATCCCACACTAATACACATTGACGAATTCACACGGAAATTGCGTTGCAATGAAATACTATGGGTTCAATGACTTCTCCTTCTAAATCGAGTAACGTTTCTATGGAAACGACAAGATTTTCTTTTGGGATACGACAATCACATTTCCGATCCACTAATCCGTCTTTACTGCATCCCTCACTAATACACATTGACGAATTCACACGGAAATTGCGTCGCCATGAAATACTATGGGTTCTATGACTTCTCCTTCTAAATCGAGTATCGTTTCTATGGAAACGACTGGCTTTTCTTTTGCGATACGAGTATCTCCCTCTCGATGCACTAATCCTTCTTTACTGCATCCCTCACTCCCACTCATTGACGAATTCACACGGAAATTGCGTCGCTATGAAATACTATGGGTTCTATGACTTGTCCTTCTAAATCGAGTATCGTTTCTATGGAAACGACTGGCTTTTCTTTTGCGATACGACAATCACATTTCCGATCCACTAATCCGTCTTTACTGCATCCCTCACTAATACACATTGACGAATTCACACGGAAATTGCGTCGCCATCAAATACTATGGGTTCTATGACTTCTCCTTCTAAATCGAGTATCGTTTCTATGGAAACGACTGGCTTTTCTTTTGCGATACGAGTATCTCCCTCTCGATGCACTAATCCTTCTTTACTGCATCCCTCAGTCCCACTCATTGACGAATTCACACGGAAATTGCGTCGCCATGAAATACTATGGGTTCTATGACTTCTCCTTCTAAATCGAGTATCGTTTCTATGGAAACGACTGGCGTTTCTTTTGCGATACGACAATCACATTTCCGATCCACTAATCCGTCTTTACTGCATCCCTCACTAATACACATTGACGAAATCATACGGAAATTGCGTTGCTATGAAATACTATGGGTTCTATGACTTCTCCTTCTAAATCGAGTATCGTTTCTATGGAAACGACTGGCTTTTCTTTTGCGATACGAGTATCTCCCTCTCCATGCACTAATCCTTCTTTACTGCATCCCTCACTCCCACTCATTGACGAATTCACACGGAAATTGCGTCGCTATGAAATACTATGGGTTCTATGACTTCTCCTTCTAAATCGAGTATCGTTTCTATGGAAACGACTGGCTTTTCTTTTGCGATACGAGTATCTCCCTCTCGATGCACTAATCCTTCTTTACTGCATCCCTCACTGCCACTCATTGACGAATTCACACGGAAATTGCGTCGCCATGAAATACTATGGGTTCTATGACTTCTCCAATTAAATCGAGTAACGTTTCTATGGAAACGACAGGATTTTCTTTTGGGATACGACAATCACATTTCCGATCCACTAATCCGTCTTTACTGCATCCCTCACTAATACACATTGACGAATTCACACGGAAATTGCGTCGCCATGAAATACTATGGGTTCTATGACTTCTCCTTCTAACTCGAGTATCGTTTCTACGGAAACGACAGGATTTTCTTTTGGGATACGACAATCACATTTCCGATCCACTAATCCGTCTTTACTGCATCCCTCACTAATACACATTGACGAATTCACACGGAAATTGCGTCGCCATGAAATACTATGGGTTCTATGACTTCTCCTTCTAAATCGAGTATCGTTTCTATGGAAACGACTGGCTTTTCTTTTGCGATACGAGTATCTCCCTCTCGATGCACTAATCCTTCTTTACTGCATCCCACACTCCCACTCATTGACGAATTCACACGGAAATTGCGTCGCCATGAAATACTATGGGTTCTATGACTTCTCCTTCTAAATCGAGTAACGTTTCTATGGAAACGACAGGATTTTCTTTTGCGATACGACAATCACATTTCCGATCGACTAATCCGTCTTTACTGCATCCCTCACTAATATACATTGACGAATTCACACGGAAATTGCGTCGCCATGAAATACTATGGGTTCTATGACTTCTCCCTCTAAATCGAGTATCGTTTCTATGGAAACGACTGGCTTTTCTTTTGCGATACGACAATCACATTTCCGATCCACTAATCCGTCTTTACTGCATCCCTCACTAATACACATTGACGAATTCATACGGAGATTGCGTCGCTATGAAATACTATGCGTTCTATGACTTCTCCTTCTAAATCGAGTATCGTTTCTATGGAAACGACTGGCTTTTCTTTTGCGATACGAGTATCTCCCTCTCGATGCACTAATCCTTCTTTACTGCATCCCACACTCCCACTCATTGACGAATTCACACGGAAATTGCGTCGCCATGAAATACTATGGGTTCTATGACTTCTCCTTCTAAATCGAGTAACGTTTCTATGGAAACGACAGGATTTTATTTTGCGATACGACAATCACATTTCCGATCCACTAATCCGTCTTTACTGCATCCCTCACTAATACACATTGACGAATTCATACGAAAATTGCGTCGCTATGAAATACTATGGGTTCTATGACTTCTCCTTCTAAATCGAGTATCGTTTCTATGGAAACGACTGGCTTTTATTTTGCGATACGACAATCACATTTCCGATCCACTAATCCGTCTTTACTGCATCCCTCGCTAATACACATTGACGAATTCATACAGAAATTGCGTCGCCATGAAATACTATGTGTTCTATGACTTCTCCTTCTAATTCGAGTATCGTTTCTATGGAAACGACTGGCTTTTCTTTTGCGATACGACAATCACATTTCCGATCCACTAATCCGTCTTTACTGCATCCCTCACTAATACACATTGACGAATTCATTCGGAAATTGCGTCGCCATGAAATACTATGGGTTCTATGACTTCTCCTTCTAAATCGAGTAACGTTTCTATGGAAACGACAGGATTTTCTTTTGGGATACGACAATCACATTTCCGATCCACTAATCCGTCTTTACTGCATCCCTGACTAATACACATTGACGAATTCACACGGAAATTGCGTCGCCATGAAATACTATGGGTTCTATGACTTCTCCTTCTAAATCGAGTATCGTTTCTATGGAAACGACTGGCTTTTCTTTTGCGATACGAGTATCTCCCTCTCGATGCACTAAACCTTCTTTACTGCATCCCTCGCTCCCACTCATTGACGAATTCACACTGAAATTGCGTCGCCATGAAATACTATGGGTTCCATGACTTCTTCTTCTAAGTCGAGTAACTTTTCTATGGAAATGACAGGATTTTCTTTTGGGATACGACAATCACATTTCCGATCCACTAATCCGTTTTTACTGCATCCCTCACTAATACACATTGACGAATTCACACGGAAATTGCGTCGCCATGAAATACTATGGGTTCTATGACTTCTCCTTCTAAATCGAGTAACGTTTCTATGGAAACGACAGGATTTTCTTTTGGGATACGACAATCACATTTCCGATCGACTAATCCGTCTTTACTGCATCCCTCACTAATACACGTTGACGAATTCACACGGAAATTGCGTCGCCATGAAATACTATGGGTTCTATGACTTCTCCTTCTAAATCGAGTATCGTTTCTATGGAAACGACGGGCTTTTCTTTTGCGATACGAGTATCTCCCTCTCGATGCACTAATCCTTCTTTACTGCATCCCTCACTCCCACTCATTGACCAATTCACACGGAAATTGCGTCGCCATGAAATACTATGGGTTCTATGACTTCTCCTTCTAAATCGAGTATCGTTTCTATGGAAACGACTGGCTTTTCTTTTGCGATACGACAATCACTTTTCCGATCCACTAATCCGTCTTTACTGCATCCCTCACTAATACACATTGACGAATTCCAACGGAAATTGCGTCGCCATGAAATGGGTTCTATGACTTCTCCTTCTAAATCGAGTATCGATTCTATGGAAACGACTGGCTTTTCTTTTGCGATACGACAATCACATTTCCGATCCACTAATCCGTCTTTACTGCATCCCTCACTAATACACATTGACGAATACATACGGAAATTGCGTTGCTATGAAATACTATGGGTTCCATGACTTCTCCTTCTAAATCGAGTATCGTTTCTATGGAAACGACTGGCTTTTCTTTTGCGATACGAGTATCTCCCTCTCGATGCACTAATCCTTCTTTACTGCATCCCTCACTCCCACTCATTGACGAATTCACACGGAAATTGCGTCGCTATGAAATACTATGGGTTCTATGACTTCTCCTTCTAAATCGAGTATCGTTTCTATGGAAACGACTGGCTTTTTTTTTGCGATACGAGTATCTCCCTCTCGATGCACTAATCCTTCTTTACTGCATCCCTCACTCCCACTCATTGACGAATTCACACGGAAATTGCGTCGCCATGAAATACTATGGGTTCTATGACTTCTGCTTCTAAATCGAGTAACGTTTCTATGGAAACGACAGGATTTTCTTTTGGGATACGACAATCACATTTCCGATCCACTAATCCGTCTTTACTGCATCCCTCACTAATACACATTGACGAATTCACACGGAAATTGCGTCGCCATGAAATACTATGGGTTCTAAGACTTCTCCTTCTAAATCGAGTATCGTTTCTATGGAAACGACTGGCTTTTCTTTTGCGATACGACAATCACATTTCCGATCCACTAATCCGTCTTTACTGCATCCCTCACTAATATACATTGACGAATTCACACGGAAATTGCGTCGCCCTGAAATACTATGGGTTCTATGACTTCTCCTTCAAAATCGAGTATCGTTTCTATGGAAACGACTGGCTTTTCTTTTGCGATACGAGTATCTCCCTCTCGTTGCACTAATCCTACTTTACTGCATCCCTCACTCCCACTCATTGACGAATTCACACGGAAATTGTGTCGCTATGAAATACTATGGGTTCTATGACTTCTCCTTCTAAATCGAGTATTGTTTCTATGGAAACGACTTGCTTTTCTTTTGCGATACGAGTATCTCCCTCTCGATGCACTAATCCTTCTTTACTGCATCCCTCACTCCCACTCATTGACGAATTCACATGGAAACTGCGTCGCCATGAAATACTATGGGTTCTATGACTTCTCCTTCTAAATCGAGTAACGTTTCTATGGAAACGACAGGATTTTCTTTTGGGATACGACAATCACATTTCCGATCCACTAATCCGTCTTTACTGCATGCCTCACTAATACACATTGACGAATTCACACGGAAATTGCGTCGCCATGTAATTACTATGGGTTCTATGACTTCTCCTTCTAAATCGAGTATCGTTTCTATGGAAACGACTGGCTTTTCTTTTGCGATACGAGTATCTCCCTCTCGATGCACTAATCCTTCTTTACTGCATCCCTCACTCCCACTCATTGACGAATTCACACGGAAATTGCGTCCTCATGAAATACTATGGGTTCTATGACTTCTCCTTCTAAATCGAGTATCGTTTCTATGGAAACGACTGGCTTTTCTTTTGCGATACGACAATCACATTTCCGATCCACTAATCCGCCTTTACAGCATCCCTCACTAATACACATTGACGAATTCCAACGGAAATTGCTTCGCCATGAAATACTATGGGTTCTATGACTTCTCCTTCTAAATCGAGTATCGTTTCTATGGAAACGACTGGATTTTCTTTTGCGATACGACAATCACATTTCCGATCCACTAATCCGTCTTTACTGCATCCCTCACTAATACACATTGACGAATTCATACGGAAATTGCGTTGCTATGAAATACTATGGGTTCTATGACTTCTCCTTCTAAATCGAGTATCGTTTCTATGGAAACGACTGGCTTTTCTTTTGCGATACGAGTATCTCCCTCTCGATGCACTAATCCTTCTTTACTGCATCCCTCACTCCCACTCATTGACGAATTCACACGGAAATTGCGTCGCTATGAAATTCTATGGGTTCTATAACTTCTCCTTCTAAATCGAGTATCGTTTCTATGGAAACGACTGGCTTTTCTTTTGCGATACGAGTATCTCCCTCTCGATGCACTAATCCTTCTTTACTGCATCCCTCACTCCCACTCATTGACGAATTCACACGGAAATTGCGTCGCCATGAAATACTATGGGTTCTATGACTTCTCCTTCTAAATCGAGTAACGTTTCTATGGAAACGACAGGATTTTCTTTTGGGATACGACAATCACATTTCCGATCCACTAATCCGCCTTTACTGCATCCCTCACTAATACACATTGACGAATTCACACAGAAATTGCGTCGCCATGAAATACTATGGGTTCTATGACTTCTCCTTCTAAATCGAGTATCGTTTCTATGGAAACGACTGGCTTTTCTTTTGCGACACGACAATCACATTTCCGATCCACTAATCCGTCTTTACTGCATCCCTCACTAATACACATTGACGATTTCACACGGAAATTGCGTCGCCCTGAAATACTATGGGTTCTATGACTTCTCCTTCTAAATCTAGTAACGTTTCTATGGAAACGACAGGATTTTCTTTTGGGATACGACAATCACATTTCCGATCCACTAATCCGTCTTTACTGCATCCCTCACTAATACACATTGACGAATTCACACGGAAATTGCGTCGCCATGAAATACTATGGGTTCTATGACTTCTCCTTCTAAATCGAGTATCGTTTCTATGGAAACGACTGGCTTTTCTTATGCGATACGACAATCACATTTCCGATCCACTAATCCGTCTTTACTGCATCCCTCACGAATACACATTGACGAATTCACACGGAAATTGCGTCGCAATTAAATACTATGGGTTCAATGACTTCTCCTTCTAAATCGAGTAACGTTTCTATGGAAACGACAAGATTTTCATTTGGGATACGACAATCACATTTCCGATCCACTAATCCGTCTTTACTGCATCCCTCACTAATACACATTGACGAATTCACACGGAAATTGCGTCGCCATGAAATACTATGGGCTCTATGACTTCTCCTTCTAAATCGAGTATCGTTTCTATGTAAACGACTGCCTTTTCTTTTGCGATACGAGTATCTCCCTCTCGATGCACTAATCCTTCTTTACTGCATCCCTCACTCCCACTCATTGACGAATTCACACGGAAATTGCGTCGTTATGAAATACTATGGGTTCTATGACTTCTCCTTCTGAATCTAGTATCGTTTCTATGGAAACGACTGGCTTTTCTTTTGCGATACGAGTATCTCCCTCTCGATGCACTAATCCTTTTTTACTGCATCCCGCACTCCCAATCATTGACGAATTCACACGGAAATTGCGTCGCCATGAAATACTATGGGTTCTATGACTTCTCCTTCTAAATCGAGTATCGTTTCTATGGAAACGACAGGATTTTCTTTTGGGATACGACAATCACATTACCGATCCACTAATCCGTTTTTACTGCATCCCTCACTAATACACATTGACGAATTCACACGGAAATTGCGTCGCCATGAAATACTATGGGTTCTATGACTTCTCCTTCTAAATCGAGTAACGTTTCTATGGAAACGACAGGATTTTCTTTTGGGATACGACAATCACATTTCCGATCGACTAAACCGTCTTTACTGCATCCCTCACTAATATACATTGACGAATTCACACGGAAATTGCGTCGCCATGAAATATTATGGGTTCTATGACTTCTCCTTCTAAATCGAGTATCGTTTCTATGGAAACGACTGGCTTTTCTTTTGCGATACGACAATCACATTTCCGATCCACTAATCCGTCTTTACTGCATCCCTCACTAATACACATTGACGAATTCATACGGAAATTGCGTCGCTATGAAATACTATGGGTTCTATGATTTCTCCTTCTAAATCGAGTATCTTTTCTATGGAAACGACTGGCTTTTCTTTTGCGATACGAGTATCTCCCTCTCGATGCACTAATCCTTCTTTACTGCATCCCACACTCCCACTCATTGACGAATTCACACGGAAATTGCGTCGCCATGAAATACTATGGGTTCTATGACTTCTCCTTCTAAATCGAGTAACGTTTCTATGGAAACGACAGGATTTTCTTTTGCGATACGACAATCACATTTCCGATCCACTAATCCGTCTTTACTGCATCCCTCACTGATACACATTGACGAATTCATACGGAAATTGCGTCGCTATGAAATACTATGGGTTCTATGACTTCTCCTTCTAAATCGAGTATCGTTTCTATGGAAACGACTGGCTTTTCTTTTGCGATACGACAATCACATTTCCGATCCACTAATCCGTCTTTACTGCATCCCTCACTAATACACATTGACGAATTCATACGGAAATTGCGTCGTCATGAAATACTATGGGTTCTATGACTTCTCCTTCTAAATCGAGTATCGTTTCTATGGAAACGACTGGCTTTTCTTTTGCGATACGACAATCACATTTCCGATCCACTAATCCGTCTTTACTGCATCCCTCACTAATACACATTGACGAATTCAAACGGAAATTGCGTCGCCATGAAATACTATGGGTTCTATGACTTCTCCTTCTAAATCGAGTAACGTTTCTATGGAAACGACAGGATTTTCTTTTGGGATACGACAATCACATTTCCGATCCACTAATCCGTCTTTACTGCATCCCTGACTAATACACATTGACGAATTCACACGGAAATTGCGTCGCCATGAAATACTATGGGTTCTATGACTTCTCCTTCTAAATCGAGTATCGTTTCTATGGAAACGACTGGCTTTTCTTTTGCGATACGAGTATCTCCCTCTCGATGCACTAATCCTTCTTTACTGCATCCCTCACTCCCACTCATTGACGAATTCACACGGAAATTGCGTCGCCATGAAATACTATGGGTTCTATGACTTCTCCTTCTAAATCGAGTAACGTTTCTATGGAAACGACAGGATTTTCTTTTGGGATACGACAATCACATTTCCGATCCACTAATCCGTTTTTACTGCATCCCTCACTAATACACATTGACGAATTCACACGGAAATTGCGTCGCCATGAAATACTATGGGTTCTATGACTTCTCCTTCTAAATCGAGTAACGTTTCTATGGAAACGACAGGATTTTCTTTTGGGATACGACAATCACATTTCCGATCGACTAATCCGTCTTTACTGCATCCCTCACTAATACACGTTGACGAATTCACACGGAAATTGCGTCGCCATGAAATACTATGGGTTCTGTGACTTCTCCTTCTAAATCGAGTAACGTTTCTATGGAAACGACTGGCTTTTCTTTTGCGATACGACAATCACATTTCCGATCCACTAATCCGTCTTTACTGCATCCCTCACTAATACACATTGACGAATTCATACGGATATTGCGTCGCCATGAAATACTATGAGTTATATGACTTCGCCTTCTAAATCGAGTAACGTTTCTATGAAAACGACAGGATTTTCTTTTGGGATACGACTATCACATTTCCGATCCACTAATCCGTCTTTACTGCATCCCTCATTAATACACATTGACGAATTCACACGGAAATTGCGTCGCCATGAAATACTATGGGTTCTATGACTTCTCCTTCTAAATCGAGTAACGTTTCTATGGAAACGACAGGATTTTCTTTTGGGATACGACAATCACATTTCCGATCCACTAATCCGTCTTTACTGCATCCCTCACTAATACACATTGACGAATTCACACGGAAATTGCGTCGCCATGAAATACTATGGGTTCTATGACTTCTCCTTCTAAAACGAGTATCGTTTCTATGGAAACGACTGGCTTTTCTTTTGCGATACGACAATCACATTTCCGATCCACTAATCCGTCTTTACTGCATCCCTCACTAATACACATTGACGAATTCACACGGAAATTGCGTCGCCATGAAATACTATGGGTTCTATGACTTCTCCTTCTAAATCGAGTAACGTTTCTATGGAAACGACAGGATTTTCTTTAGGGATACGACAATCACATTTCCGATCCTCTAATCCGTCTTTACTGCATCCCTCACTAATACACATTAACGAATTCATACGGAAATTGCGTCGCTATGAAATACTATGGGTTCTATGACTTCTCCATCTAAATCGAGTATCGTTTCTATGGAAACGACTGGCTTTTCTTTTGCGATACGACAATCACATTTCCGATCCACTAATCCGTCTTTACTGCATCCCACACTAATACACATTGACGAATTCATACAGATATTGCGTCGCTATGAAATACTATGGGTTCTATGACTTCTCCTTCTAAATCGAGTATCGTTCCTATGGAAACGAATGGCTTTTCTTTTGCGATACGACAATCACATTTCCGATCCACTAATCCGTCTTTACTGCATCCCTCACTAATACACATTGACGAATTCATACGGAAATTGCGTCGCTATGAAATACTATGGGTTCTATGACTTCTCCTTCTAAATCGAGTATCGTATCGATGGAAACGACTAGCTTTTTTTTTGCGATACGAGTATCTCCCTCTCGATGCACTAATCCTTCTTTACTGCATCCCTCACTCCCACTCATTGACGAATTCACACGGAAATTGCGTCGCCATGAAATACTATGGGATCTATGACTTCTCCTTCTAAATCGAGTATCGTTTCTATGGAAACGACTGGCTTTTCTTTTGCGATACGACAATCACATTTCCGATCCACTAATCCGTCTTTACTGCATCCCTCACTAATACACATTGACGAATTCACACGGAAATTGCGTCGCCATGTAATACTATGGGTTCTATGACTTCTCCTTCTAAATCGAGTAACGTTTCTACAGAAACGACTGGCTTTTCTTTTGCGATACGACAATCACATTTCCGATCCACTAATCCGTCTCTACTGCATCCCTCACTAATACACATTGACGAATTCACACGGAAATTGTGTCGCCATGAAATACTATGGGTTCTATGACTTCTCCTTCTAAATCGAGTATCGTTTCTATGGAAACGACTGGCTTTTCTTTTGCGATACGACAATCACATTTCCGATCCACTAATCCGTCTTTACTGCATCCCTCACTAATACACATTGACGAATTCATACGGAAATTGCGTCGCTATGAAATACTATGGGTTCAATGACTTCTCCTTCTAAATCGAGTATCGTTTCTATGGAAACGACTGGCTTTTCTTTTGCGATACGAGTATCTCCCTCTCGATGCACTAATCCTTCTTTACTGCATCCCTCACTCCCACTCATTGACGAATTCACACGGAAATTGCGTCGCCATGAAATACTATGGGTTCTATGACTTCTCCTTCTAAATCGAGTATCGTTTCTATGGTAACGACTGGCTTTTCTTTTGCGATACGACAATCACATTTCCGATCCACTAATCCGTCTTTACTGCATCCCTCACTAATACACATTGACGAATTCACACGGAAATTGCGTCGCCATGAAATACTATGGGTTCTATGACTTCTCCTGGTAAATCGAGTATCGTTTCTATGGAAACGAATGGCTTTTCTTTTGCGAGACGACAATCACATTTCCGATCCACTAATCCGCCTTTACTGCATCCCTCACTAATACACATTGACGAATTCATACGGAAATTGCGTCGCTATGAAATACTATGGGTTCTATGACTTCTCCTTCTGAATCGAGTATCGTTTCTATGGTAACGACTGGCTTTTCTTTTGCGATACGACAATCACATTTCCGATCCACTAATCCGTCTTTACTGCATCCCTCACCAATACACATTGACGAATTCACACGGAAATTGCGTCGCCATGAAATACTATGGGTTCTATGACTTCTCCTGGTAAATCGAGTATCGTTTCTATGGAAACGACTGGCTTTTCTTTTGCGATACGTGTATCTCCCTCTCGATGCACTAATCCGTCTTTACTGCATCCCTCACTCCCACTGATTGACGAATTCACACGGAAATTGCGTCGCCATGAAATACTATTGGTTCTATGACTTCTCCTTCTAAATCGAGTATCGTTTCTATGGAAACGACTGCCTTTTCTTTTGCGATACGAGTATCTCCCTTTCGATGCACTAATCCTTCTTTACTGCGTCCCTCACTCCCACTCATTGACGAATTCACACGGACATTGCGTCGCCATGAAATACTATGGGTTCTATGACCTCTCCTTCTAAATCCAGTAACGTTTCTATGGAAACGACAGGATTTTCATTTGGGATACGACAATCACATTTCCGATCCACTAATCCGTCTTAACTGCATCCCTCACTAATACACATTGACGAATTCATACGGAAATTACGTCGCTATGAAATACTATGGGTTCTATGTCTTCTCCTTCTAAATCGAGTATCGTTTCTATGGAAACGACTGGCTTTTCTTTTGCGATACGAGTATCTCCCTTTCGATGCACTAATCCTTCTTTATTGCATCCCTCACTCCCACTCATTGACGAATTCACACGGAAATTGCGTCGCCATGAAATACTAAGGGTTCTATGACTTCTCCTGGTAAATCGAGTATCGTTTCAAGGAAACGACTGGCTTTTCTTTTGCGATACGACAATCACATTTCCGATCCACTAATCCGTCTTCACTGCATCCCTCACTAATACACATTGACGAATTCATACGGATATTGCGTCGCCATGAAATACTATGGGTTATATGACTTCTCCTTCTAAATCGAGTAATGTTTCTATGGAAACGACAGGATTTTCTTTTGGGATACGACAATCACATTTCCGATCCACTAATCCGTCTTTACTGCATCCCTCATTAATACACATTGACGAATTCACACGGAAATTGCGTCGCCATGAAATACTATGGGTTCTATGACTTCTCCTCCTAAATCGAGTAACGTTTCTATGGAAACGACAGGATTTTCTTTTGGGATACGACAATCACATTTCCGATCCACTAATCCGTCTTTACTGCATCCCTCACTAATACACATTGACGAATTCACACGGAAATTGCGTCGCCATGAAATACTATGGGTTCTATGACTTCTCCTTCTAAATCGAGTATCGTTTCTATGGAAACGACTGGCTTTTCTTTTGCCATACGACAATCACATTTCCGATCCACTAATCCGTCTTTACTGCATCCCTCACTAATACACATTGACGAATTCACACGGAAATTGCGTCGCCATGAAATACTATGGGTTCTATGACTTCCCCTTCTAAATCGAGGAACGTTTCTATGGAAACGACAGGATTTTCTTTTGGGATACGACAATCACATTTCCGATCCACTAATCCGTCTTTACCGCATCCCTCACTAATACACATTGACGAATTCATACGGAAATTGCGTCGCTATGAAATACTATGGGTTCTATGACTTCTCCTTCTAAATCGAGTATCGTTTCTATGGAAACGACTGGCTTTTCATTTGCGATACGACAATCACATTTCCGATCCACTAATCCGTCTATACTGCATCCCTCACTAATACACATTGACGAATTCATACAGAAATTGCGTCGCTATGAAATACTATGGGTTCTATGACTTCTCCTTCTAAATCGAGTATCGTTTCTATGGAAACGACTGGCTTTTCTTTTGCGATACGACAATCACATTTCCGATCCACTAATCCGTCTTTACTGCATCCCTCACTAATACACATTGACGAATTCATACGGAAATTGCGTCGCTATGAAATACTATGGGTTCTATGACTTCTCCTTCTAAATCGAGTATCGTATCGATGGAAACGACTGGCTTTTCTTTTGCGATACGAGTATCTCCCTCTCGATGCACTAATCCTTCTTTACTGCATCCCTCACTCCCACTCATTGACGAATTCACACGGAAATTGCGTCGCCATGAAATACTATGGGATCTATGACTTCTCCTTCTAAATCGAGTATCGTTTCTATGGAAACGACTGGCTTTTCTTTTGCGATACGACAATCACATTTCCGATCCACTAATCCGTCTTTACTGCATCCCTCACTAATACACATTGACGAATTCACACGGAAATTGCGTCGCCATGAAATACTATGGGTTCTATGACTTCTCCTTCTAAATCGAGTATCGTTTCTATGGAAACGACTGGCTATTCTTTTGCGATACGACAATCACATATCCGATCCACTAATCCGTCTTTACTGCATCCCTCACTAATACACATTGACGAATTCATACGGAAATTGCGTCGCTATAAAATACTATGCGTTCTATGACTTCTCCTACTAAATCGAGTATCGTTTCTATGGAAACGACAGGCTTTTCTTTTGCGATACGAGTATCTCCCTCTCGATGCACTAATCCTTCTTTACTGCATCCCTCACTCCCACTCATTGACGAATTCACACGGAAATTGCGTCGCTATGAAATACTATGGGTTCTATGACTTCTCCTTCTAAATCGAGTATCGTTTCTATGGAAACGACTGGCTTTTCTTTGCGATACGACTATCTCCCTCTCGATGCACTAATCCTTCTTTACTGCATCCCTCACTCCCACTCATTGACGAATTCACACGGTGATTGCGTCGCCATGAAATACTATGGGTTCTATGACTTCTCCTTCTAAATCGGGTAACGTTTCTATGGAAACGACAGGATTATCTTTTGGGATACGACAATCACATTTCCGATCCACTAATCCGTCTTTACTGCATCCCTCACTAATACACATTGACGAATTCACACGGAAATTGCGTCGCCATGAAATACTATGGGTTCTATGACTTCTCCTTCTAAATCGAGTATCGTTTCTATGGAAACGACTGGCTTTTCTTTTGCGATACGACAATCACATTTCCGATCCACTAATCCGTCTCTACTGCATCCCTCACTAATACACATTGACGAATTCACACGGAAATTGCGTCGCCATGAAATACTATGGGTTCTATGACTTCTCCTTCTAAATCGAGTACCGTTTCTATGGAAACGACTGGCTTTTCTTTTGCGATACGACAATCACATTTCCGATCCACTAATCCGTCTTTACTGCATCCCTCACTAATACACATTGACGAATTCATACGGAAATTGCGTCGCTATGAAATACTATGGGTTCTATGACTTCTCCTTCTAAATTGAGTATCGTTTCTATGGAAACGACTGGCTTTTCTTTTGCGATACGAGTATCTCCCTCTCGATGCACTAATCCTTCTTTACTGCATCCCTCACTCCCACTCATTGACGAATTCACACGGAAATTGCGTCGCCATGAAATACTATGGGTTCTATGACTTCTCCTTCTAAATCGAGTATCGTTTCTATGGAAACGACTGGCTTTTCTATTGCGATACGACAATCACATTTCCGATCCACTAATCCGTCTCTACTGCATCCCTCACTAATACACATTGACGAATTCACACGGAAATTGTGTCGCCATGAACTACTATGGGTTCTATGACTTCTCCTTCTAAATCGAGTATCGTTTCTATGGAAACGACTGGCTTTTCTTTTGCGATACGACAATCACATTTCCGATCCACTAATCCGTCTTTACTGCATCCCTCACTAATACACATTGACGAATTCATACGGAAATTGCGTCGCTATGAAATACTATGGGTTCTATGACTTCTCCTTCTAAATCGAGTATCGTTTCTATGGAAACGACTGGCTTTTCTTTTGCGATACGAGTATCTCCCTCTCGATGCACTAATCCTTCTTTACTGCATCCCTCACTCCCACTCATTGACGAATTCACACGGAAATTGCGTCGCTATGAAATACTATGGGTTCTATGACTTCTCCTTCTAAATCGAGTATCGTTTCTATGGAAACGACTGGCTTTTCTTTTGCGATACGACTATCTCCCTCTCGATGCACTAATCCTTCTTTACTGCATCCCTCACTCCCACTCATTTACGAATTCACACGGAAATTGCGTCGCCATGAAATACTATGGGTTCTATGACTTCTCCTTCTAAATCGAGTAACGTTTCTATGGAAACGACAGGATTTTCTTTTGGGATACGACAATCACATTTCCGATCCACTAATCCGTCTTTACTGCATCCCTCACTAATACACATTGACGAATTCACACGGAAATTGCGTCGCCATGAAATACTATGGGTTCTACGACTTCTCCTTCTAAATCGAGTAACGTTTCTACAGAAACGACAGGATTTTCTTTTGCGATACAACAATCACATTTCCGATCCACTAATCCGTCTTTACTGCATCCCTCACTAATACACATTGACGAATTCACACGGAAATTGCTTCGCCATGAAATAATATGGGTTCTATGACTTCCCCTTCTAAATCGAGTATCGTTTCTATGGAAACGACAGGATTTTCTTTTGCGACACGACAATCACATTTCCGATCCACTAATCCGTCTTTACTGCATCCCTCACTAATACACATTGACGAATTCACACGGAAATTGCGTCGCCATGAAATACTATGGGTTCTATGACTTCTCCTTCTAAATCGAGTAACGTATCTATGGAAACGACAGGATTTTCTTATGGGATACGACAATCACATTTCCGATCCACTAATCCGTCTTTACTGCATCCCTCACTAATACACATTGACGAATTCATACGGAAATTGCGTCGCTATGAAATACTATGGGTTCTATGACTTCTCCTTCTAAATCGAGTATCGTTTCTATGGAAACGACTGGCTTTTCTTTTGCGATACGACAATCAGATTTCCGATCCACTAATCCGTCTTTACTGCATCCCTCACTAATACACATTGACGAATTCATACGGAAATTGCGTCGCTATGAAATACTATGGGTTCTATGACTTCTCCTTCTAAATCGAGTAACGTTTCTATGGAAAGGACAGGATTTTCTTTTGGGATACGAAAATCACATTTCCGATCCACTAATCCGTCTTTACTGCATCCCTCACTAATACACATTGACGAATTCATACGGAAATTGCGTCGCTATGAAATACTATGGGTTCTATGTCTTCTCCTTCTAAATCGAGTATCGTTTCTGTGGAAACGACTGGCTTTTCTTTTGCGATACGAGTATCTCCCTCTCGATGCACTAATCCTTCTTTACTGCATCCCTCACTCCCACTCATTGACGAATTCACACGGAAATTGCGTCGCCATGAAATACTATGGGTTCTATGACTTCTCCTGGTAAATCGAGTATCGTTTCAAGGAAACGACTGGCTTTTCTTTTGCGATACGACAATCACATTTCCGATCCACTAATCCGTCTTTACTGCATCCCTCACTAATACACATTGACGAATTCATACGGATATTGCGTCGCCATGAAATACTATGGGTTATATGACTTCTCCTTCTAAATCGAGTAACGTTTCTATGGAAACGACAGGATTTTCTTTTGGGATACGACAATCACATTTCCGATCCACTAATCCGACTTTACTGCATCCCTCATTAATACACATTGACGAATTCACACGGAAATTGCGTCGCCATGAAATACTATGGGTTCTATGACTTCTCCTTCTAAATCGAGTAACGTTTCTATAGAAACGACAGGATTTTCTTTTGGGATACGACAATCACATTTCCGATCCACTAATCCGTCTTTACTGCATCCCTCACTAATACACGTTGACGAATTCACACGGAAATTGCGTCGCCATGAAATACTATGGGTTCTATGACTTCTCCTTCTAAATCGAGTATCGTTTCTATGGAAACGACTGACTTTTCTTTTGCCATACGACAATCACATTTCCGATCCACTAATCCGTCTTTACTGCATCCCTCACTAATACACATTGACGAATTCACACGGAAATTGCGTCGCCATGAAATACTATGGGTTCTATGACTTCCCCTTCTAAATCGAGGAACGTTTCTATGGAAACGACAGGATTTTCTTTTGGGATACGACAATCACATTTCCGATCCACTAATCCGTCTTTACTGCATCCCTCACTAATACACATTGACGAATTCATGCGGAAATTGCGTCGCTATGAAATACTATGGGTTCTATGACTTCTCCTTCTAAATCGAGTATCGTTTCTATGGAAACGACTGGCTTTTCTTTTGCGATACGACAATCACATTTCCGATCCACTAATCCGTCTATACTGCATCCCTCACTAATACACATTGACGAATTCATACAGAAATTGCGTCGCTATGAAATACTATGTGTTCTATGACTTCTCCTTCTAAATCGAGTATCGTTTCCATGGAAACGACTGGCTTTGATTTTGCGATACGACAATCACATTTCCGATCCACTCATCCGTCTTTACTACATCCCTCACTAATACACATTGACGAATTCAAACGGAAATTGCGTCGCTATGAAATACTATGGGTTCTATGACTTCTCCTTCTAAATCGAGTATCGTATCGATGGAAACGACTGGCTTTTCTTTTGCGATACGAGTATCTCCCTCTCGATGCACTAATCCTTCTTTACTGCATCCCTCACTCCCACTCATTGACGAATTCACACGGAAATTGCGTCGCCATGAAATACTATGGGATCTATGACTTCTCCTTCTAAATCGAGTATCGTTTCTATGGAAACGACTGGCTTTTCTTTTGCGATACGACAATCACATTTCCGATCCACTAATCCGTCTTTACTGCATCCCTCACTAATACACATTGACGAATTCACACGGAAATTGCGTCGCCATGAAATACTATGGGTTCTATGACTTCTCCTTCTAAATCGAGTACCGTTTCTATGGAAACGACTGGCTTTTCTTTTGCGATACGACAATCACATTTCCGATCCACTAATCCGTCTTTACTGCATCCCTCACTAATACACATTGACGATTTCATACGGAAATTGCGTCGCTATGAAATACTATGGGTTCTATGACTTCTCCTTCTAAAATGAGTATCGTTTCTATGGAAACGACTGGCTTCTCTTTTGCGATACGTGTATCTCCCTCTCGATGCACTAATCCTTCTTTACTGCATCCCTCAGTCCCACTCATTGACGAATTCACACGGAAATTTCGTCGCCATGAAATACTTTGGGTTCTATGACTTCTCCTTCTAAATCGAGTATCGTTTCAAGGAAACGACTGGCTTTTCTTTTGCGATACGACAATCACATTTCCGATCCACTAATCCGTCTCTACTGCATCCCTCACTAATACACATTGACGAATTCACACGGAAATTGTGTCGCCATGAAATACTATGGGTTCTATGACTTCTCCTTCTAAATCGAGTATCGTTTCTATGGAAACGACTGGCTATTCTTTTGCGATACGACAATCACATTTCCGATCCTCTAATCCGTCTTTACTGCATCCCTCACTAATACACATTGACGAATTCATATGGAAATTGCGTCGCTATGAAATACTATGGGTTCTATGACTTCTCCTACTAAATCGAGTATCGTTTCTATGGAAACGACAGGCTTTTCCTTTGCGATACGAGTATCTCCCTCTCGATGCACTAATCCTTCTTTACTGCATCCCTCACTCCCACTCATTGACGAATTCACACGGAAATTGCGTCGCTATGAAATACTATGGGTTCTATGACTTCTCCTTCTAAATCGAGTATCGTTTCTATGGAAACGACTGGCTTTTCTTTGCGATACGACTATCTCCCTCTCGATGCACTAATCCTTCTTTACTGCATCCCTCACTCCCACTCATTGACGAATTCACACGGAAATTGCGTCGCCATGAAATACTATGGGTTCTATGACTTCTCCTTCTAAATCGAGTAACGTTTCTATGGAAACGACAGGATTTTCTTTTGGGATACGACAATCACATTTCCGATCCACTAATCCGTCTTTACTGCATCCCTCACTAATACACATTGACGAATTCACACGGAAATTGCGTCGCCATGAAATACTATGGGTTCTATGACTTCTCCTTCTAAATCGAGTATCATTTCTATGGAAACGACTGGCTTTTCTTTTGCGATACGACAATCACATTTCCGATCCACTAATCCGTCTCTACTGCATCCCTCACTAATACACATTGACGAATTCACACGGAAATTGCGTCGCCATGAAATACTTTGGGTTCTATGACTTCTCCTTCTAAATAGAGTACCGTTTCTATGGAAACGACTGACTTTTCTTTTGCGATACGACAATCACATTTCCGATCCACTAATCCGTCTTTACTGAATCCCTCACTAATACACATTGACGAATTCATACGGAAATTGCGTCGCTATGAAATACTATGGGTTCTATGACTTCTCCTTCTAAATTGAGTATCGTTTCTATGGAAACGACTGGCTTTTCTTTTGCGATACGAGTATCTCCCTCTCGATGCACTAATCCTTCTTTACTGCATCCCTCACTCCCACTCATTGACGAATTCACACGGAAATTGCGTCGCCATGAAATACTATGGGTTCTATGACTTCTCCTTCTAAATCGAGTATCGTTTCTATGGAAACGACTGGCTTTTCTATTGCGATACGACAATCACATTTCCGATCCACTAATCCGTCTCTACTGCATCCCTCACTAATACACATTGACGAATTCACACGGAAATTGTGTCGCCATGAACTACTATGGGTTCTATGACTTCTCCTTCTAAATCGAGTATCGTTTCTATGGAAACGACTGGCTTTTCTTTTGCGATACGACAATCACATTTCCGATCCACTAATCCATCTTTACTGCATCCCTCACTAATACACATTGACGAATTCATACGGAAATTGCGTCGCTATGAAATACTATGGGTTCTATGACTTCTCCTTCTAAATCGAGTATCGTTTCTATGGAAACGACTGGCTTTTCTTTTGCGATACGAGTATCTCCCTCTCGATGCACTAATCCTTCTTTACTGCATCCCTCACTCCCACTCATAGACGAATTCACACGGAAATTGCGTCGCTATGGAATACTATGGGTTCTATGACTTCTCCTTCTAAATCGGGTATCGTTTCTATGGAAACGACTGGCTTTTCTTTTGCGATACGACTATCTCCCTCTCGATGCACTAATCCTTCTTTACTGCATCCCTCACTCCCACTCATTTACGAATTCACACGGAAATTGCGTCGCCATGAAATACTATGGGTTCTATGACATCTCCTTCTAAATCGAGTAACGTTTCTATGGAAACGACAGGATTTTCTTTTGGGATACGACAATCACATTTCCGATCCACTAATCCGTCTTTACTGCATCCCTCACTAATACACATTGTCGAATTCACACGGAAATTGCGTCGCCATGAAATACTATGGGTTCTATGACTTCTCCTTCTAAATCGAGTAACGTTTCTACAGAAACGACAGGATTTTATTTTGCGATACAACAATCACATTTCCGATCCACTAATCCGTCTTTACTGCATCCCTCACTAATACACATTGACGAATTCACACGGAAATTGCTTCGCCATGAAATACTATGGGTTCTATGACTTCTCCTGCTAAATCGAGTATCGTTTCTATGGAAACGACTGGCTTTGATTTTGCGATACGACAATCACATTTCCGATCCACTAATCCGTCTTTACTGCATCCCTCACTAATACACATTGACGAATTCATACGGAAATTGCGTCGCTATGAAATACTATTGGTTCTATGACTTCTCCTTCTAAATCGAGTAACGTTTCTATGGAAACGACAGGATTTTCTTTTGGGATACGACAATCACATTTCCGATCCACTAATCCGTCTTTACTGCATCCCTCACTAATACACATTGACGAATTCACACGGAAATTGCGTCGCCATGAAATACTATGGGTTCTATGACTTCTCCTTCTAAATCGAGTATCGTTTCAATGGAAACGACTGGCTTTTCTTTTGCGATACGACAATCACATTTCCGATCCACTAATCCGTCTCTACTGCATCCCTCACTAATACACATTGACGAATTCACACGGAAATTGCGTCGCCATGAAATACTTTGGGTTCTATGACTTCTCCTTCTAAATAGAGTACCGTTTCTATGGAAACGACTGGCTTTTCTTTTGCGATACGACAATCACATTTCCGATCCACTAATCCGTCTTTACTGAATCCCTCACTAATACACATTGACGAATTCATACGGAAATTGCGTCGCTATGAAATACTATGGGTTCTATGACTTCTCCTTCTAAATTGAGTATCGTTTCTATGGAAACGACTGGCTTTTCTTTTGCGATACGAGTATCTCCCTCTCGATGCACTAATCCTTCTTTACTGCATCCCTCACTCCCACTCATTGACGAATTCACACGGAAATTGCGTCGCCATGAAATACTATGGGTTCTATGACTTCTCCTTCTAAATCGAGTATCGTTTCTATGGAAACGACTGGCTTTTCTATTGCGATACGACAATCACATTTCCGATCCACTAATCCGTCTCTACTGCATCCCTCACTAATACACATTGACGAATTCACACGGAAATTGTGTCGCCATGAACTACTATGGGTTCTATGACTTCTCCTTCTAAATCGAGTATCGTTTCTATGGAAACGACTGGCTTTTCTTTTGCGATACGACAATCACATTTCCGATCCACTAATCCGTCTTTACTGCATCCCTCACTAATACACATTGACGAATTCATACGGAAATTGCGTCGCTATGAAATACTATGGGTTCTATGACTTCTCCTTCTAAATCGAGTATCGTTTCTATGGAAACGACTGGCTTTTCTTTTGCGATACGAGTATCTCCCTCTCGATGCACTAATCCTTCTTTACTGCATCCCTCACTCCCACTCATAGACGAATTCACACGGAAATTGCGTCGCTATGGAATACTATGGGTTCTATGACTTCTCCTTCTAAATCGGGTATCGTTTCTATGGAAACGACTGGCTTTTCTTTTGCGATACGACTATCTCCCTCTCGATGCACTAATCCTTCTTTACTGCATCCCTCACTCCCACTCATTTACGAATTCACACGGAAATTGCGTCGCCATGAAATACTATGGGTTCTATGACATCTCCTTCTAAATCGAGTAACGTTTCTATGGAAACGACAGGATTTTCTTTTGGGATACGACAATCACATTTCCGATCCACTAATCCGTCTTTACTGCATCCCTCACTAATACACATTGTCGAATTCACACGGAAATTGCGTCGCCATGAAATACTATGGGTTCTATGACTTCTCCTTCTAAATCGAGTAACGTTTCTACAGAAACGACAGGATTTTATTTTGCGATACAACAATCACATTTCCGATCCACTAATCCGTCTTTACTGCATCCCTCACTAATACACATTGACGAATTCACACGGAAATTGCTTCGCCATGAAATACTATGGGTTCTATGACTTCTCCTTCTAAATCGAGTATCGTTTCTATTGAAACGACTGGCTTTGATTTTGCGATACGACAATCACATTTCCGATCCACTAATCCGTCTTTACTGCATCCCTCACTAATACACATTGACGAATTCATACGGAAATTGCGTCGCTATGAAATACTATTGGTTCTATGACTTCTCCTTCTAAATCGAGTATCGTATCGATGGAAACGACTGGCTTTTCTTTTGCGATACGAGTATCTCCCTCTCGATGCACTAATCCTTCTTTACTGCATCCCTCACTCCCACTCATTGACGAATTCACACGGAAATTGCGTCGCCATGAAATACTATGGGATCTATGACTTCTCCTTCTAAATCGAGTATCGTTTCTATGGAAACGACTGGCTTTTCTTTTGCGATACGACAATCACATTTCCGATCCACTAATCCGTCTTTACTGCATCCCTCACTAATACACATTGACGAATTCACACGGAAATTGCGTCGCCATGAAATACTATGGGTTCTATGACTTCTCCTTCTAAATCGAGTACCGTTTCTATAGAAACGACTGGCTTTTCTTTTGCGATACGACAATCACATTTCCGATCCACTAATCCGTCTTTACTGCATCCCTCACTAATACACATTGACGAATTCATACGGAAATTGCGTCGCTATGAAATACTATGGGTTCTATGACTTCTCCTTCTAAAATGAGTATCGTTTCTATGGAAACGACTGGCTTCTTTTTTGCGAAATAAGTATCTCCCTCTCGATGCACTAATCCTTCTTTACTGCATCCCTCACTCCCACTCATTGATGAATTCACACGGAAATTGCGTCGCTATGAAATACTATGGGTTCTATGACTTCTCCTTCTAAATCGAGTATCGTTTCTATGGAAACGACTGGCTTTTCTTTGCGATACGACTATCTCCCTCTCGATGCACTAATCCTTCTTTACTGCATCCCTCACTCCCACTCATTGACGAATTCACACGGAAATTGCGTCGCCATGAAATACTATGGGTTCTATGACTTCTCCCTCTAAATCGAGTAACGTTTCTATGGAAACGACAGGATTTTCTTTTGGGATACGACAATCACATTTCCGATCCACTAATCCGTCTTTACTGCATCCCTCACTAATACACATTGACGAATTCACACGGAAATTGCGTCGCCATGAAATACTATGGGTTCTATGACTTCTCCTTCTAAATCGAGTATCGTTTCTATGGAAACGACTGGCTTTTCTTTTGCGATACGACAATCACATTTCCGGTCCACTAATCCGTCTCTACTGCATCCCTCACTAATACACATTGACGAATTCACACGGAAATTGCGTCGCCATGAAATACTATGGGTTCTATGACTTCTCCTTCTAAATCGAGTACCGTTTCTATGGAAACGACTGGCTTTTCTTTTGCGATACGACAATCACATTTCCGATCCACTAATCCGTCTTTACTGCATCCCTCACTAATACACATTGACGAATTCATACGGAAATTGCGTCGCTATGAAATACTATGGGTTCTATGACTTCTCCTTCTAAATTGAGTATCGTTTCTATGGAAACGACTGGCTTTTCTTTTGCGATACGAGTATCTCCCTCTCGATGCACTAATCCTTCTTTACTGCATCCCTCACTCCCACTCATTGACGAATTCACACGGAAATTGCGTCGCCATGAAATACTATGGGTTCTATGACTTCTCCTTCTAAATCGAGTATCGTTTCTATGGAAACGACTGGCTTTTCTATTGCGATACGACAATCACATTTCCGATAAACTAATCCGTCTCTACTGCATCCCTCACTAATACACATTGACGAATTCACACGGAAATTGTGTCGCCATGAACTACTATGGGTTCTATGACTTCTCCTTCTAAATCGAGTATCGTTTCTATGGAAACGACTGGCTTTTCTTTTGCGATACGACAATCACATTTCCGATTCACTAATCCGTCTTTACTGCATCCCTCACTAATACACATTGACGAATTCATACGGAAATTGCGTCGCTATGAAATACTATGGGTTCTATGACTTCTCCTTCTAAATCGAGTATCGTTTCTATGGAAACGACTGGCTTTTCTTTTGCGATACGAGTATCTCCCTCTCGGTGCACTAATCCTTCTTTACTGCATCCCTCACTCCCACTCATTGACGAATTCACACGGAAATTGCGTCGCTATGAAATACTATGGGTTCTATGACTTCTCCTTCTAAATCGAGTATCGTTTCTATGGAAACGACTGGCTTTTCTTTTGCGATACGACTATCTCCCTCTCGATGCACTAATCCTTCTTTACTGCATCCCTCACTCCCACTCATTTACGAATTCACACGGAAATTGCGTCGCCATGAAATACTATGGGTTCTATGACTTCTCCTTCTAAATCGAGTATCGTTTCTATGGAAACAACAGGATTTTCTTTTGCGACACGACAATCACATTTCCGATCCACTAATCCGTCTTTACTGCATCCCTCATTAATACACATTGACGAATTCACACGGAAATTGCGTCGCCATGAAATACTATGGGTTCTATGACTTCTCCTTCTAAATCGAGTAACGTTTCTATGGAAACGACAGGATTTTCTTTTGGGATACGACAATCACATTTCCGATCCACTAATCCGTCTTTACTGCATCCCTCACTAATACACATTGACAAATTCATACGGAAATTGCGTCGCTATGAAATACTATGGGTTCTATGACTTCTCCTTCTAAATCGAGTATCGTTTCTATGGAAACGACTGGCTTTTCTTTTGCGATACGACAATCAGATTTCCGATCCACTAATCCGTCTTTACTGCATCCCTCACTCATACACATTGACGAATTCATACGGAAATTGCGTCGCTATGAAATACTATGGGTTCTATGACTTCTCCTTCTAAATCGAGTATCGTTTCTATGGAAACGACTGGCTTTTCTTTTGCGATACGACAATCACATTTCCGATCCATTAATCCGTCTTTACTGCATCCCTCACTAATACACATTGACGAATTCATATGGAAATTGCGTCGCTATGAAATACTATGGGTTCAATGACTTCTCCTTCTAAATCGAGTATCGTTTCTATGGAAACGACTGGCTTTTCTTTTGCGAAACGAGTATCTCCCTCTCGATGCACTAATCCTTCTTTACTGCATCCCTCACTCCCACTCATTGACGAATTCACACGGAAATTGCGTCGCCATGAAATACTATGGGTTCTATGACTTCTCCTTCTAAATCGAGTATCGTTTCTATGGGAACGACTGGCTTTTCTTTTGCGATACGACAATCACATTTCCGATCCACTAAATCGTCTTAACTGCATCCCTCACTAATACACATTGACGAATTCACACGGAAATTGCGTCGCCATGAAATACTATGGGTTCTATGACTTCTCCTGGTAAATCGAGTATCGTTTCTATGGAAACGACTGGCTTTTCTTTTGCGAGACGACAATCACATTTCCGATCCACTAATCCGCCTTTACTGCATCCCTCACTAATACACATTGACGAATTCATACGGAAATTGCGTCGCTATGAAATACTATGGGTTCTATGACTTCTCCTTCTGAATCGAGTATCGTTTCTATGGAAGCGACTGGCTTTTCTTTTGCGATACGAGTATCTCCCTCTCGATGCACTAATCCGTCTTTACTGCATCCCTCACTCCCTCTCATTGACGAATTCACACGGAAATTGCGTCGCCATGAAATACTGTTGGTTCTATGACTTCTCCTTCTAAATCGAGTATCGTTTCTATGGAAACGACTGCCTATTCTTTTGCGATACGAATATCTCCCTTTCGATGCACTAATCCTTCTTTACTGCATCCCTCACTCCCACTCATTAACGAATTCACACGGAAATTGCGTCGCTATGAAATTCTATGGGTTCTATGACTTCTCCTTCTAAATCGAGTATCGTTTCTATGGAAACGACTGGCTTTTCTTTTGCGATACGGGTATCTCCCTCTCGATGCACTAATCCTTCTTTACTGCATCCCTCACTCCCACTCATTGACGAATTCACACGGAAATTGCGTCGCCATGAAGTACTATGGGTTCTATGACCTCTCCTTCTAAATCGAGTAACGTTTCTATGGAAACGACAGGATTTTCTTTTGGGATACGACAATCACATTTCCGATCCACTAATCCGTCTTTACTGCATCCCTCACTAATACACATTGACGAATTCATATGGAAATTACGTCGCTATGAAATACTATGGGTTCTATGTCTTCTCCTTCTAATTCGAGTATCGTTTCTATGGAAACGACTGGCTTTTCTTTTGCGATACGAGTATCTCCCTCTCGATGCACTAATCCTTCTTTACTGCATCCCTCACTCCCACTCATTGACGAATTCACACGGAAATTGCGTCGCCATGAAATACTATGGGTTCTATGACCTCTCCTTCTAAATCGAGTAACGTTTCTATGGAAACGACAGGATTTTCTTTTGGGATGCGACAATCACATTTCCGATCCACTAATCCGTCTTTTTGCATCCCTCTCTAATACACATTGACGAATTCACACGGAAATTGCGTCGCCATGAAATACTATGGGTTCTATGACTTCTCCTTCTAAATCGAGTCACGTTTCTATGGAAACGACAGGATTTTCTTTGGGGATACGACAATCACATTTCCGATCCACTAATCCGTCTTTACTGCATCCCTCACTAACACACATTGACGAATTCACACGGAAATTGCGTCGCCATTAAACTCTATGGGTTCTATGACTTCTCCTTCTAAATCGAGTAACGTTTCTATGGAAACGAAAGGATTTTCTTTAGCGATACGACAATCACATTTCCGATCCACTAATCCGTCTTTACTGCATCCCTCACTAATACACATTGACGAATTCAAACGGAAATTGCGTCGCTATGAAATACTATGGGTTCTATGACTTCTCCTTCTAAATCGAGTAACGTTTCTATGGAAACGACAGGATTTTCTTTTGGGATACGACAATCACATTTCCGATCCACTAATCCGTCTTTACTGCATCCCTCACTAATACACATTGACGAATTCATACGGAAATTGCGTCGCTATGAAATACTATGGGTTCTACGACTTCTCCTTCTAAATCGAGTATCGTTTCTATGGAAACGACTGGCTTTTCTTTTGCGATACGACAATCACATTTCCGATCCACTAATCCGTCTTTACTGCATCCCTCACTAATACACATTGACGAATTCACACGGAAATTGCGTCGCCATGAAATACTATGGGTTCTATGACTTCTCCTTCTAAATCGAGTCACGTTTCTATGGAAACGACAGGATTTTCTTTGGGGATACGACAATCACATTTCCGATCCACTAATCCGTCTTTACTGCATCCCTCACTAACACACATTGACGAATTCACACGGAAATTACGTCGCTATGAAATACTATGGGTTCTATGTCTTCTCCTTCTAATTCGAGTATCGTTTCTATGGAAACGACTGGCTTTTCTTTTGCGATACGAGTATCTCCCTCTCGATGCACTAATCCTTCTTTACTGCATCCCTCACTCCCACTCATTGACGAATTCACACGGAAATTGCGTCGCCATGAAATACTATGGGTTCTATGACCTCTCCTTCTAAATCGAGTAACGTTTCTATGGAAACGACAGGATTTTCTTTTGGGATACGACAATCACATTTCCGATCCACTAATCCGTCTTTTTGCATCCCTCTCTAATACACATTGACGAATTCACACGGAAATTGCGTCGCCATGAAATACTATGGGTTCTATGACTTCTCCTTCTAAATCGAGTCACGTTTCTATGGAAACGACAGGATTTTCTTTGGGGATACGACAATCACATTTCCGATCCACTAATCCGTCTTTACTGCATCCCTCACTAACACACATTGACGAATTCACACGGAAATTGCGTCGCCATTAAACACTATGGGTTCTATGACTTCTCCTTCTAAATCGAGTAACGTTTCTATGGAAACGAAAGGATTTTCTTTTGCGATACGACAATCACATTTCCGATCCACTAATCCGTCTTTACTGCATCCCTCACTAATACACATTGACGAATTCAAACGGAAATTGCGTCGCTATGAAATACTATGGGTTCTATGACTTCTCCTTCTAAATCGAGTAACGTTTCTATGGAAACGACAGGATTTTCTTTTGGGATACGACAATCACATTTCCGATCCACTAATCCGTCTTTACTGCATCCCTCACTAATACACATTGACGAATTCATACGGAAATTGCGTCGCTATGAAATACTATGGGTTCTACGACTTCTCCTTCTAAATCGAGTATCGTTTCTATGGAAACGACTGGCTTTTCTTTTGCGATACGACAATCACATTTCCGATCCACTAATCCGTCTTTACTGCATCCCTCACTAATACACATTGACGAATTCATACAGAAATTGCGTCGCTATGAAATACTATGGGTTCTATGACTTCTCCTTCTAAATCGAGTATCGTTTCTATGGAAACGACTGGCTTTTCTTTTGCAATACGACAATCACATTTCCGAACCACTAATCCATCTTTACTGCATCCCTCTCTAATACACATTGACGAATTCACACGGAAATTGCGTCGAAATGAAATACTATGGGTTCTATGCCTTCTCCTTCTAAATCGAGTCACGTTTCTATGGAAACGACAGGATTTTCTTTGGGGATACGACAATCACATTTCCGATCCACTAATCCGTCTTTACTGCATCCCTCACTAACACACATTGACGAATTCACACGGAAATTGCGTCGCCATTAAACACTATGGGTTCTATGACTTCTCCTTCTAAATCGAGTAACGTTTCTATGGAAACGAAAGGATTTTCTTTTGCGATACGACAATCACATTTCCGATCCACTAATCCGTCTTTACTGCATCCGTCACTAATACACATTGACGAATTCATACAGAAATTGCGTCGCTATGAAATACTATGGGTTCTATGACTTCTCCTTCTAAATCGAGTATCGTTTCTATGGGAACGACTGGCTTTTCTTTTGCGATACGACAATCACATTTCCGATCCACTAATCCGTCTTTACTGCATCCCTCACTAATACACATTGACGAATTCACACGGATATTGCGTCGCCATGAAATACTGTGGGTTCTATGACTTCTCCTGGTAAATCGAGTATCGTTTCTATGGAAACGACTGGCTTTTCTTTTGCGAGACGACATCACATTTCCGATCCACTAATCCGCCTTTACTGCATCCCTCACTAATACACATTGACGAATTCATATGGAAATTGCGTCGCTATGAAATACTATGGGTTCAATGACTTCTCCTTCTAAATCGAGTATCGTTTCTATGGAAACGACTGGCTTTTCTTTTGCGATACGAGTATCTCCCTCTCGATGCACTAATCCTTCTTTACTGCATCCCTCACTCCCACTCATTGACGAATTCACACGGAAATTGCGTCGCCATGAAATACTATGGGTTCTATGACTTCTCCTTCTAAATCGAGTATCGTTTCTATGGAAACGACTGGCTTTTCTTTTGCGATACGAGTATCTCCCTCTCGATGCACTAATCCTTCTTTACTGCATCCCTCACTCCCACTCATTGACGAATTCACACGGAAATTGCGTCGCTATGAAATACTATGGGTTCTATGACCTCTCCTTCTAAATCGAGTAACGTTTCTATGGAAACGACAGGATTTTCTTTTGGGATACGACAATCACATTTCCGATCCACTAATCCGTCTTTTTGCATCCCTCTCTAATACACATTGACGAATTCACACGGAAATTGCGTCGCCATGAAATACTATGGGTTCTATGACTTCTCCTTCTAAATCGAGTCACGTTTCTATGGAAACGACAGGATTTTCTTTGGGGATACGACAATCACATTTCCGATCCACTAATCTGTCTTTACTGCATCCCTCACTAACACACATTGACGAATTCACACGGAAATTGCGTCGCCATTAAACACTATGTGTTCTATGACTTCTCCTTCTAAATCGAGTAACGTTTCTATGGAAACGAAAGGATTTTCTTTTGCGATACGACAATCACATTTCCGATCCACTAATCCGTCTTTACTGCATCCCTCACTAATACACATTGACGAATTCATACGGAAATTGCGTCGCTATGAAATACTATGGGTTCTACGACTTCTCCTTCTAAATCGAGTATCGTTTCTATGGAAACGACTGGCTTTTCTTTTGCGATACGACAATCACATTTCCGATCCACTAATCCGTCTTTACTGCATCCCTCACTAATACACATTGACGAATTCACACGGAAATTGCGTCGCCATGAAATACTATGGGTTCTATGACTTCTCCTTCTAAATCGAGTCACGTTTCTATGGAAACGACAGGATTTTCTTTGGGGATACGACAATCACATTTCCGATCCACTAATCCGTCTTTACTGCATCCCTCACTAACACACATTGACGAATTCACACGGAAATTACGTCGCTATGAAATACTATGGGTTCTATGTCTTCTCCTTCTAATTCGAGTATCGTTTCTATGGAAACGACTGGCTTTTCTTTTGCGATACGAGTATCTCCCTCTCGATGCACTAATCCTTCTTTACTGCATCCCTCACTCCCACTCATTGACGAATTCACACGGAAATTGCGTCGACATGAAATACTATGGGTTCTATGACCTCTCCTTCTAAATCGAGTAACGTTTCTATGGAAACGACAGGATTTTCTTTTGGGATACGACAATCACATTTCCGATCCACTAATCCGTCTTTTTGCATCCCTCTCTAATACACATTGACGAATTCACACGGAAATTGCGTCGCCATGAAATACAATGGGTTCTATGACTTTTCCTTCTAAATCGAGTCACGTTTCTATGGAAACGACAGGATTTTCTTTGGGGATACGACAATCACATTTCCGATCCACTAATCCGTCTTTACTGCATCCCTCACTAACACATATTGACGAATTCACACGGAAATTGCGTCGCCATTAAACACTATGAGTTCTATGACTTCTCCTTCTAAATCGAGTAACGTTTCTATGGAAACGAAAGGATTTTCTTTTGCGATACGACAATCATATTTCCGATCCACTAATACGTCTTTACTGCATCCCTCACTAATACACATTGACGAATTCAAACGGAAATTGCGTCGCTATGAAATACTAAGGGTTCTATGACTTCTCCTTCTAAATCGAGTAACGTTTCTATGGAAACGACAGGATTTTCTTTTGGGATACGACAATCAGATTTCCGATCCACTAATCCGTCTTTACTGCATCCCTCACTAATACACATTGACGAATTCATACGGAAATTGCGTCGCTATGAAATACTATGGGTTCTACGACTTCTCCTTCTAAATCGAGTATCGTTTCTATGGAAACGACTGGCTTTTCTTTTGCGATACGACAATCACATTTCCGATCCACTAATCCGTCTTTACTGCATCCCTCACTAATACACATTGACGAATTCATACAGAAATTGCGTCGCTATGAAATACTATGGGTTCTATGACTTCTCCTTCTAAATCGAGTATCGTTTCTATGGAAACGACTGGCTTTTCTTTTGCGATACGACAATCACATTTCCGAACCACTAATCCATCTTTACTGCATCCCTCTCTAATACACATTGACGAATTCACACGGAAATTGCGTCGCCATGAAATACTATGGGTTCTATGACTTCTCCTGGTAAATCGAGTATCGTTTCTATGGAAACGACTGGCTTTTCTTTTGCGAGACGACAATCACATTTCCGATCCACTAATCCGCCTTTACTGCATCCCTCACTAATACACATTGACGAATTCATATGGAAATTGCGTCGCTATGAAATACTATGGGTTCAATGACTTCTCCTTCTAAATCGAGTATCGTTTCTATGGAAACGACTGGCTTTTCTTTTGCGATACGAGTATCTCCCTCTCGATGCACTAATCCTTCTTTACTGCATCCCTCACTCCCACTCATTGACGAATTCACACGGAAATTGCGTCGCCATGAAATACTATGGGTTCTATGACTTCTCCTTCTAAATCGAGTATCGTTTCTATGGAAACGACTGGCTTTTCTTTTGCGATACGAGTATCTCCCTCTCGATGCACTAATCCTTCTTTACTGCATCCCTCACTCCCACTCATTGACGAATTCACACGGAAATTGCGTCGCTATGAAATACTATGTGTTCTATGACTTCTCCTTCTAAATCGAGTATCGTTTCTATGGAAACGACTAGCTTTTCTTTTGCGATACGACTATCTCCCTCTCGATGCACTAATCCTTCTTTACTGCATCCCTCACTCCCACTCATTTACGAATTCACACGGAAATTGCGTCGCCATGAAATACTATGGGTTCTATGACTTCTCCTTCTAAATCGAGTAACGTTTCTATGGAAACGACAGGATTTTCTTTTGGGATACGACAATCACATTTGCGATCCACTAATCCGTCTTTACTGCATCCCTCACTAATACACATTGACGAATTCACACGGAAATTGCGTCGCCATGAAATACTATGGGTTCTATGACTTCTCCTTCTAAATCGAGTAGCGTTTCTACAGAAACGACAGGATTTTCTTTTGCGATACAACAATCACATTTCCGATCCACTACTCCGTCATTACTGCATCCCTCACTAATACACATTGACGAATTCACACGGAAATTGCTTCGCCATGAAATACTATGGGTTCTATGACTTCTCCTTCTAAATCGAGTATCGTTTCTATGGAAACGACAGGATTTTCTTTTGCGACACGACAATCACATTTCCGATCCACTAATCCGTCTTTACTGCATCCCTCACTAATACACATTGACGAATTCACACGGAAATTGCGTCGCCATGAAATACTATGGGTTCTATGACTTCTCCTTCTAAATCGAGTAACGTTTCTATGGAAACGACAGGATATTCTTTTGGGATACGACAATCACATTTCCGATCCACTAATCCGTCTTTACTGCATCCCTCACTAATACACATTGACAAATTCATACGGAAATTGCGTCGCTATGAAATACTATGGGTTCTATGACTTCTCCTTCTGAATCGAGTATCGTTTCTATGGAAACGACTGGCTTTTCTTTTGCGATACGACAATCAGATTTCCGATCCACTAATCCGTCTTTACTGCATCCCTCACTAATACACATTGACGAATTCATACGGAAATTGCGTCGCTATGAAATACTATGGGTTCTATGACTTCTCCTTCTAAATCGAGTATCGTTTCTATGGAAACGACTGGCTTTTCTTTTGCGATACGACAATCACATTTCCGATCCATTAATCCGTCTTTACTGCATCCCTCACTAATACACATTGACGAATTCATATGGAAATTGCGTCGCTATGAAATACTATGGGTTCAATGACTTCTCCTTCTACATCGAGTATCGTTTCTATGGAAACGACTGGCTTTTCTTTTGCGATACGAGTATCTCCCTCACGATGCACTAATCCTTCTTTACTGCATCCCTCACTCCCACTCATTGACGAATTCACACGGAATTTGCGTCGCCATGAAATACTATGGGTTCTATGACTTCTCCTTCTAAATCGAGTATCGTTTCTATGGGAACGACTGGCTTTTCTTTTGCGATACGACAATCACATTTCCGATCCACTAATCCGTCTTTACTGCATCCCTCACTAATACACATTGACGAATTCACACGGAAATTGCGTCGCCATGAAATACTATGGGTTCTATGACTTCTCCTGGTAAATCGAGTATCGTTTCTATGGAAACGACTGGCTTTTCTTTTGCGAGACGACAATCACATTTCCGATCCACTAATCCGCCTTTACTGCATCCCTCACTAATACACATTGACGAATTCATACGGAAATTGCGTCGCTATGAAATACTATGGGTTCTATGACTTCTCCTTCTGAATCGAGTATCGTTTCTATGGAAACGACTGGCTTTTCTTTTGCGATACGAGTATCTCCCTCTCGATGCACTAATCCGTCTTTACTGCATCCCTCACTCCCTCTCATTGACGAATTCACACGGAAATTGCGTCGCCATGAAATACTGTTGGTTCTATGACTTCTCCTTCTAAATCGAGTATCGATTCTATGGAAACGACTGCCTTTTCTTTTGCGATACGAATATCTCCCTTTCGATGCACTAATCCTTCTTTACTGCATCCCTCACTCCCACTCATTAACGAATTCACACGGAAATTGCGTCGCTATGAAATTCTATGGGTTCTATGACTTCTCCTTCTAAATCGAGTATCGTTTCTATGGAAACGACTGGCTTTTCTTTTGCGATACGAGTATCTCCCTCTCGATGCACTAATCCTTCTTTACTGCATCCCTCACTCCCACTCATTGACGAATTCACACGGAAATTGCGTCGCCATGAAGTACTATGGGTTCTATGACCTCTCCTTCTAAATCGAGTAACGTTTCTATGGAAACGACAGGATTTTCTTTTGGGATACGACAATCACATTTCCGATCCACTAATCCGTCTTTACTGCATCCCTCACTAATACACATTGACGAATTCATACGGAAATTACGTCGCTATGAAATACTATGGGTTCTATGTCTTCTCCTTCTAATTCGAGTATCGTTTCTATGGAAACGACTGGCTTTTCTTTTGCGATACGAGTATCTCCCTCTCGATGCACTAATCCTTCTTTACTGCATCCCTCACTCCCACTCATTGACGAATTCACACGGAAATTGCGTCGCCATTAAATACTATGGGTTCTATGACCTCTCCTTCTAAATCGAGTAACGTTTCTATGGAAACGACAGGATTTTCTTTTGGGATACGACAATCACATTTCCGATCCACTAATCCGTCTTTTTGCATCCCTCTCTAATACACATTGACGAATTCACACGGAAATTGCGTCGCCATGAAATACTATGGGTTCTATGACTTCTCCTTCTAAATCGAGTCACGTTTCTATGGAAACGACAGGATTTTCTTTGGGGATACGACAATCACATTTCCGATCCACTAATCCGTCTTTACTGCATCCCTCACTAACACACATTGACGAATTCACACGGAAATTGCGTCGCAATTAAACACTATGTGTTCTATGACTTCTCCTTCTAAATCGAGTAACGTTTCTATGGAAACGAAAGGATTTTCTTTTGCGATACGACAATCACATTTCCGATCCACTAATCCGTCTTTACTGCATCCCTCACTAATACACATTGACGAATTCAAACGGAAATTGCGTCGCTATGAAATACTATGGGTTCTATGACTTCTCCTTCTAAATCGAGTAACGTTTCTATGGAAACGACAGGATTTTCTTTTGCGACACGACAATCACATTTCCGATCCACTAATCCGTCTTTACTGCATCCCTCACTAATACACATTGACGAATTCATACGGAAATTGCGTCGCTATGAAATACTATGGGTTCTACGACTTCTCCTTCTAAATCGAGTATCGTTTCTATGGAAACGACTGGCTTTTCTTTTGCGATACGACAATCACATTTCCGATCCACTAATCCGTCTTTACTGCATCCCTCACTAATACACATTGACGAATTCATACAGAAATTGCGTCGCTATGAAATACTATGGGTTCTATGACTTCTCCTTCTAACTCGAGTATCGTTTCTATGGAAACGACTGGCTTTTCTTTTGCGATAAGACAATCACATTTCCGAACCACTAATCCATCTTTACTGCATCCCTCACTAATTCACATTGACGAATTCATACGGAAATGGCGTCGCTATGAAATACTATGGGTTCTATGACTTCTCCTTCTAAATCGAGTATCGTATCGATGGAAACGACTGGCTTTTCTTTTGCGATACGAGTATCTCCCTCTCGATGCACTAATCCTTCTTTACTGCATTCCTCACTCCCACTCATTGACGAATTCACACGGAAATTGCGTCGAAATGAAATACTATGGGTTCTATGACTTCTCCTTCTAAATCGAGTATCGTTTCTATGGAAACGACTGGCTTTTCTTTTGCGATACGACAATCACATTTCCGAGCCACTAATCCGTCTTTACTGCATCCCTCACTAATACACATTGATGAATTCACACGGAAATTGCGTCGCCATGAAATACTATGGGTTCTATGACTTCTCCTTCTAAATCGAGTACCGTTTCTATGGAAACGACTGGCTTTTCTTTTGCGATACGACAATCACATTTCCGATCCCTAATGCGTCTTTACTGCATCCCTAACTAATACACATTGACGAATTTATACGGAAATTGCGTCGCTATGAAATACTATGGGTTCTATGACTTCTACTTCTAAATTGAGTATCGTTTCTATGGAAACGACTGGCTTTTCTTTTGCGATACGAGTATCTCCCTCTCGATGCACTAATCCTTCTTTACTGCATCCCTCACTCCCAATCATTGACGAATTCACACGGAAATTGCGTCGCCATGAAATACTATGGGTTCTATGACTTCTCCTTCTAAATCGAGTATCGTTTCTATGGAAACGACTGGCTTTTCTTTTGCGATACGGCAATCACATTTCCGATCCACTAATCCGTCTCTACTGCATCCCTCACTAATATACATTGACGAATTCACACGGAAATTGTATCGCCATGAAATACTATGGGTTCTATGACTTCTCCTTCTAAATCGAGTATCGTTTCTATGGAAACGACTGGCTTTTCTTTTGCGATACGACAATCACATTTCCGATCCACTAATCCGTCTTTACTGCATCCCTCACTAATACACATTGACGAATTCATACGGAAATTGCGTCGCTTTGAAATACTATGGGTTCTATGACTTCTCCTTCTAAATCGAGTATCGTTTCTATGGAAACGACTGGCTTTTCTTTTGCGATACGAGTATCTCCCTCTCGATGCACTAATCCTTCTTTACTGCATCCCTCACTCCCACTCATTGACGAATTCACACGGAAATTGCGTCGCTATGAAATACTATGGGTTCTATGACTTCTCCTTCTAAATCGAGTATCGTTTCTATGGAAACGAATGGCTTTTCTTTTGCGATACGACTATCTCCCTCTCGATGCATTAATCCTTCTTTACTGCATCCCTCACTCCCACTCATTGACGAATTCACACGGAAATTGCGTCGCCATGAAATACTATGGGTTCTATGACTTCTCCTTCTAAATCGAGTAACGTTTCTATGGAAACGACAGGATTTTCTTTTGGGATACGACAATCACATTTCCGATCCACTAATCCGTCTTTACTGCATCCCTCACTAATACACATTGACGAATTCACACGGAAATTGCGTCGCCATGAAATACTATGGGTTCTATGACTTCTCCTTCTAAATCGAGTAACGTTTCTACAGAAACGACAGGATTTTCTTTTGCGATACGACAATCACATTTCCGATCCACTAATCCGTCTTTACTGCATCCCTCACTAATACACATTGACGAATTCACACGGAAATTGCTTCGCCATGAGATACTATGGGTTCTATGACTTCTCCTTCTAAATCGAGTATCGTTTCTATGGAAACGACAGGATTTTGTTTTGCGACACGACAATCACATTTCCGATCCACTAATCCGTCTTTACTGCATCCCTCACTAATACACATTGACGAATTCACACGGAAATTGCGTCGCCATTAAACACTATGGGTTCTATGACTTCTCCTTCTAAATCGAGTAACGTTTCTATGGAAACGAAAGGATTTTCTTTTGCGATACGACAATCACATTTCCGATCCACTAATCCGTCTTTACTGCATCCCTCACTAATACACATTGACGAATTCAAACGGAAATTGCGTCGCTATGAAATACTATGGGTTCTATGACTTCTCCTTCTAAATCGAGTAACGTTTCTATGGAAACGACAGGATTTTCTTTTGGGATACGACAATCACATTTCCGATCCACTAATCCGTCTTTACTGCATCCCTCACTAATACACATTGACGAATTCATACGGAAATTGCGTCGCTATGAAATACTATGGGTTCTACGACTTCTCCTTCTAAATCGAGTATCGTTTCTATGGAAACGACTGGCTTTTCTTTTGCGATATGACAATCACATTTCCGAGCCACTAATCCGTCTTTACTGCATCCCTCACTAATACACATTGATGAATTCACACGGAAATTGCGTCGCCATGAAATACTATGGGTTCTAGGACTTCTCCTTCTAAATCGAGTACCGTTTCTATGGAAACGACTGGCTTTTCTTTTGCGATACGACAATCACATTTCCGATCCCTAATGCGTCTTTACTGCATCCCTAACTAATACACATTGACGAATTTATACGGAAATTGCGTCGCTATGAAATACTATGGGTTCTATGACTTCTACTTCTAAATTGAGTATCGTTTCTATGGAAACGACTGGCTTTTCTTTTGCGATACGAGTATCTCCCTCTCGATGCACTAATCCTTCTTTACTGCATCCCTCACTCCCAATCATTGACGAATTCACACGGAAATTGCGTCGCCATGAAATACTATGGGTTCTATGACTTCTCCTTCTAAATCGAGTATCGTTTCTATGGAAACGACTGGCTTTTCTTTTGCGATACGGCAATCACATTTCCGATCCACTAATCCGTCTCTACTGCATCCCTCACTAATATACATTGACGAATTCACACGGAAATTGTATCGCCATGAAATACTATGGGTTCTATGACTTCTCCTTCTAAATCGAGTATCGTTTCTATGGAAACGACTGGCTTTTCTTTTGCGATACGACAATCACATTTCCGATCCACTAATCCGTCTTTACTGCATCCCTCACTAATACACATTGACGAATTCATACGGAAATTGCGTCGCTTTGAAATACTATGGGTTCTATGACTTCTCCTTCTAAATCGAGTATCGTTTCTATGGAAACGACTGGCTTTTCTTTTGCGATACGAGTATCTCCCTCTCGATGCACTAATCCTTCTTTACTGCATCCCTCACTCCCACTCATTGACGAATTCACACGGAAATTGCGTCGCTATGAAATACTATGGGTTCTATGACTTCTCCTTCTAAATCGAGTATCGTTTCTATGGAAACGAATGGCTTTTCTTTTGCGATACGACTATCTCCCTCTCGATGCATTAATCCTTCTTTACTGCATCCCTCACTCCCACTCATTGACGAATTCACACGGAAATTGCGTCGCCATGAAATACTATGGGTTCTATGACTTCTCCTTCTAAATCGAGTAACGTTTCTATGGAAACGACAGGATTTTCTTTTGGGATACGACAATCACATTTCCGATCCACTAATCCGTCTTTACTGCATCCCTCACTAATACACATTGACGAATTCACACGGAAATTGCGTCGCCATGAAATACTATGGGTTCTATGACTTCTCCTTCTAAATCGAGTAACGTTTCTACAGAAACGACAGGATTTTCTTTTGCGATACGACAATCACATTTCCGATCCACTAATCCGTCTTTACTGCATCCCTCACTAATACACATTGACGAATTCACACGGAAATTGCTTCGCCATGAGATACTATGGGTTCTATGACTTCTCCTTCTAAATCGAGTATCGTTTCTATGGAAACGACAGGATTTTGTTTTGCGACACGACAATCACATTTCCGATCCACTAATCCGTCTTTACTGCATCCCTCACTAATACACATTGACGAATTCACACGGAAATTGCGTCGCCATTAAACACTATGGGTTCTATGACTTCTCCTTCTAAATCGAGTAACGTTTCTATGGAAACGAAAGGATTTTCTTTTGCGATACGACAATCACATTTCCGATCCACTAATCCGTCTTTACTGCATCCCTCACTAATACACATTGACGAATTCAAACGGAAATTGCGTCGCTATGAAATACTATGGGTTCTATGACTTCTCCTTCTAAATCGAGTAACGTTTCTATGGAAACGACAGGATTTTCTTTTGGGATACGACAATCACATTTCCGATCCACTAATCCGTCTTTACTGCATCCCTCACTAATACACATTGACGAATTCATACGGAAATTGCGTCGCTATGAAATACTATGGGTTCTACGACTTCTCCTTCTAAATCGAGTATCGTTTCTATGGAAACGACTGGCTTTTCTTTTGCGATACGACAATCACATTTCCGATCCACTAATCCGTCTTTACTGCATCCCTCACTAATACACATTGACGAATTCATACAGAAATTGCGTCGCTATGAAATACTATGGGTTCTATGACTTCTCCTTCTAAATCGAGTATCGTTTCTATGGAAACGACTGGCTTTTCTTTTGCGGTACGAGTATCTCCCTCTCGATGCACTAATCCTTCTTTACTGCATTCCTCACTCCCACTCATTGACGAATTCACACGGAAATTGCGTCGCCATGAAATACTATGGGTTCTATGACTTCTCCTTCTAAATCGAGTATCGTTTCTATGGAAACGACTGGCTTTTCTTTTGCGATACGACAATCACATTTCCGATCCACTAATCCGTCTTTACTGCATCCCTCACTAATACACATTGATGAATTCACACGGAAATTGCGTCGCCATGAAATACTATGGGTTCTATGACTTCTCCTTCTAAATCGAGTACCGTTTCTATGGAAACGACAGGCTTTTCTTTTGCGATACGACAATCACATTTCCGATCCACTAATCCGTCTTTACTGCATCCCTAACTAATACACATTGACGAATTCATACGGAAATTGCGTCGCTATGAAATACTATGGGTTCTATGACTTCTCCTTCTAAATTGAGTATCGTTTCTATGGAAACGACTGGCTTTTCTTTTGCGATACGAGTATCTCCCTCTCGATGCACTAATCCTTCTTTACTGCATCCCTCACTCCCACACATTGACGAATTCACACGGAAATTGCGTCGCCATGAAATACTATGGGTTCTATGACTTCTCCTTCTAAATCGAGTATCGTTTCTATGGAAACGACTGGCTTTTCTTTTGCGATACGGCAATCATATTTCCGATCCACTAATCCGTCTCTACTGCATCCCTCACTAATACACATTGACGAATTCACACGGAAATTGTGTCGCCATGAAATACTATGGGTTCTATGACTTCTCCTTCTAAATCGAGTATCGTTTCTATGGAAACGACTGGCTTTTCTTTTGCGATACGACAATCACATTTCCGATCCACTAATCCGTCTTTACTGCATCCCTCACTAATACACATTGAAGAATTCATACGGAAATTGCGTCGCTTTGAAATACTATGGGTTCTATGACTTCTCCTTCTAAATCGAGTATCGTTTCTATGGAAACGACTGGCTTTTCTTTTGCGATACGACAATCACATTTCCGAACCACTAATCCATCTTTACTGCATCCCTCACTAATACACATTGACGATTTCATACGGAAATTGCGTCGCTATGAAATACTATGGGTTCTATGACTTCTCCTTCTAAATCGAGTATCGTATCGATGGAAACGACTGGCTTTTCTTTTGCGATACGAGTATCTCCCTCTCGATGCACTAATCCTTCTTTACTGCATTCCTCACTCCCACTCATTGACGAATTCACACGGAAATTGCGTCGCCATGAAATACTATGGGTTCTATGACTTCTCCTTCTAAATCGAGTAACGTTTCTATGGAAACGACTGGCTTTTCTTTTGCGATACGACAATCACATTTCCGATCTACTAATCCGTCTTTACTGCATCCCTCACTAATACACATTGATGAATTCACACGGAAATTGCGTCGCCATGAAATACTAAGGGGTTCTATGACTTCTCCTTCTAAATCGAGTACCGTTTCTATGGAAACGACCGGCTTTTCTTTTGCGATACGACAATCACATTTCCGATCCACTAATCCGTCTTTACTGCATCCCTCACTAATACACATTGACGAATTCATACGGAAATTGCGTCGCTATGAAATACTATGGGTTCTATGACTTCTCCTTCTAAATTGAGTATCGTTTCTATGGAAACGACTGGCTTTTCTTTTGCGATACGAGTATCTCCCTCTCGATGCACTAATCCTTCTTTACTGCATCCCTCACTCCCACACATTGACGAATTCACACGGAAATTGCGTCGCCATGAAATACTATGGGTTCTATGACTTCTCCTTCTAAATCGAGTATCGTTTCTATGGAAACGACTGGCTTTTCTTTTGCGATACGGCAATCACATTTCCGATCCACTAATCCGTCTCTACTGCATCCCTCACTAATACACATTGACGAATTCACACGGAAATTGTGTCGCCATGAAATACTATGGGTTCTATGACTTCTCCTTCTAAATCGAGTATCGTTTCTATGGAAACGACTGGCTTTTCTTTTGCGATACGACAATCATTTTTCCGATCCACTAATCCGTCTTTACTGCATCATTCACTAATACACATTGACGAATTCATACGGAAATTGCGTCGCTTTGAAATACTATGGGTTCTATGACTTCTCCTTCTAAATCGAGTATCGTTTCTATGGAAACGACTGGCTTTTCTTTTGCGATACGAGTATCTCCCTCTCGATGCACTAATCCTTCTTTACTGCATCCCTCACTCCCACTCATTGACGAATTCACACGGAAATTGCGTCGCTATGAAATACTATGGGTTCTATGACTTCTCCTTCTAAATCGAGTATCGTTTCTATGGAAACGAATGGCTTTTCTTTTGCGATACGATTATCTCCCTCTCGATGCACTAATCCTTCTTTACTGCATCCCTCACTCCCACTCATTGACGAATTCACACGGAAATTGCGTCGCCATGAAATACTATGGGTTCTATGACTTCTCCTTCTAAATCGAGTAACGTTTCTATGGAAACGACAGGATTTTCTTTTGGGATACGACAATCACATTTCCGATCCACTAATCCGTCTTTACTGCATCCCTCACTAATACACATTGACGAATTCACACGGAAATTGCGTCGCCATGAAATACTATGGGTTCTATGACTTCTCCTTCTAAATCGAGTAACGTTTCTACAGAAACGACAGGATTTTCTTTTGCGATACGACAATCACATTTCCGATCCACTAATCCGTCTTTACTGCATCCCTCACTAATACACATTGACGAATTCACACGGAAATTGCTTCGCCATGAAATACTATGGGTTCTATGACTTCTCCTTCTAAATCGAGTATCGTTTCTATGGAAACGACAGGATTTTCTTTTGCGACACGACAATCACATTTCCGATCCACTAATCCGTCTTTACTGCATCCCTCACTAATACACATTGACGAATTCACACGGAAATTGCGTCGCCATGAAATACTATGGGTTCTATGACTTCTCCATCTGAATCGAGTAACGTTTCTATGGAAACGACAGGATTTTCTTTTGGGATACGACAATCACATTTCCGATCCACTAATCCGTCTTTACTGCATCCCTCACTAATACACATTGACGAATTCATACGGAAATTGCGTCGCTATGAAATACTATGGGTTCTACGACTTCTCCTTCTAAATCGAGTATCGTTTCTATGGAAACGACTGGCTTTTCTTTTGCGATACGACAATCACATTTCCGATCCACTAATCCGTCTTTACTGCATCCCTCACTAATACACATTGACGAATCCATACAGAAATTGCGTCGCTATGAAATACTATGGGTTCTATGACTTCTCCTTCTAAATCGAGTATCGTTTCTATGGAAACGACTGGCTTTTCTTTTGCGATACGACAATCACATTTCCGAACCACTAATCCATCTTTACTGCATCCCTCACTAATACACATTGACGAATTCATACGGAAATTGCGTCGCTATGAAATACTATGGGTTCTATGACTTCTCCTTCTAAATTGAGTATCGTATCGATGGAAACGACTGGCTTTTCTTTTGCGATACGAGTATCTCTCTCTCGATGCACTAATCCTTCTTTACTGCATTCCTCACTCCCACTCATTGACGAATTCACACGGAAATTGCGTCGCCATGAAATACTATCGGTTCTATGACTTCTCCTTCTAAATCGAGTATCGTTTCTATGGAAACGAATGGCTTTTCTTTTGCGATACGACAATCACATTTCCGATCCACTAATCCGTCTTTACTGCATCCCTCACTAATACACATTGATGAATTCACACGGAAATTGCGTCGCCATGAAATACTATGGGTTCTATGACTTCTCCTTCTAAATCGAGTACCGTTTCTATGGAAACGACTGGCTTTTCTTTTGCGATACGACAATCACATTTCCGATCCACTAATCCGTCTTTACTGCATCCCTAACTAATACACATTGACGAATTCATACGGAAATTGCGTCGCTACGAAATACTATGGGTTCTATGACTTCTCCTTCTAAATTGAGTATCGTTTCTATGGAAACGACTGGCTTTTCTTTTGCGATACGAGTATCTCCCTCTCGATGCACTAATCCTTCTTTACTGCATCCCTCACTCCCACTCATTGACGAATTCACACGGAAATTGCGTCGCCATGAAATACTATGGGTTCTATGACTTCTCCTTCTAAATCGAGTATCGTTTCTATGGAAACGACTGGCTTTTCTTTTGCGATACGGCAATCACATTTCCGATCCACTAATCCGTCTCTACTGCATCCCTCACTAATACACATTGACGAATTCACACGGAAATTGTGTCGCCATGAAATACTATGTGTTCTATGACTTCTCCTTCTAAATCGAGTATCGTTTCTATGGAAACGACTGGCTTTTCTTTTGCGATACGACAATCACATTTCCGATCCACTAATCCGTCTTTACTGCATCCCTCACTAATACACATTGACGAATTCATACGGAAATTGCGTCGCTTTGAAATACTATGGGTTCTATGACTTCTCCTTCTAAATCGAGTATCGTTTCTATGGAAACGACTGGCTTTTCTTTTGCGATACGAGTATCTCCCTCTCGATGCACTAATCCTTCTTTACTGCATCCCTCACTCCCACTCATTGACGAATTCACACGGAAATTGCGTCGCTATGAAATACTATGGGTTCTATGACTTCTCCTTCTAAATCGAGTATCGTTTCTATGGAAACGAATGGCTTTTCTTTTGCGATACGACTATCTCCCTCTCGATGCACTAATCCTTCTTTACTGCATCCCTCACTCCCACTCATTGACGAATTCACACGGAAATTGCGTCGCCATGAAATACTATGGGTTCTATGACTTCTCCTTCTAAATCGAGTAACGTTTCTATGGAAACGACAGGATTTTCTTTTGGGATACGACAATCACATTTCCGATCCACTAATCCGTCTTTACTGCTTCCCTCACTAATACACATTGACGAATTCACACGGAAATTGCGTCGCCATGAAATACTATGGGTTCTATGACTTCTCCTTCTAAATCGAGTAACGTTTCTACAGAAACGACAGGATTTTCTTTTGCGATACGACAATCACATTTCCGATCCACTAATCCGTCTTTACTGCATCCCTCACTAATACACATTGACGAATTCACACGGAAATTGCTTCGCCATGAAATACTATGGGTTCTATGACTTCTCCTTGTAAATCGAGTATCGTTTCTATGGAAACGACAGGATTTTCTTTTGCGACACGACAATCACATTTCCGATCCACTAATCCGTCTTTACTGCATCCCTCACTAATACACATTGACGAATTCACACGGAAATTGCGTCGCCATGAAATACTATGGGTTCTATGACTTCTCCTTCTAAATCGAGTAACGTTTCTATGGAAACGACAGGATTTTCTTTTGGGATACGACAATCACATTTCCGATCCACTAATCCGTCTTTACTGCATCCCTCACTAATACACATTGACGAATTCATACGGAAATTGCGTCGCTATGAAATACTATGGGTTCTATGACTTCTCCTTCTAAATCGAGAATCGTTTCTATGGAAACGACTGGCTTTTCTTTTGCGATACGACAATCACATTTCCGATCCACTAATCCGTCTTTACTGCATCCCTCACTAATACACATTGACGAATTCATACGGAAATTGCGTCGCTATGAAATACTATGGGTTCAATGACTTCTCCTTCTAAATCGAGTATCGTTTCTATGGAAACGACTGGCTTTTCTTTTGCGATACGAGTATCTCCCTCTCGATGCACTAATCCTTCTTTACTGCATCCCTCACTCCCACTCATTGACGAATTCACACGGAAATTGCGTCGCCATGAAATACTATGGGTTCTATGACTTCTCCTTCTAAATCGAGTATCGTTTCTATGGTAACGACTGGCTTTTCTTTTGCGATACGACAATCACATTTCCGATCCACTAATCCGTCTTTACTGCATCCCTCACTAATACACATTGACGAATTCACACGGAAATTGCGTCGCCATGAAATACTATGGGTTCTATGACTTCTCCTGGTAAATCGAGTATCGTTTCTATGGAAACGACTGGCTTTTCTTTTGCGAGACGACAATCACATTTCCGATCCACTAATCCGCCTTTACTGCATCCCTCACTAATACACATTGACGAAATCATACGGAAATTGCGTCGCTATGAAACACTATTGGTTCTATGACTTCTCCTTCTAAATCGAGTATCGTTTCTATGGAACCGGCTGCCTTTTCTTTTGCGATACGAGTATCTCCCTTTCGATGCACTAATCCTTCTTTACTGCATCCCTCACTCCCACTCATTGACGAATTCACACGGAAATTGCGTCGCTATGAAATACTATGGGTTCTATGACTTCTCCTTCTAAATCGAGTATCGTTTCAATGGAAACGACTGGCTTTTCTTTTGCGATACGAGTATCTCCCTCTCGATGCACTAATCCTTCTTTACTGCATCCCTCACTCCCACTCATTGACGAATTCACACGGAAATTGCGTCGCCATGAAATACTATGGGTTCTATGACTTCTCCTTCTAAATCGAGTAACGTTTCTATGGAAACGACAGGATTTTCTTTTGGGATACGACAATCACATTTCCGATCCACTAATCCGTCTTTTTGCATCCCTCTCTAATACACTTTGACGAATTCACACGGAAATTGCGTCGCCATGAAATACTATGGGTTCTATGACTTCTCCTTCTAAATCGAGTAACGTTTCTATGGAAACGACAGGATTTTCTTTTGGGATACGACAATCACATTTCCGATCCACTAATCCGTCTTTACTGCATCCCTCACTAATACACATTGACGAATTCATACGAAAATTGCGTCGCTATGAAGTACTATGGGTTCTATGACTTCTCCTTCTAAATCGAGTATCGTTTCTATGGAAACGACTGGCTTTTCTTTTGCGATAGGAGTATCTCCCTGTCGATGCACTAATCCTTCTTTACTGCATCCCTCACTCCCACTCATTGACGAATTCACACGGAAATTGCGTCGCCATGACATACTATGGGTTCTATGACTTCTCCTTCTAAATCGAGTAACGTTTCTATGGAGACGACAGGATTTTCTTTTGGGATACGACAATCACATTTCCGATCCACTAATCCGTCTTTACTGCGTCCCTCACTAATACACATTGACGAATTCACACGGAAATTGCGTCGCCATTAAATACTATGGGTTCTATGACTTCTCCTTCTAAATCGAGTAACGTTTCTATGGAAACGAAAGGATTTTCTTTTGCGATACGACAATCACATTTCCGATCCACTAATCCGTCTTTACTGCATCCCTCAATAATACACATTACGAATTCAAACGGAAATTGCGTCGCTATGAAATACTATGGGTTCTATGACTTCTCCTTCTAAATCGAGTATCGTTTCTATGGAAACGACTGGCTTTTCTTTTGCGATACGAGTATCTCCCTCTCGATGCACTAATCCTTCTTTACTGCATCCCTCACTCCCACTCATTCACGAATTCACACGGAAATCGCGACGCCATGAAATACTATGGGTTCTATGACTTCTGCTTCTAAATCGAGTAACGTTTCTATGGAAACGACAGGATTTTCTTTTGGGATACGACAATCACATTTCCGATCCACTAATCTGACTTTACTGCATCCCTCACTAATACACATTGACTTATTCATACGGAAATTGCGTCGCTATGAAATACTATGGGTTCTATGACTTCTCCTTCTAAATCGAGTATCGTTTCTATGGAAACGACTGGCTTTTCTTTTGCGATACGAGTATCTCCCTCTCGATGCACTAATCCTTCTTTACTGCATCCTTCACTCCCACTCATTGACGAACTCACACACGGAAATTGCGTCGCTATGAAATACTATGGGTTCTATGACTTCTCCTTCTAAACCGAGTATCGTTTCCATGGAAACGACTGGCTTTTCTTTTGCGATACGAGTATCTCCCTCTCGATGCTATAATCCTTCTTTACTGCATCCCTCACTCCCATTCATTGACGAATTCACACGGAAATTGCGTCGCCATGAAATACTATGGGTTCTATGACTTCTCCTTCTAAATCGAGTAACGTTTCTATGGAAACCACAGGATTTTCTTTTGCGATACGACAATCACATTTCCGATCCACTAATCCGTCTTTACTGCATCCCTCACTAATACACATTGACGAATTCATACGGAAATTGCGTCGCTATGAAATACTATGGGTTCTATGACTTCTCCTTCTAAATCGAGTATCGTTTCTATGGAAACGACTGGCTTTTCTTTTGCGATACGAGTATCTCCCTCTCGATGCACTAATCCTTCTTTACTGCATCCCTCACTCCCACTCATTGACGAATTCACACGGAAATTGCGTCGCTATGAAATACTATGGGTTCTATGACTTCTCCTTTTAAATCGTGTATCGTTTCTATGGAAACGACTGGCTTTTCTTTTGCGATACGACTATCTCCCTCTCGATGCACTAATCCTTCTTTACTGCATCCCTCACTCCCACTCATTGACGAATTCACACGGAAATTGCGTCGCCATGAAATACTATGGGTTCTATGACTTCTCCTTCTAAATCGAGTAACGTTTCTATGGAAACGACAGGATTTTCTTTTGGGATACGACAATCACATTTCCGATCCACTAATCCGTCTTTACTGCATCCCTCACTAATACACATTGACGAATTCATACGGAAATTGCGTCGCTATGAAATACTATGGGTTCTATGACTTCTCCTTCTAAATCGAGTATCGTTTCTATGGAAACGACTGGCTTTTCTTTTGCGATACGAGTATCTCCCTCTCGATGCACTAATCCTTCTTTACTGCATCCCTCACTCCCACTCATTGACGAATTCACACGGAAATTGCGTCGCTATGAAATACTATGGGTTCTATGACTTCTCCTTCTAAATCGAGTAACGTTTCTATGGAAACGACAGGATTTTCTTTTGGGATACGACAATCACATTTCCGATCCACTAATCCGTCTTTACTGCATCCCTCAGTAATACACATTGACGAATTCACACGGAAATTGCGTCGCCATGAAATACTATGGGTTCTATGACTTCTCCTTCTAAATCGAGTAACGTTTCTATGGAAACGACAGGATTTTCTTTTGGGATACGACAATCACATTTCCGATCCACTAATCCGTCTTTACTGCATCCCTCACTAATACACATTGACGAATTCATACCTAAATTGCGTCGCTATGAAATACTATGGGTTCTATGACTTCTCCTTCTACATCGAGTATCGTTTCTATGGAAACGACTGGCTTTTCTTTTGCGATACGAGTATCTCCCTCTCGATGCACTAATCCTTCTTTACTGCATCCCTCACTCCCACTTATTGACGAATTCACACGGAAATTGCGTCGCCATGAAATACTATGGGTTCTATGACTTCTCCTTCTAAATCGAGTAACGTTTCTATGGAGACGAAAGGATTTTCTTTTGGGATACGACAATCACATTCCTGATCCACTAATCCGTCTTTACTGCGTCCCTCACTAATACACATTGACTTATTCATACGGAAATTGCGTCGCTATGAAATACTATGGGTTCTATGACTTCTTCTTCTAAATCGAGTATCGTTTCTATGGAAACGACTGGCTTTTCTTTTGCGATACGAGTATCTCCCTCTCGATGCACTAATCCTTCTTTACTGCATCCCTCACTCCCACTCATTGACGAATTCACACGGTAATTGCGTCGCTATGAAATACTATGGGTTCTATGACTTCTCCTTCTAAATCGAGTATCGTTTCTATGGAAACGACTGGCTTTTCTTTTGCGATACGAGTATCTCCCTCTCGATGCACTAATCCTTCTTTACTGCATCCCTCACACCCACTCATTGACGAATTCACACGGAAATTGCGTCGCCATGAAATACTATGGGTTCTATGACTTCTCCTTCTAAATCGACTAACGTTTCTATGGAAACGACAGGATTTTCTTTTGGGATACGACAATCACATTTCCGATCCACTAACCCGTCTTTACTGCATCCCTCACTAATACACATTGACGAATTCATACGGAAATTGCGCCGCCATTAAATACTATGGGTTCTATGACTTCTCCTTCTAAATCGAGTATCGTCTCTATGGAAACGACTGGCTTTTGTTTTGCGATACGAGTATCTCCCTCTCGATGCACTAATCCTTCTTTACTGCATCCCTCACTCCCACTCATTGACGAATTCACACGGAAATTGCGTCGCCATGAAATACTATGGTTTCTATGACTTCTCCTTCTAAATCGAGTAACGTTTCTATGGAAACGACAAGATTTTCTTTTGGGATACGACAATCACATTTCCGATCCACTAATCCGTCTTTACTGCATCCCTCACTAATACACATTGACGAATTCACACGGAAATTGCGTCGCCATGAAATACTATGGGTTCTATGGCTTCTCCTTCTAAATCGAGTAACGTTTCTATGGAAACGACAGGATTTTCTTTTGGGATACGACAATCACATTTCCGATCCACTAATCCGTCTTTACTGCATCCCTCACTAATACACATTGACGAATTCATACCTAAATTGCGTCGCTATGAAATACTATGGGTTCTATGACTTCTCCTTCTAAATCGAGTATCGTTTCTATGGAAACGACTGGCTTTTCTTTTGCGATACGAGTATCTCCCTCTCGATGCACTAATCCTTCTTTACTGCATCCCTCACTCCCACTTATTGACGAATTCACACGGATATTGCGTCGCCATGAAATACTATGGGTTCTATGACTTCTCCTTCTAAATCGAGTAACGTTTCTATGGAAACGACAGGATTTTCTTTTGGGATACGACAATCACATTTCCGATCCACTAATCCGTCTTTACTGCGTCCCTCACTAATACACAATGACTTATTCATACGGAAATTGCGTCGCTATGAAATACTATGGGTTCTATGACTTCTTCTTCTAAATCGAGTATCGTTTCTATGGAAACGACTGGCTTTTCTTTTGCGATACGAGTATCTCCCTCTCGATGCACTAATCCTTCTTTACTGCATCCCTCACTCCCACTCATTGACGAATTCACACAGAAATTGCGTCGCTATGAGATACTATGGGTTCTATGACTTCTCCTTCTAAATCGAGTATCGTTTCTATGGAAACGACTGGCTTTTCTTTTGCGATACGAGTATCTCCCTCTCGATGCACTAATCCTTCTTTACTGCATCCCTCACTCCCACTCATTGACGAATTCACACGGAAAATGCGTCGCCATGAAATACTATGGGTTCTATGACTTCTCCTTCTAAATCGAGTAACGTTTCTATGGAAGCGACAGGATTTTCTTTTGGGATACGACAATCACATTTCCGATCCACTAACCCGTCTTTACTGCATCCCTCACTAATACACATTGACGAATTCATACGGAAATTGCGCCGCCATGAAATACTATGGGTTCTATGACTTCTCCTTCTAAATCGAGTATCGTTTCTATGGAAACGACTGGCTTTTCTTTTGCGATACGACAATCACACTTCCGATCCACTAATCCGTCTTTACTGCATCCCTCACTAATACACATTGACGAATTCATACGGAAATTGCGCCGCCATGAAATACTATGGGTTCTATGACTTCTCCTTCTAAATCGAGTATCGTTTCTATGGAAACGACTGGCTTTTCTTTTGCGATACGAGTATCTCCCTCTCGATGCACTAATCCTTCTTTACTGCATCCCTCACTCCCACTCATTGACGAATTCACACGGAAATTGCGTCGCTATGAAATACTATGGGTTCTATGACTTCTCCTTCTAAATCGAGTATCGTTTCTATGGAAACGACTGGCTTTTCTTTTGCGATACGAGTATCTCCCTCTCGATGCACTAATCCTTCTTTACTGCATCCCTCACTCCCACTCATTGACGAATTCACACGGAAATTGCGCCGCCATGAAATACTATGGGTTCTATGACTTCTCCTTCTAAATCGAGTAACGTTTCTATGGAAACGACAGGTTTTTCTTTTGGGATACGACAATCACATTTCCGATCCACTAATCCGTCTTTACTGCGTCCCTCACTAATACACATTGACTTATTCATACGGAAATTGCGTCGCTATGAAATACTATGGGTTCTATGACTTCTCCTTCTAAATCGAGTATCGTTTCTATGGAAACGACTGGCTTTTCTTTTGCGTTACGAGTATCTCCCTCTCGATGAACTAATCCTTCTTTACTGCATCCCTCACTCCCACTCATTGACGAATTCACACGGAAATTGCGTCGCTATGAAATACTATGGGTTCTATGACTTCTCCTTCTAAATCGAGTATCGTTTCTATGGAAACGACTGGCTTTTCTTTTGCGATACGAGTATCTCCCTCCCGATGCACTAATCCTTCTTTACTGCATCCCTCACTCCCACTCATTGACAAATTCACACGGAAATTGCGTCGCCATGATATACTATGGGTTCTATGACTTCTCCTTCTAAATCGAGTAACGTTTCTATGGAAACGACAGGATTTTCTTTTGGGATACGACAATCACATTTCCGATCCACTAATCCGTCTTTACTGCATCCCTCACTAATACACATTGACGAATTCATACGGAAATTGCGCCGCCATGAAATACTATGGGTTCTATGACTTCTCCTTCTAAATCGAGTAACGTTTCTATGGAAACGAACGGATTTTCTTTTGGGATACGACAATCACATTTCCGATCCACTAATCCGTCTTTACTGCATCCCTCACTAATACACATTGACGAATTCATACGGAAATTGCGCCGCCATGAAATACTATGGGTTCTATGACTTCTCCTTCTCAATCGAGTATCGTTTCTATGGAAACGACTGGCTTTTCTTTTGCGTTACGAGTATCTCCCTCTCGATGCACTAATCCTTCTTTACTGCATCCCTCACTCCCACTCATTGACGAATTCACACGGAAATTGCGTCGCCATGAAATACTATGGGTTCTATGACTTCTCCTTCTAAATCGAGTAACGTTTCTATGGAAACGACAGGATTTTCTTTAGGGATACGACAATCACATTTCCGATCCACTAATCCGTCTTTACTGCATCCCTCACTAATATACATTGACTTATTCATACGGAAATTGCGTCGCTATGAAATACTATGGGTTCTATGACTTCTCCTTCTAAATCGAGGATCGTTTCTATGGATACGACTGGCTTTTCTTTTGCGATACGAGTATCTCCCTCTCGATGCACTAATCCTTCTTTACTGCATCCCTAACTCCCACTCATTGACGAATTCACACGGAAATTGCGTCGCTATGAAATACTATGGGTTCTATGACTTCTCCTTCTAAATCGAGTATCGTTTCTATGGAAACGACTGGCTTTTCTTTTGCGATACGAGTATCTCCCTCTCGATGCACTAATCCTTCTTTACTGCATCCCTCACTCCCACTCATTGACGAATTCACACGGAAAATGCGTCGCCATGAAATACTATGGGTTCTATGACTTCTCCTTCTAAATCGAGTAACGTTTCTATGGAAGCGACAGGATTTTCTTTTGGGATACGACAATCACATTTCCGATCCACTAACCCGTCTTTACTGCATCCCTCACTAATACACATTGACGAATTCATACGGAAATTGCGCCGCCATGAAATACTATGGGTTCTATGACTTCTCCTTCTAAATCGAGTATCGTTTCTATGGAAACGACTGGCTTTTCTTTTGCGATACGAGTATCTCCCTCTCGATGCACTAATCCTTCTTTACTGCATCCCTCACTCCCACTCATTGACAAATTCACACGGAAATTGCGTCGCCATGATATACTATGGGTTCTATGACTTCTCCTTCTAAAACGAGTAACGTTTCTATGGAAACGACAGGATTTTCTTTTGGGATACGACAATCACATTTCCGATCCACTAATCCGTCTTTACTGCATCCCTCACTAATACACATTGACGAATTCATACGGAAATTGCGCCGCCATGAAATACTATGGGTTCTATGACTTCTCCTTCTAAATCGAGTAACGTTTCTATGGAAACGAACGGATTTACTTTTGGGATACGACAATCACATTTCCGATCCACTAATCCGTCTTTACTGCATCCGTCACTAATACACATTGACGAATTCATACGGAAATTGCGCCGCCATGAAATACTATGGGTTCTATGACTTCTCCTTCTCAATCGAGTATCGTTTCTATGGAAACGACTGGCTTTTCTTTTGCGTTACGAGTATCTCCCTCTCGATGCACTAATCCTTCTTTACTGCATCCCTCACTCCCACTCATTGACGAATTCACACGGAAATTGCGTCGCCATGAAATACTATGGGTTCTATGACTTCTCCTTCTAAATCGAGTAACGTTTCTATGGAAACGACAGGATTTTCTTTTGGGATACGACAATCACATTTCCGATCCACTAATCCGTCTTTACTGCATCCCTCACTAATATACATTGACTTATTCATACGGAAATTGCGTCGCTATGAAATACTATGGGTTCTATGACTTCTCCTTCTAAATCGAGGATCGTTTCTATGGATACGACTGGCTTTTCTTTTGCGATACGAGTATCTCCCTCTCGATGCACTAATCCTTCTTTACTGCATCCCTAACTCCCACTCATTGACGAATTCACACGGAAATTGCGTCGCTATGAAATACTATGGGTTCTATGACTTCTCCTTCTAAATCGAATATCGTTTCTATGGATACGACTGGCTTTTCTTTTGCGATACGAGTATCTCCCTCTCGATGCACTAATCCTTCTTTACTGCATCCCTCACTCCCACTCATTGACGAATTCACACGGAAATTGCGTCGCCATGAAATACTATGGGTTCTATGACATCTCCTTCTAAATCGAGTAACGTTTCTATGGAAACGACCGGATTTTCTTTTGGGATACGACAATCACATTTCCGATCCACTAATCCGTCTTTGCTGCATCCCTCACTAATACACATTGACGAATTCATACGGAATTTGCGCCGCCATGAAATACTATGGGTTCTATGACTTCTCCTTCTAAATCGAGTATCGTTTCTATGGAAACGACTGGCTTTTCTTTTGCGATACGAGTATCTCCCTCTCGATGCACTAATCCTTCTTTACTGCATCCCTCACTCCCACTCATTGACGAATTCACACGGAAATTGCGTCGCAATGAAATACTATGGGTTCTATGAATTCTCCTTCTAAATCGAGTTACGTTTCTATGGAAACGACAGGATTTTCTTTTGGGATACGACAATCACATTTCCGATCCACTAATCCGTCTTTACTGCATCCCTCACTAATACACATTGACGAAATCATACGGAAATTGCGTCGCTATGAAATACTATGGGTTCTATGACTTCTCCTTCTAAATCGAGTATCGTTTCTATGGAAACGACTGGCTTTTCTTTTGCGATACGAGTATCTACCTCTCGATGCACTAATCCTTCTTTACTGCATCCCTCACTCCCACTCATTGACGAATTCACACGGAAATTGCGTCGCTATGAAATACTATGGGTTCTATGACTTCTCCTTCTAAATCGAGTAACGTTTCTATGGAAACGACTGGCTTTTCTTTTGCGATACGAGTATCTCCCTCTCGATGCACTAATCCTTCTTCACTGCATCCCTCACTCCCACTCATTGACGAATTCACACGGAAATTGCGTCGCCATGAAATACTATGGGTTCTATGACTTCTCCTTCTAAATCGAGTAACGTTACTATGGAAACGACAGGATTTTCTTTTGCGATACGAGTATCTCCCTTTCGATGCACTAATCCTTCTTTACTGCATCCCTCACTCCCACTCATTGACGAATTCACACGGAAATTGCGTCGCCATGAAATACTATGGGTTCAATGACTTCTCCTTCTAAATCGAGTAACGTTTCTATGGAAACGACAGGATTTTCTTTGGGGATACGACAATCACATTTCCGATCCACTAATCCGTCTTTGCTGCATCCCTCACTAATACACATTGACGAATTCACACGGAAATTGCGTCGCCATGAATTACTATGGGTTCTATGACTTCTCCTTCTAAATCGAGTAACGTTTCTATGGAAACGACACTACTTTCTTTTGGGATACGACAATCACATTTCCGATCCACTAATCCGTCTTTACTGCATCCCTCTCTAATACACATTGACGAATTCACACGGAAATTGCGTCGCCATGAAATACTATGGGTTCTATGACTTCTCCTTCTAAATCGAGTAACGCGTCAACGGAAACGACAGGATTTTCTTTTGGGACACGACAATCACATTTCCGATCCACTAATCCGTCTTTACTGCATCCCTCACTAATACACATTGACGAATTCACACGGAAATTGCGTCGCCATGAAATACTATGGGTTCTATGACTTCTCCTTCTAAATCGAGTAACGTTTCTATAGAAACGACAGGATTTTCTCTTGGGATAAGACAATCACATTTCCGATCCACTAATCCGTCTTCACTGCATCCCTCATTAATACACATTGACGAATTCACACGGAAATTGTGTCACCATGAAATACTATGGGTTCTATGACTTCTCCTTCTAAATCGAGTAACGTTTCTATGGAATCGACAGGATTTTCTTTTGGGATACGACAATCACATTTCCGATCCACTAATCCGTCTTTACTGCATCCCTCACTAATACACATTGACGAATTCACACGGAAATTGCGTCGCCATGAAATACTATGGGTTCTATGACTTCTCCTTCTAAATCGAGTACCGTTTCTACGGATACGACAGGATTTTCTTTTGGGATACGACAATCACATTTCCGATCCACTAATCCGTCTTTACTGCATCCCTCACTAATACACATTGACGAATTCATACGGAAATTGCGTCGCTATGAAATACTATGGGTTCTATGACTTCTCCTTCTAAATCGAGTATCGTTTCTATGGAAACGACTGGCTTTTCTTTTGCGATACGAGTATCTCCCTCTCGATGCACTAATCCTTTTTTACTGCATCCCTCACTCCCACTCATTGACGAATTCACACGGAAATTGCGTCGCCATGAAATACTATGGGTTCTATGACTTCTCCATCTAAATCGAGTAACGTTACTATGGAAACGAAAGGATTTTCTTTTGGGATACGACAATCACATTTCCGATTCACTAATCCGTCTTTACTGCATCCCTCACTAATACACATTGACGAATTCATACGGAAATTGCGTCGCTATGAAATACTATTGGTTCTATGACTTCTCCTTCTAAATCGAGTATCGTTTCTATCGAAACGACTGGCTTTTCTTTTGCGATACGACAATCACATTTCCGATCCACTAATCTGTCTTTACTGCATCCCTCAGTAATACACATTGACGAATTCATACGGAAATTGCGTCGCTATGAAATACTATGGGTTCTATGACTTCTCCTTCTAAATCGACTAACGTTTCTATGGAAACGACAGGATTTTCTTTTGGGATACGACAATCACATTTCCGATCCACTAATCCGTCTTTACTGCATCCCTCACTAATACACATTGACGAATTCATACGGAAATTGCGTCGCTATGAAATACTATGGGTTCTATGACTTCTCCTTCTAAATCGAGTATCTTTTCTATGGAAACGACTGGCTTTTCTTTTGCGATACGACAATCACATTTCCGATCCACTAATCCGTCTTTACTGCATCCCTCACTAATACACATTGACGAATTCATACGGAAATTGCGCCGCCATGAAATACTATGGGTTCTATGACTTCTCCTTCTCAATCGAGTATCGTATCTATGGAAACGACTGGCTTTTCTTTTGCGTTACGAGTATCTCCCTCTCGATGCACTAATCCTTCTTTACTGCATCCCTCACTCCCACTCATTGACGAATTCACACGGAAATTGCGTCGCCATGAAATACTATGGGTTCTATGACTTCTCCTTCTAAATCGAGTAACGTTTCTATGGAAACGACAGGATTTTCTTTTGGGATACGACAATCACATTTCCGATCCACTAATCCGTCTTTACTGCATCCCTCACTAATACACATTGACTTATTCACACGGAAATTGCGTCGCAATGAAATACTATGCGTTCTATGACTTCTCCTTCTAAATCGAGTATCGTTTCTATGGATACGACTGGCTTTTCTTTTGCGATACGAGTATCTCCCTCTCGATGCACTAATCCTCCTTTACTGCATCCCTAACTCCCACTCATTGACGAATTCACACGGAAATTGCGTCGCTATGAAATACTATGGGTTCTATGACTTCTCCTTCTAAATCGAATATCGTTTCTATGGATACGACTGGCTTTTCTTTTGCGATACGAGTATCTCCCTCTCGATGCACTAATCCTTCTTTACTGCATCCCTCACTCCCACTCATTGACGAATTCACACGGAAATTGCGTCGCCATGAAATACTATGGGTTCTATGACATCTCCTTCTAAATCGAGTAACGTTTCTATGGAAACGACCGGATTTTCTTTTGGGATACGACAATCACATTTCCGATCCACTAATCCGTCTTTGCTGCATCCCTCACTAATACACATTGACGAATTCATACGGAAATTGCGCCGCCATGAAATACTATGGGTTCTATGACTTCTCCTTCTAAATCGAGTATCGTTTCTATGGAAACGACTGGCTTTTCTTTTGCGATACGAGTATCTCCCTCTCGATGCACTAATCCTTCTTTACTGCATCCCTCACACCCACTCATTGACGAATACACACGGAAATTGCGTCGCAATGAAATACTATGGGTTCTATGACTTCTCCTTCTAAATCGAGTTACGTTTCTATGGAAACGATAGGATTTTCTTTTGGGATACGACAATCACATTTCCGATCCACTAATCCGTCCTTACTGCATCCCTCACTAATACACATTGACGAAATCATACGGAAATTGCGTCGCTATGAAATACTATGGGTTCTATGACTTCTCCTTCTAAATCGAGTATCGTTTCTATGGAAACGACTGGCTTTTCTTTTGCGATACGAGTATCTACCTCTCCATGCACTAATCCTTCTTTACTGCATCCCTCACTCCCACTCATTGACGAATTCACACGGAAATTGCGTCGCTATGAAATACTATGGGTTCTATGACTACTCCTTCTAAATCGAGTAACGTTTCTATGGAAACGACTGGCTTTTCTTTTGCGATACGAGTATCTCCCTCTCGATGCACTAATCCTTCTTCACTGCATCCCTCACTCCCACTCATTGACGAATTCACACGGAAATTGCGTCGCCATGAAATACTATGGGTTCTATGACTTCTCCTTCTAAATCGAGTAACGTTACTATGGAAACGACAGGATTTTCTTTTGTGATACGAGTATCTCCCTTTCGATGCACTAATCCTTCTTTACTGCATCCCTCACTCCCACTCATTGACGAATTCACACGGAAATTGCGTCGCCATGAAATACTATGGGTTCAATGACTTCTCCTTCTAAATCGAGTAACGTTTCTATGGAAACGACAGGATTTTCTTTGGGGATACGACAATCACATTTCCGATCCACTAATCCGTCTTTGCTGCATCCCTCACTAATACACATTGACGAATTCACACGGAAATTGCGTCGCCATGAAATACTATGGGTTCTATGACTTCTCCTTCTAAATCGAGTAACGTTTCTATGGAAACGACACTATTTTCTTTTGGGATACGACAATCACATTACCGATCCACTAATCCGTCTTTACTGCATCCCTCTCTAATACACATTGACGAATTCACACGGAAATTGCGTCGCCATGAAATACTATGGGTTCTATGACTTCTCCTTCTAAATCGAGTAACGTATCAATGGAAACGACAGGATTTTCTTTTGGGACACGACAATCACATTTCCGATCCACTAATCCGTCTTTACTGCATCCCTCACTAATACACATTGACGAATTCACACGGAAATTGCGTCGCCATGAAATACTATGGGTTCTATGACTTCTCCTTCTGAATCGAGTAACGTTTCTATAGAAACGACAGGATTTTCTTTTGGGATAAGACAATCACATTTCCGATCCACTAATCCGTCTTCACTGCATCCCTCATTAATACACATTGACGAATTCACACGGAAATTGCGTCGCCATGAAATACTATGGGTTCTATGACTTCTCCTTCTAAATCGAGTAACGTTTCTATGGAAACGACAGGATTTTCTTTTGGGATACGACAATCACATTTCCGATCCACTAATCCGTCTTTACTGCATCCCTCACTAATACACATTGACGAATTCACACGGAAATTGCGTCGCCATGAAATACTATGGGTTCTATGACTTCTCCTTCTAAATCGAGTACCGTTTCTATGGATACGACAGGATTTTCTTTTGGGATACGACAACCACATTTCCGATCCACTAATCCGTCTTTACTGCATCCCTCACTAATACACATTGACGAATTCATACGGAAATTGCGTCGCTATGAAATACTATGGGTTCTATGACTTCTCCTTCTAAATCGAGTATCGTTTCTATGGAAACGACTGGCTTTTCTTTTGCGATACGAGTATCTCCCTCTCGATGCACTAATCCTTCTTTACTGCATCCCTCACTCCCACTCATTGACGAATTCACACGGAAATTGCGTCGCCATGAAATACTATGGGTTCTATGACTTCTCCTTCTAAATCGAGTAACGTTACTATGGAAACGACAGGATTTTCTTTTGGGATACGACAATCACATTTCCGATTCACTAATCCGTCTTTACTGCATCCCTCACTAATACACATTGACGAATTCATACGGAAATTGCGTCGCTATGAAATACTATTGGTTCTATGACTTCTCCTTCTAAATCGAGTATCGTTTATATCGAAACGACTGGCTTTTCTTTTGCGATACGACAATCACATTTCCGATCCACTAATCTGTCTTTACTGCATCCCTCAGTAATACACATTGACGAATTCATACTGAAATTGCGTCGCTATGAAATACTATGGGTTCTATGACTTCTCCTTCTAAATCGACTAACGTTTCTATGGAAACGACAGGATTTTCTTTTGGGATACGACAATTACATTTCCGATCCACTAATCCGTCTTTACTGCATCCCTCACTAATACACATTGACGAATTCATACGGAAATTGCGTCGCTATGAAATACTATGGGTTCTATGACTTCTCCTTCTAAATCGAGTATCTTTTCTATGGAAACGACTGGCTTTTCTTTTGCGATACGACAATCACATTTCCGATCCACTAATCCGTCTTTACTGCATCCCTCACTAATACACATTGACGAATTCATACGGAAATTGCGCCGCCATGAAATACTATGGTTTCTATGACTTCTCCTTCTAAATCGAGTAACGTCTCTATGGAAACGACTGGATTTTCTTTTGCGATACGAGTATCTCCCTCTCGATGCACTAATCCTTCTTTACTGCATCCCTCACTCCCACTCATTGACGAATTCACACGGAAATTGCGTCGCCATAAAATACTATGGGTTCTATGATTTCTCCTTCTAAATCGAGTAACGTTTCTATGGAAACGACAGGATTTTCTTTTGGGATACGACAATCACATTTCCGATCCACTAATCCGTCTTTACTGCATCCCTAACTAATACACATTGACGAATTCATACGGAAATTGCGCCGCCATGAAATAATATGTGTTCTATGACCTCTCCTTCTAAATCGAGTATCGTTTCTATGGAAACGACTGGCTTTTCTTTTGCGATACGAGTATCTCCCTCTCGATGCACTAATCCTTCTTTACTGCATCCCTCACTCCCACTCATTGAAGAATTCACACGGAAATTGCGTCGCAATGAAATACTATGGGTTCTATGACTTCTCCTTCTAAATCGAGTATCGTTTCTATGGAAACGACTGGCTTTTCTTTTGCGATACGAGTATCTCCCTCTCGATGCACTAATCCTTCTTTACTGCATGCCTCACTCCCACTCATTGACGAATTCACACGGAAATTGCGTCGCTATGAAATACTATGGGTTCTATGACTTCTCCTTCTAAATCGAGTAACGTTTCTATGGAAACGACTGGCTTTTCTTTTGCGATACGAGTATCTCCCTCTCGATGCACTAATCCTTCTTTACTGCATCCCTCGCTCCCACTCATTGACGAATTCACACGGAAATTGCGTCGCCATGAAATACTATGGGTTCTATGACTTCTACTTCTAAATCGAGTAACGTTTCTATGGAAACGACAGGATTTTCTTTTGCGATACGAGTATCTCCCTCTCGATGCACTAATCCATCTTTACTGCATCCCTCACTCCCACTCATTGACGAATTCACACGGAAATTGCGTCGCCATGATATACTATGGGTTCAATGACTTCTCCTTCTAAATCGAGTAACGTTTCAATGGAAACGACAGGATTTTCTTTTGGGATACGACAATCACATTTCCGATCCACTAATCCGTCTTTACTGCATCCCTCACAAATACACATTGACGAATACATACGGAAATTGCGTCGCCATTAAATACTATGAGTTCTAGACTTCTCCTCCTAAATCGAGTAACGTTTCTATGGAAACGACAGGATTTCGTTTTGGGATACGACAATAACATTTCCGATCCACTAATCCGTCTTTACTGCATCCCTCACTAATACACATTGACGAATTCACACGGAAATTGCGTCGCCATGAAATACTATGGGTTCTATGACTTCTCCTTCTAAATCGAGTAACGTTTCTATGGAAACGACAGGATTTTCTTTTGGGATACGACAATCACATTTCCGATCCACTAATCCGTCTTTACTGCATCCCTCACTAATACACATTGACGAATTCACATGGAAATTGCGTCGCCATGAAATACTATGGGTTCTATGACTTCTCCTTCTAAATCGAGTAACGTTTCTATGGAGACGACAGGATTTTCTTTTGGGATATGACAATCACATTTCCGATCCACTAATCCGTCTTTACTGCATCCCTCACTAATACACATTGACGAATTCACACGGAAATTGCGTCGCCATGAAATACTATGGGTTCTATGACTTCTCCTTCTAAATCGAGTAACGTTTCTATGGAAACGACAGGATTCTCTTTTGGGAATCGACAATCACATTTCCGATCCACTAATCCGTCTTTACTGCATCCCTCACTAATACACATTGACGAATTCACACGGAAATTGCGTCGCCATGAAATACTATGGGATCTATGACTTCTCCTTCTAAATCGTGTAACGTTTCTATGGAAACGACAGGATTTTCTTTTGGGATACGACAATCACATTTCCGATCCACTAATCCGTCTTTACTGCATCCCTCACTAATACACATTGACGAATTCACACGGAAATTGCGTCGCTATGAAATACTATGGGTTGTATGACTTCTCCTTCTAAATCGAGTATCGTTTCTATGGAAACGACTGGCTTTTCTTTTGCGATACGACAATCACATTTCCGATCCACTAATCCGTCTTTACTGCATCCCTCACTAATACACATTGACGAATTCATACGGAAATTGCGTCGCTATGAAATACTATGGGTTCTATGACTTCTCCTTCTAAATGGAGTATCGTTTCTACGGAAACGACTGGCTTTTCTTTTGCGATACGATTATCTCCCTCTCGATGCACTAATCCTTCTTTACTGCATCCCTCACTCCCACTCATTGACGAGTTCACACGGAAATTGCGTCGCCATAAAATACTATGGGTTCTATGACTTCTCCTTCTACATCGAGTAACGTTTCTATGGAAACGACAGGATTTTCTTTTGGGATATGACAATCACATTTCCGATCCACTAATCAGTCTTTACTGCATTCCTCACTAATACACATTGACGAATTCATACGGAAATTGCGTCGCTATGAAATACTATTGGTTCTATGACTTCTCCTTCTAAATCGAGTATCGTTTCAATGGAAACGACTGGCTTATCTTTTGCGATACGACAATCACATTTCCGATCCACTAATCCGTCTTTACTGCATCCCTCAGTAATACACATTGACGAATTCATACGGAAATTGCGTCGCTATGAAATACTATGGGTTCTATGACTTCTCCTTCTAAATCGAGTATCGTTTCTATGGAAACGAGTGGCTTTTCTTTTGCGATACGACAATCACATTTCCGATCCACTAATCCGTCTTTACTGCATCCCTCACTAATACACATTGACGAATTCATACGGAAATTGCGTCGCTATGAAATACTATGGGTTCTATGACTTCTCCTTCTAAATCGAGTATCGTTTCAATGGAAACGACTGGCTTTTCTTTTGCGATACGAGTATCTCCCTCTCGATGCGCTAATCCTTCTTTACTGCATCCCTCACTCCCACTCATTGACGAATTCACACGGAAATTGCGTCGCCATGAAATACTATGGGTTCTATGACTTCTCCTTCTAAATCGAGTATCGTTTCTAGGGAAACGACAGGAATTTCTTTTGCGATACGACAATCACATTTCCGATCCACTAATCCGTCTTTACTGCATCCCTCACTAATACACATTGACAAATTCACACGGAAATTGCTTCGCCATGAAATACTATGGGTTCTATGACTTCTCCTTCTAAATCGAGAAACGTTTCTATGGAAACGACAGGATTTTCTTTTGGGATACGACAATCACATTTCCGATCCACTAATCCGTCTTTACTGCATCCCTCACTAATACACATTGACGAATTCACACGGAAATTGCGTCGCCATGAAATACTATGGGTTCTATGACTTTTCCTTCTAAATCGACTAACGTTTCTATGGAAACGACAGGATTTTCTTTTGGGATACGACAATCACATTTCCGATCCACTAATCCTTCTTTACTGCATCCCTCACTAATACACATTGACGAATTCATACGGAAATTGCGTCGCTATGAAATACTATGGGTTCTATGACTTCTCCTTCTACATCGAGCATCATTTCTATGGAAACTACTGGCTTTTCTTTTGCGATACGAGTATCTCCCTCTCGATGCACTAATCCTTCTTTACTGCATCCCTCACTCCCACTCATTGACGAATTCACACGGAAATTGCGTCGCTATGAAATTCTATGGGTTCTATGACTTCTCCTTCTAAATCGAGTATCGTTTCTATGGAAACGACTGGCTTTTCTTTTGCGATACGAGTATCTTCCTCTCGATGCACTAATCATTCTTTACTGCATCCCTCACTCCCACTCATTGACGAATTCACACGGAAATTGCGTCGCCATGAAATACTATGGGTTCTATGACTTCTCCTTCTAAATCGAGTATCGTTTCTATGGAAACAACTGGCTTTTCTTTTGCGATACGAGTATCTCCCTCTCGATGCACTAATCCTTCTTTACTGCATCCCTCACTCCCACTCATTGACGAATTCACACGGAAATTGCGTCGCTATGAAATACTATGGGTTCTATGACTTCTCCTTCTAAATCGAGTATCGTTTCTATGGAAACGACTGGCTTTTCTTTTGCGATACGACAATCACATTTCCGATCCACTAATCCGTCTTTACTGCATCCCTCACTAATACACATTGACGAATTCACACGGAAATTGCGTCGCCATGAAATACTATGTGTTCTATGACTTCTCCTTCTAAATCGAGTAACGTTTCTATGGAAACGACTGGCTTTTCTTTTGCGATACGACACTCACATTTCCGATCCACTAATCCGTCTTTACTGCATCCCTCACTAATACACATTGACGAATTCATACGGAAATTGCGTCGCTATGAAATACTATGGGTTCTATGACTTCTCCTTCTCAATCGAGTATCGTTTCTATGGAAACGACTGGCTTTTCTTTTGCGATACGAGTATCTCCCTCTCGATGCACTAATCCTTCTTTACTGCATCCCTCACTCCCACTCATTGACGAATTCACACGGAAATTGCGTCGCCATGAAATACTATGGGTTCTATGACTTCTCCTTCTAAATCGAGTATCGTTTCTATGGAAACGACTGGCTTTTCTTTTGCGATACGAGTATCTCCCTCTCGATCCACTAATCCTTCTTTACTGCATCCCTCACTCCCACTCATTGACGAATTCACACGGGAATTGCGTCGCTATGAAATACTATGGGTTCTATGACTTCTCCTTCTAAATCGAGTATCGTTTCTATGGAAACGACTGGCTTTTCTTTTCCGATACGAGTATCGCCCTCTCGATGCACTAATCCTTCTTTACTGCATCCCTCACTCCCACTCATTGACGAATTCACACGGAAATTGCGTCGCCATGAAATACTATGTGTTCTATCACTTCTCCTTCTAAATCGAGTAACGTTTCTATGGAAACGACTGGCTTTTCTTTTGCGATACGACAATCACATTTCCGATCCACTAATCCGTCTTTACTGCATCCCTCACTAATACACATTGACGAATTCATACGGAAATTGCGTCGCTATGAAATACTATGGGTTCTATGACTTCTCCTTCTCAATCGAGTATCGTTTCTATGGAAACGACTGGCTTTTCTTTTGCGATACGAGTATCTCCCTCTCGATGCACTAATCCTTCTTTACTGCATTCCTCACTCCCACTCATTGACGAATTCACACGGAAATTGCGTCGCCATGAAATACTATGGGTTCTATGACTTCTCCTTCTAAATCGAGTATCGTTTCTATGGAAACGACTGGCTTTTCTTTTGCGATACGAGTATCTCCCTCTCGATGCACTAATCCTTCTTTACTGCATCCCTCACTCCCACTCATTGACGAATTCACACGGAAATTGCGTCGCCATGAAATACTATGGGTTCTATGACTTCTCCTTCTAAGTCGAGTATCGTTTCTATGGAAACGACTGGCTTTTCTTTTGCGATACGAGGATCTCCCTCTCGATGCACTAATCCTTCTTTACTGCATCCCTCACTCCCACTCATTGACGAATTCACACGGAAATTACGTCGCTATGAAATACTATGGGTTCTATGACTTCTCCTTCTAAATCGAGTATCGTTTCTATGGAAACGACTGGCTTTTCTTTTGCGATACGAGTATCTCCCTCTCGATGCACTAATCCTTCTTTACTGCATCCCTCACTCCCACTCATTGACGAGTTCACACGGAAATTGCGTCGCCATGAAATACTATGGGTTCTATGACTTCTCCTTCTAAATCGAGTATCGTTTCTATGGAAACGACTGGCTTTTCTTTTGCGATACGAGTATCTCCCTCTCGATGCACTAATCCTTCTTTACTGCATCCCTCACTCCCACTCATTGACGAATTCACACGGAAATTGCGTCGCTATGAAATACTATGGGTTCTATGACTTCTCCTTCTAAATCGAGTATCGTTTATATGGAAACGACTGGCTTTTCTTTTGCGATACGATAATCACATTTCCGATCCACTAATCCGTCTTTACTGCATCCCTCACTAATACACATTGACGAATTCATACGGAAATTGCGTCGCTATGAAATACTATGGGGTCTATGACTTCTCCTTCTAAATCGAGTATCGTTTCTATGGAAACGACTGGCTTTTCTTTTGCGATACGAGTATCTCCCTCTCGATGCACTAATCCTTCTTTACTGCATCCCTCACTCCCACTCATTGACGAATTCACACGGAAATTGCGTCGCCATGAAATACTATGGGTTCTATGACTTCTCCTTCTAAATCGAGTATCGTTTCTATGGAAACGACTGGCTTTTCTTTTGCGATACGAATATCTCCCTCTCGATGCACTAATCCTTCTTTACTGCATCCCTCACTCCCACTCATTGACGAATTCACACGGAAATTGCGTCGCTATGAAATACTATGGGTTCTATGACTTCTCCTTCTAAATTGAGTATCGTTTCTATGGAAACGACTGGCTTTTCTTTTGCGATACGACAATCACATTTCCGATCCACTAAACCGTCTTTACTGCATCCCTCACTAAAACAATTTGGCGAATTCATACGAAAATTGCGTCGCTATGAAAAACTATGGGTTCTATGACTTCTCCTTCTAAATCGAGTATCGTTTCTATGGAAACGACTGGCTTTTCTTTTGCGATACGAGTATCTCCCTCTCGATGCACTAATCCTTCTTTACTGCATCCCTCACTCCCACTCATTGACGAATTCACACGGAAATTGCGTCGCCATGAAATACTATGGGTTCTATGACTTCTCCTTCTAAATCGAGTAACGTTTCTATGGAAACGACAGGATTTTCTTTTGGGATACGACAATCACATTTCCGATCCACTAATCCGTCTTTACTGCATCCCTCACTAATACACATTGACGAATTCACACGGAAATTGCGTCGCCATGAAATACTATGGGTTCTATGACTTCTCCTTCTAAATCGAGTAACGTTTCTATGGAAACGACAGGATTTTCTTTTGGGATACGACATTCACATTTCCGATCCACTAATCCGTCTTAACTGCATCCCTCACTAATACACATAGACGAATTCATACAGAAATTGCGTCGCTATGAAATACAATGGTTTCTATGACTTCTCCTTCTAAATCGAGTATCTTTTCTATGGAAACGACTGGCTTTTCTTTTGCGATACGAGTATCTCACTCTCGATGCACTAATCCTTCTTTACTGCATCCCTCACTCCCACTCATTGACGAATTCACACGAAATTGCGTCGCCATGAAATACTATGGGATCTATGACTTCTCCTTCTACATCGAGTAACGTTTCTATGGAAACGACAGGATTTTCTTTTGGGATACGACAATCACATTTCCGATCCACTAATCCGTCTTTACTGCATCCCTCACTATTACACATTGACGAATTCATACGGAAATTGCGTCGCGATGAAATACTATGGGTTCTATGACTTCTCCTTCTAAATCGAGTATCGTTTCTATGGAAACGACTGGCTTTTCTTTTGCGATACGAGTATCTCCCTCTCGATGCACTAATCCTTCTTTACTGCATCCCTCACTCCCACTCATTGACGAATTCACACGGAAATTGCGTCGCCATGAAATACAATGGGTTCTATGACTTCTCCTTCTAAATCGAGTATCGTTTCTATGGAAACGACTGGCTTTTCTTTTGCGATAGGAGTATCTCCCTCTCGATGCACTAATCCTTCTTTACTGCATCCCTCACCCCACTCATTGACGAATTCACACGGAAATTGCGTCGCTATGAAATACTATGGGTTCTATGACTTCTCCTTCTAAATCGAGTATCGTTTCTATGGAAACGACTGGCTTTTCTTTTGCGATAGGAGTATCTCCCTCTCGATGCACTAATCCTTCTTTACTGCATCCCTCACTCCCACTCATTGACGAATTCACACGGAAATTGCGTCGCCATGAAATACTATGGGTTCTATGACCTCTCCTTCTAAATCGAGTAACGTTTCTATGGAAACGACAGGATTTTCTTTTGGGATACGACAATCACATTTCCGATCCACTAATCCGTCTTTACTGCATCCCTCACTAATACACATTGACGAATTCATACGGAAATTGCGTCGCTATGAAATACTATGGGTTCTATGACTTCACCTTCTAAATCGAGTAACGTTTCTATGGAAACGACTGGCTTTTCTTTTGCGATACGAGTATCTCCCTCTCGATGCACTAATCCTTCTTTACTGCATCCCTCACTCCCACTCATTGACGAATTCACATGGAAATTGCGTCGCCATGAAATACTATGGGTTCTATGACTTCTCCTTCTAAATCGAGTAACGTTTCTATGGAAACGACAGGATATTCTTTTGGGATACGACAGTCACATTTCCGATCCACTAATCCGTCTTTACTGCATCCCTCACTAATACACATTGACGAATTCACACGGAAATTGCGTCGCCATGAAATACTATGGGTTCTATGACTTCTCTTTCTAAATCGAGTATCGTTTCTATGGAAACGACTGGCTTTTTTTTGCGATACGAGTATCTCCCTCTCGATGCACTAATCCTTCTTTACTGCATCCCTCACTCCCACTCATTGACAAATTCACACGGAAATTGCGTCGCTATGAAATACTATGGGTTCTATGACTTCTCCTTCTAAATCGAGTAACGTTTCTATGGAAACGACAGGATTTTCTTTTGGGATACGACAATCACACTTCCGATCCACTAATCCGTCTTTACTGCATCCCTCACTAATACACATTGACGAATTCATACGGAAATTGCGTCGCTATGAAATACTATGGTTTCTACGACTTCTCCTTCTAAATCGAGTATCGTTTCTATGGAAACAACTGGCTTTTCTTTTGCGATACGAGTATCTCCATCTCGATGCACTAATCCTTCTTTACTGCATCCCTCACTCCCACTCATTGACGAATTCACACGGAAATTGCGTCGCCATGAAATACTATGTGTTCTATGACTTCTCCTTCTAAATCGAGTAACGTTTCTATGGAAACGACAGGATTTTCTTTTGGGATACGACAATCACATTTCCGATCCACTAATCCAACTTTACTGCATCCCTCACTAATACACATTGACGAATTCACACGGAAATTGCGTCGCTATGAAATACTATGGGTTCTATGACTTCTCCTTCTAAATCGAGTAACGTTTCTATGGAAACGACTGGCTTTTCTTTGCGATACGAGTATCTCCCTCTCGATGCACTAATCCTTCTTTACTGCATCCCTCACTCCCACTCATTGACGAATTCACACGGAAATTGCGTCGGCATGAAATACTATGGGTTCTATGACTTCTCCTTCTAAAACGAGTAACGTTTCTATGGAAACGACAGGATTTTCTTTTGGGATACGACAATCACATTTCCGATCCACTAATCCGTCTTTACTGCATCCCTCACTAATACACAATGACGAATTCATACGGAAATTGCGTCGCTATGAAATACTATGGGTTCTATGACTTCTCCTTCTAAATCGAGTATCGTTTCTATGGAAACGACTGGCTTTTCTTTTGCGATACGAGTATCTCCCTCTCGATGCACTAATCCTTCTTTACTGCATCCCTCACTCCCACTCATTGACGATTTCACACTGAAATTGCGTCGCCATGAAATACTATGGGTTCTATGACTTCTCCTTCTAATTCGAGTATCGTTTCTATGGAAACGACTGGCTTTTCTTTTCCGATACGAGTATCTCCCTCTCGATGCACTAATCCTTCTTTACTGCATCCCTCACTCCCACTCATTGACGAATTCACACGGAAATTGCGTCGCTATGAAATACTATGGGTTCTATGACTTCTCCTTCTAAATCTAGTATCGTTTCTATGGAAGCGACTGGCTTTTCTTTTGCGATACGAGTATCTCCCTCTCGATGCACTAATCATTCTTTACTGCATCCCTCACTCCCACTCATTGACGAATTCACACGGAAATTGCGTCGCCATGAAATACTATGGGTTCTATGACTTCTCCTTCTAAATCGAGTAACGTTTCTATGGAAAAGACAGGATATTCTTTTGGGATACGACAATCACATTTCCGAACCACTAATCCGTCTTTACTGCATCCCTCACTAATACACATTGACGAATTCATACGGAAATTGCGTCGCTATGAAATACTATGGGTTCTATGACTTCTCCTTCTAAATCGAGAAACGTTTCTATGGAAATGACTGGCTTTTCTTTTGCGATACGAGTATCTCCCTCTCGATGCACTAATCCTTCTTTACTGCATCCCTCACTCCCACTCATTGACGAATTCACACGGAAATCGCGTTGCCATGAAATACTATGGGTTCTATGACTTCTCCTTCTAAATCGAGTACCGTTTCTATGGAAACGACTGGCTTTTCTTTTGCGATACGAATATCTCCCTCTCGATGCACTAATCCTTCTTTGCTGCATCCCTCACTCTTACTCATTGACGAATTCACACGGAAATTTCGTCGCTATGAAATACTATGGGTTCTATGACTTCTCCTTCTAAATCGAGTATCGTTTCTATGGAAACGACTGGCTTTTCTTTTGCGATACGAGTATCTCCCTCTCGATGCACTAATCCTTCTTTACTGCATCCCTCAGTCCCACACATTGACGAATTCACACGGAAATTGCGTCGCCATGAAATACTATGGGTTCTATGACTTCTCCTTCTAAATCGAGTATCGTTTCTATGGAAACGACTGGCTTTTCTTTTGCGATACGAGTATCTCCCTCTCGATGCACTAATCCTTCTTTACTGCATCCCTCACTCCCACTCATTGACGAATCCACACGGAAATTGCGTCGCTATGAAATACTATGGGTTCTATGACTTCTCCTTCTAAATTGAGTATCGTTTCTATGGAAACGACTGGCTTTTCTTTTGCGATACGACAATCACATTTCCGATCCACTAAACCGTCTTTACTGCATCCCTCACTAATACAATTTGACGAATTCATACGAAAATTGCGTCGCTATGAAAAACTATGGGTTCTATGACTTCTCCTTCTAAATCGAGTATCGTTTCTATGGAAACGACTGGCTTTTCTTTTGCGATACGAGTATCTCCCTCTCGATGCACTAATCCTTCTTTACTGCATCCCTCCCTCCCACTCATTGACGAATTCACACGGAAATTGCGTCGCCATGAAATACTATGGGTTCTATGACTTCTCCTTCTAAATCGAGTAACGTTTCTATGGAAACGACAGGATTTTCTTTTGGGATACGACAATCACATTTCCGATCCACTAATCCGTCTTTACTGCATCCCTCACTAATACACATTGACGAATTCACACGGAAATTGCGTCGCCATGAAATACTATGGGTTCTATGACTTCTCCTTCTAAATCGAGTAACGTTTCTATGGAAACGACAGGATTTTCTTTTGGGATACGACATTCACATTTCCGATCCACTAATCCGTCTTAACTGCATCCCTCACTAATACACATAGACGAATTCATACAGAAATTGCGTCGCTATGAAATACAATGGTTTCTATGACTTCTCCTTCTAAATCGAGTATCTTTTCTATGGAAACGACTGGCTTTTCTTTTGCGATACGAGTATCTCACTCTCGATGCACTAATCCTTTTTTACTGCATCCCTCACTCCCACTCATTGACGAATTCACACGGAAATTGCGTCGCCATGAAATACTATGGGATCTATGACTTCTCCTTCTACATCGAGTAACGTTTCTATGGAAACGACAGGATTTTCTTTTGGGATACGACAATCACATTTCCGATCCACTAATCCGTCTTTACTGCATCCCTCACTAATACACATTGACGAATTCATACGGAAATTGCGTCGCGATGAAATACTATGGGTTCTATGACTTCTCCTTCTAAATCGAGTATCGTTTCTATGGAAACGACTGGCTTTTCTTTTGCGATACGAGTATGTCCCTCTCGATGCAGTAATCCTTCTTTACTGCATCCCTCACTCCCACTCATTGACGAATTCACACGGAAATTGCGTCGCCATGAAATACAATGGGTTCTATGACTTCTCCTTCTAAATCGAGTATCGTTTCTATGGAAACGACTGGCTTTTCTTTTGCGATAGGAGTATCTCCCTCTCGATGCACTAATCCTTCTTTACTGCATCCCTCACCCTACTCATTGACGAATTCACACGGAAATTGCGTCGCTATGAAATACTATGGGTTCTATGACTTCTCCTTCTAAATCGAGTAACGTTTCTATGGAAACGACAGGATTTTCTTTTGGGATACGACAATCACATTTCCGATCCACTAATCCGTCTTTACTGCATCCCTCACTAATACACATTGACGAATTCATACGGAAATTGCGTCGCTATGAAATACTATGGGTTCTATGACTTCACCTTCTAAATCGAGTAACGTTTCTATGGAAACGACTGGCTTTTCTTTTGCGATACGAGTATCTCCCTCTCGATGCACTAATCCTTCTTTACTGCATCCCTCACTCCCACTCATTGACGAATTCACACGGAAATTGCGTCGCCATGAAATACTATGGGTTCTATGACTTCTCCTTCTAAATCGAGTAACGTTTCTATGGAAACGACAGGATTTTCTTTTGGGATACGTCAGTCACATTTCCGATCCACTAATCCGTCTTTACTGCATCCCTCACTAATACACATTGACGAATTCACACGGAAATTGCGTCGCCATGAAATACTATGGGTTCTATGACTTCTCCTTCTAAATCGAGTATCGTTTCTATATAAACGACTGGCTTTTTTTTGCGATACGAGTATCTCCCTCTCGATGCACTAATCCTTCTTTACTGCATCCCTCACTCCCACTCATTGACAAATTCACACGGAAATTGCGTCGCTATGAAATACTATGGGTTCTATGACTTCTCCTTCTAAATCGAGTAACGTTTCTATGGAAACGACAGGATTTTCTTTTGGGATACGACAATCACACTTCCGATCCACTAATCCGTCTTTACTGCTCCCTCACTAATACACATTGACGAATTCATACGGAAATTGCGTCGCTATGAAATACTATGGTTTCTACGACTTCTCCTTCTAAATCGAGTATCGTTTCTATGGAAACGACTGGCTTTTCTTTTGCGATACGAGTATCTCCATCTCGATACACTAATCCTTCTTTACTGCATCCCTCACTCCCACTCATTGACGAATTCACACGGAAATTGCGTCGCCATGAAATACTATGGGTTCTATGACTTCTCCTTCTAAATCGAGTAACGTTTCTATGGAAACGACAGGATTTTCTTTTGGGATACGACAATCACATTTCCGATCCACTAATCCAACTTTACTGCATCCCTCACTAATACACATTGACGAATTCATACGGAAATTGCGTCGCTATGAAATACTATGGGTTCTATGACTTCTCCTTCTAAATCGAGTAACGTTTCTATGGAAACGACTGGCTTTTCTTTGCGATACGAGTATCTCCCTCTCGATGCACTAATCCTTCTTTACTGCATCCCTCACTCCCACTCATTGACGAATTCACACGGAAATTGCGTCGGCATGGAATACTATGGGTTCTATGACTTCTCCTTCTAAAACGAGTAACGTTTCTATGGAAACGACAGGATTTTCTTTTGGGATACGACAATCACATTTCCGATCCACTAATCCGTCTTTACTGCATCCCTCACTAATACACAATGACGAATTCATACGGAAATTGCGTCGCTATGAAATACTATGGGTTCTATGACTTCTCCTTCTAAATCGAGTATCGTTTCTATGGAAACGACTGGCTTTTCTTTTGCGATACGAGTATCTCCCTCTCGATGCACTAATCCTTCTTTACTGCATCCCTCACTCCCACTCATTGACGATTTCACACTGAAATTGCGTCGCCATGAAATATTATGGGTTCTATGACTTCTCCTTCTAATTCGAGTATCGTTTCTATGGAAACGACTGGCTTTTCTTTTCCGATACGAGTATCTCCCTCTCGATGCACTAATCCTTCTTTACTGCATCCCTCACTCCCACTCATTGACGAATTCACACGGAAATTGCGTCGCCATGAAATACTATGGGTTCTATGACTTCTCCTTCTAAATCGAGTAACGTTTCTATGGAAACGACAAGATTTTCTTTTGGGATACGACAATCACATTTCCGATCCACTAATCCGTCTTTACTGCATCCCTCACTAATACACATTGACGATTTCACACGGAAATTGCGTCGCCATGAAATACTATGGGTTCTATGACTTCTCCTTCTAAATCGAGTAACGTTTCTATGGAAACGACAGGATTTTCTTTTGGGATACGACAATCACATTTCCGATCCACTAATCCGTCTTTACTGTATCCCTCACTAATACACATTGACGAATTCATACGGAAATTGCGTCGCTATGAAATACTATGGGTTCTATGACTTCTCCTTCTAAATCGAGTATCGTTTCTATGGAAACGACAGGCTTTTCTTTGCGATACGAGTATCTCCCTCTCGATGCACTAATCCTTCTTTACTGCATCCCTCACTCCCACTCATTGACGAATTCACACGGAAATTGCGTCGACATGAAATACTATGGGTTCTATGACTTCTCCTTCTAAATCGAGTATCGTTTCTATGGGAACGACTGGCTTTTCTTTTGCGATACGAGTATCTCCCTCTCGATGCACTAATGCTTCTTTACTGCATCCCTCATTCCCACTCATTGACGAATTCACACGGAAATTGCGTCGCCATGAAATACTATGGGTTCTATGACTTCTCCTTCTAAATCGAGTAACGTTTCTATGGAAACGACAGGATTTTCTTTTGGGATACGACAATCACGTTTCCGATCCACTAATCCGTCTTTACTGCATCCCTCACTAATACACACTGACGAATTCATACGGAAATTGCGTCGCTATGAAATACTATGGGTTCTATGACTTCTCCTTCTAAATCGAGTATCGTTTCTATGGAAACGACTGGCTTTTCTTTTGCGATACGAGTATCTCCCTCTCGATGCTCTAATCCTTCTTTACTGCATCCCTCACTCCCACTCATTGACGAATTCACACGGAAATTGCGTCGCCATGAAATACTATGGGTTCTATGACATCTCCTTCTAAATCGAGTAACGTTTCTATGGAAACGACAAGATTTTCTTATGGGATACGACAATCACATTTCCGATCCACTAATCCGTCTTTACTGCATCCCTCACTAATACACATTGACGAATTCACACGGAAATTGCGTCGCCATGAAATACTATGGGTTCTATGACTTCTCCTTCTAAATCGAGTAACGTTTCTATGGAAACGACAGGATTTTCTTTTGGGATACGACAATCACATTTCCGATCCACTAATCCGTCTTTACTGTATCCCTCACTAATACACATTGACGAATTCATACGGAAATTGCGTCGCTATGAAATACTATGGGTTCTATGACTTCTTCTAAATCGAGTATCGTTTCAATGGAAACGACTGGCTTTTCTTTTGCGATACGACAATCACATTTCCGATCCACTAATCCGTCTTTACTGCATCCCTCACTAATACACATTGACGAATTCACACGGAAATTGCGTCGCCATGAAATACTATGGGTTCTATGCCTTCTCCTTCTAAATCGAGTATCGTTTCTATGGAAACGACTGGCTTTTCTTTTGCGATACGAGTATCTCCCTCTCGATGCACTAATCCTTCTTTACTGCATCCCTCACTCCCACTCATTGACGAATTCACACGGAAATTGCGTCGCCATGAAATACTATGGGTTCTATGACTTCTCCTTCTAAATCGAGTAACGTTTCTATGGAATCGACAGGATTTTCTTTTGGGATACGACAATCACATTTCCGATCCACTAATCCGTCTTTACTGCATCCCTCACTAATACACATTGACGAATTCATACGGAAATTGCGTCGCTATGAAATACTATGTGTTCTATGACTTCTCCTTCAAAATCGAGTATCGTTTCTATGGAAACGACTGGCTTTTCTTTTGCGATACGAGTATCTCCCTCTCGATGCACTAATCCTTCTTTACTGCATCCCTCACTCCCACTCATTGACGAATTCACACGGAAATTGCGTCGCCATGAAATACTATGGGTTCTATGACTTCTCCTTCTAAATCGAGTAACGTTTCTATGGAAACGACAGGATTTTCTTTTGGGATACGACAATCACATTTCCGATCCACTAATCCGTCTTTACTGCATCCCTCACTAATACACATTGACGAATTCATACGGAAATTGCGTCGCTATGAAATACTATGGGTTCTATGACTTCTCCCTCTAAATCGAGTATCGTTTCTATGGAAACGACTGGCATTTCTTTTGCGATACGAGTATCTCCCTCTCGATGCACTAATCCTTCTTTACTGCATCCCTCACTCCCAATCATTGACGAGTTCACACGGAAATTGCGTCGCTATGAAATACTATGGGTTCTATGACTTCTCCTTCTAATTGAGTATCGTTTCTAAGGAAACGACTGGCTTTTCTTTTGCGATACGAGTATCTCCCTCTCGATGCACTAATCCTTCTTTACTGCATCCCTCACTCCCACTTATTGACGAATTCACACGGAAATTGCGTCGCCATGAAATACTATGGGTTCTATGACTTCTCCTTCTAAATCGAGTAACGTTTCTATGGAAACGACAGGATTTTCTTTTGGGATACGACATTCACATTTCCGATCCACTAATCCGTCTTAACTGCATCCCTCACTAATACACATAGACGAATTCATACAGAAATTGCGTCGCTATGAAATACAATGGTTTCTATGACTTCTCCTTCTAAATCGAGTATCTTTTCTATGGAAACGACTGGCTTTTCTTTTGCGATACGAGTATCTCACTCTCGATGCACTAATCCTTCTTTACTGCATCCCTCACTCCCACTCATTGACGAATTCACACGGAAATTGCGTCGCCATGAAATACTATGGGATCTATGACTTCTCCTTCTACATCGAGTAACGTTTCTATGGAAACGACAGGATTTTCTTTTGGGATACGACAATCACATTTCCGATCCACTAATCCGTCTTTACTGCATCCCTCACTAATACACATTGACGAATTCATACGGAAATTGCGTCGCGATGAAATACTATGGGTTCTATGACTTCTCCTTCTAAATCGAGTATCGTTTCTATGGAAACGACTGGCTTTTCTTTTGCGATACGAGTATCTCCCTCTCGATGCACTAATCCTTCTTTACTGCATCCCTCACTCCCACTCATTGACGAATTCACACGGAAATTGCGTCGCCATGAAATACAATGGGTTCTATGACTTCTCCTTCTAAATCGAGTATCGTTTCTATGGAAACGACTGGCTTTTCTTTTGCGATAGGAGTATCTCCCTCTCGATGCACTAATCCTTCTTTACTGCATCCCTCACCCCACTCATTGACGAATTCACACGGAAATTGCGTCGCTATGAAATACTATGGGTTCTATGACTTCTCCTTCTAAATCGAGTATCGTTTCTATGGAAACGACTGGCTTTTCTTTTGCGATAGGAGTATCTCCCTCTCGATGCACTAATCCTTCTTTACTGCATCCCTCACTCCCACTCATTGACGAATTCACACGGAAATTGCGTCGCCATGAAATACTATGGGTTCTATGACTTCTCCTTCTAATTCGAGTAACGTTTCTATGGAAACGACAGGATTTTCTTTTGGGATACGACAATCACATTTCCGATCCACTAATCCGTCTTTACTGCATCCCTCACTAATACACATTGACGAATTCATACGGAAATTGCGTCGCTTGAAATACTATGGGTTCTATGACTTCACCTTCTAAATCGAGTAACGTTTCTATGGAAACGACTGGCTTTTCTTTTGCGATACGAGTATCTCCCTCTCGATGCACTAATCCTTCTTTACTGCATCCCTCACTCCCACTCATTGACGAATTCACACGGAAATCGCGTCGCCATGAAATACTATGGGTTCTATGACTTCTCCTTCTAAATCGAGTAACGTTTCTATGGAAACGACAGGATTTTCTTTTGGGATACGACAGTCGCATTTCCGATCCACTAATCCGTCTTTACTGCATCCTTCACTAATACACATTGACGAATTCACACGGAAATTGCGTCGCCATGAAATACTATGGGTTCTATGACTTCTCCTTCCAAATCGAGTATCGTTTCTATGGAAACGACTGGCTTTTTTTTGCGATACGAGTGTCTCCCTCTCGATGCACTAATCCTTCTTTACTGCATCCCTCACTCCCACTCATTGACAAATTCACACGGAAATTGCGTCGCTATGAAATACTATGGGTTCTATGACTTCTCCTTCTAAATCGAGTAACGTTTCTATGGAAACGACAGGATTTTCTTTTGGGATACGACAATCACACTTCCGATCCACTAATCCGTCTTTACTGCATCCCTCACTAATACACATTGACGAATTCATACGGAAATTGCGTCGCTATGAAATACTATGGTTTCTACGACTTCTCCTTCTAAATCGAGTATCGTTTCTATGGAAACGACTGGCTTTTCTTTTGCGATACGAGTATCTCCATCTCGATGCACTAATCCTTCTTTACTGCATCCCTCACTCCCACTCATTGACGAATTCACACGGAAATTTCGTCGCCATGAAATACTATGGGTTCTATGACTTCTCCTTCTAAATCGAGTAACGTTTCTATGGAAACGACAGGATTTTCTTTTGGGATACGACAATCACATTTCCGATCTACTAATCCAACTTTACTGCATCCCTCACTAATACACATTGACGAATTCATACGGAAATTGCGTCGCTATGAAATACTATGGGTTCTATGACTTCTCCTTCTACATCGAGTAACGTTTCTATGGAAACGACTGGCTTTTCTTTGCGATACGAGTATCTCCCTCTCGATGCACTAATCCTTCTTTACTGCATCCCTCACTCCCACTCATTGACGAATTCACACGGAAATTGCGTCGCCATGAAATACTATGGGTTCTATGACTTCTCCTTCTAAAACGAGTAACGTTTCTATGGAAACGACAGGATTTTCTTTTGGGATACGACAATCACATTTCCGATCCACTAATCCGTCTTTACTGCATCCCTCACTAATACACAATGACGAATTCATACGGAAATTGCGTCGCTATGAAATACTATGGGTTCTATGACTTCTCCTTCTAAATCGAGTATCGTTTCTATGGAAACGACTGGCTTTTCTTTTGCGATACGAGTATCTCCCTCTCGATGCACTAATCCTTCTTTACTGCATCCCTCACTCCCACTCATTGACGATTTCACACTGAAATTGCGTCGCCATGAAATACTATGGGTTCTATGACTTCTCCTTCTAATTCGAGTATCGTTTCTATGGAAACGACTGCCTTTTCTTTTCCGATACGAGTATCTCCCTCTCGATGCACTAATCCTTCTTTACTGCATCCCTCACTCCCACTCATTGACGAATTCACACGGAAATTGCGTCGCTATGAAATACTATGGTTTCTACGACTTCTCCTTCTAAATCGAGTATCGTTTCTATGGAAACGACTGGCTTTTCTTTTGCGATACGAGTATCTCCATCTCGATGCACTAATCCTTCTTTACTGCATCCCTCACTCCCACTCATTGACGAATTCACACGGAAATTTCGTCGCCATGCAATACTATGGGTTCTATGACTTCTCCTTCTAAATCGAGTAACGTTTCTATGGAAACGACAGGATTTTCTTTTGGGATACGACAATCACATTTCCGATCCACTAATCCAACTTTACTGCATCCCTCACTAATACACATTGACGAATTCATACGGAAATTGCGTCGCTATGAAATACTATGGGTTCTATGACTTCTCCTTCTACATCGAGTAACGTTTCTATGGAAACGACTGGCTTTTCTTTGCGATACGAGTATCTCCCTCTCGATGCACTAATCCTTCTTTACTGCATCCCTCACTCCCACTCATTGACGAATTCACACGGAAATTGCGTCGCCATGAAATACTATGGGTTCTATGACTTCTCCTTCTAAAACGAGTAACGTTTCTATGGAAACGACAGGATTTTCTTTTGGGATACGACAATCACATTTCCGATCCACTAATCCGTCTTTACTGCATCCCTCACTAATACACAATGACGAATTCATACGGAAATTGCGTCGCTATGAAATACTATGGGTTCTATGACTTCTCCTTCTAAATCGAGTATCGTTTCTATGGAAACGACTGGCTTTTCTTTTGCGATACGAGTATCTCCCTCTCGATGCACTAATCCTTCTTTACTGCATCCCTCACTCCCACTCATTGACGATTTCACACTGAAATTGCGTCGCCATGAAATACTATGGGTTCTATGACTTCTCCTTCTAATTCGAGTATCGTTTCTATGGAAACGACTGGCTTTTCTTTTCCGATACGAGTATCTCCCTCTCGATGCACTAATCCTTCTTTACTGCATCCCTCACTCCCACTCATTGACGAATTCACACGGAAATTGCGTCGCTATGAAATACTATGGGTTCTATGACTTCTCCTTCTAAATCTAGTATCGTTTCTATGGAAACGACTGGCTTTTCTTTTGCGATACGAGTATCTCCCTCTCGATGCACTAATCATTCTTTACTGCATCCCTCACTCCCACTCATTGACGAATTCACACGGAAATTGCGTCGCCATGAAATACTATGGGTTCTATGACTTCTCCTTCTAAATCGAGTAACGTTTCTATGGAAAAGACAGGATTTTCTTTTGGGATACGACAATCACATTTCCGATCCACTAATCCGTCTTTACTGCATCCCTCACTAATACACATTGACGAATTCATATGGATATTGCGTCGCTATGAAATACTATGGGTTCTATGACTTCTCCTTCTAAATCGAGTAACGTTTCTATGGAAATGACTGGCTTTTCTTTTGCGATACGAGTATCTCCCTCTCGATGCACTAATCCTTCTTTACTGCATCCCTCACTCCCACTCATTGACGAATTCACACGGAAATTGCGTCGCCATGAAATACTATGGGTTCTATGACTTCTCCTTCTAAATCGAGTACCGTTTCTATGGAAACGACTGGCTTTTCTTTTGCGATACGAATATCTCCCTCTCGATGCACTAATCCTTCTTTGCTGCATCCCTCACTCATACTTATTGACGAATTCACACGGAAATTGCGTCGCTATGAAATACTATGGGTTCTATGACTTCTCCTTCTAAATCGAGTATCGTTTCTATGGAAACGACTGGCTTTTCTTTTGCGATACGAGTATCTCCCTCTCGATGCACTAATCCTTCTTTACTGCATCCCTCAGTCCCACACATTGACGAATTCACACAGAAATTGCGTCGCCATGAAGTACTATGGGTTCTATGACTTCTCCTTCAAAATCGAGTATCGTTTCTATGGAAACGACTGGCTTTTCTCTTGCGATACGAGTATCTCCCTCTCGATGCACTAATCCTTCTTTACTGCACCCCTCACTCCCACTCATTGACGAATTCACACGGAAATTGCGTCGCCATGAAATACTATGGGTTCTATGACTTCTCCTTCTAAATCGAGTAACGTTTCTATGGAAACGACAAGATTTTCTTTTGGGATACGACAATCACATTTCCGATCCACTAATCCGTCTTTACTGCATCCCTCACTAATACACATTGACGAATTCACACGGAAATTGCGTCGCCATGAAATACTATGGGTTCTATGACTTCTCCTTCTAAATCGAGTAACGTTTCTATGGAAACGACAGGATTTTCTTTTGGGGTACGACAATCACATTTCCGATCCACTAATCCGTCTTTACTGTATCCCTCACTAATACACATTGACGAATTCATACGGAAATAGCGTCGCTATGAAATACTATGGGTTCTATGACTTCTCCTTCTAAATCGAGTATCGTTTCTATGGAAACGACTGGCTTTTCTTTTGCGATACGAGTATCTCCCTCTCGATGCACTAATCCTTCTTTACTGCATCCCTCACTCCCACTCATTGACGAATTCACACGGAAATTGCGTCGACATGAAATACTATGGGTTCTATGACTTCTCCTTCTAAATCGAGTATCGTTTGTATGGGAACGACTGGCTTTTCTTTTGCGATACGAGTATCTCCCTCTCGATGCACTAATCCTTCTTTACTGCATCCCTCATTCCCACTCATTGTCGAATTCACACGGAAATTGCGTCGCCATGAAATACTATCTGTTCTATGACTTCTCCTTCTAAATCGAGTAACGTTTCTGTGGAAACGACAGGATTTTCTTTTGGGATACGACAATCACGTTTCCGATCCACTAATCCGTCTTTACTGCATCCCTCACTAATACACACTGACGAATTCATACGGAAATTGCGTCGCTATGAAATACTATGGGTTCTATGACTTCTCCTTCTAAATCGAGTATCGTTTCTATGGAAACGACTGGCTTTTCTTTTGCGATACGAGTATCTCCCTCTCGATGCACTAATCCTTCTTTACTGCATCCCTCACTCCCACTCATTGACGAATTCACACGGAAATTGCGTCGCCATGAAATACTATGGGTTCTATGACTTCTCCTTCTAAATCGAGTAACGTTTCCATGGAAACGACAGGATTTTCTTTCGGGATACGACAATCACATTTCCGATCCACTAATCCGTCTTTACTGCATCCCTCACTAATACACATTGACGAATTCACACGGAAATTGCGTCGCCATGAAATACTATGGGTTCTATGACTTCTCCTTCTAAATCGAGTATCGTTTCTATGGAAACGACTGGCTTTTCTTTTGCGATAGGAGTATCTCCCTCTCGATGCACTAATCCTTCTTTACTGCATCCCTCACTCCCACTCATTGACGAATTCACACGGAAATTGCGTCGCCATGAAATACTATGGGTTCTATTACTTCTCCTTGTAAATCGAGTAACGTTTCTATGGAAACGACAGGATTTTCTTTTGGGATACGACAATCACATTTCCGATCCACTAATCCATCTTTACTGCATCCCTCACTAATACACATTGACGAATTCACACGGAAATTGCGTCACCATGAAATACTATGGGTTCTATGACTTCTCCTTCTAAATCGAGTATCGTTTCAATGGAAACAACTGGCTTTTCTTTTGCGATAGGAGTATCTCCCTCTCGATGCACTAATCCTTCTTTACTGCATCCCTCACTCCCACTCATTGACGAATTCACACGGAAATTGCGTCGCCATGAAATACTATGGGTTCTATTACTTCTCCTTGTAAATCGAGTAACGTTTCTATGGAAACGACAGGATTTTCTTTTGGGATACGACAATCACATTTCCGATCCACTAATCCGTCTTTACTGCATCCCTCACTAATACACATTGACGAATTCATACGGAAATTGCGTCGCTATGAAATACTATGGGTTCTATGACTTCTCCTTCTAAATCGAGTAACGTTTCTATGGAAACGACAGGATTTTCTTTTGGGATACGACAATCACATTTCCGATCCACCAATCCGTCTTTACTGCATCCCTCACTAATACACATTGACGAATTCATACGGAAATTGCGTCGCTATGAAATACTATGGGTTCTATGACTTCTCCTTCTAAATCGTGTAAAGTTTCTATGGAAACGACAGGATTTTTTTTGGGATACGACAATTACATTTCCAATCCACTAATCCGTCTTTACTGCATCCCTCACTAATACACATTGACGAATTCACACGGACATTGCGTCGCCATGAAATACTATGGGTTCTATGACTTTTCCTTCTAAATCGAGTAACGTTTCTATGGAAACGACAGGATTTTCTTTTGGGATACGACAATCACATTTCCGATCCACTAATCCGTCTTTACTGCATCTCTCACTAATACACATTGACGAATTCATACGGAAATTGCGTCGCTATGAAATACTATGGGTTCTATGACTTCTCCTTCTAAATCGAGTATCGTTTCTATGGAAACGACTGGCTTTTCTTTTGCGATACGAGTATCTCCCTCTCGATGCACTAATCCTTCTTTACTGCATCCCTCACTCCCACTTATTGACGAATTCACACGGAAATTGCGTCACTATGAAATACTATGGGTTCTACGACTTCTCCTTCTAAATCGAGTAACGTTTCTATGGAAACGACTGGCTTTTCTTTTGCGATACGAGTATCTCCCTCTCGATGCACTAATCCTTCTTTACTGCATCCCTCACTCCCACTCATTGACGAATTCACACGGAAATTGCGTCGCCATGAAATACTATGGGTTCTATGACTGCTCCTTCTCAATCGAGTAACGTATCTATGGAAACGACAGGATTTTCTTTTGGGATACGACAATCACATTTCCGATCCACTAATCCGTCTTTACTGCATCCCTCACTAATACACATTGACGAATTCACACGGAAATTGCGTCGCCATGAAATACTATGGGTTCTATGACTTCTCCTTCTAAATCGAGTAACGATTCTATGGAAACGACAGGATTTTCTTTTGGGATACGACAATCACATTTCCGATCCACTAATCCGTCTTTACTGCATCCCTCACTAATACACATTGACGAATTCATACGGAAATTGCGTCGCTATGAAATACTATGGGTTCTATGACTTCTCCTTCTAAATCGAGTATCGTTTCTATGGAAACGACTGGCTTTTCTTTTGCGATACGAGTATCTCCCTCTCGATGCACTAATCCTTCTTTACTGCATCCCTCACTCCCACTCATTGACGAATTCACACCGAAATTGCGTCGCCATGAAATACTATGGGTTCTATGACTTCTCTTTCTAAATCGAGTAACGTTTCTATGGAAACGACAGGATTTTCTTTTGGGATACGACAATCACATTTCCGACCCACTAATCCGTCTTTACTGCATCCCTCACTAATACACATTGACGAATTCACACGGAAACTGCGTCGCCATGAAATACTATGGGTTCTATGACTTCTCCTTCTAAATCGAGTAACGTTTCTATGGAATCAACAGTATTTTCTTTTGGGATACGACAATCACATTTCCGATCCACTAATCCGTCTTTACTGCATCCCTCACTAATACACATTGACGAATTCATTCGGAAATTGCGTCGCTATGAAATACTATGGGTTCTATGACTTCTCCTTCTAAATCGAGTATCGTTTCAATGGAAACGACTGGCTTTTCTTTTGCGATATGAGTATCTCCCTCTCGATGCACTAATCCTTCTTTACTGCATCCCTCACTCCCACTCATTGACGAATTCAGACGGAAATTGCGTCTCCATGAAATACTATGGGTTCTATGACTTTTCCTTCTAAATCGAGTAACGTTTCTATGGAAACGACAGGATTTTCTTTTGGGATACGACAATCACATTTCCGATCCACTAATCCGTCTTTACTGCATCCCTCACTAATACACATTGACGAATTCACACGGAAATTGCGTCGCCATGAAATACTATGTGTTCTATGACTTCTCCTTCTAAATCGAGTAACGTTTCTATGGAAACGACAGGATCTTCATTTGGGATACGACAATCACATTTCCGATCCACTAATCCGTCTTTACTGCATCCCTCACTAATACACATTGACGAATTCATACGGAAATTGCGTCGCTATGAAATACTATGGGTTCTATGACTTCTCCTTCTAAATCGTGTAACGTTTCTATGGAAACGACAGGATTTTTTTTGGGATACGACAATTACATTTCCAATCCACTAATCCGTCTTTACTGCATCCCTCACTAATACACATTGACGAATTCACACGGACATTGCGTCGCCATGAAATACTATGGGTTCTATGACTTTTCCTTCTAAATCGAGTAACGTTTCTATGGAAACGACAGGATTTTCTTTTGGGATACGACAATCACATTTCCGATCCACTAATCCGTCTTTACTGCATCTCTCACTAATACACATTGACGAATTCATACGGAAATTGCGTCGCTATGAAATACTATGGGTTCTATGACTTCTCCTTCTAAATCGAGTATCGTTTCTATGGAAACGACTGGCTTTTCTTTTGCGATACGAGTATCTCCCTCTCGATGCACTAATCCTTCTTTACTGCATCCCTCACTCCCACTTATTGACGAATTCACACGGAAATTGCGTCACTATGAAATACTATGGGTTCTACGACTTCTCCTTCTAAATCGAGTAACGTTTCTATGGAAACGACTGGCTTTTCTTTTGCGATACGAGTATCTCCCTCTCGATGCACTAATCCTTCTTTACTGCATCCCTCACTCCCACTCATTGACGAATTCACACCGAAATTGCGTCGCCATGAAATACTATGGGTTCTATGACTTCTCTTTCTAAATCGAGTAACGTTTCTATGGAAACGACAGGATTTTCTTTTGGGATACGACAATCATATTTCCGACCCACTAATCCGTCTTTACTGCATCCCTCACTAATACACATTGACGAATTCACACGGAAACTGCGTCGCCATGAAATACTATGGGTTCTATGACTTCTCCTTCTAAATCGAGTAACGTTTCTATGGAATCAACAGGATTTTCTTTTGGGATACGACAATCACATTTCCGATCCACTAATCCGTCTTTACTGCATCCCTCACTAATACACATTGACGAATTCATTCGGAAATTGCGTCGCTATGAAATACTATGGGTTCTATGACTTCTCCTTCTAAATCGAGTATCGTTTCAATGGAAACGACTGGCTTTTCTTTTGCGATACGAGTATCTCCCTCTCGATGCACTAATCCTTCTTTACTGCATCCCTCACTCCCACTCATTGACGAATTCAGATGGAAATTGCGTCTCCATGAAATACTATGGGTTCTATGACTTTTCCTTCTAAATCGAGTAACGTTTCTATGGAAACGACAGGATTTTCTTTTGGGATACGACAATCACATTTCCGATCCACTAATCCGTCTTTACTGCATCCCTCACTAATACACATTGACGAATTCACACGGAAATTGCGTCGCCATGAAATACTATGTGTTCTATGACTTCTCCTTCTAAATCGAGTAACGTTTGTATGGAAACGACAGGATCTTCATTTGGGATACGACAATCACATTTCCGATCCACTAATCCGTCTTTACTGCATCCCTCACTAATACACATTGACGAATTCATACGGAAATTGCGTCGCTATGAAATACTATGGGTTCTATGACTTCTCCTTCTAAATCGAGTATCGTTTCTATGGAAACGACTGGCTTTTCTTTTGCGATACGAGTATCTCCCTCTCGATGCACTAATCCTTCTTTACTGCATCCCTCACTCCCACTCATTGACGAATTCACACGGAAATTGCGTCGCCATGAAATACTATGGGTTCTATGGCTTCTCCTTCTAAATCGAGTAACGTTTCTAAGGAAACGACAGGATTTTCTTTTGGGATACGACAATCACATTTCCGATCCACTAATCCGTCTTTACTGCATCCCTCACTAATACACATTGACGAATTCACACGGAAATTGCGTCGCCATGAAATACTATGGGTTCTATGACTTCTCCTTCCAAATCGAGTAACGTTTCTATGGAGACGACCGGGTTTTCTTTTGGGATACGACAATCACATTTCCGAACCACTAATCCGTCTTTACTGCATCCTTTACTAATACACATTGACGAATTCATACGGAAATTGCGTCGCTATGAAATACTATGGGTTCTATGACTTCTCCTTCTAAATCGAGTATCGTTTCTATGGAAACGACTGGATTTTCTTTTGCGATACGAGTATCTCCCTCTCGATGCACTAATCCTTCTTTACTGCAACCCTCACTCCCACTCATTGACGAATTCACACGGAAATTGCGTCGCTATGAAATACTATGGGTTCTATGACTTCTCCTTCTAAATCGAGTAACGTTTCTATGGAAACGACTGGCTTTTCTTTTGCGATACGAGTATCTCCCTCTCAATGCACTAATCCTTCTTTACTGCATCCCTCACTCCCACTCATTGACGAATTCACACGGAAATTGCGTCGCCATGAAATACTATGGGTTCTATGACTTCTCCTTCAAAATCGAGTAACCTTTCTAAAGAAACGACAGGATTTTCTTTTGGGATACGACAATCACATTTCCGATCCACTAATCCGTCTTTACTGCATCCCTCACTAATACACATTGACGAATTCACACGGAAATTGCGTCGCCATGAAATACTATGGGTTCTATGACTTCTCCTTCTAAATCGAGTAACGTTTCTATGGAAACGACAGGATTTTCTTTTGGGATACGACAATCACATTTCCGATCCACTAATCCGTCTTTACTGCATCCCTCAGTAATACACATTGACGAATTCATACGGAAATTGCGTCGCTATGAAATACTATGGGTTCTATGACTTCTCCTTCTAAATCGAGTATCGTTTCTATGGAAACGACAGGCTTCTCTTTTGCTATACGAGTATCTCCCTCTCGATGCACTAATCCTTCTTTACTGCATTCCTCACTCCCACTCATTGACGAATTCACACGGTAATTGCGTCGCCATGAAATACTATGAGTTCTATGACTTCTCCTTCTAAATCGAGTAACGTTTCTATGGAAACGGCAGGATTTTCTTTTGGGATACGACAATCACTTTTCTGATCCACTACTCCGTCTTTACTGCATCCCTCACTAATACACATTGACGAATTCACACGGAAATTGCGTCGCCATGAAATACTATGGGTTCTATGACTTCTCCTTCTAAATCGAGTAACGTTTCTATGGAAACGACAGGATTTTCTTTTGGGATACGACAATCACATTTTCGATCCACTAATCCGTCTTTACTGCATCCCTCACTAATACACATTGACGGATTCATACGGAAATATCGTCGCTATGAAATACTATGGGTTCTATGACTTCTCATTCTAAATCGAGTATCGTTTCTATGGAAACGACTGGCTTTTTTTTTGCGATTCGAGTATCTCCCTCTCGATGCACTAATCGCTCTTCACTGCATCCCTCACTCCCACTCATTGACGAATTCACACGGAAATTGCGTCGCCCTGAAATACTATGGGTTCTATGACTTCTCCTTCTAAATCGAGTAACGTTTCTATGGAAACGACAGGATTTTCTTTTGGGATACGACACTCACATTTCCGATCCACTAATCCGTCTTTACTGCATCCCTCACTAATACACATTGACGAATTCATACGGAAATTGCGTCCCTATGAAATACTATGGGTTCTATGACTTCTCCTTCTAAATCGAGTATCGTTTCTATGGAAACGACTGGCTATTCCTTTGCGATACGAGTATCTCCCTCTCGATGCACTAATCCTTCTTTACTGCATCCCTCACTCCCACTCATTGACGAATTCACACGGAAATTGCGTCGCCATGAAATACTATGGGTTCTATGACTTCTCCTTCTAAATCGAGTAACGTTTCTATGGAAACGACAGGATTTTCTTTTGGGATACGACAATCACATTTCCGATCCACTAATCCGTCTTTACTGCATCCCTCACTAATACACATTGACGAATTCACACGGAAATTGCGTCGCCATGAAATACTATGGGTTCTACGACTTCTCCTTCTAAATCGAGTAACGTTTCTATGGAAACGACAGGATTTTCTTTTGGGATACGACAATCACATTTCCGATCCACTAATCCGTCTTTACTGCATCCCTCACTAATACACACTGACGAATTCACACGGAAATTGCGTCGCCATGAAATACTATGGGTTCTATGACTTCTCCTTCTAAATCGAGTAACGTTTCTATGGAAACGACAGGATTTTCTTTTGGGATACGACAATCACATTTCCGATCCACTAATCCGTCTTTACTGCATCCCTCACTAATACACATTGACGAATTCATGCGGAAATTGCGTCGCTATGAAATACTATGGGTTCTATGACTTCTCCTTCTAAATCGAGTATCGTTTCTATGGAAACGACTGGCTTTTCTTTTGCGATACGAGTATCTCCCTCTCAATGCACTAACCCTTCTTTACTGCATCCCTCACTCCCACTCATTGACGAATTCACACGGAAATTGCGTCGCCATGAAATACTGTGGGTTCTATGACTTCTCCTTCTAAATCGAGTAACGTTTCTATGGAAACGACTGGATTTTCTTTTGCGATACGAGTATCTCCCTCTCGATGCACTAATCCTTCTTTACTGCGTCCCTCACTCCCACTCATAGACGAATTCACACGGAAATTGCGTCGCCATGAAATACTATGGGTTCTATGACTTCTCTTTCTAAATCGAGTAACGTTTCTATGGAAACGACAGGATTTTCTTTTGGGATACGACAATCACATTTCCGATCCACTAATCCGTCTTTACTGCATCCCTCACTAATACACATTGACGAATTCACACGGAAATTGCGTCGCCATGAAATACTATGGGTTCTATGACTACTCCTTCTAAATCGAGTAACGTTTCTATGGAAACGACAGGATTTTCTTTTGGGATACGACAATCACATTTCCGATCCACTAATCCGTCTTTACTGCATCCCTCACTAATACACATTGACGAATTCACACGGAAATTGCGTCGCAATGAAATACTATGGGTTCTATGACTTCTCCTTCTAAATCGAGTAACGTTTCTATGGAAACGACAGGATTTTCTTTTGGGATACGACAATCACATTTCCGATCCACTAATCCGTCTTTACTGCATCCCTCACTAATACACATTGACGGATTCATACGGAAATATCGTCGCTATGAAATACTATGGGTTCTATGACTTCTCATGCTAAATCGAGTATCGTTTCTATGGAAACGACTGGTTTTTTTTTGCGATTCGAGTATCTCCCTCTCGATGCACTAATCGCTCTTTACTGCATCCCTCACTCCCACTCATTGACGAATTCACACGGAAATTGCGTCGCTTTGAAATACTATGGGTTCTATGACTTCTCCTTCTAAATCGAGTAACGTTTCTATGGAAACGACTGGCTTTTCTTTTGCGATACGAGTATCTCCCTCTCGATGCACTAATCCTTCTTTACTGCATCCCTCACTCCCACTCATTGACGAATTCACACGGAAATTGCGTCGCCTTGAAATACTATGGGTTCTATGACTTCTCCTTCTAAATCGAGTAACGTTTCTATGGAAACGACAGGATTTTCTTTTGGGATACGACAATCACATTTCCGATCCACTAATCCGTCTTTACTGCATCCCTCACTAATACACATTGACGAATTCATACGGAAATTGCGTCGCTATGAAATACTATGGGTTCTATGACTTCTCCTTCTAAATCGAGTAACGTTTCTTTGGAAACGACATGATTTTCTTTTGGGATACGACAATCACATTTCCGATCCACTAATCCGTCTTTACTGCATCCCTCACTAATACACATTGACGAATTCATACGGAAATTGCGTCCCTATGAAATACTATGGGTTCTATGACTTCTCCTTCTAAATCGAGTATCGTTTCTATGGAAACGACTGGCTATTCTTTTGCGATACGAGTATCTCCCTCTCGATGCACTAATCCTTCTTTACTGCATCCCTCACTCCCACTCATTGACGAATTCACACGGAAATTGCGTCGCCATGAAATACTATGGGTTCTATGACTTCTCCTTCTAAATCGAGTAACGTTTCTATGGAAACGACTGGATTTTCTTTTGGGATACGACAATCACATTTCCGATCCACTAATCCGTCTTTACTGCATCCTTCACTAATACACATTGACGAATTCACACGGAAATTGCGTCGCCATGAAATACTATGGGTTCTATGACTTCTCCTTCTAAATCGAGTAACGTTTCTATGGAAACCACAGGATTTTCTTTTGGGGTACGACAATCACATTTCCGATCCACTAATCCGTCTTTACTGCATCCCTCACTAATACACATTGACGAATTCATACGGAAATTGCGTCGCTATGAAATACTATGGGTTCTATGACATCTCCTTCTAAATCGAGTATCGTTTCTATGGAAACGACTGGCTTTTCTTTTGCGATACGAGTATCTCCCTCTCGATGCACTAATCCTTCTTTACTGCATCCCTCACTCCCACTCATTGACGAATTCACACGGAAATTGCGTCGCCATGAAATACTATGGGTTCTATGACTTCTCCTTCTAAATCGAGTAACGTTTCTATGGAAACGACTGGATTTTCTTTTGGGATACGACAATCACATTTCCGATCCACTAATCCGTCTTTACTGCATCCCTCACTAATACACATTGACGAATTCACACGGAAATTGCGTCGCCATGAAATACTATGGGTTCTATGACTTCTCCTTCTAAATCGAGTAACGTTTCTATGGAAACGACCGGATTTTCTTTTGGGATACGACAATCACATTTCCGATCCACTAATCCGTCTTTACTGCATCCCTCACTAATACACATTGACGAATTCATACGGAAATTGCGTCGCTATGAAATACTATGTGTTCTATGACTTCTCCTTCTAAATCGAGTATCGTTTCTATGGAAACGACTGGCTTTTCTTTTGCGATACGAGTATCTCCCTCTCAATGCACTAACCCTTCTTTACTGCATCCCTCACTCCCACTCATTGACGAATTCACACGGAAATTGCGTCGCCATGAAATACTGTGGGTTCTATGACTTCTCCTTCTAAATCGAGTAACGTTTCTATGGAAACGCCTGGATTTTCTTTTGCGATACGAGTATCTCCCTCTCGATGCACTAATCCTTCTTTACTGCATCCCTCACTCCCACTCATTGACGAATTCACACGGAAATTGCGTCGCCATGAAATACTATGGGTTCTATGACTTCTCCTTCTAAATCGAGTAACGTTTCTATGGAAACGACAGGATTTTCTTTTGGGATACGACAATCACATTTCCGATCCACTAATCCGTCTTTACTGCATCCCTCACTAATACACATTGACGAATTCACACGGAAATTGCGTCGCCATGAAATACTATGGGTTCTATGACTACTCCTTCTAAATCGAGTAACGTTTCTATGGTAACGACAGGATTTTCTTTTGCGATACGACAATCACATTTCCGATCCACTAATCCGTCTTTACTGCATCCCTCACTAATACACATTGACGAATTCACACGGAAATTGCGTCGCAATGAAATACTATGGGTTCTATGACTTCTCCTTCTAAATCGAGTAACGTTTCTATGGAAACGACAGGATTTTCTTTTGGGATACGACAATCACATTTCCGATCCACTAATCCGTCTTTACTGCATCCCTCACTAATACACATTGACGAATTCATACGGAAATTGCGTCGCTATGAAATACTATGGGTTCTATGACTTCTCCTTCTAAATCGAGTATCGTTTCTATGAAAACGACTGGCTTTTCTTTTGCGATACGAGTATCTCCCTCTCGATGCACTAATCCTTCTTTACTGCATCCCTCACTCCCACTCATTGACGAATTCACACGGAAATTGCGTCACCATGAAATACTATAGGTTCTATGACTTCTCCTTCTAAATCGAGTAACGTTTCTATGGAAACGACAGGATTTTCTTTTGCGACACGAGTATCTCCCTCTCGATGCACTAATCCTTCTTTACTGCATCCCTCACTCCCACTCATTGACGAATTCACACGGAAATTGCATCGCCATGAAATACTATGGGTTCTATGACTTCTCCTTCTAAATCGAGTAACGTTTCTATGGAAACGACAGGATTTTCCTTTGGGATACGAGTATCTCCATCTCGATGCACTAACCCTTCTTTACTGCATCCCTCACTCCCACTCATTGACGAATTCACACGGAAATTGCGTCGCCATGAAATACTGTGGGTTCTATGACTTCTCCTTCTAAATCGAGTAACGTTTCTATGGAAACGACTGGATTTTCTTTTGCGATACGAGTATCTCCCTCTCGATGCACTAATCCTTCTTTACTGCATCCCTCACTCCCACTCATTGACGAATTCACACGGAAATTGCGTCGCCATGAAATACTATGGGTTCTATGACTTCTCCTTCTAAATCGAGTAACGTTTCTATGGAAACGACAGGATTTTCTTTTGGGATACGACAATCACATTTCCGATCCACTAATCCGTCTTTACTGCATCCCTCACTAATACACATTGACGAATTCATACGGAAATTGCGTCGCTATGAAATACTATGGGTTCTATGACTTCTCCTTCTAAATCGAGTATCGTATCTATGGAAACGACTGGCTTTTCTTTTGCGATACGAGTATCTCCCTCTCGATGCACTAATCCTTCTTTACTGCATCCCTCACTCCCACTCATTGACGAATTCACACGGAAATTGCGTCGCCATGAAATACTATGGGTTCTATGACTTCTCCTTCAAAATCGAGTAACGTTTCAATGGAAACGACAGGATTTTCTGTTGGGATACGACAATCACATTTCCGATCCACTAATCCGTCTTTACTGCATCCCTCACTAATACACATTGACGAATTCACACGGAAATTGCGTCGCCATGAAATACTATGGGTTCTATGACTTCTCCTTCTAAATCGAGTAACGTTTGTATGGAAACGACAGGATTTTCTTTTGGGATACGACAATCACATTTCCGATTCACTAATCCGTCTTTACTACATCCCTCACTAATACACATTGACGAATTCATACGGAAATTGCGTCGCTATGAAATACTATGAATTCTATGACTTCTCCATCTAAATCGAGTATCGTTTCTATGGAAACGACTGGCTTTTCTTTTGCGATACGAGTATCTCCCTCTCGATGCACTAATCCTTCTTTACTGCATCCCTCACTCCCACTCAAAGACGAATTCACACGGAAATTGCGTCGCTATGAAATACTATGGGTTCTATGACTTCTCCTTCTAAGTCGAGTAACGGTTCTATGGAAACGACTGTGTTTTCTTTTGCGATACGAGTATCTCCCTCTCGATGCACTAATCCTTCTTTACTGCATCCCTCACTCCCACTCATTGACGAATTCACACGGAAATTGCGTCGCCATGAAATACTATGAAATCTATGACTTCTCCTTGTAAATCGAGTAACGTTTCTATGGAAACGACAGGATTTTCTTTTGGGATACGACTATCACATTTCCGATCCACTAATCCGTCTTTACTGCATCCCTCACTAATACACATTGACGAATTCATACGGAAATTGCGTCGCTATGAAATACTATGGGTTCTATGACTTCTCCTTCTAAATCGAGTATCGTTTCTATGGAAACGACTGGCTTTTCTTTTGCGATACGAGTATCTCCCTCTCGATGCACTAATCCTTCTTTACTGCATTCCTCACTCCCACTCATTGACGAATTCACACGGAAATTGCGTCGCCATGAAATACTATGGGTTCTATGACTTCTCCTTCTAAATCGAGTAACGTTTCTATGGAAACGACAGGATTTTCTTTTGGGATACGACAATCACATTTCCGATCAACTAATCCGTCTTTGCTGCATCCCTCACTAATACACATTGACGAATTCACACGGAAATTGCGTCGCCATGAAATACTATGGGTTCTATGACTACTCCTACTAAATCGAGTAACGTTTCTATGGAAACGACAGGATTTTCTTTTGGGATACGACAATCACATTTCCGATCCACTAATCCGTCTTTACTGCATCCCTCACTAATACACATTGACGAATTCACACGGAAATTGCATCGCCATGAAATACTATGGGTTCTATGACTTCTCCTTCTAAATCGAGTAACGTTTCTATGGAAACGACAGGATTTTCTTTTGGCATACGACAATCACATTTCCGATCCACTAATCCGTCTTTACTGCATCCCTCACTAATACACATTGACGAAATCATACGGAAATTGCGTCGCTATGAAATACTATGGGTTCTATGACTTCTCCTTCTAAATCGAGTATCGTTTCTATGGAAACGACTGGCTTTTCTTTTGCGATACGAGTATCTCCCTCTCGATGCACTAATCCTTCTTTACTGCATCCCTCACTCCCACTCATTGACGAATTCACACGGAAATTGCGTCGCCATGAAATACTATAGGTTGTATGACTTCTCCTTCTAAATCGAGTAACGTTTCTATGGAAACGACAGGATTTTCTTTTGCGATACGAGTATCTCCCTCTCGATGCACTAATCCTTCTTTACTGCATCCCTCACTCCCACTCATTGACGAATTCACACGGAAATAGCGTCGCCATGAAATACTATGGGTTCTATGACTTCTCCTTCTAAATCGAGTAACGTTTCTATGGAAACGACAGGATTTTCTTTTGGGATACGAGTATCTCCCTCTCGATGCACTAACCCTTCTTTACTGCATCCCACACTCCCACTCATTGACGAATTCACACGGAAATTGCGTCGCCATGAAATACTGTGGGTTCTATGACTTCTCCTTCTAAATCGATTAACGTTAATATGGAAACGACTGAATTTTCTTTTGCGATACGAGTATCTCCCTCTCGATGCACTAATCCCTCTATACTGCATCCCTCACTCCCACTCATTGACGAATTCACACGGAAATTGCGTCGCCATGAAATACTATGGGTTCTATGACTTCTCCTCCTAAATCGAGTAACGTTTCTATGGAAACGACAGGATTTTCTTTTGGGATACGACAATCACATTTCCGATCCACTAATCCGTCTTTACTGCATCCCTCACTAATACACATTGACGAATTCATACGGAAATTGCGTCGCTATGAAATAGTATAGGTTCTATGACTTCTCCTTCTAAATCGAGTATCGTTTCTATGGAAACGACTGGCTTTTCTTTTGCGATACGAGTATCTCCCTCTCGATGCTCTAATCCTTCTTTACTGCATCCCTCACTCCCACTCATTGACGAATTCACACGGAAATTGCGTCGCCATGAAATACTATGGGTTCTATGACTTCTCCTTCTAAATCGAGTAACGTTTCTATGGAAACGACAGGATTTTCTTTTGGGATACGACAATCACATTTCCGATCCACTAATCCGTCTTTACTGCCTCCCTCACTAATACACATTGACGAATTCACACGGAAATTGCGTCGCCATGAAATACTATGGGTTCTATGACTTCTCCTTCTAAATCGAGTAACGTTTCTATGGAAACGACAGGATTTTCTTTTGGGATACGACAATCACATTTCCGATCCACTAATCCGTCTTTACTGCATCCCTCACTAATACACATTGACGAATACACACGGAAATTGCGTCGCCATGAAATACTATGGGTTCTATGACTTCTCCTTCTAAATCGAGTAACGTTTCTATGGAAACGACAGGATTTTCTTTTGGGATACGACAATCACATTTCCGATCCACTAATCCGTCTTTACTGCATCCCTCACTAATACACATTGACGAATTCATACGGAAATTGCGACGCTATGAAATACTCAGGGTTCTATGACTTCTCCTTCTAAATCGAGTATCGTTTCTATGGAAACGACTGGCTTTTCTTTTGCGATACGAGTATCTCCCTCTCGATCCACTAATCCGTCTTTACTGCATCCCTCACTAATACACATTGACGAATTCACACGGAAATTGCGTCGCCGTGAAATACTATAGGTTCTATGACTTCTCCTTCTAAATCGGGTAACGTTTCTATGGAAACGACAGGATTTTCTTTTGCGATACGAGTATCTCCCTCTCGATGCACTAATCCTTCTTTACTGCATCCCTCACTCCCACTCATTGACGAATTGACACGGAAATTGCGTCGCCATGAAATACTATGGGTTCTATGACTTCTTCTTCTAAATCGAGTAACGTTTCTATGGACACGAGAGGATTTTCTTTTGGGATACGACAATCACATTTCCGATCCACTAATCCGTCTTTACTGCATCCCTCACTAATACACATTGACGAATTCATACGGAAATTGCGTCGCTATGAAATACTATGTGTTCTATGACTTCTCCTCCTAAATCGAGTATCGTTTCTATGGAAACGACTGGCTTTTCTTTTGCGATACGAGTATCTCCCTCTCGATGCACTAATCCTCCTTTTCTGCATCCCTCACTCCCACTCATTGACGAATTCACACGGAAATTGCGTCGCTATGAAATACTATGGGTTCTATGACTTCTCCTTCTAAATCGAGTATCGTTTCTATGGAAACGACTGGCTTTTCTTTTGCGATACGAGTATCTCCCTCTCGATGAACTAATCCTTCTTTACTGCATCCCACACTCCCACTCATTGACGAATTCACACGGAAATTGCGTCGCTATGAAATACTATGGGTTCTATGACTTCTCCTTCTAAATCGAGTATCGTTTCTATGGAAACGACTGGCTTTTCTTTTGCGATACGAGTATCTCCCTCTCGATGCACTAATCCTTCTTTACTGCATCCCTCACTCCCACTCATTGACGAATTCACACGGAAATTGCGTCGCTATGAAATACTATGGGTTCTATGACTTCTCCTTCTAAATCGAGTAACGGTTCTATGGAAACGACTGTGTTTTCTTTTGCGATACGAGTATCTCCCTCTCGATGCACTAATCCTTCTTTACTGCATCCCTCACTCCCACTCATTGACGAATTCACAGGGAAGTTGCGTCGCCATGAAATACTATGGGTTCTATGACTTCTCCTTCTAAATCGAGTAACGATTCTAGGGAAACGACAGGATTTTCTTTTGGGATACGACAATCACATTTCCGATCCACTAATCCGTCTTTACTGCATCCGTCACTAATACACATTGACGAATTCATACGGAAATTGCGTCGCTATGAAATACTATGGGTTCTATGACTTCTCCTTCTAAATCGAGTATCGTTTCTATGGAAACGACTGGCTTTTCTTTTGCGATACGAGTATCTCCCTCTCGATGCACTAATCCTTCTTTACTGCATCCCTCACTCCCACTCATTGACGAATTCACACGGAAATTGCGTCGCTATGAAATACTATGGGTTCTATGACTTCTCCTTCTAATTCGAGTAACGTTTCTATGGAAACGACTGGCTTTTCTTTTGCGATACGAGTATCTCCCTCTCGATGCACTAACCCTTCTTTACTGCATCCCTCACTCCCACTCATTGACGAATTCACACGGAAATTGCGTCGCCATGAAATACTGTGGGTTCTATGACTTCTCCGTCTAAATCGAGTAACGTTTCTATGGAAACGACTGGCTTTTCTTTTGCGATACGAGTATCTCCCTCTCGATGCACTAATCCTTCTCTACTGCATTCCTCACTCCCACTCATTGACGAATTCACACGGAAATTGCGTCGCCATGAAATACTATGGGTTCTATGACTTCTCCTTCTAAATCGAGTAACGTTTCTATGGAAACGACAGGATTTTCTTTTGGGATACGACAATCACATTTCCGATCCACTAATCCGTCTTTACTGCATCCCTCACTAATACACATTGACGAATTCACACGGAAATTGCGTCGCCATGAAATACTATGGGTTCTATGACTTCTCCTTCTAAATCGAGTATCGTTTCTATGGAAATGACTGGCTTTTCTTTTGCGATACGAGTATCTCCCTCTCGATCCACTAATCCGTCTTTACTGCATCCCTCACTAATACACATTGACAAATTCACACGGAAATTGCGTCGCCATGAAATACTATAGGTTCTATGACTTCTCCTTCTAAATCGAGTAACGTTTCTATGGAAACGACAGGATTTTCTTTTGCGATACGAGTATCTCCCTCTCGATGCACTAATCCTTCTTTACTGCATCCCTCACTCCCACTCATTGACGAATTCACACGGAAATTGCGTCGCCATGAAATACTATGGGTTCTATGACTTCTCCTTCTAAATCGAGTAACGTTTCTATGGACAGGACAGGATTTTCTTTTGGGTTACGACAATCACATTTCCGATCCACTAATCCGTCTTTACTGCATCCCTCACTAATACACATTGACGAATTCATACGGAAATTGCGTCGCTATGAAATACTATGTGTTCTATGACTTCTCCTCCTAAATCGAGTATCGTTTCTATTGAAACGACTGGCTTTTCTTTTGCGATACGAGTATCTCCCTCTCGATGCACTAATCCTTCTTTACTGCATCCCTCACTCCCACTCATTGACGAATTCACACGGAAATTGCGTCGCCATGAAATACTATGGGTTCTATGACTTCTCCTTCTAAATCGAGTAACGATTCTATGGAAACGACAGGATTTTCTTTTGGGATACCACAATCACATTTCCGATCCACTAATCCGTCTTTACTGCATCCCTCACTAATACACATTGACGAATTCATACGGAAATTGCGTCGCTATGAAATACAATGGGTTCTATGTCTTCTCCTTCTAAATCGAGTATCGTTTCTATGGAAACGACTGGCTTTTCTTTTGCGACACGAGTATCTCCCTCTCGATGCACTAATAATTCTTTACTGCATCCCTCACTCCCACTCATTGACGAATTCACACGGAAATTGCGTCGCTATGAAATACTATGGGTTCTATGACTTCTCCTTCTAAATCGAGTAACAGTTCTATGGAAACGACTGTGTTTTCTTTTGCGATACGAGTATCTCCCTCTCGATGCACTAATCCTTCTTTACTGCATCCCTCACTCCCACTCATTGACGAATTCACACGGAAATTGCGTCGCCATGAAATACTATGGGTTCTATGACTTCTCCTTCTAAATCGAGTAACGATTCTATGGAAACGACAGGATTTTCTTTTGGGATACCACAATCACATTTCCGATCCACTAATCCGTCTTTACTGCATCCCTCACTAATACACATTGACGAATTCATACGGAAATTGCGTCGCTATGAAATACTATGGGTTCTATGACTTCTCCTTCTAAATCGAGTATCGTTTCTATGGAAACGACTGGCTTTTCTTTTGCGATACGAGTATCTCCCTCTCGATGCACTAATCCTTCTTTACTGCATCCCTCACTCCCACTCATTGACGAATTCACACGGAAATTGCGTCGCTATGAAATACTATGGGTTCTATGACTTCTCCTTCTAATTCGAGTAACGTTTCTATGGAAACGACTGGCTTTTCTTTTGCGATACGAGTATCTCCCTCTCGATGCACTAACCCTTCTTTACTGAATCCATCACTCCCACTCATTGACGAATTCACACGGAAATTGCGTCGCCATGAAATACTGTGGGTTCTATGACTTCTCCTTCTAAATCGAGTAACGTTTCTATGGAAACGACTGACTTTTCTTTTGCGATACGAGTATCTCCCTCTCGATGCACTTATCCTTCTCTACTGCATTCCTCACTCCCACTCATTGACGAATTCACACGGAAATTGCGTCGCCATGAAATACTATGGGTTCTATGACTTCTCCTTCTAAATCGAGTAACGTTTCTATGGAAACGACAGGATTTTCTTTTGGGATAGGACAATCACATTTCCGATCCACTAATCCGTCTTTACTGCATCCCTCACTAATACACATTGACGAATTCACACGGAAATTGCGTCGCCATGAAATACTATGGGTTCTATGACTTCTCCTTCTAAATCGAGTAACGTTTCTGTGGAAACGACAGGATTTTCTTTCGGGATACGACAATCACATTTCCGATCCACTAATCCGTCTTTACTGCATCCCTCACTAATACACATTGACGAATTCATGCGGAAATTGCGTCGCTATGAAATACTATGGCTTCTATGACTTCTCGTTCTAAATCGAGTATCGTTTCTATGGAAACGACTGGCTTTTCTTTTGCGATACGAGTATCTCCCTCTCGATGCACTAATCCTGCTTTACTGCATGCCTCACTCCCACTCATTGACGAATTCACACGGAAATTGCGTCGCTATGAAATACTATGGGTTCTATGACTTCTCCTTCTAAATCGAGTATCGTTTCTATGGAAACGACTGGCTTTTCTTTTGCGATACGAGTATCTCCCTCTCGATGCACTAATCCTTCTTTACTGCATCCCTCAGTCCCACTCATTGACGAATTCACACGGAAATTGCGTCGCTATGAAATACTATGGGTTCTATGACTTCTCCTTCTAAATCGAGTAACGTTTCTATGGAAACGACTGGCTTTTCTTTTGCGATACGAGTATCTCCCTCTCAATGCACTAATCCTTCTTTACTGCATCCCTCACTCCCACTCATTGACGAATTCACACGGAAATTGCGTCGCCATGTAATACTATGGGTTCTATGACTTCTCCTTCTAAATCGAGTAACGTTTCTATGGAAACGACAGGATTTTCTTTTGCGATACTAGTATCTCCCTCTCGATGCACTAATCCTTCTTTACTGCATCCCTCACTCCCACTCATTGACGAATTCACACGGAAATTGCGTCGCCATGAAATACTATGGGTTCTATGACTTCTCCTTCTAAATCGAGTAACGTTTCTATGGAAACGACAGGATTTTCTTTTGGGATACGACAATCACATTTCCGATCCACTAATCCGCCTTTACTGCATCCCTCACTAATACACATTGACGAATTCACACGAAAATTGCGTCGCCATGAAATACTATGGGTTCTATGACTTCTCCTTCTAAATCGAGTAACGTTTCTATGGAAACGAAAGGATTTTCTTTGGGATACGACAATCACATTTCCGATCCACTAATCCGTCTTTACTGCATCCCTCACTAATACACATTGACGAATTCACACGGAAATTGCGTCGCCATGAAATACTATGGGTTCTATGACTTCTCCTTCTAAATCGAGTAACATTTCTATGGAAACGACAGGATTTTCTTTTGGGATACGACAATCACATTTCCGATCCACTAATCCGTCTTTACTGCATCCCTCACTAATACACATTGACGAATTCACACGGAAATTGCGTCGCCATGAAATACTATGGGTTCTGTGACTTCTCCTTCTAAATCGAGTAACGTTTCTATGGAAACGACAGGATTTTCTTTTGGGATACGACAATCACTTTTCCGATCCACTAATCCGTCTTTACTGCATCCCTCACTAATACACATTGACGAATTCACACGGAAATTGCGTCGCCATGAAATACTATGGGTTCTATGACTTCTCCTTCTAAATCGAGTAACGTTTCTATGGAAACGACAGGATTTTCTTTTGGGATACGACAATCACATTTCCGATCCACTAATCCGTCTTTACTGCATCCCTCACTAATACACATTGACGAATTCACACGCAAAATTGCGTCGCCATGAAATACTATGGGATCTATGACTTCTCCTTCTAAATCGAGTAACGTTTCTATGGAAACGACAGGATTTTCTTTTGGGATACGAGACTCACATTTCCGATCCACTAATCCGTCTTTACTGCATCCCTCACTAATACACATTGACGAATTCATACGGAAATTGCGTCGCTATGAATTACTATGGGTTCTATGACTTCTCCTTCTAAATCGAGTATCGTTTCTATGGAAACGACTGGCTTTTCTTTTGCGATACGAGTATCTCCCTCTCGATGCACTAATCCTTCTTTACTGCATCCCTCACTCCCACTCATCGACGAATTCACACGGAAATTGCGTCGCCATGAAATACAATGGGTTCTATGACTTCACTTTCTAAATCGAGTAACGTTTCTATGGAAACGACAGGATTTTCTTTTGGGATACGACAATCACATTTCCGATCCACTAATCCGTCTTTACTGCATCCCTCACTAATACACATTGACGAATTCATACGGAAAATGCGTCGCTATGAAATACTATGGGTTCTATGACTTCTCCTTCTAAATCGAGTATCGTTTCTATGGAAAAGACTGGCTTTTCTTTTGCGATACGAGTATCTCCCTCTCGATGCACTAATCCTTCTTTACTGCATCCCTCACTCCCACTCATTGACGAATTCACACGGAAATTGCGTCGCCATGAAATACTATGGGTTCTATGACTTCCCCTTCTAAATCGAGTAACGTTTCTATGGAAACGACTGGCTTTTCTTTTGGGATACGACAATCACATTTCCGATCCACTAATCCGTCTTTACTGCATCCCTCACTAATACGCATTGACGAATTCATACGGAAATTGCGTCGCCATGAAATACTATGGGTTCCATGACTTCTCCTTCTAAATCGAGTATCGTTTCTATGGAAACGACTGGCTTTTCTTTTGCGATACGAGTATCTCCCTCACGATGCACTAATCCTTCTTTACTGCATCCCTCACTCCCACTCATTGACGAATTCACACGGAAATTGCGTCGCCATGAAATACTATGGGTTCTATGACTTCACTTTCTAAATCGAGTAACGTTTCTATGGAAACGACAGGATTTTCTTTTGGGATACGACAATCACATTTCCGATCCACTAATCCGTCTTTACTGCATCCCTCACTAATACACATTGACGAATTCATACGGAAATTGCGTCGCTATGAAATACTATGGGTTCTATGACTTCTCCTTCTAAATCGAGTATCGTTTCTATGGAAACGACTGGCTTTTCTTTTGCGATACGAGTATCTCCCTCTCGATGCACTAATCCTTCTTTACTGCATCCCTCACTCCCACTCATTGACGAATTCACACGGAAATTGCGTCGCCAAGAAATACTATGGGTTCTATGACTTCTCTTTCTAAATCGAGTAACTTTTCTATGGAAACGACTGGCTTTTCTTTTGGGATACGACAATCACATTTCCGATCCACTAATCCGTCTTTACTGCATCCCTCACTAATACACATTGACGAATTCATACGGAAATTGCGTCGCCATGAAATACTATGGGTTCTATGACTTCTCCTTCTAAATCGAGTATCGTTTCTATGGAAACGACTGGCTTTTCTTTTGCGATACGAGTATCTCCCTCTCGATGCAGTAATCCTTCTTTACTGCATCCCTCACTCCCACTCATTGACGAATTCACACGGAAATTGCGTCGCCATGATATACTATGGGTTCTATGACTTCACTTTCTAAATCGAGTAACGTTTCTATGGAAACGACAGGATTTTCTTTTGGGATACGACAATCACATTTCCGATCCACTAATCCGTCTTTACTGCATCCCTCACTAATACACATTGACGAATTCATACGGAAATTGCGTCGCTATGAAATACTATCGGTTCTATGACTTCTCCTTCTAAATCGAGTATCGTTTCTATGGAAACGACTGGCTTTTCTTTTGCGATACGAGTATCTCCCTCTCGATGCACTAATCCTTCTTTACTGCATCCCTCACTCCCACTCATTGACGAATTCACACGGAAATTGCGTCGCCATGAAACACTATGGGTTCTATGACTTCTCCTTCTAAATCGAGTAACGTTTCTATGGAAACGACAGGATTTTCTTTTGGGATACGACAATCACATTTCCGATCCACTAATCCGTCTTTACTGCATCCCTCACTAATACACATTGACGAATTCATACGGAAATTGCGTCGCCATGAAATACTATGGGTTCTATGACTTCTCCTTCTAAATCGAGTATCTTTTCTATGGAAACGACTGGCTTTTCTTTTGCGATACGAGTATCTCCCTCTCGATGCACTAATCCTTCTTTACTGCATCCCTCACTCCCACTCATTGACGAATTCACACGGAAATTGCGTCGCCATGAAATACTATGGGTTCTATGACTTCTCCTTCTAAATCGAGTAACGTTTCTATGGAAACGACAGGATTTTGTTTTGGGATACGACAATCACATTTCCGATCCACTAATCCGTCTTTACTGCATCCCTCACTAATACACATTGACGAATTCATACGGAAATTGCGTCGCTATGAAATACTATGGGTTCTATGACTTCTCCTTCTAGATCGAGTATCGTTTCTATGGAAACGACTGGCTTTTCTTTTGCGATACGAGTATCTCCCTCTCGATGCACTAATCCTTCTTTACTGCATCCCTCACTCCCACTCATTGACGAATTCACACGGAAATTGCGTCGCTGTGGAATACTATGGGTTCTATGGCTTCTCCTTCTAAATCGAGTAACGTTTCTATGGAAACGACTGGCTTTTCTTTTGCGATACGAGTATCTCCCTCTCGATGCACTAATCCTTCTTTACTGCATCCCTCACTCCCACTCATTGACGAATTCACACGGAAATGGCGTCGCCCTGAAATACTATGGGTTCTATGACTTCTCCTTCTAAATCGAGTATCGTTTCTATGGAAACGACTGGCTTATCTTTTGCGACACGAGTATCTCCCTCTCGATGCACTAATCCTTCTTTCCTGCATCCCTCACTCCCACTCATTGACGAATTCACACGGAAATTGCGTCGCCATGAAATACTATGGGTTCTATGACTTCACTTTCTAAATCGAGTAACGTTTCTATGGAAACGACAGGATTTTCTTTTGGGATACGACAATCACATTTCCGATCCACTAATCCGTCTTTACTGCATCCCTCACTAATACACATTGACGAATTCATACGGAAATTGCGTCGCTATGAAATACTATGGGTTCTATGACTTCTCCTTCTAAATCGAGTATCGTTTCTATGGAAACGACTGGCTTTTCTTTTGCGATACGAGTATCTCCCTCTCGATTCACTAATCCTTCTTTACTGCATCCCTCACTCCCACTCATTGACGAATTCACACGGAAATTGCGTCGCCAAGAAATACTATGGGTTCTATGACTTCTCTTTCTAAATCGAGTAACTTTTCTATGGAAACGACTGGCTTTTCTTTTGGGATACGACAATCACATTTCCGATCCACTAATCCGTCTTTACTGCATCCCTCACTAATACACATTGACGAATTCATACGGAAATTGCGTCGCCATGAAATACTATGGGTTCTATGACTTCTCCTTCTAAATCGAGTATCGTTTCTATGGAAACGACTGGCTTTTCTTTTGCGATACGAGTATCTCCCTCTCGATGCACTAATCCTTCTTTACTGCATCCCTCACTCCCACTCATTGACGAATTCACACGGAAATTGCGTCGCCATGAAATACTATGGGTTCTATGACTTCACTTTCTAAATCGAGTAACGTTTCTATGGAAACGACAGGATTTTCTTTTGGGATACGACAATCACATTTCCGATCCACTAATCCGTCTTTACTGCATCCCTCACTAATACACATTGACGAATTCATACGGAAATTGCGTCGCTATGAAATACTATGGGTTCTATGACTTCTCCTTCTAAATCGAGTATCGTTTCTATGGAAACGACTGGCTTTTCTTTTGCGATACGAGTATCTCCCTCTCGATGCACTAATCCTTCTTTACTGCATCCCTCACTCCCACTCATTGACGAATTCACACGGAAATTGCGTCGCCATGAAACACTATGGGTTCTATGACTTCTCCTTCTAAATCGAGTAACGTTTCTATGGAAACGACAGGATTTTCTTTTGGGATACGACAATCACATTTCCGATCCACTAATCCGTCTTTACTGCATCCCTCACTAATACACATTGACGAATTCATACGGAAATTGCGTCGCCATGAAATACTATGGGTTCTATGACTTCTCCTTCTAAATCGAGTATCTTTTCTATGGAAACGACTGGCTTTTCTTTTGCGATACGAGTAGCTCCCTCTCGATGCACTAATCCTTCTTTACTGCATCCCTCACTCCCACTCATTGACGAATTCACACGGAAATTGCGTCGCTATGAAATACTATGTTTTCTATGACTTCTCCTTCTAATTCGAGTAACGTTTCTATGGAAACGACTGGCTTTTCTTTTGCGATACGAGTATCTCCCTCTCGATGCACTAATCCTTCTTTACTGCATCCCTCACTCCCACTCATTGACGAATTCACACGGAAATTGCGTCGCCATGAAACACAATGGGTTCTATGACTTCTCCTTCTAAATCGAGTAACGTTTCTATGGAAACGACAGGATTTTCTTTTGGGATACGACAATCACATTTCCGATCCACTAATCCGTCTTTACTGCATCCCTCACTAATACACATTGACGAATTCATACGGAAATTGCGTCGCCATGAAATACTATGGGTTCTATGACTTCTCCTTCTAAATCGAGTATCTTTTCTATGGAAACGACTGGCTTTTCTTTTGCGATACGAGTATCTCCCTCTCGATGCACTAATCCTTCTTTACTGCATCCCTCACTCCCACTCATTGACGAATTCACACGGAAATTGCGTCGCCATGAAATACTATGGGTTCTATGACTTCTCCTTCTAAATCGAGTAACGTTTCTATGGAAACGACAGGATTTTCTTTTGGGATACGACAATCACATTTCCGATCCACTAATCCGTCTTTACTGCATCCCTCACTAATACACATTGACGAATTCATACGGAAATTGCGTCGCTATGAAATACTATGGGTTCTATGACTTCTCCTTCTAGATCGAGTATCGTTTCTATGGAAACGAATGGCTTTTCTTTTGCGATACGAGTATATCCCTCTCGATGCACTAATCCTTCTTTACTGCATCCCTCACTCCCACTCATTGACGAATTCACACGGAAATTGCGTCGCTGTGAAATACTATGGGTTCTATGGCTTCTCCTTCTAAATCGAGTAACGTTTCTATGGAAACGACTGGCTTTTCTTTTGCGATACGAGTATCTCCCTCTCGATGCACTAATCCTTTTTTACTGCATCCCTCACTCCCACTCATAGACGAATTCACACGGAAATTGCGTCGCCCTGAAATACTACGGGTTCTATGACTTCTCCTTCTAAATCGAGTATCGTTTCTATGGAAACGACTGGCTTTTCTTTTGCGATACGAGTATCTCCCTCTCGATGCACTCATCCTTCTTTACTGCATCCCTCACTCCCACTCATTGACGAATTCACACGGAAATTGCGTCGCCATGAAATACTATGGGTTCTATGACTTCACTTTCTAAATCGAGTAACGTTTCTATGGAAACGACAGGATTTTCTTTTGGGATACGACAATCACATTTCCGATCCACTAATCCGTCTTTACTGCATCCCTCACTAATACACATTGACGAATTCATACGGAAATTGCGTCGCTATGAAATACTATGGGTTCTATGACTTCTCCTTCTAAATCGAGTATCGTTTCTATGGAAACGACTGGCTTTTCTTTTGCGATACGAGTATCTCCCTCTCGATGCACTAATCCTTCTTTACTGCATCCCTCACTCCCACTCATTGACGAATTCACACGGAAATTGCGTCGCCATGAAACACTATGGGTTCTATGACTTCTCCTTCTAAATCGAGTAACGTTTCTATGGAAACGACAGGATTTTCTTTTGGGATACGACAATCACATTTCCGATCCACTAATCCGTCTTTACTGCATCCCTCACTAATACACATTGACGAATTCATACGGAAATTGCGTCGCCATGAAATACTATGGGTTCTATGACTTCTCCTTCTAAATCGAGTATCTTTTCTATGGAAACGACTGGCTTTTCTTTTGCGATACGAGTAGCTCCCTCTCGATGCACTAATCCTTCTTTACTGCATCCCTCACTCCCACTCATTGACGAATTCACACGGAAATTGCGTCGCCATGACATACTATGGGTTCTATGACTTCTCCTTCTAAATCGAGTAACGTTTCTATGGAAACGACAGGATTTTCTTTTGGGATACGACAATCACATTTCCGATCCACTAATCCGTCTTTACTGCATCCCTCACTAATACACATTGACGAATTCATACGGAAATTGCGTCGCTATGAAATACTATGGGTTCTATGACTTCTCCTTCTAAATCGAGTATCGTTTCTACGGAAACGACTGGCTTTTCTTTTGCGATACGAGTATCTCCCTCTCGATGCACTAATCCTTCTTTACTGCATCCCTCACTCCCACTCATTGACGAATTCACTTGGAAATTGCGTCGCTATGAAATACTATGGGTTCTATGACTTCTCCTTCTAAATCGAGTAACGTTTCTATGGAAACGACTGGCTTTTCTTTTGCGATACGAGTATCTCCCTCTCGATGCACTAATCCTTCTTTACTGCATCCCTCACTCCCACTCATAGACGAATTCACACGGAAATTGCGTCGCCATGAAATACTATGGGTTCTATGACTTCTCCTTCTAAATCGAGTATCGTTTCTATGGAAACGACTGGCTTTTCTTTTGCGATACGAGTATCTCCCTCTCGATGCACTAATCCTTCTTTACTGCATCCCTCACTCCCACTCATTGACGAATTCACACGGAAATTGCGTCGCCATGAAATACTGTGAGTTCTATGACTTCTCCTTCTATATCGAGTAACGTTTCTATGGAAACGACAGGATTTTCTTTTGGGATACGTCAATCACATTTCCGATCCACTAATCCGTCTTTACTGCATCCCTCACTAATACACATTGACGAATTCATACGGAAATTGCGTCGCTATGAAATACTATGGGTTCTATGACTTCTCCTTCTAAATCGAGTATCGTTTCTATGGAAACGACTGGCTTTTCTTTTGCGATACAAGTATCTCCCTCTCGATGCACTAATCCTTCTTTACAGCATCCCTCACTCCCACTCTTCGACGAATTCACAAGGAAATTGCGTCGCCATGAAATACTATGGGTTCTATGACTTCTCCTTCTAAATCGAGTAACGTTTCTATGGAAACGACAGGATTTTCTTTTGGGATACGACAATCACATTTCCGATCCACTAATCCGTATTTACTGCATCCCTCACTAATACACATTGACGAATTCATACGGAAATTGCGTCGCTATGAAATACTATGGGTTCTATGACTTCTCCTTCTAAATCGAGTAACGTTTCTATGGAAACGACTGGCTTTTCTTTTGCGATACGAGTATCTCCCTCTCGATGCACTAATCCTTCTTTACTGCATCCCTCACTTACACTCATAGACGAATTCACACGGAAATTGCGTCGCCATGAAATACTATGTGTTCTATGACTTCTCCTTCTAAATCGAGTAACGTTTCTATAGAAACGACAGGATTTTCTTTTGGGATACGACAATCACATTTCCGATCCACTAATCCGTCTTTACTGCATCCCTCACTAATACACATTGACGAAATCACACGGAAATTGCGTCGCCATGAAATACTATGGGTTCTATGACTTCTCCTTCTAAATCGAGTAACGTTTCTATGGAAACGACAGGATTTTCTTTTGGGATACGACAGTCACAATTCCGATCCACTAATCCGTCTTTACTGCATCCCTCACTAATACACATTGACGAATTCATACGGAAATTCCGTCGCTATGAAATACTATGGGTTCTATGACTTCTCCTTCTAAATCGAGTATCGTTTCTATGGAAACGACTGGCTTTTCTTTTGCGATACGAGTATCTCCCTCTCGATGCACTAATCCTTCTTTACTGCATCCCTCACTCCCACTCATTGACGAATTCACACAGAAATTGCGTCGCCATGAAACACTATGGGTTCTATGACTTCTCCTTCTAAATCGAGTAACGTTTGTATGGAAACGACAGGATTTTCTTTTGGGATACGACAATCACATTTCCGATCCACTAATCCGTCTTTACTGCATCCCTCTCTAGTACACATTGACGAATTCACACGGAAATTGCGTCGCCATGAAATACTATGGGTTCTATGACTTCTCCTTCTAAATCGAGTAACGTTTCTATGGAAACGACAGGATTTTCTTTTGGGATACGACAATCACATTTCCGATCCACTAATCCGTCTTTACTGCATCCCTCAGTAATACACATTGACGAATTCATACGGAAATTACGTCGCTATGAAATACTATGGGTTCTATGACTTCTCCTTCTAAATCGAGTAACGTTTCTATGTAAACGACAGGATTTTCTTTTGGGATACGACAATCACATTTCCGATCCACTAATCCGTCTTTACTGCATCCCTCACTAATACACATTGACGAATTCATACGGAAATTGCGTCGCTATGAAATACTATGTGTTCTATGACTTCTCCTTCTAAATCGAGTATCGTTTCTATGGAAACGACTGGCTTTTCTTTTGCGATACGAGTATCTCCCTCTCGATGCACTAATCCTTCTTCACTGCATCCCTCACTCCCACTCATTGACGAATTCACACGGAAATTGCGTCGCTATGAAATACTATGGGTTCTATGACTTCACCTTCTAAATCGAATATCGTTTCTATGGAAAAGACTGGCTTTTCTTTTGCGATACGAGTATCTCCCTCTCGATGCACTAATCCGTCTTTACTGCATCCCTCACTCCCACTCATTGACGAATTCACACGGAAATTGCGTCGCTATGAAATACTATGGGTTCTATGACTTCTCCTTCTAATTCGAGTATCGTTTCTATGGAAACGACTGGCTTTTCTTTTGCGATACGAGTATCTCCCTCTCGATGCACTAATCCTTCTTTACTGCATCCCTTACTCCCACTCATTGACGAATTCACATGGAAATTGCGTCGCTATGAAATACTATGGGTTCTATGACTTCTCCTTCTAAATCGAGTAACGTTTCTATGGAAACGACAGGATTTTCTTTTGGGATACGACAATCACATTTCCGATCCACTAATCCGTCTTTACTGCATCCCTCACTAATACACATTGACGAATTCATACGGAAATTGCGTCGCTACGATATACTATGGGTTCTATGACTTCTCCTTCTAAATCGAGTATCGTTTCTATGGAAACGACTGGCTTTTCTTTTGCGATACGAGTATCTCCCTCTCGATGCACTAATCCTTCTTTACTGCATCCCTCACTCCCACTCATTGACGAATTCACACGGAAATTGCGTCGCCATGAAATACTATGGGTTCTATGACTTCTCCTTCTAAATCGAGTATCGTTTCTATGGAAACGACAGGATTTACTTTTGGAATTCGACAATCACATTTCCGATCCACTAATCCGTCTTTACTGCATCCCTCACTAATACACATTGACGAATTCACACGGAAATTGCGTCGCCATGAAATACTATGGGTTCTATGACTTCTCCTTCTAAATCGAGTAACGTTTCTATGGAAACGACAGGATTTTCTTTTGGGATACGACAATCACATTTCCGATCCACTAATCCGTCTTTACTGCATCCCTCACTAATACACATTGACGAATTCACACGGAAATTGCGTCGCCAGAAATACTATGTGTTCAATGACTTCTCCTTCTAAATCGAGTAACGTTTCTATGGAAACGACAGGATTTTCTTTTGGGATACGACAATCACATTTCCGATCCACTAATCCGTCTTTACTGCATCCCTCACTAATACACATTGACGAATTCACACGGAAATTGCGTCGCCATGAAATACTATCGGTTCTATGACTTCTCCTTCTAAATCGAGTAACGTTTCTATGGAAACGACAGGATTTTCTTTTGGGATACGACAATCACATTTCCGATCCACTAATCCGTCTTTACTGCATCCCTCACTAATACACATTGACGAATTCACACGGAAATTGCGTCGCCATGAAATACTATGGGTTCTATGACTTCTCCTTCTGAATCGAGTAACGTTTCTATGGAAACGACAGGATTTTCTTTTGGGATACGACAACAACCAAAACGGCCTTGCTGTGCTGGCACTGCGAACGGCTGAAAGCAAGGGGAAACTACAGCCGTAATTTTTCCCGAGGGCATGCAGGTTTACTGTATGATTACATGATGATGGCGTCCTCTTGGGTAAAATATTCCGGAGGTAAAATAGTCCCCCATTCGGATCTCCGGGCGGGGGACTACTCAAGAGGATGTCGTTATCAGGAGAAAGGAAACTGGCGTTCTACGGATCGGAGCGTGGAATGTCAGATCCCCTAATCGGGCAGGTAGGTTAGAAAATTTAAAAAGGGAAATGGATAGGTTGAAGTTAGATATAGTGGGAATTAGTGAAGTTCGGTGGCAGGAGGAACAAGACTTCTGGTCAGGTGACTACAGGGTTATTAACACAAAATCAAATAGGGGTAATGCAGGAGTAGGTTTAATAATGAATAGGAAAATAGGAATGCGGGTAAGCTACTACAAACAGCATAGTGAACGCATTATTGTGGCCAAGATAGATACGAAGCCCACCCCTACTACAGTAGTACAAGTTTATATGCCAACTAGCTCTGCAGATGACGAAGAAATTGAAGAAATGTATGATGAAATAAAAGAAATTATTCAGATTGTGAAGGGAGACGAAAATTTAATAGTCATGGGTGACTGGAATTCGAGTGTAGGAAAAGGGAGAGAAGGAAACATAGTAGGTGAATATGGATTGGGGGACAGAAATGAAAGAGGAAGCCGCCTGGTCGAATTTTGCACAGAGCACAACATAATCATAACTAACACTTGGTTTAAGAATCATGAAAGAAGGTTGTATACATGGAAGAACCCTGGAGATACTAAAAGGTATCAGATAGATTATATAATGGTAAGACAGAGATTTAGGAACCAGGTTTTAAATTGTAAGACATTTCCAGGGGCAGATGTGGACTCTGACCACAATCTATTGGTTATGACCTGTAGATTAAAACTGAAGAAACTGCAAAAAGGTGGGAATTTAAGGAGATGGGACCTGGATAAACTAAAAGAACCAGGTGTTGTACAGAGATTCAGGGAGAGCATAAGGGAGCAATTGACAGGAATGGGGGAAATAAATACAGTAGAAGAAGAATGGGTAGCTTTGAGGGATGAAGTAGTGAAGGCAGCAGAGGATCAAGTAGGTAAAAAGACGAAGGCTAGTAGAAATCCTTGGGTAACAGAAGAAATATTGAATTTAATTGATGAAAGGAGAAAATATAAAAATGCAGTAAGTGAAACAGGCAAAAAGGAATACAAACGTCTCAAAAATGAGATCGACAGGAAGTGCAAAATGGCTAAGCAGGGATGGCTAGAGGACAAATGTAAGGATGTAGAGGCCTATCTCACTAGGGGTAAGATAGATACCGCATACAGGAAAATTAAAGAGACCTTTGGAGATAAGAGAACGACTTGTATGAATATCAAGAGCTCAGATGGAAACCCAGTTCTAAGCAAAGAAGGGAAAGCAGAAAGGTGGAAGGAGTATATAGAGGGTCTATACAAGGGCGATGTACTTGAGGACAATATTATTGAAATGGAAGAGGATGTAGATGAAGATGAAATGGGAGATATGATACTGCGTGAAGAGTTTGACAGAGCACTGAAAGATCTGAGTCGAAACAAGGCTCCCGGAGTAGACAATATTCCATTGAAACTACTGACGGCCGTGGAGAGCCAGTCCTGACAAAACTCTACCATCTGGTGAGCAAGATGTATGAAACAGGCGAAATACCCTCAGACTTCAAGAAGAATATAATAATTCCAATCCCAAAGAAAGCAGGTGTTGACAGATGTGAAAATTACCGAACTATCAGCTTAATAAGTCACAGCTGCAAAATACTAACACGAATTCTTTACAGACGAATGGAAAAAACTAGTAGAAGCCAACCTCGGGGAAGATCAGTTTGGATTCCGTAGAAACACTGGAACACGTGAGGCAATACTGACCTTACGACTTATCTTAGAAGAAAGATTAAGGAAAGGCAAACCTACGTTTCTAGCATTTGTAGACTTAGAGAAAGCTTTTGACAATGTTGACTGGAATACTCTCTTTCAAATTCTAAAGGTGGCAGGGGTAAAATACAGGGAGCGAAAGGCTATTTACAATTTGTACAGAAACCAGATGGCAGTTATAAGAGTCGAGGGACATGAAAGGGAAGCAGTGGTTGGGAAGGGAGTAAAACAGGGTTGTAGCCTCTCCCCGATGTTGTTCAATCTGTATATTGAGCAAGCAGTAAAGGAAACAAAAGAAAAATTCGGAGTAGGTATTAAAATTCATGGAGAAGAAATAAAACCTTTGAGGTTCGCCGATGACATTGCAATTCTGTCAGAGACAGCAAAGGACTTGGAAGAGCAGTTGAATGGAATGGACAGTGTCTTGAAAGGAGGATATAAGATGAACATCAACAAAAGCAAAACAAGGATAATGGAATGTAGTCTAATTAATTCGGGTGATGCTGAGGGAATTAGATTAGGAAATGAGGCACTTAAAGTAGTAAAGGAGTTTTGCTATTTGGGGAGCAAAATAACTGATAATGGTCGAAGTTGAGAGGATATAAAATGTAGGCTGGCAATGGCAAGGAAAGCGTTTCTGAAGAAGAGAAATTTGTTAACATCCAGTATAGATTTAAGTGTCAGGAAGTCATTTCTGAAAGTATTCGTATGGAGTGTAGCCATGTACGGAAGTGAAACATGGACGATAAATAGTTTGGACAAGAAGAGAATAGAAGCTTTCGAAATGTGGTGCTACAGAAGAATGCTGAAGATTAGATGGGTAGATCACATAACTAATGAGGAAGTATTGAATAGGATTGGGGAGAAGAGAAGTTTGTGGCACAACTTGACCAGAAGAAGGGATCGGTTGGTAGGACATGTTCTGAGGCATCAAGGGAGCACCAATTTAGTATTGGAGGGCAGCGTGGAGAGTAAAAATCGTTGAGGGAGACCAAGAGATGAATACACTAAGCAGATTCAGAAGGATGTAGGTTGCAGTAGGTACTGGGAGATGAAAAAGCTTGCACAGGATAGAGTAGCATGGAGAGCTGCATCAAACCAGTCTCAGGACTGAAGACCACAACAACAACAACATACGACAATCACATTTCCGATCCACTAATCCGTGTTTACTGCATCCCTCACTAATACACATTGACGAATTCACATGGAAATTGCGTCGCCATGAAATACTATGGGTTCTATGACTTCTCCTTCTAAATCGAGTAACGTTTCTATGGAAACGACAGGATTTTCTTTTGGGATACGACAATCACATTTCCGATCCACTAATCCGTCTTTACTGCATCCCTCACTAATACACATTGACGAATTCACACGGAAATTGCGTCGCTATGAAATACTATGTGTTCTATGACTTCTCCTTCTAAATCGAGTATCGTTTCTATGGAAACGACTGGCTTTTCATTTGCGATACGACAATCACATTTCCGATCCACTAATCCGTCTTTGCTGCATCCCTCACTAATACACATTGACGAATTCATACGGAAATTGCGTCGCTATGAAATATTATGGGTTCTATGACTTCTCCTTCTAAATCGAGTAACGTTTCTATGGAAACGACTGGCTTTTCTTTTGCGATACGAGTATCTCCCTCTCGATGCACTAATCCTTCTTTACCGCATCCCTCACTCCCACTCTTTGACGAATTCACAGGGAAATTGCGTCGCCATGAAATACAATGGATTCTATGACTTCTCCTTCTAAATCGAGTATCGTTTCTATGGAAACACTGGCTTTTCTTTTGCGATACGACAATCACATTTCCGATCCACTAATCCGTCTTTACTGCATCCCTCACTAATACACATTGACGAATTCATACGGAAATTGCGTCGCTATGAAATACTATGGGTTCTATGACTTCTCCTTCTAAATCGAGTATCGTTTCTATGGAAACGACTGGCTTTTCTTTTGCGATACGACAATCACATTTCCGATCCACTAATCCGTCTTTACTGCTTCCCTCACTAATACACATTTACGAATTCATACGGATATTGCGTCGCTATGAAATACTATGGGTTCTATGACTTCTCCTTCTAAATCGAGTATCGTTTCTATGGAAACGACTGGCTTTTCTTTTGCGATACGAGTATCTCCCTCTCGATGCACTAATCCTTCTTTACTGCATCCCTCACTCCCACTCATTGACGAATTCATACGGAAATTGCGTCGCCATGAAATACTATGGGTTCTAAGACTTCTCCTTCTAAATCGAGTATCGTTTCTATGGAAACGACAGGATTTTCTTTTGCGATACGACAATCACATTTCCGATCCACTAATCCGTCTTTACTGCATCCCTCACTAATACACATTGACGAATTCACACGGAAATTGCGTCGCCATGAAATACTATGGGTTCTATGACTTCTCCTTCTAAATCGAGTATCGTTTCTATGAAAACGACAGGATTTTCTTTTGCGATACGACAATCACATTTCCGATCCACTAATCCGTCTTTACTGCATCCCTCACTAATACACATTGACGAATTCATACGGAAATTGCGTCGCTATGAAATACTATGGGTTCTATGACTTCTCCTTCTAAATCGAGTATCGTTTCTATGGAAACGACTGGCTTTTCTTTTGCGATACGAGTATCTCCCTCTCGATGCACTAATCCTTCTTTACTGCATCCCTCACTCCCACTCATTGACGAATTCACACGGAAATTGCGTCGCCATGAAATACTATGGGTTCTATGACTTCTCCTTCTAAATCGAGTATCGTTTCTATGGAAACGACTGGCTTTTCTTTTGCGATACGACAATCACATTTCCGATCCACTAATCCGTCTTTACTGCATCCCTCACTAATACACATTGACGAATTCACACGGAAATTGCGTCGCCATGAAATACTAAGGGTTCTATGACTTCTCCTTCTAAATCGAGTAACGTTTCTATGGAAACGACAGGATTTTCTTTTGGGATACGACAATCACATTTCCGATCCACTAATCCGTCTTTACTGCATCCCTCACTAATACACATTGACGAATTCATACGGAAATTGCGTCGCTATGAAATACTAGGGGTTCTACGACTTCTCCTTCTAAATCGAGGATCGTTTCTATGGAAACGACTGGCTTTTCTTTTGTGATACGAGTATCTCCCTCTCGATGCACTAATACTTCTTTACTGCATCCCTCACTCCCACTCATTGACGAATTCACACGGAAATTGCGTCGCCATGAAATACTATGGGTTCTATGACTTCTCCTTCTAAATCGAGTATCGTTTCTATGGAAACGACTGGCTTTTCTTTTGCGATACGACAATCACATTTCCGATCCACTAATCCGTCTTTACTGCATCTCTCACTAATACACATTGACGAATTCACACGGAAATTGCGTCGCCATGAAATACTATGGGTTCTATGACTTCTCCTTCTAAATCGAGTAACGTTTCTATGGAAACGACAGGATTTTCTTTTGGGATACGACAATCACATTTCCGATCCACTAATCCGTCTTTACTGCATCCCTCACTAATACACATTGACAAATTCACACGGAAATTGCGTCGCCATGAAATACTTTGGGTTCTATGACTTCTCCTTCTAAATCGAGTAACGTTTCTATGGAAACGACAGGATTTTCTTTTGGGATACGACAATCACATTTCCGATCCCCTAATCCGTCTTTACTGCATCCCTCACTAATACACATTGACGAATTCATACGGAAATTGCGGCGCTATGAAATACTATGGGTTCTATGACTTCTCCTTCTAAATCGACTAACGTTTCTATGGAAACGACTGGCTTTTCTTTTGCGATGCGACAATCACATTTCCGATCCACTAATCCGTCTTTACTGCATCCCTCACTAATACACATTGACGAATACACACGGAAATTGCGTCGCCATGAAATACTTTGGTTTCTATGACTTCTCCTTCTAAATCGAGGAACGTTTCTATGGAAACGACAGGATTTTCTTTTGGGATACGACAATCACATTTCCGATCCACTAATCCGTCTTTACTGCATCCCTCACAAATACACATTGACGAATTCACACGGAAATTGCGTCGCCATGAAATACTATGGGTTCTATGACTTCTCCTTCTAAATCGAGTAACGATTCTATGGAAACGACAAGATTTTCTTTTGGGACACGACAATCACATTTCCGATCAACTAATCCGTCTATAGTGCTTCCCTCACTAATACACATTGACGAATTCATACGGAAATTGCGTCCCTATGAAATACTGTGGGTTGTATGACTTCTCCTTCTAAATCGAGTATCGTTTCTATGGAAACGACTGGCTTTTCTTTTGCGATACGAGTATCTCCCTCTCGATGCACTAATTCTTCTTTACTGCATCCCTCACTCCCACTCATTGACGAATTCACACGGAAATTGCGTCGCCATGAAATACTATGGGTTCTATGACTTCTCCTTCTAAATCGAGTATCGTTTCTATGGAAACGACTGGCTTTTCTTTTGCGATACGACAATCACTTTTCCGATCCACTAATCCGTCTTTACTGCATCCCTCACTAATACACATTGACGAATTCACACGGAAATTGCGTCGCCATGAAATACTATGGGTTCTATGACTTCTCCTTCTAAATCAAGTATCGTTTCTATGGAAACGACAGGATTTTCTTTTGCGATACGACAAGCACGTTTCCGATCCACTAATCCGTCTTTACTGCATCCCTCACTAATACACTCTGACGAATTCACACGGAAATTGCGTCGCCATGAAATACTATGGGTATTATGACTTCTCCTTCTAAATCGAGTATCGTTTCTATGGAAACGACAGGATTTACTTTTGCGATACGACAATCACATTTCCGATCCACTAATCCGTCTTTGCTGCATCCCTCACTAATACACATTGACGAATTCATACGGAAATTGCGTCGCTATGAAATACTATGGGTTCTATGACTTCTCCTTCTAATCGAGTATCGTTTCTATGGAAACGACTGGCTTTTCTTTTGCGATACGAGTATCTCCCTCTCGATGCACTAATCCTTCTTTACTGCATCCCTTACTCCCACTCATTGACGAATTCACACGGAAATTGCGTCGCCATTAAGTACTATGGGTTCTATGACTTCTCCTTCTAAATCGAGTATCGTCTCTATGGAAACGACTGGCATTTCTTTTGCGATACGACAATCACATTTCCGATCCACTAATGCGTCTTTACTGCATCCCTCACTAATACACATTGACGAATTCACACAGAAATTGCGTCGCCATGAAATACTATGGGTTCTATGACTTCTCCTTCTAAATCGAGTAACGTTTCTATGGAAACGACAGGATTTTCTTTTGGGATACGACAATCACATTTCCGATCCACTAATCCGTCTTTACTGCATCCCTCACTAATACACATTGACGAATTCACACGGAAATTGCGGCGCCATGATATACTATGGGTTCTATGACTTCTCCTTCTAAATCGAGTAACGTTTCTATGGAAACGACAGGATTTTCTTTTGGGATACGACAATCACATTTCCGATCCACTAATCCGTCTTTACTGCATCCCTCACTAATACACATTGACGAATTCATACGGAAATTGCGTCGCTATGAAATACTATGGGTTCTATGACTTCTCCTTCTAAATCGAGTATCGTTTCTATGGAAACGACTGGCTTTTCTTTTGCGATACGAGTATCTCCCTCTCGACGCACTAATCCTTCTTTACTGCATCCCTCACTCCCACTCATTGACGAATTCACACGGAAATTGCGTCGCCATGAAATACTATGGGTTCTATGACTTCTCCTTCTAAATCGAGTGTCGTTTCTATGGAAACGACTGGCTTTTCTTTTGCGATACGACAATCACATTTCCGATCCACTAATCCGTCTTTACTGCATCCCTCACTAATACACATTGACGAATTCGCACGGAAATTGCGTCGCCATGAAATACTATGGGTTCTATGACTTCTCCTTCTAAATCGAGTATCGTTTCTGTGGAAACGACTGGCTTTTCTTTTGCGATACGACAATCACATTTCCGATCCACTAATCCGTCTTTACTGCATCCCTCACTAATACACATTGACGAATTCATACGGAAATTGCGTCGCTATGAAATACTATGGGTTCTATGACTTCTCCTTCTAAATCGAGTATCGTTTCTATGGAAACGACTGGCTTTTCTTTTGCGATACGACAATCACATTTCCGATCCACTAATCCGTCTTTACTGCATCCCTCACTAATACACATTGACGAATTCACACGGAAATTGCGTCGCCATGAAATACTATGGGTTCTATGACTTCTCCTTCTAAATCGAGTAACGTTTCTATGGAAACGACAGGATTTTCTTTTGGGATACGACAATCACATTTCCGATCCACTGATCCGTCTTTACTGCATCCCTCACTAATACACATTGACGAATTCACACGGAAATTGCGTCCCCATGAAATACTATGGGTTCTATGACTTCTCCTTCTAAATCGAGTAACGTTTCTATGGAAACGACAGGATTTTCTTTTGGGATACGACAATCACATTTCCGATCCACTAATCCGTCTTTACTGCATCCCTCACTAATACACATTGACGAATTCACACGGAAATTGCGTCGCCATGAAATACTATGGGTATTATGACTTCTCCTTCTAAATCGAGTATCGTTTCTATGGAAACGACAGGATTTTCTTTTGCGATACGACAATCACATTCCCGATCCACTAATCCGTCTTTGCTGCATCCCTCACTAATACACATTGACGAATTCATACGGAAATAGCGTCGCTATGAAATACTATGGGTTCTATGACTTCTCCTTCTAATCGAGTATCGTTTCTATGGAAACGACTGGCTTTTCTTTTGCGATACGAGTATCTCCCTCTCGATGCACTAATCCTTCTTTACTGCATCCCTTACTCCCACTCATTGACGAATTCACACGGAAATTGCGTCGCCATGAAGTACTATGGGTTCTATGACTTCTCCTTCTAAATCGAGTATCGTCTCTATGGAAACGACTGGCTTTTCTTTTGCGATACGACAATCACATTTCCGATCCACTAATCCGTCTTTACTGCATCCCTCACTAATACACATTGACGAATTCACACGGAAATTGCGTCGCCATGAAATACTATGGGTTCTATGACTTCTCCTTCTTAATCGAGTAACGTTTCTATGGAAACGACAGGATTTTCTTTTGGGATACGACAATCACATTTCCGATCCACTAATCCGTCTTTACTGCATCCCTCACTAATACACATTGACGAATTCACACGGAAATTGCGTCGCCATGAAATACTATGTGTTCTATGACTTCTCCTTCTAAATCGAGTAACGTTTCTATGGAAACGACAGGATTTTCTTTTGGGATACGACAATCACATTTCCGATCCACTAATCCGTCTTTACTGCATCCCTCACTAATACACATTGACGAATTCATACGGAAATTGCGTCCCTATGAAATACTATGGGTTCTATGACTTCTCCTTCTAAATCGAGTATCGTTTCTATGGAAACGACTGGCTTTTCTTTTGCGATACGAGTATCTCCCTCTCGATGCACTAATCCTTCTTTACTGCATCCCTCACTCCCACTCATTGACGAATTCACACGGAAATTGCGTCGCCATGAAATACTATGGGTTCTATGACTTCTCCTTCTAAATCGAGTATCGTTTCTATGGAAACGACTGGCTTTTCTTTTGCGATACGACAATCACATTTCCGATCCACTAATCCGTCTTTACTGCATCCCTCACTAATACACATTGACGAATTCGCACGGAAATTGCGTCGCCATGAAATACTATGGGTTCTATGACTTCTCCTTCTAAATCGAGTATCGTTTCTATGGAAACGACTGGCTTTTCTTTTGCGATACGACAATCACATTTCCGATCCACTAATCCGTCTTTACTGCATCCCTCACTAATACACATTGACGAATTCATACGGAAATTGCGTCGCTATGAAATAATATGGGTTCTATGACTTCTCCTTCTAAATCGAGTATCGTTTCTATGGAAACGACTGGCTTTTCTTTTGCGATACGACAATCACATTTCCGATCCACTACTCCATCTTTACTGCATCCCTCACTAATACACATTCACGAATTCACACGGAAATTGCGTCGCCATGAAATACTATGGGTTCTATGACTTCTCCTTCTAAATCGAGTAACGTTTCTATGGAAACGACAGGATTTTCTTTTGGGATACGACAATCACATTTCCGATCCACTAATCCGTCTTTACTGCATCCCTCACTAATACACATTGACGAATTCATACGGAAATTGCGTCGCTATGAAATACTATGGGTTCTATGACTTCTCCTTCTAAATCCAGTATCGTTTCTATGGAAACGGCTGGCTTTTCTTTTGCGATACGACAATCACATTTCCGATCCACAAATCCGACTTTACTGCATCCCTCACTAATACACATTGACGAATTCATACGGAAATTGCGTCGCTATGAAATATTGTGGGTTCTATGACTTCTCCTTCTAAATCGAGTATCGTTTCTATGGAAACAACTGGCTTTTCTTTTGCGATACGAGTATCTCCCTCTCGATGCACTAATCCTTCTTTACAGCATCCCTCACTCCCACTCATTGACGAATTCACACGGAAATTGCGTCGCCATGAAATACTATGGGTTCTATGACTTCTCCTTCTAAATCGAGTATCGTTTCTATGGACACGACTGGTTTTTCTTTTGCGATACGAGTATCTCCCTCTCGATGCACTAATCCTTCTTTACTGCATCCCTCACACACACTCATTGACGAATTCACACGAAAATTGCGTCGCCATGAAATACTATGGGCTCTATGACTTCTCCTTCTAAATCGAGGAACGTTTCTATGGAAACGACAGGATTTTCTTTTGGGATACGACAATCACATTTCCGATCCACTAATCCGTCTTTACTGCATCCCTCACTAATACACATTGACGAATTCATACGGAAATTGCGTCGCTATGAAATACTATGGGTTCTATGACTTCTCCTTCTAAATCGAGTATCGTTTCTATGGAAACGACTGGCTTTTCTTTTGCGATACGAGTATCTCCCTCTCGATGCACTAATCCTTCTTTACTGCATCCCTCACTCCCACTCATTGACGAATTCACACGGAAATTGCGTCGCCATGAAATACTATGGGTTATATGACTTCTCCTTCTAAATCGAGTAACGTTTCTATGGAAACGACAGGATTTTCTTTTGGGATACGACAATCACATTTCCGATCCACTAATCCGTCCTTACTGCATCCCTCACTAATACACATTGACGAATTCACACGGAAATTGCGTCGCCATGAAATACTATGGGTTCTATGACTTCTCCTTCTAAATCGAGTAACGTTTCTATGGAAACGACAGGATTTTCTTTTGGGATACGACAATCACATTTCCGATCCACTAATCCGTCTTTACTGCATCCCTCACTAATACACATTGAAGAATTCACACGGAAATTGCGTCGCCATGAAATACTATGGGTTCTATGACTTCTCCTTCTAAATCGAGTAACGTTTCTATGGAAACGACAGGATTTTCTTTTGGGATACGACAATCACATTTCCGATCCACTAATCCGTCTTTACTGCATCCCTCACTAATACACATTGACGAATTGACACGGAAATTGCGTCGCCATGAAATACTATGGGTTCTATGACTTCTCCTTCTAAATCGAGTAACGTTCCTATGGAAACGACTGGCTTTTCTTTTGCGATACGAGTATCTCCCTCTCGATGCACTATTCCTTCTTTACTGCATCCCTCACTCCCACTCATTGACGAATTCACACGGAAATTGCGTCGCCATGAAATACTATGGGTTCTATGACTTCTCCTTCTAAATCGAGTAACGTTTCTATGGAAACGACAGGATTTTCTTTTGGGATAGGACAATCACATTTCCGATCCACTAATCCGTCTTTACTGCATCCCTCACTAATACACATTGACGAATTCACACGGAAATTGCGTCGCCATGAAATACTATGGGTTCTATGACTTCTCCTTCTAAATCGAGTAACGTTTCTATGGAAACGACTGGCTTTTCTTTTGCGATACGAGTATCTCCCTCTCGATGCACTAATCCTTCTTTACTGCATCCCTCACTCCCACTCATTGACGAATTCACACGGAAATTGCGTCGCCATGAAATACTATGGGTTCTATGACTTCTCCTTCTAAATCGAGTAACGTTTCTATGGAAACGACAGGATTTTCTTTTGGGATACGACAATCACATTTCCGATCCACTAATCCGTCTTTACTGCATCCCTCACTAATACACATTGACGAATTCACACGGAAATTGCGTCGCCATGAAATACTATGGGTTCTATGACTTCTCCTTCTACATCGAGTACCGTTTCTATGGAAACGACAGGATTTTCTTTTGGGATACGACAATCACATTTCCGATCCACTAATCCGTCTTTACTGCATCCCTCACTAATACACATTGACGAATTCACACGGAAATTGCGTCGCCATGAAATACAATGGGTTCTATGACTTCTCCTTCTAAATCGAGTAACGTTCCTATGGAAACGACTGGCTTTTCTTTTGCGATACGAGTATCTCCCTCTCGATGCACTAACCCTTCTTTACTGCATCCCTCACTCCCACTCATTGACGAATTCACACGGAATTGGCGTCGCCATGAAATACTATGGGTTCTATGACTTCTCCTTCTAAATCGAGTAACGTTTCTATGGAAACGACAGGATTTTCTTTTGGGATACGACAATCACATTTCCGATCCACTAATCCGTCTTTACTGCATCCCTCACTAATACACATTGACGAATTCACACGGAAATTGCGTCGCCATGAAATATTATGGGTTCTATGAAGTCTTCTTCTAAATCGAGTAACGTTTCTATGGAAACGACTGGCTTTTCTTTTGCGATACGAGTATCTCCCTCTCGATGCACTAATCCTTCTTTACTGCATCCCTCACTCCCACTCATTGACGAATTCGCACGGAAATTTCGTCGCCATGAAATACTATGGGTTCTATGACTTCTCCTTCTAAATCGAGTAACGTTTCTATGGAAACGACAGGATTTTCTTTTGGGATACGACAATCACATTTCCGATCCACTAATCCGTCTTTACTGCATCCCTCACTAATACACATTGACGAATTCATACGGAAATTGCGTCGCTATGAAATACTATGGGTTCTATGACTTCACCTTCTAAATCGAGTATCGTTTCTATGGAAACGACTGGCTTTTCTTTTGCGATACGAGTATCTCCCTCTCAATGCACTAATCCTTCTTTACTGCATCCCTCACTCACACTCATTGACGAATTCACACGGAAATTGCGTCGCCATGAAATACTATGGGTTCTATGACTTCTCCTTCTAAATCGAGAAACGTTTCTATGGAAACGACAGGATTTTCTTTTGGGATAGGACAATCACATTTACGATCCACTAATCCGTCTTTACTGCATCCCTCACTAATACACAATGACGAATTCCCACGGAAATTGCGTCGCCATGAAATACTATGGGTTCTATGACTTCTCCTTCTAAATCGAGTATCGTTTCTATGGAAACGACTGGCTTTTCTTTTGCGATACGAGTATCTCCCTCTCGATGCACTAATCCTTCTTTACTGCATCCCTCACTCCCACTCATTGACGAATTCACACGGAAATTGCGTCGCCATGAAATACTATGGGTTCTATGACTTCTCCTTCTATATCGAGTAACGTTTCTTTGAAAACGACAGGATTTTCTTATGGGATACGACAATCACATTTCCGATCCACTAATCCGTCTTTACTGCATCCCTCACTAATACACATTGACGAATTCACACGGAAATTGCGTCGCCATGAAATACTATGGGTTCTATGACTTCTCCTTCTAAATCGAGTAACGTTTCTATGGAAACGACCGGATTTTCTTTTGGGATACGACAATCACATTTCCGATCCACTAATCCGTCTTTACTGCATCCCTCACTAATACACATTGACGAATTCATACGGAAATTGCGTCGCTATGAAATACTATGGGTTCTATGACTTCTCCTTCTAAATCGAGTATCGTTTCTATGGAAGCGACTGGCTTTTCTTTTGCTATACGAGTAGCTCCCTCTCGATGCACTAATCCTTCTTTACTGCATCCCTCACTCCCACTCATTGAAGAATTCACACGGAAATTGCGTCGCCATGAAATACTATGGGTTCTATGACTTCTCCTTCTAAATCGAGTAACGTTTCTATGGAAACGACAGGATTTTCTTTTGGGATACGACAATCACATTTCCGATCCACTAATCCGTCTTTACTGCATCCCTCACTAATACACATTGACGAATTCATACGGAAATTGCGTCGCTATGAAATACTATGGGTTCTATGACTTCACCTTCTAAATCGAGTATCGTTTCTATGGAAACGACTGGCTTTTCTTTTGTGATACGAGTATCTCCCTCTCGATGCACTAATCCTTCTTTGCTGCATCCCTCACTCCCACTCATTGCCGAATTCACACGGAAATTGCGTCGCCATGAAATACTATGGGTTCTATGACTTCTCCTTCAAAATCGAGTAACGTTTCTATGGAAACGACAGGATTTTCTTTGGGATACGACAATCACATTTCCGATCCACTAATCCGTCTTTACTGCATCCCTCACAAATACACATTGACGAATTCACACGGAAATTGCGTCGCCATGAAATACTATGGGTTCTATGACATCTCCTTCTAAATCGAGTATCGTTTCTATGGAAACGACTGGCTTTTCTTTTGCGATACGAGTATCTCCCTCTCGATGCACTAACCCTTCTTTACTGCATCCCTCACTCCCACTCATTGACGAATTCACACGGAATTGGCGTCGCCATGAAATACTATGGGTTCTATGACTTCTCCTTCTAAATCGAGTAACGTTTCTATGGAAACGACAGGATTTTCTTTTGGGATACGACAATCACATTTCCGATCCACTAATCCGTCTTTACTGCATCCCTCACTAATACACATTGACGAATTCACACGGAAATTGCGTCGCCATGAAATATTATGGGTTCTATGAAGTCTTCTTCTAAATCGAGTAACGTTTCTATGGAAACGACTGGCTTTTCTTTTGCGATACGAGTATCTCCCTCTCGATACACTAATCCTTCTTTACTGCATCCCTCACTCCCACTCATTGACGAATTCGCACGGAAATTTCGTCGCCATGAAATACTATGGGTTCTATGACTTCTCCTTCTAAATCGAGTAACGTTTCTATGGAAACGACAGGATTTTCTTTTGGGATACGACAATCACATTTCCGATCCACTAATCCGTCTTTACTGCATCCCTCACTAATACACATTGACGAATTCATACGGAAATTGCGTCGCTATGAAATACTATGGGTTCTATGACTTCACCTTCTAAATCGAGTATCGTTTCTATGGAAACGACTGGCTTTTCTTTTGCGATACGAGTATCTCCCTCTCAATGCACTAATCCTTCTTTACTGCATCCCTCACTCACACTCATTGACGAATTCACACGGAAATTGCGTCGCCATGAAATACTATGGGTTCTATGACTTCTCCTTCTAAATCGAGAAACGTTTCTATGGAAACGACAGGATTTTCTTTTGGGATAGGACAATCACATTTACGATCCACTAATCCGTCTTTACTGCATCCCTCACTAATACACAATGACGAATTCCCACGGAAATTGCGTCGCCATGAAATACTATGGGTTCTATGACTTCTCCTTCTAAATCGAGTATCGTTTCTATGGAAACGACTGGCTTTTCTTTTGCGATACGAGTATCTCCCTCTCGATGCACTAATCCTTCTTTACTGCATCCCTCACTCCCACTCATTGACGAATTCACACGGAAATTGCGTCGCCATGAAATACTATGGGTTCTATGACTTCTCCTTCTATATCGAGTAACGTTTCTTTGAAAACGACAGGATTTTCTTTTGGGATACGACAATCACATTTCCGATCCACTAATCCGTCTTTACTGCATCCCTCACTAATACACATTGACGAATTCACACGGAAATTGCGTCGCCATGAAATACTATGGGTTCTATGACTTCTCCTTCTAAATCGAGTAACGTTTCTATGGAAACGACCGGATTTTCTTTTGGGATACGACAATCACATTTCCGATCCACTAATCCGTCTTTACTGCATCCCTCACTAATACACATTGACGAATTCATACGGAAATTGCGTCGCTATGAAATACTATGGGTTCTATGACTTCTCCTTCTAAATCGAGTATCGTTTCTATGGAAGCGACTGGCTTTTCTTTTGCTATACGAGTAGCTCCCTCTCGATGCACTAATCCTTCTTTACTGCATCCCTCACTCCCACTCATTGAAGAATTCACACGGAAATTGCGTCGCCATGAAATACTATGGGTTCTATGACTTCTCCTTCTAAATCGAGTAACGTTTCTATGGAAACGACAGGATTTTCTTTTGGGATACGACAATCACATTTCCGATCCACTAATCCGTCTTTACTGCATCCCTCACTAATACACATTGACGAATTCATACGGAAATTGCGTCGCTATGAAATACTATGGGTTCTATGACTTCACCTTCTAAATCGAGTATCGTTTCTATGGAAACGACTGGCTTTTCTTTTGTGATACGAGTATCTCCCTCTCGATGCACTAATCCTTCTTTGCTGCATCCCTCACTCCCACTCATTGCCGAATTCACACGGAAATTGCGTCGCCATGAAATACTATGGGTTCTATGACTTCTCCTTCAAAATCGAGTAACGTTTCTATGGAAACGACAGGATTTTCTTTGGGATACGACAATCACATTTCCGATCCACTAATCCGTCTTTACTGCATCCCTCACAAATACACATTGACGAATTCACACGGAAATTGCGTCGCCATGAAATACTATGGGTTCTATGACATCTCCTTCTAAATCGAGTATCGTTTCTATGGAAACGACTGGCTTTTCTTTTGCGATACGAGTATCTCCCTCTCGATGCACTAATCCTTCTTTACTGCATCCCTCACTCCCACTCATTGACGAATTCACACGGAAATTGCGTCGCCATGAAATACTATGGGTTCTATGAATTCTCCTTCTAAATCGAGTATCGTTTCTATGGAAACGACAGGATTTTCTTTTGGGATACGACAATCACATTTCCGATCCACTAATCCGTCTTTACTGCATCCCTCACTAATACACATTGACGAATTCACACGGAAATTGCGTCGCCATGAAATACTATGGGTTCTATGACTTCTCCTTCTAAATCGAGTAACGTTTCTATGGAAACGACCGGATTTTCTTTTGGGATACGACAATCACATTTCCGATCCACTAATCCGTCTTTACTGCATCCCTCACTAATACACATTGACGAATTCATACGGAAATTGCATCGCTATGAAATACTATGGGTTCTATGACTTCTCCTTCTAAATCGAGTATCGTTTCTATGGAAACGACAGGATTTTCTTTTGCGATACGAGTATCTCCCTCTCGATGCACTAATCCTTCTTTACTGCATCCCTCACTCCCACTCATTGACGAATTCACACGGAAATTGCGTCGCCATGAAATACTATGAGTTCTATGACTTCTCCTTCTAAATCGAGAAACGTTTCTAAAGAAACGACAGGATTTTCTTTTGGGATACGACAATCACACTTCCGATCCACTAATCCTTCTTTACTGCATCCCTCACTAATACACATTGACGAATTCATACGGAAATTGCGTCGCTATGAAATACTATGGGTTCTATGACTTCTCCTTCTAAATCGAGTATCATTTCTATGGAAACGACTGGCTTTTCTTTTGCGATACGAGTATCTCCCTCTCGATGCACTAATCCTTCTTTACTGCATCCCTCACTCCCACTCATTGACGAATTCACACGGAAATTGCGTCGCCATGAAATACTATGGGTTCTAAGACTTCTCCTTCTAAATCGAGAAACGTTTCTATGGAAACGACAGGATTTTCTTTTGGGATACGACAATCACATTTCCGATCCACTAATCCGTCTTTACTGCATCCCTCACTAATACACATTGACGAATTCACACGGAAATTGCGTCGCCATGAAATACTATGGATTCTATGACTTCTCCTTCTAAATCGAGTAACGTTTCTATGGAAACGACCGGATTTTCTTTTGGGATACGACAATCACATTTCCGATCCACTAATCCGTCTTTACTGCATCCCTCACTAATACACATTGACGAATTCATACGGAAATTGCGTCGCTATGAAATACTATGGGTTCTATGACTTCTCCTTCTAAATCGAGTATCGTTTCTATGGAAGCGACTGGCTTTTCTTTTGCTATACGAGTAGCTCCCTCTCGATGCACTAATCCTTCTTTACTGCATCCCTCACTCCCACTCATTGAAGAATTCACACGGAAATTGCGTCGCCATGAAATACTATGGGTTCTATGACTTCTCCTTCTAAATCGAGTAACGTTTCTATGGAAACGACAGGATTTTCTTTTGGGATACGACAATCACATTTCCGATCCACTAATCCGTCTTTACTGCATCCCTCACTAATACACATTGACGAATTCATACGGAAATTGCGTCGCTATGAAATACTATGGGTTCTATGACTTCACCTTCTAAATCGAGTATCGTTTCTATGGAAACGACTGGCTTTTCTTTTGTGATACGAGTATCTCCCTCTCGATGCACTAATCCTTCTTTGCTGCATCCCTCACTCCCACTCATTGCCGAATTCACACGGAAATTGCGTCGCCATGAAATACTATGGGTTCTATGACTTCTCCTTCAAAATCGAGTAACGTTTCTATGGAAACGACAGGATTTTCTTTGGGATACGACAATCACATTTCCGATCCACTAATCCGTCTTTACTGCATCCCTCACAAATACACATTGACGAATTCACACGGAAATTGCGTCGCCATGAAATACTATGGGTTCTATGACATCTCCTTCTAAATCGAGTATCGTTTCTATGGAAACGACTGGCTTTTCTTTTGCGATACGAGTATCTCCCTCTCGATGCACTAATCCTTCTTTACTGCATCCCTCACTCCCACTCATTGACGAATTCACACGGAAATTGCGTCGCCATGAAATACTATGGGTTCTATGAATTCTCCTTCTAAATCGAGTATCGTTTCTATGGAAACGACAGGATTTTCTTTTGGGATACGACAATCACATTTCCGATCCACTAATCCGTCTTTACTGCATCCCTCACTAATACACATTGACGAATTCACACGGAAATTGCGTCGCCATGAAATACTATGGGTTCTATGACTTCTCCTTCTAAATCGAGTAACGTTTCTATGGAAACGACCGGATTTTCTTTTGGGATACGACAATCACATTTCCGATCCACTAATCCGTCTTTACTGCATCCCTCACTAATACACATTGACGAATTCATACGGAAATTGCATCGCTATGAAATACTATGGGTTCAATGACTTCTCCTTCTAAATCGAGTATCGTTTCTATGGAAACGACAGGATTTTCTTTTGCGATACGAGTATCTCCCTCTCGATGCACTAATCCTTCTTTACTGCATCCCTCACTCCCACTCATTGACGAATTCACACGGAAATTGCGTCGCCATGAAATACTATGAGTTCTATGACTTCTCCTTCTAAATCGAGAAACGTTTCTAAAGAAACGACAGGATTTTCTTTTGGGATACGACAATCACATTTCCGATCCACTAATCCTTCTTTACTGCATCCCTCACTAATACACATTGACGAATTCATACGGAAATTGCGTCGCTATGAAATACTATGGGTTCTATGACTTCTCCTTCTAAATCGAGTATCATTTCTATGGAAACGACTGGCTTTTCTTTTGCGATACGAGTATCTCCCTCTCGATGCACTAATCCTTCTTTACTGCATCCCTCACTCCCACTCATTGACGAATTCACACGGAAATTGCGTCGCCATGAAATACTATGGGTTCTAAGACTTCTCCTTCTAAATCGAGAAACGTTTCTATGGAAACGACAGGATTTTCTTTTGGGATACGACAATCACATTTCCGATCCACTAATCCGTCTTTACTGCATCCCTCACTAATACACATTGACGAATTCACACGGAAATTGCGTCGCCATGAAATACTATGGGTTCTATGACTTCTTCTTCTAAATCGAGTATCGTTTCTATGGAAACGACTGGCTTTTCTTTTGCGATACGAGTATCTCCCTCTCGATGCACTAATCCTTCTTTACTGCATCCCTCACTCCCACTCATTGACGAATTCACACGGAAATTGCGTCGCCATGAAATACTATGGGTTCTATGACTTCTCCTTCTAAATCGAGTAACGTTTCTATGGAAACGACAGGATTTTCTTTTGGGATACGACAATCACATTTCCGATCCACTAATCCGTCTTTACTGCATCCCTCACTAATACACATTGACGAATTCACACGGAAATTGCGTCGCCATGAAATACTATGGGTTCTATGACTTCTCCTTCTAAATCGAGTAACGTTTCTATGGAAACGACAGGATTTTCTTTTGGGATACGACAATCACATTTCCGATCCACTAATCCGTCTTTACTGCATCCCTCACTAATACACATTGACGAATTCACACGGAAATTGCGTCGCCATGAAATACTATGGGTTCTATGACTTCTCCTTCTAAATCGAGTAACGTTTCTATGGAAACGACCGGATTTTCTTTTGGGATACGACAATCACATTTCCGATCCACTAATCCGTCTTTACTGCATCCCTCACAAATACACATTGACGAATTCACACGGAAATTGCGTCGCCATGAAATACTATGGGTTCTATGACATCTCCTTCTAAATCGAGTATCGTTTCTATGGAAACGACTGGCTTTTCTTTTGCGATACGAGTATGTCCCTCTCGATGCACTAATCCTTCTTTACTGCATCCCTCACTCCCACTCATTGACGAATTCACACGGAAATTGCGTCGCCATGAAATACTATGGGTTCTATGAATTCTCCTTCTAAATCGAGTATCGTTTCTATGGAAACGACAGGATTTTCTTTTGGGATACGACAATCACATTTCCGATCCACTAATCCGTCTTTACTGCATCCCTCACTAATACACATTGACGAATTCACACGGAAATTGCGTCGCCATGAAATACTATGGGTTCTATGACTTCTCCTTCTAAATCGAGTAACGTTTCTATGGAAACGACCGGATTTTCTTTTGGGATACGACAATCACATTTCCGATCCACTAATCCGTCTTTACTGCATCCCTCACTAATACACATTGACGAATTCATACGGAAATTGCATCGCTATGAAATACTATGGGTTCTATGACTTCTCCTTCTAAATCGAGTATCGTTTCTATGGAAACGACAGGATTTTCTTTTGCGATACGAGTATCTCCCTCTCGATGCACTAATCCTTCTTTACTGCATCCCTCACTCCCACTCATTGACCAATTCACACGGAAATTGCGTCGCCATGAAATACTATGAGTTCTATGACTTCTCCTTCTAAATCGAGAAACGTTTCTAAAGAAACGACAGGATTTTCTTTTGGGATACGACAATCACATTTCCGATCCACTAATCCTTCTTTACTGCATCCCTCACTAATACACATTGACGAATTCATACGGAGATTGCGTCGCTATGAAATACTATGGGTTCTATGACTTCTCCTTCTAAATCGAGTAACGTTTCTATGGAAACGACAGGATTTTCTTTGGGATACGACAATCACATTTCCGATCCACTAATCCGTCTTTACTGCATCCCTCACAAATACACATTGACGAATTCACACGGAAATTGCGTCGCCATGAAATACTATGGGTTCTATGACATCTCCTTCTAAATCGAGTATCGTTTCTATGGAAACGACTGGCTTTTCTTTTGCGATACGAGTATCTCCCTCTCGATGCACTAATCCTTCTTTACTGCATCCCTCACTCCCACTCATTGACGAATTCACACGGAAATTGCGTCGCCATGAAATACTATGGGTTCTATGAATTCTCCTTCTAAATCGAGTATCGTTTCTATGGAAACGACAGGATTTTCTTTTGGGATACGACAATCACATTTCCGATCCACTAATCCGTCTTTACTGCATCCCTCACTAATACACATTGACGAATTCACACGGAAATTGCGTCGCCACGAAATACTATGGGTTCTATGACTTCTCCTTCTAAATCGAGTAACGTTTCTATGGAAACGACCGGATTTTCTTTTGGGATACGACAATCACATTTCCGATCCACTAATCCGTCTTTACTGCATCCCTCACTAATACACATTGACGAATTCATACGGAAATTGCATCGCTATGAAATACTATGGGTTCTATGACTTCTCCTTCTAAATCGAGTATCGTTTCTATGGAAACGACAGGATTTTCTTTTGCGATACGAGTACCTCCCTCTCGATGCACTAATCCTTCTTTACTGCATCCCTCACTCCCACTCATTGACGAATTCACACGGAAATTGCGTCGCCATGAAATACTATGAGTTCTATGACTTCTCCTTCTAAATCGAGAAACGTTTCTAAAGAAACGACAGGATTTTCTTTTGGGATACGACAATCACATTTCCGATCCACTAATCCTTCTTTACTGCATCCCTCACTAATACACATTGACGAATTCATACGGAAATTGCGTCGCTATGAAATACTATGGGTTCTATGACTTCTCCTTTTAAATCGAGTATCATTTCTATGGAAACGACTGGCTTTTCTTTTGCGATACGAGTATCTCCCTCTCGATGCACTAATCCTTCTTTACTGCATCCCTCACTCCCACTCATTGACGAATTCACACGGAAATTGCGTCGCCATGAAATACTATGGGTTCTAAGACTTCTCCTTCTAAATCGAGAAACGTTTCTATGGAAACGACAGGATTTTCTTTTGGGATACGACAATCACATTTCCGATCCACTAATCCGTCTTTACTGCATCCCTCACTAATACACATTGACGAATTCACACGGAAATTGCGTCGCCATGAAATACTATGGGTTCTATGACTTCTCCTTCTAAATCGAGTAACGTTTCTATGGAAACGACCGGATTTTCTTTTGGGATACGACAATCACATTTCCGATCCACTAATCCGTCTTTACTGCATCCCTCACTAATACACATTGACGAATTCATACGGAAATTGCGTCGCTATGAAATACTATGGGTTCTATGACTTCTCCTTCTAAATCGAGTATCGTTTCTATGGAAGCGACTGGCTTTTCTTTTGCTATACGAGTAGCTCCCTCTCGATGCACTAATCCTTCTTTACTGCATCCCTCACTCCCACTCATTGAAGAATTCACACGGAAATTGCGTCGCCATGAAATACTATGGGTTCTATGACTTCTCCTTCTAAATCGAGTAACGTTTCTATGGAAACGACAGGATTTTCTTTTGGGATACGACAATCACATTTCCGATCCACTAATCCGTCTTTACTGCATCCCTCACTAATACACATTGACGAATTCATACGGAAATTGCGTCGCTATGAAATACTATGGGTTCTATGACTTCACCTTCTAAATCGAGTATCGTTTCTATGGAAACGACTGGCTTTTCCTTTGTGATACGAGTATCTCCCTCTCGATGCACTAATCCTTCTTTGCTGCATCCCTCACTCCCACTCATTGCCGAATTCACACGGAAATTGCGTCGCCATGAAATACTATGGGTTCTATGACTTCTCCTTCAAAATCGAGTAACGTTTCTATGGAAACGACAGGATTTTCTTTGGGATACGACAATCACATTTCCGATCCACTAATCCGTCTTTACTGCATCCCTCACAAATACACATTGACGAATTCACACGGAAATTGCGTCGCCATGAAATACTATGGGTTCTATGACATCTCCTTCTAAATCGAGTATCGTTTCTATGGAAACGACTGGCTTTTCTTTTGCGATACGAGTATCTCCCTCTCGATGCACTAATCCTTCTTTACTGCATCCCTCACTCCCACTCATTGACGAATTCACACGGAAATTGCGTCGCCATGAAATACTATGGGTTCTATGAATTCTCCTTCTAAATCGAGTATCGTTTCTATGGAAACGACAGGATTTTCTTTTGGGATACGACAATCACATTTCCGATCCACTAATCCGTCTTTACTGCATCCCTCACTAATACACATTGACGAATTCACACGGAAATTGCGTCGCCATGAAATACTATGGGTTCTATGACTTCTCCTTCTAAATCGAGTAACGTTTCTATGGAAACGACCGGATTTTCTTTTGGGATACGACAATCACATTTCCGATCCACTAATCCGTCTTTACTGCATCCCTCACTAATACACATTGACGAATTCATACGGAAATTGCATCGCTATGAAATACTATGGGTTCAATGACTTCTCCTTCTAAATCGAGTATCGTTTCTATGGAAACGACAGGATTTTCTTTTGCGATACGAGTATCTCCCTCTCGATGCACTAATCCTTCTTTACTGCATCCCTCACTCCCACTCATTGACGAATTCACACGGAAATTGCGTCGCCATGAAATACTATGAGTTCTATGACTTCTCCTTCTAAATCGAGAAACGTTTCTAAAGAAACGACAGGATTTTCTTTTGGGATACGACAATCACATTTCCGATCCACTAATCCTTCTTTACTGCATCCCTCACTAATACACATTGACGAATTCATACGGAAATTGCGTCGCTATGAAATACTATGGGTTCTATGACTTCTCCTTCTAAATCGAGTATCATTTCTATGGAAACGACTGGCTTTTCTTTTGCGATACGAGTATCTCCCTCTCGATGCACTAATCCTTCTTTACTGCATCCCTCACTCCCACTCATTGACGAATTCACACGGAAATTGCGTCGCCATGAAATACTATGGGTTCTAAGACTTCTCCTTCTAAATCGAGAAACGTTTCTATGGAAACGACAGGATTTTCTTTTGGGATACGACAATCACATTTCCGATCCACTAATCCGTCTTTACTGCATCCCTCACTAATACACATTGACGAATTCACACGGAAATTGCGTCGCCATGAAATACTATGGGTTCTATGACTTCTCCTTCTAAATCGAGTATCGTTTCTATGGAAACGACTGGCTTTTCTTTTGCGATACGAGTATCTCCCTCTCGATGCACTAATCCTTCTTTACTGCATCCCTCACTCCCACTCATTGACGAATTCACACGGAAATTGCGTCGCCATGAAATACTATGGGTTCTATGACTTCTCCTTCTAAATCGAGTAACGTTTCTATGGAAACGACAGGATTTTCTTTTGGGATACGACAATCACATTTCCGATCCACTAATCCGTCTTTACTGCATCCCTCACTAATACACATTGACGAATTCACACGGAAATTGCGTCGCCATGAAATACTATGGGTTCTATGACTTCTCCTTCTAAATCGAGTGACGTTTCTATGGAAACGACAGGATTTTCTTTTGGGATACGACAATCACATTTCCGATCCACTAATCCGTCTTTACTGCATCCCTCACTAATACACATTGACGAATTCACACGGAAATTGCGTCGCCATGAAATACTATGGGTTCTATGACTTCTCCTTCTAAATCGAGTAACGTTTCTATGGAAACGACCGGATTTTCTTTTGGGATACGACAATCACATTTCCGATCCACTAATCCGTCTTTACTGCATCCCTCACAAATACACATTGACGAATTCACACGGAAATTGCGTCGCCATGAAATACTATGGGTTCTATGACATCTCCTTCTAAATCGAGTATCGTTTCTATGGAAACGACTGGCTTTTCTTTTGCGATACGAGTATGTCCCTCTCGATGCACTAATCCTTCTTTACTGCATCCCTCACTCCCACTCATTGACGAATTCACACGGAAATTGCGTCGCCATGAAATACTATGTGTTCTATGAATTCTCCTTCTAAATCGAGTAACGTTTCTATGGAAACGACAGGATTTTCTTTTGGGATACGACAATCACATTTCCGATCCACTAATCCGTCTTTACTGCATCCCTCACTAATACACATTGACGAATTCACACGGAAATTGCGTCGCCATGAAATACTATGGGTTCTATGACTTCTCCTTCTAAATCGAGTAACGTTTCTATGGAAACGACCGGATTTTCTTTTGGGATACGACAATCACATTTCCGATCCACTAATCCGTCTTTACTGCATCCCTCACTAATACACATTGACGAATTCATACGGAAATTTCGTCGCTATGAAATACTATGGGTTCTATGACTACTCCTTCTAAATCGAGAATCGTTTCTATGGAAACGACTGGCTTTTCTTTTGCTATACGAGTATCTCCCTCTCGATGCACTAATCCTTCTTTACTACATCCCTCACTCCCACTCATTGACGAATTCACACGGAAATTGCGTCGCCATGAAATACTATGGGTTCTATGACTTCTCCTTCTAAATCGAGTAACGTTTCTATGGAAACGACAGGATTTTCTTTTGGGATACGACAATCACATTTCCGATCCACTAATCCGTCTTTACTGCATCCCTCACTAATACACATTGACGAATTCATACGGAAATTGCATCGCTATGAAATACTATGGGTTCTATGACTTCTCCTTCTAAATCGAGTATCGTTTCTATGGAAACGACTGGCTTTTCTTTTGCGATACGACTATCTCCCTCTCGATGCACTAATCCTTCTTTACAGCATCCCTCACTCCCACTCATTGACGAATTCACACGGAAATTGCGTCGCCATGAAATACTATGGGTTCTATGACATCTCCTTCTAAATCGAGAAACGTTTCTATGGAAACGACAGGATTTTCTTTTGGGATACGACAATCACATTTCCGATCCACTAATCCGTCTTTACTGCATCCCTCACTAATACACATTGACGAATTCACATGGAAATTGCGTCGCCATGAAATACTATGGGTTCTATGACTTCTCCTTCTAAATCGAGTATCGTTTCTATGGAAACGACTGGCTTTTCTTTTGCGATACGAGTATCTCCCTCTCGATGCACTCATCCTTCTTTACTGCATCCCTCACTCCCACTCATTGACGAATTCACACGGAAATTGCGTCGCCATGAAATACTATGGGTTCTATGACTTCTCCTTCTAAATCGAGTAACGTTTCTATGGAAACGACAGGATTTTCTTTTGGGATACGACAATCACATTTCCGATCCACTAATCCGTCTTTACTGCATCCCTCACTAATACACATTGACGAATTCACACGGAAATTGCGTCGCCATGAAATACTATGGGTTCTATGACTTCTCCTTCTAAATCGAGTATCGTTTCTAAGGAAACGACAGGATTTTCTTTTGGGATACGACAATCACATTTCCGATCCACTAATCCGTCTTTACTGCATCCCTCACTAATACACATTGACGAATTCACACGGAAATTGCGTCGCCATGAAATACTATGGGTTCTATGACTTCTCCTTCTAAATCGAGTAACGTTTCTATGGAAACGACCGGATTTTCTTTTGGGATACGACAATCACATTTCCGATCCACTAATCCGTCTTTACTGCATCCCTCACTAATACACATTGACGAATTCATACGGAAATTGCATCGCTATGAAATACTATGGGTTCTATGACTTCTCCTTCAAAATCGAGTATCGTTTCTATGGAAACGACAGGATTTTCTTTTGCGATACGAGTATCTCCCTCTCGATGCACTAATCCTTCTTTACTGCATCCCTCACTCCCACTCATTGACGAATTCACACGGAAATTGCGTCGCCATGAAATACTATGAGTTCTATGACTTCTCCTTCTAAATCGAGAAACGTTTCTAAAGAAACGACAGGATTTTCTTTTGGGATACGACAATCACATTTCCGATCCACTAATCCTTCTTTACTGCATCCCTCACTAATACACATTGACGAATTCATACGGAAATTGCGTCGCTATGAAATACTATGGGTTCTATGACTTCTCCTTCTAAATCGAGTATCATTTCTATGGAAACGACTGGCTTTTCTTTTGCGATACGAGTATCTCCCTCTCGATGCACTAATCCTTCTTTACTGCATCCCTCACTCCCACTCATTGACGAATTCACACGGAAATTGCGTCGCCATGAAATACTATGGGTTCTAAGACTTCTCCTTCTAAATCGAGAAACGTTTCTATGGAAACGACAGGATTTTCTTTTGGGATACGACAATCACATTTCCGATCCACTAATCCGTCTTTACTGCATCCCTCACTAATACACATTGACGAATTCACACGGAAATTGCGTCGCCATGAAATACTATGGGTTCTATGACTTCTCCTTCTAAATCGAGTAACGTTTCTATGGAAACGACCGGATTTTCTTTTGGGATACGACAATCACATTTCCGATCCACTAATCCGTCTTTACTGCATCCCTCACTAATACACATTGACGAATTCATACGGAAATTGCGTCGCTATGAAATACTATGGGTTCTATGACTTCTCCTTCTAAATCGAGTATCGTTTCTATGGAAGCGACTGGCTTTTCTTTTGCTATACGAGTAGCTCCCTCTCGATGCACTAATCCTTCTTTACTGCATCCCTCACTCCCACTCATTGAAGAATTCACACGGAAATTGCGTCGCCATGAAATACTATGGGTTCTATGACTTCTCCTTCTAAATCGAGTAACGTTTCTATGGAAACGACAGGATTTTCTTTTGGGATACGACAATCACATTTCCGATCCACTAATCCGTCTTTACTGCATCCCTCACTAATACACATTGACGAATTCATACGGAAATTGCGTCGCTATGAAATACTATGGGTTCTATGACTTCACCTTCTAAATCGAGTATCGTTTCTATGGAAACGACTGGCTTTTCTTTTGTGATACGAGTATCTCCCTCTCGATGCACTAATCCTTCTTTGCTGCATCCCTCACTCCCACTCATTGCCGAATTCACACGGAAATTGCGTCGCCATGAAATACTATGGGTTCTATGACTTCTCCTTCAAAATCGAGTAACGTTTCTATGGAAACGACAGGATTTTCTTTGGGATACGACAATCACATTTCCGATCCACTAATCCGTCTTTACTGCATCCCTCACAAATACACATTGACGAATTCACACGGAAATTGCGTCGCCATGAAATACTATGGGTTCTATGACATCTCCTTCTAAATCGAGTATCGTTTCTATGGAAACGACTGGCTTTTCTTTTGCGATACGAGTATCTCCCTCTCGATGCACTAATCCTTCTTTACTGCATCCCTCACTCCCACTCATTGACGAATTCACACGGAAATTGCGTCGCCATGAAATACTATGGGTTCTATGAATTCTCCTTCTAAATCGAGTATCGTTTCTATGGAAACGACAGGATTTTCTTTTGGGATACGACAATCACATTTCCGATCCACTAATCCGTCTTTACTGCATCCCTCACTAATACACATTGACGAATTCACACGGAAATTGCGTCGCCATGAAATACTATGGGTTCTATGACTTCTCCTTCTAAATCGAGTAACGTTTCTATGGAAACGACCGGATTTTCTTTTGGGATACGACAATCACATTTCCGATCCACTAATCCGTCTTTACTGCATCCCTCACTAATACACATTGACGAATTCATACGGAAATTGCATCGCTATGAAATACTATGGGTTCAATGACTTCTCCTTCTAAATCGAGTATTGTTTCTATGGAAACGACAGGATTTTCTTTTGCGATACGAGTATCTCCCTCTCGATGCACTAATCCTTCTTTACTGCATCCCTCACTCCCACTCATTGACGAATTCACACGGAAATTGCGTCGCCATGAAATACTATGAGTTCTATGACTTCTCCTTCTAAATCGAGAAACGTTTCTAAAGAAACGACAGGATTTTCTTTTGGGATACGACAATCACATTTCCGATCCACTAATCCTTCTTTACTGCATCCCTCACTAATACACATTGACGAATTCATACGGAAATTGCGTCGCTATGAAATACTATGGGTTCTATGACTTCTCCTTCTAAATCGAGTATCATTTCTATGGAAACGACTGGCTTTTCTTTTGCGATACGAGTATCTCCCTCTCGATGCACTAATCCTTCTTTACTGCATCCCTCACTCCCACTCATTGACGAATTCACACGGAAATTGCGTCGCCATGAAATACTATGGGTTCTAAGACTTCTCCTTCTAAATCGAGAAACGTTTCTATGGAAACGACAGGATTTTCTTTTGGGATACGACAATCACATTTCCGATCCACTAATCCGTCTTTACTGCATCCCTCACTAATACACATTGACGAATTCACACGGAAATTGCGTCGCCATGAAATACTATGGGTTCTATGACTTCTCCTTCTAAATCGAGTATCGTTTCTATGGAAACGACTGGCTTTTCTTTTGCGATACGAGTATCTCCCTCTCGATGCACTAATCCTTCTTTACTGCATCCCTCACTCCCACTCATTGACGAATTCACACGGAAATTGCGTCGCCATGAAATACTATGGGTTCTATGACTTCTCCTTCTAAATCGAGTAACGTTTCTATGGAAACGACAGGATTTTCTTTTGGGATACGACAATCACATTTCCGATCCACTAATCCGTCTTTACTGCATCCCTCACTAATACACATTGACGAATTCACACGGAAATTGCGTCGCCATGAAATACTATGGGTTCTATGACTTCTCCTTCTAAATCGAGTAACGTTTCTATGGAAACGACAGGATTTTCTTTTGGGATACGACAATCACATTTCCGATCCACTAATCCGTCTTTACTGCATCCCTCACTAATACACATTGACGAATTCACACGGAAATTGCGTCGCCATGAAATACTATGGGTTCTATGACTTCTCCTTCTAAATCGAGTAACGTTTCTATGGAAACGACCGGATTTTCTTTTGGGATACGACAATCACATTTCCGATCCACTAATCCGTCTTTACTGCATCCCTCACAAATACACATTGACGAATTCACACGGAAATTACGTCGCCATGAAATACTATGGGTTCTATGACATCTCCTTCTAAATCGAGTATCGTTTCTATGGAAACGACTGGCTTTTCTTTTGCGATACGAGTATGTCCCTCTCGATGCACTAATCCTTCTTTACTGCATCCCTCACTCCCACTCATTGACGAATTCACACGGAAATTGCGTCGCCATGAAATACTATGTGTTCTATGAATTATCCTTCTAAATCGAGTAACGTTTCTATGGAAACGACAGGATTTTCTTTTGGGATACGACAATCACATTTCCGATCCACTAATCCGTCTTTACTGCATCCCTCACTAATACACATTGACGAATTCACACGGAAATTGCGTCGCCATGAAATACTATGGGTTCTATGACTTCTCCTTCTAAATCGAGTAACGTTTCTATGGAAACGACCAGATTTTCTTTTGGGATACGACAATCACATTTCCGATCCACTAATCCGTCTTTACTGCATCCCTCACTAATACACATTGACGAATTCATACGGAAATTTCGTCGCTATGAAATACTATGGGTTCTATGACTACTCCTTCTAAATCGAGAATCGTTTCTATGGAAACGACTGGCTTTTCTTTTGCTATACGAGTATCTCCCTCTCGATGCACTAATCCTTCTTTACTACATCCCTCACTCCCACTCATTGACGAATTCACACGGAAATTGCGTCGCCATGAAATACTATGGGTTCTATGACTTCTCCTTCTAAATCGAGTAACGTTTCTATGGAAACGACAGGATTTTCTTTTGGGATACGACAATCACATTTCCGATCCACTAATCCGTCTTTACTGCATCCCTCACTAATACACATTGACGAATTCATACGGAAATTGCATCGCTATGAAATACTATGGGTTCTATGACTTCTCCTTCTAAATCGAGTATCGTTTCTATGGAAACGACAGGATTTTCTTTTGCCATACGAGTATCTCCCTCTCGATGCACTAATCCTTCTTTACTGCATCCCTCACTCCCACTCATTGACGAATTCACACGGAAATTGCGTCGCCATGAAATACTATGAGTTCTATGACTTCTCCTTCTAAATCGAGAAACGTTTCTATAGAAACGACAGGATTTTCTTTTGGGATACGACAATCACATTTCCGATCCACTAATCCGTCTTTACTGCATCCCTCACTAATACACATTGACGAATTCATACGGAAATTGCATCGCTATGAAATACTATGGGTTCTATGACTTCTCCTTCTAAATCGAGTATCGTTTCTATGGAAACGACTGGCTTTTCTTTTGCGATACGACTATCTCCCTCTCGATGCACTAATCCTTCTTTACAGCATCCCTCACTCCCACTCATTGACGAATTCACACGGAAATTGCGTCGCCATGAAATACTATGGGTTCTATGACATCTCCTTCTAAATCGAGAAACGTTTCTATGGAAACGACAGGATTTTCTTTTGGGATACGACAATCACATTTCCGATCCACTAATCCGTCTTTACTGCATCCCTCACTAATACACATTGACGAATTCACATGGAAATTGCGTCGCCATGAAATACTATGGGTTCTATGACTTCTCCTTCTAAATCGAGTATCGTTTCTATGGAAACGACTGGCTTTTCTTTTGCGATACGAGTATCTCCCTCTCGATGCACTAATCCTTCTTTACTGCATCCCTCACTCCCACTCATTGACGAATTCACACGGAAATTGCGTCGCCATGAAATACTATGGGTTCTATGACTTCTCCTTCTAAATCGAGTAACGTTTCTATGGAAACGACAGGATTTTCTTTTGGGATACGACAATCACATTTCCGATCCACTAATCCGTCTTTACTGCATCCCTCACTAATACACATTGACGAATTCACACGGAAATTGCGTCGCCATGAAATACTATGGGTTCTATGACTTCTCCTTCTAAATCGAGTAACGTTTCTATGGAAACGACAGGATTTTCTTTTGGGATACGACAATCACATTTCCGATCCACTAATCCGTCTTTACTGCATCCCTCACTAATACACATTGACGAATTCACACGGAAATTGGGTCGCTATGAAATACTATGGGTTCTATGACTTCTCCTTCTAAATCGAGTAACGTTTCTATGGAAACGACCGGATTTTCTTTTGGGATACGACAATCACATTTCCGATCCACTAATCCGTCTTTACTGCATCCCTCACTAATACACATTGACGAATTCATACGGAAATTGCATCGCTATGAAATACTATGGGTTCTATGACTTCTCCTTCTAAATCGAGTATCGTTTCTATGGAAACGACAGGATTTTCTTTTGCGATACGAGTATCTCCCTCTCGATGCACTAATCCTTCTTTACTGCATCCCTCACTCCCACTCATTGACGAATTCACACGGAAATTGCGTCGCCATGAAATACTATGAGTTCTATGACTTCTCCATCTAAATCGAGAAACGTTTCTAAAGAAACGACAGGATTTTCTTTTGGGATACGACAATCACATTTCCGATCCACTAATCCTTCTTTACTGCATCCCTCACTAATACACATTGACGAATTCATACGGAAATTGCGTCGCTATGAAATACTATGGGTTCTATGACTTCTCCTTCTAAATCGAGTATCATTTCTATGGAAACGACTGGCTTTTCTTTTGCGATACGAGTATCTCCCTCTCGATGCACTAATCCTTCTTTACTGCATCCCTCACTCCCACTCATTGACGAATTCACACGGAAATTGCGTAGCCATGAAATACTATGGGTTCTAAGACTTCTCCTTCTAAATCGAGAAACGTTTCTATGGAAACGACAGGATTTTCTTTTGGGATACGACAATCACATTTCCGATCCACTAATCCGTCTTTACTGCATCCCTCACTAATACACATTGACGAATTCACACGGAAATTGCGTCGCCATGAAATACTATGGGTTCTATGACTTCTCCTTCTAAATCGAGTATCGTTTCTATGGAAACGACTGGCTTTTCTTTTGCGATACGAGTATCTCCCTCTCGATGCACTAATCCTTCTTTACTGCATCCCTCACTCCCACTCATTGACGAATTCACACGGAAATTGCGTCGCCATGAAATACTATGGGTTCTATGACTTCTCCTTCTAAATCGAGTAACGTTTCTATGGAAACGACAGGATTTTCTTTTGGGATACGACAATCACATTTCCGATCCACTAATCCGTCTTTACTGCATCCCTCACTAATACACATTGACGAATTCACACGGAAATTGCGTCGCCATGAAATACTATGGGTTCTATGACTTCTCCTTCTAAATCGAGTAACGTTTCTATGGAAACGACAGGATTTTCTTTTGGGATACGACAATCACATTTCCGATCCACTAATCCGTCTTTACTGCATCCCTCACTAATACACATTGACGAATTCACACGGAAATTGCGTCGCCATGAAATACTATGGGTTCTATGACTTCTCCTTCTAAATCGAGTAACGTTTCTATGGAAACGACCGGATTTTCTTTTGGGATACGACAATCACATTTCCGATCCACTAATCCGTCTTTACTGCATCCCTCACAAATACACATTGACGAATTCACACGGAAATTGCGTCGCCATGAAATACTATGGGTTCTATGACATCTCCTTCTAAATCGAGTATCGTTTCTATGGAAACGACTGGCTTTTCTTTTGCGATACGAGTATGTCCCTCTCGATGCACTAATCCTTCTTTACTGCATCCCTCACTCCCACTCATTGACGAATTCACACGGAAATTGCGACGCCATGAAATACTATGTGTTCTATGAATTCTCCTTCTAAATCGAGTAACGTTTCTATGGAAACGACAGGATTTTCTTTTGGGATACGACAATCACATTTCCGATCCACTAATCCGTCTTTACTGCATCCCTCACTAATACACATTGACGAATTCACACGGAAATTGCGTCGCCATGAAATACTATGGGTTCTATGACTTCTCCTTCTAAATCGAGTAACGTTTCTATGGAAACGACCGGATTTTCTTTTGGGATACGACAATCACATTTCCGATCCACTAATCCGTCTTTACTGCATCCCTCACTAATACACATTGACGAATTCATACGGAAATTTCGTCGCTATGAAATACTATGGGTTCTATGACTACTCCTTCTAAATCGAGAATCGTTTCTATGGAAACGACTGGCTTTTCTTTTGCTATACGAGTATCTCCCTCTCGATGCACTAATCCTTCTTTACTACATCCCTCACTCCCACTCATTGACGAATTCACACGGAAATTGCGTCGCCATGAAATACTATGGGTTCTATGACTTCTCCTTCTAAATCGAGTAACGTTTCTATGGAAACGACAGGATTTTCTTTTGGGATACGACAATCACATTTCCGATCCACTAATCCGTCTTTACTGCATCCCTCACTAATACACATTGTCGAATTCATACGGAAATTGCATCGCTATGAAATACTATGGGTTCTATGACATCTCCTTCTAAATCGAGTATCGTTTCTATGGAAACGACAGGATTTTCTTTTGCCATACGAGTATCTCCCTCTCGATGCACTAATCCTTCTTTACTGCATCCCTCACTCCCACTCATTGACGAATTCACACGGAAATTGCGTCGCCATGAAATACTATGAGTTCTATGACTTCTCCTTCTAAATCGAGAAACGTTTCTAAAGAAACGACAGGATTTTCTTTTGGGATACGACAATCACATTTCCGATCCACTAATCCGTCTTTACTGCATCCCTCACTAATACACATTGACGAATTCATACGGAAATTGCATCGCTATGAAATACTATGGGTTCTATGACTTCTCCTTCTAAATCGAGTATCGTTTCTATGGAAACGACTGACTTTTCTTTTGCGATACGACTATCTCCCTCTCGATGCACTAATCCTTCTTTACAGCATCTCTCACTCCCACTCATTGACGAATTCACACGGAAATTGCGTCGCCATGAAATACTATGGGTTCTATGACATCTCCTTCTAAATCGAGAAACGTTTCTATGGAAACGACAGGATTTTCTTTTGGGATACGACAATCACATTTCCGATCCACTAATCCGTCTTTACTGCATCCCTCACTAATACACATTGACGAATTCACACGGAAATTGCGTCGCCATGAAATACTATGGGTTCTATGACTTCTCCTTCTAAATCGAGTATCGTTTCTATGGAAACGACTGGCTTTTCTTTTGCGATACGAGTATCTCCCTCTCGATGCACTAATCCTTCTTTACTGCATCCCTCACTCCCACTCATTGACGAATTCACACGGAAATTGCGTCGCCATGAAATACTATGGGTTCTATGACTTCTCCTTCTAAATCGAGTAACGTTTCTATGGAAACGACAGGATTTTCTTTTGGGATACGACAATCACATTTCCGATCCACTAATCCGTCTTTACTGCATCCCTCACTAATACACATTGACGAATTCACACGGAAATTGCGTCGCCATGAAATACTATGGGTTCTATGACTTCTCCTTCTAAATCGAGTAACGTTTCTATGGAAACGACAGGATTTTCTTTTGGGATACGACAATCACATTTCCGATCCACTAATCCGTCTTTACTGCATCCCTCACTAATACACATTGACGAATTCACACGGAAATTGCGTCGCTATGAAATACTATGGGTTCTATGACTTCTCCTTCTAAATCGAGTATCGTTTCTATGGAAACGACCGGATTTTCTTTTGGGATACGACAATCACTTTTCCGATCCACTAATCCGTCTGTACTACATCCCTCACTAATACACATTGACGAATTCACACGGAAATTGCGTCGCCATGAAATACTATGGGTTCTATGACTTCTCCTTCTAAATCGAGTAACGTTTCTATGGAAACGACCGGATTTTCTTATGGGATACCACAATCACATTTCCCATCCACTAATCCGTCTTTACTGCATCCCTCACTAATACACATTGACGAATTCATACGGAAATTGCGTCGCTATGAAATACTATGGGTTCTATGACTTCTCCTTCTAAATCGAGTATCGTTTCTATGGAAACGACTGGCATTTCTTTTGCTATACGAGTATCTCCCTCTCGATGCACTAATCCTTCTTTACTGCATCCCTCACTCCCACTCATTGACGAATTCACACGGAAATTGCGTCGCCATCAAATACTATGGGTTCTATGACTTCTCCTTCTAAATCGAGTAACGTTTCTATGGAAACGACAGGATTTTCTTTTGGGATACGACAATCACATTTCCGATCCACTAATCCGTCTTTACTGCATCCCTCACTAATACACATTGACGAATTCACACGGAAATTGCGTCGCCATGAAATACTATGGGTTCTATGACATCTCCTTCTAAATCGAGCATCGTTACTATGGAAACGACTGGTTTTTCTTTTGCGATACGAGTATCTCCCTCTCGATGCACTAATCCTTCTTTACTGCATCCCTCACTCCCACTCATTGACGAATTCACACGGAAATTGCGTCACCATGAAATACTATGTGTTCTATGACTTCTCCTTCTAAATCGAGTAACGTTTCTATGGAAACGACAGGATTTTCTTTTGGGATACGACAATCTCATTTCCGATCCACTAATCCGTCTTTACTGCATCCCTCACTAATACACATTGACGAATTCACACGGAAATTGCGTCGCCATGAAATACTATGGGTTCTATGACTTCTCCTTCTAAATCGAGTAACGTTTCTATGGAAACGACAGGATTTTCTTTTGGGATACGACAATCACATTTCCGATCCACTAATCCGTCTTTACTGCATCCGTCACTAATACACATTGAAGAATTCATACGGAAATTGCGTCGCAATGAAATACTATGGGTTCTATGACTTCTCCTTCTAAATCGAGTATCGTTTCTATGGAAACGACTGGCTTTTCTTTTGCGATACGAGTATCTCCCTCTCGATGCACTAATCCTTCTTAACTGCATCCCTCACTCCCACTCATTGCCGAATTCACACGGAAATTGCGTCGCCATGAAATACTATGGGTTCTATGACTTCTCCTTCTAAATCGAGTAACGTTTCTATGGAAACGACAGGATTTTCTTTTGGGATACGACAATCACATTTCCGATCCACTAATCCATCTTTACTGCATCCCTCACTAATACACATTGACGAATTCACACGGAAATTGCGTCGCCATGAAATACTATGGGTTCTATGACATCTCCTTCTAAATCGAGCATCGTTTCTATGGAAACGACTGGCTTTTCTTTTGCGATACGAGTATCTCCCTCTCGATGCACTAATCCTACTTTACTGCATCCCTCACTCCCACTCATTGACGAATTCACACGGAAATTGCGTCGCCATGAAATACTATGGGTTCTATGACTTCTCCTTCTAAATCGAGTAACGTTTCTATGGAAACGACAGGATTTTTTTTGGGATACGACAATCACATTTCCGATCCACTAATCCGTCTTTACTGCATCCCTCACTAATACACATTGACGAATTCATACTGAAATTGCGTCGCTATGAAATACTATGGGTTCTATGACTTCTCCTTCTAAATCGAGTATCGTTTCTATGGAAACGACTGGCTTTTCTTTTGCGATACGAGTATCTCCCTCTCGATGCACTAATCCTTCTTTACTGCATCCCTCACTCCCACTCATTGCCGAATTCACACGGAAATTGCGTCGCCATGAAATACTATGGGTTCTATGACTTCTCCTTCTAAATCGAGTAACGTTTCTATGGAAACGACAGGATTTTCTTTTGGGATACGACAATCACATTTCCGATCCACTAATCTGTCTTCACTGCATCCCTCACTAATACACATTGACGAATTCACACGGAAATTGCGTCGCCATGAAATACTATCGGTTCTATGACATCTCCTTCTAAATCGAGCATCGTTTCTATGGAAACGACTGGCTTTTCTTTTGCGATACGAGTATCTCCCTCTCGATGCACTAATCCTTCTTTACTGCATCCCTCACTCCCACTCATTGACGAATTCACACGGAAATTGCGTCGCCATGAAATACTATGGGTTCTATGACTTCTCCTTCTAAATCGAGGAACGTTTCTATGGAAACGACAGGATTTTCTTTTGGGACACGACAATCACATTTCCGATCCACTAATCCGTCTTTACTGCATCCCTCACTAATACATATTGACGAATTCACACGGAAATTGCGTCGCCATGAAATACTATGGGTTCTATGACTTCTCCTTCTAAATCGAGTAACGTTTCTATGGAAACGACCGGATTTTCTTTTGGGATACGACAATCACATTTCCGATCCACTAATCCGTCTTTACTGTATCCCTCACTAATACACATTGACGAATTCATACGGATATTGCGTCGCTATGAAATACTATGGGTTCTATGACTTCTCCTTCTAAATCGAGTATCGTTTCTATGGAAACGACTGGCTTTTCTTTTGCTATACGAGTATCTCCCTCTCGATGCACTAATCCTTCTTTACTGCATCCCTCACTCCCACTCATTGACGAATTCACACGGAAATTGCGTCGCCATGAAATACTATGGGTTCTATGACTTCTCCTTCTAAATCGAGTAACGTTTCTATGGAAACGACAGGATTTTCTTTTGGGATACGACAATCACATTTCCGATCCACTAATCCGTCTTTACTGCATCCCTCACTAATACACATTGACGAATTCATACGGAAATTGCGTCGCTATGAAATACTATGGGTTCTATGACTTCTCCTTCTAAATCGAGTATCGTTTCTATGGAAACGACTGGCTTTTCTTTTGCCATACGAGTATCTCCCTCTCGATGCACTAATCCTTCTTTACTGCATCCCTCACTCCCACTCATTGCCGAATTCACACGCAAATAGCGTCGCCATGAAATACTATGGGTTCTATGACTTCTCCTTCTAAATCGAGTAACGTTTCTATGGAAACGACAGGATATTCTTTTGGGATACGACAATCACATTTCCGATCCACTAATCCGTCTTTACTGCATCCCTCACTAATACACATTGACGAATTCACACGGAAATTGCGTCGCCATGAAATACTATGGGTTCTATGACATCTCCTTCTAAATCGAGCATCGTTTCTATGGAAACGACTGGCTTTTCTTTTGCGATACGAGTATCTCCCTCTCGATGCACTAATCCTTCTTTACTGCATCCCTCACTCCCACTCATTGCCGAATTCACACTGAAATTGCGTCGCCATGAAATACTATGGGTTCTATGACTTCTCCTTCTAAATCGAGTAACGTTTCTATGGAAACGACAGGATTTTCTTTTGGGATACGACAATCACATTTCCGATCCACCAATCCGTCTTTACTGCATCCCTCACTAATACACATTGACGAATTCACACGGAAATTGCGTCGCCATGAAATACTATGGGTTCTATGACATCTCCTTCTAAATCGAGCATCGTTTCTATGGAAACGACTGGCTTTTCTTTTGCGATACGAGTATCTCCCTCTCGATGCACTAATCCTTCTTTACTGCATCCCTCACTCCCTCTCATTGACGAATTCACACGGAAATTGCGTCGCCATGAAATACTATGGGTTCTATGACTTCTCCTTCTAAATCGAGTAACGTTTCTATGGAAACGACCGGATTTTCTTTTGGGATACGACAATCACATTTCCGATCCACTAATCCGTCTTTACTGCATCCCTCACTAATACACATTGACGAATTCATACGGAAATTGCGTCGCTATGAAATACTATGGGTTCTATGACTTCTCCTTCTAAATCGAGTATCGTTTCTATGGAAACGACTGGCTTTTCTTTTGCTATACGAGTATCTCCCTCTCGATGCACTAATCCTTCTTTACTGCATCCCTCACTCCCACTCATTGACGAATTCACACGGAAATTGCGTCGCCATTAAATACTATGGGTTCTATGACTTCTCCTTCTAAATCGAGTAACGTTTCTATGGAAACGACAGGATTTTCTTTTGGGATACGACAATCACATTTCCGATCCACTAATCCGTCTTTACTGCATCCCTCACTAATACACATTGACGAATTCATACGGAAATTGCGTCGCTATGAAATACTATGGGTTCTATGACTTCTCCTTCTAAATCGAGTATCGTTTCTGTGGAAACGACTTGCTTTTCTTTTGTGATACGAGTATCTCCCTCTCGATGCACTAATCCTTCTTTACTGCATCCCTCACTCCCACTCATTGCCGAATTAACACGGAAATTGCGTCGCCATGAAATACTATGGGTTCTATGACTTCTCCTTCTAAATCGAGTAACGTTTCTATGGAAACGACAGGATTTTCTTTTGGGATACGACAATCACATTTCCGATCCACTAATCCGTCTTTACTGCATCCCTCACTAATACACATTGACGAATTCACACGGAAATTGCGTCGCCATGAAATACTATGGGTTCTATGACATCTCCTTCTAAATCGAGCATCGTTTCTATGGAAACGACTGGCTTTTCTTTTGCGATACGATTATCTCCCTCTCGATGCACTAATCCTTCTTTACTGCATCCCTCACTCCCACTCATTGAGGAATTCACACGGAAATTGCGTCGCCATGAAATACTATGGGTTCTATGAATTCTCCTTCTAAATCGAGTAACGTTTCTATGGATACGACAGGATTTTCTTTTGGGATACGACAATCACATTTCCGATCCACTAATCCGTCTTTACTGCATCCCTCACTAATACACATTGACGAATTCACACGGAAATTGCGTCGCCATGAAATACTATGGGTTCTATGACTTCTCCTTCTAAATCGAGTAACGTTTATATGGAAACGACCGGATTTTCTTTTGGAATACGACAATCACATTTACGATCCACTAATCCGTCTTTACTGCATCCCTCACTAATACACATTGACGAATTCATACGGAAATTGCGTCGCTATGAAATACTATGGGTTCTATGACTTCTCCTTCTAAATCGAGAATCGTTTCTATGGAAACGACTGGCTTTTCTTTTGCTATACGAGTATCTCCCTCTCGATGCACTAATCCTTCTTTACTGCATCCCTCACTCCCACTCATTGACGAATTCACACGGAAATTGCGTCGCCATGAAATACTATGGGTTCTATGACTTCTCCTTCTAAATCGAGTAACGTTTCTATGGAAACGACAGGATTTTCTTTTGGGATACGACAATCACATTTCCGATCCACTAATCCGTCTTTACTGCATCCCTCACTAATACACATTGACGAATTCATACGGAAATTGCGTCGCTATGAAATACTATGGGTTCTATGACTTCTCCTTCTAAATCGAGTATCGTTTCTATGGAAACGACAGGATTTTCTTTTGCGATACGAGTATCTCCCTCTCGATGCACTAATCCTTCTTTACTGCATCCCTCACTCCCACTCATTGACGAATTCACACGGAAATTGCGTCGCCATGAAATACTATGGGTTCTATGACTTCTCCTTCAAATCGAGAAACGTTTCTAAAGAAACGACAGGATTTTCTTTTGGGATACGACAATCACATTTCCGATCCACTAATCCGTCTTTACTGCATCCCTCACAAATACACATTGACGAATTCATACGGAAATTGCGTCGCTATGAAATACTATGGGTTCTATGACTTCTCCTTCTAAATCGAGTATCGTTTCTATGGAAACGACTGGCTTTTCTTTTGCGTCACGAGTATCTCCCTCTCGATGCACTAATCCTTCTTTACTGCATCCCTCACTCCCACTCATTGACGAATTCACACGGAAATTGCGTCGCCATGAAATACTATGGATTCTATGACTTCTCCTTCTAAATCGAGTAACGTTTCTATGGAAACGACAGGAATTTCTTTTGGGATACGACAATCACATTTCCGATCCACTAATCCGACTTTACTGCATCCCTCACTAATACACATTGACGAATTCATACGGAAATTGCGTCGCTATGAAATACTATGGGTTCTATGACTTCTCCTTCTAAATCGAGTATCGTTTCTATGGAAACGACTGGCTTTTCTTTTGCGATACGAGTATCTCCTTCTCGATGCACTAATCCTTCTTTACTGCATCCCTCACTCCCACTCATTGACGAATTCACACGGAAATTGCGTCGCCATGAAATACTATGGGTTCTATGACTTCTCCTTCTAAATCGAGTAACGTTTTTATGGAAACGACAGGATTTTCTTTTGGGATACGACAATCACATTTCCGATCCACTAATCCGTCTTTACTGCATCCCTCACTAATACACATTGACGAATTCATACGGAAATTGCGTCGCTATGAAATACTATGGGTTCTATGACTTCTCCTTCTAAATCGAGCATCGTTTCTATGGAAACGACTTGCTTTTCTTTTGCGATACGAGTATCTCCCTCTCGATGCACTAATCCTTCGTTACTGCATCCCTCACTCCCACTCATTGACGAATTCACACGGAAATTGCGTCGCCATGAAATACTATGGGTTCTATGACTTCTCCTTCTAAATCGAGTAACGTTTCTATGGAAACGACAGGATTTTCTTTTGGGATACGACAATCACATTTCCGATCCACTAATCCGTCTTTACCGCATCCCTCACTAATACACATTGACGAATTCACACGGAAATTGCGTCGCCATGAAATACTATGGGTTCTATGACTTCTTCTTCTGAATCGAGTAAAGTTTCTATGGAAACGTCAGGATTTTCTTTTGGGATACGACAATCACATTTCCGATCCTCTAATCCGTCTGTACTGCATCCCTCACTAATACACATTGACGAATTCATACGGAAATTGCGTCGCTATGAAATATTAGGGGTTCTATGACTTCTCCTTCTAAATCTAGAATCGTTTCTATGGAAACGACTGGCTTTTCTTTTGCTATACGAGTATCTCCCTCTCGATGCACTAATCCTTCTTTCCTGCATCCCTCACTCCCACTCATTGACGAATTCACACGAAAATTGCGTCGCCATGAAATACTATGGGTTCTATGACTTCTCCTTCTAAATCGAGTAACGTTTCTATGGAAACGACAGGATTTTCTTTTGGGATACGACAATCACAGTTCCGATCCACTAATCCGTCTTTACTGCATCCCTCACTAATACACATTGACAAATTCATAAGGAAATTGCGTCGCTATGAAATACTATGGGTTCTATGACTTCTCCTTCTAAATCGAGTATCGTTTCTATGGAAACGACAGGATTTTCTTTTGCGATACGAGTATCTCCCTCTCGATGCACTAATCCTTCTTTACTGCATCCCTCACTCCCACTCATTGACGAATTCACACGGAAATTGCGTCGCCATGAAATACTATGGGTTCTATGACTTCTCCTTCTAAATCGAGAAACGTTTCTAAAGAAACGACAGGATTTTCTTTTGGGATACGACAATCACATTTCCGATCCACTAATCCGTCTTTACTGCATCCCTCACTAATACACATTGACGAATTCATACGGAAATTGCGTCGCTATGAAATACTATGGGTTCTATGACTTCTCCTTCTAAATCGAGTATCGTTTCTATGGAAACGACTGGCTTTTCTTTTGCGATACGAGTATCTCCCTCTCGATGTACTAATCCTTCTTTACTGCATCCCTCACTCCCACTCATTGTCGAATTCAAACGGAAATTGCGTCGCCATGAAATACTATGGGTTCTATGACTTCTCCTTCTAAATCGAGTAACGTTTCTATGGAAACGACAGAAATTTCTTTTGGGATACGGCAATCACATTTCCGATCCACTAATCCGACTTTACTGCATCCCTCACTAATACACATTGACGAATTCATACGGAAATTGCGTCGCTATGAGATACTATGGGTTCTATGACTTCTCCTTCTAAATCGATTATCGTTTCTATGGAAACGACTGGCTTTTCTTTTGCGATACGAGTATCTCCCTCTCGATGCACTAATCCTTCTTTACTGCATCCCTCACTCCCACTCATTGACGAATTCACACGGAAATTGCGTCGCCATGAAATTCTATGGGTTCTATGACTTCTCCTTCTAAATCGAGTAACGTTTCTATGGAAACGGCAGGATTTTCTTTTGGGATACGACAATCACATTTCCGATCCACTAATCCGTCTTTACTGCATCCCTCACTAATACACATTGACGAATTCACACGGAAATTGCGTCGCCATGAAATACTATGGGTTCTATGACTTCTCCTTCAAAATCCAGTAACGTTTCTATGGAAACGACAGGATTTTCTTTTGGGATACGACAATCACATTTCCGATCCACTAATCCGTCTTTACTGCATCCCTCACTAATACACATTGACGAATGCATACGGAAATTGCGTCGCTATGAAATACTATGGGTTCTATGACTTCTCCTTCTAAATCGAGTATCGTTTCTATGGAAACGACTGGCTTTTCTTTTGCGATACGAGTATCTCCCTCTCGATGCACTAATCCTTCTTTACTGAATCCCTCACTCCCACTCATTGACGAATTCACACGGAAATTGCGTCGCCATGAAATACTATGGGTTCTATGACTTCTCCTTCTAAATCGAGTAACGTTTCTATGGATTCGACAGGATATTCTTTTGGGATACGACAATCACATTTCCGATCCACTAATCCGTCTTTACCGCATCCCTCACTAATACACATTGACGAATTCACACGGAAATTGCGTCGCCATGAAATACTATGGGTTCTATGACTTCTCCTTCTAAATCGAGTAACGTTTCTATGGAAACGACAGGATTTTCTTTTGGGATACGACAACCACATTTCGGATCCACTAATCCGTCTTTACTGCATCCCTCACTAATACACATTGACGAATTCATACGGAAATTGCGTCGCTATGAAATACTATGGGTTCTATGACTTCTTCTCCTAAATCGAGTATCGTTTCTATGGAAACGACAGGATTTTCTTTTGCGGTACGAGTATCTCCCTCCCGATGCACTAATCCTTCTTTACTGCATCCCTCACTCCCACTCATTGACGAATTCACACGGAAATTGCGTCGCCATGAAATACTATGGGTTCTATGACTTCTCCTTCTAAATCGAGAAACGTTTCTAAAGAAACGACAGGATTTTCTTTTGGGATACGACAATCACATTTCCGATCCACTAATCCGTCTTTACTGCATCCCTCACTATTACACATTGACGAATTCATACGGAAATTGCGTCGCTATGAAATACTATGGGTTCTATGACATCTCCTTCTAAATCGAGCATCGTTACTATGGAAACGACTGGTTTTTCTTTTGCGATACGAGTATCTCCCTCTCGATGCACTAATCCTTCTTTACTGCATCCCTCACTCCCACTCATTGACGAATTCACACGGAAATTGCGTCACCATGAAATACTATGTGTTCTATGACTTCTCCTTCTAAATCGAGTAACGTTTCTATGGAAACGACAGGATTTTCTTTTGGGATACGACAATCTCATTTCCGATCCACTAATCCGTCTTTACTGCATCCCTCACTAATACACATTGACGAATTCACACGGAAATTGCGTCGCCATGAAATACTATGGGTTCTATGACTTCTCCTTCTAAATCGAGTAACGTTTCTATGGAAACGACAGGATTTTCTTTTGGGATACGACAATCACATTTCCGATCCACTAATCCGTCTTTACTGCATCCGTCACTAATACACATTGAAGAATTCATACGGAAATTGCGTCGCAATGAAATACTATGGGTTCTATGACTTCTCCTTCTAAATCGAGTATCGTTTCTATGGAAACGACTGGCTTTTCTTTTGCGATACGAGTATCTCCCTCTCGATGCACTAATCCTTCTTAACTGCATCCCTCACTCCCACTCATTGCCGAATTCACACGGAAATTGCGTCGCCATGAAATACTATGGGTTCTATGACTTCTCCTTCTAAATCGAGTAACGTTTCTATGGAAACGACAGGATTTTCTTTTGGGATACGACAATCACATTTCCGATCCACTAATCCATCTTTACTGCATCCCTCACTAATACACATTGACGAATTCACACGGAAATTGCGTCGCCATGAAATACTATGGGTTCTATGACATCTCCTTCTAAATCGAGCATCGTTTCTATGGAAACGACTGGCTTTTCTTTTGCGATACGAGTATCTCCCTCTCGATGCACTAATCCTACTTTACTGCATCCCTCACTCCCACTCATTGACGAATTCACACGGAAATTGCGTCGCCATGAAATACTATGGGTTCTATGACTTCTCCTTCTAAATCGAGTAACGTTTCTATGGAAACGACAGGATTTTTTTTGGGATACGACAATCACATTTCCGATCCACTAATCCGTCTTTACTGCATCCCTCACTAATACACATTGACGAATTCATACTGAAATTGCGTCGCTATGAAATACTATGGGTTCTATGACTTCTCCTTCTAAATCGAGTATCGTTTCTATGGAAACGACTGGCTTTTCTTTTGCGATACGAGTATCTCCCTCTCGATGCACTAATCCTTCTTTACTGCATCCCTCACTCCCACTCATTGCCGAATTCACACGGAAATTGCGTCGCCATGAAATACTATGGGTTCTATGACTTCTCCTTCTAAATCGAGTAACGTTTCTATGGAAACGACAGGATTTTCTTTTGGGATACGACAATCACATTTCCGATCCACTAATCTGTCTTCACTGCATCCCTCACTAATACACATTGACGAATTCACACGGAAATTGCGTCGCCATGAAATACTATCGGTTCTATGACATCTCCTTCTAAATCGAGCATCGTTTCTATGGAAACGACTGGCTTTTCTTTTGCGATACGAGTATCTCCCTCTCGATGCACTAATCCTTCTTTACTGCATCCCTCACTCCCACTCATTGACGAATTCACACGGAAATTGCGTCGCCATGAAATACTATGGGTTCTATGACTTCTCCTTCTAAATCGAGGAACGTTTCTATGGAAACGACAGGATTTTCTTTTGGGACACGACAATCACATTTCCGATCCACTAATCCGTCTTTACTGCATCCCTCACTAATACATATTGACGAATTCACACGGAAATTGCGTCGCCATGAAATACTATGGGTTCTATGACTTCTCCTTCTAAATCGAGTAACGTTTCTATGGAAACGACCGGATTTTCTTTTGGGATACGACAATCACATTTCCGATCCACTAATCCGTCTTTACTGTATCCCTCACTAATACACATTGACGAATTCATACGGATATTGCGTCGCTATGAAATACTATGGGTTCTATGACTTCTCCTTCTAAATCGAGTATCGTTTCTATGGAAACGACTGGCTTTTCTTTTGCTATACGAGTATCTCCCTCTCGATGCACTAATCCTTCTTTACTGCATCCCTCACTCCCACTCATTGACGAATTCACACGGAAATTGCGTCGCCATGAAATACTATGGGTTCTATGACTTCTCCTTCTAAATCGAGTAACGTTTCTATGGAAACGACAGGATTTTCTTTTGGGATACGACAATCACATTTCCGATCCACTAATCCGTCTTTACTGCATCCCTCACTAATACACATTGACGAATTCATACGGAAATTGCGTCGCTATGAAATACTATGGGTTCTATGACTTCTCCTTCTAAATCGAGTATCGTTTCTATGGAAACGACTGGCTTTTCTTTTGCCATACGAGTATCTCCCTCTCGATGCACTAATCCTTCTTTACTGCATCCCTCACTCCCACTCATTGCCGAATTCACACGCAAATAGCGTCGCCATGAAATACTATGGGTTCTATGACTTCTCCTTCTAAATCGAGTAACGTTTCTATGGAAACGACAGGATATTCTTTTGGGATACGACAATCACATTTCCGATCCACTAATCCGTCTTTACTGCATCCCTCACTAATACACATTGACGAATTCACACGGAAATTGCGTCGCCATGAAATACTATGGGTTCTATGACATCTCCTTCTAAATCGAGCATCGTTTCTATGGAAACGACTGGCTTTTCTTTTGCGATACGAGTATCTCCCTCTCGATGCACTAATCCTTCTTTACTGCATCCCTCACTCCCACTCATTGCCGAATTCACACTGAAATTGCGTCGCCATGAAATACTATGGGTTCTATGACTTCTCCTTCTAAATCGAGTAACGTTTCTATGGAAACGACAGGATTTTCTTTTGGGATACGACAATCACATTTCCGATCCACCAATCCGTCTTTACTGCATCCCTCACTAATACACATTGACGAATTCACACGGAAATTGCGTCGCCATGAAATACTATGGGTTCTATGACATCTCCTTCTAAATCGAGCATCGTTTCTATGGAAACGACTGGCTTTTCTTTTGCGATACGAGTATCTCCCTCTCGATGCACTAATCCTTCTTTACTGCATCCCTCACTCCCTCTCATTGACGAATTCACACGGAAATTGCGTCGCCATGAAATACTATGGGTTCTATGACTTCTCCTTCTAAATCGAGTAACGTTTCTATGGAAACGACCGGATTTTCTTTTGGGATACGACAATCACATTTCCGATCCACTAATCCGTCTTTACTGCATCCCTCACTAATACACATTGACGAATTCATACGGAAATTGCGTCGCTATGAAATACTATGGGTTCTATGACTTCTCCTTCTAAATCGAGTATCGTTTCTATGGAAACGACTGGCTTTTCTTTTGCTATACGAGTATCTCCCTCTCGATGCACTAATCCTTCTTTACTGCATCCCTCACTCCCACTCATTGACGAATTCACACGGAAATTGCGTCGCCATTAAATACTATGGGTTCTATGACTTCTCCTTCTAAATCGAGTAACGTTTCTATGGAAACGACAGGATTTTCTTTTGGGATACGACAATCACATTTCCGATCCACTAATCCGTCTTTACTGCATCCCTCACTAATACACATTGACGAATTCATACGGAAATTGCGTCGCTATGAAATACTATGGGTTCTATGACTTCTCCTTCTAAATCGAGTATCGTTTCTGTGGAAACGACTTGCTTTTCTTTTGTGATACGAGTATCTCCCTCTCGATGCACTAATCCTTCTTTACTGCATCCCTCACTCCCACTCATTGCCGAATTAACACGGAAATTGCGTCGCCATGAAATACTATGGGTTCTATGACTTCTCCTTCTAAATCGAGTAACGTTTCTATGGAAACGACAGGATTTTCTTTTGGGATACGACAATCACATTTCCGATCCACTAATCCGTCTTTACTGCATCCCTCACTAATACACATTGACGAATTCACACGGAAATTGCGTCGCCATGAAATACTATGGGTTCTATGACATCTCCTTCTAAATCGAGCATCGTTTCTATGGAAACGACTGGCTTTTCTTTTGCGATACGATTATCTCCCTCTCGATGCACTAATCCTTCTTTACTGCATCCCTCACTCCCACTCATTGAGGAATTCACACGGAAATTGCGTCGCCATGAAATACTATGGGTTCTATGAATTCTCCTTCTAAATCGAGTAACGTTTCTATGGATACGACAGGATTTTCTTTTGGGATACGACAATCACATTTCCGATCCACTAATCCGTCTTTACTGCATCCCTCACTAATACACATTGACGAATTCACACGGAAATTGCGTCGCCATGAAATACTATGGGTTCTATGACTTCTCCTTCTAAATCGAGTAACGTTTATATGGAAACGACCGGATTTTCTTTTGGAATACGACAATCACATTTCCGATCCACTAATCCGTCTTTACTGCATCCCTCACTAATACACATTGACGAATTCATACGGAAATTGCGTCGCTATGAAATACTATGGGTTCTATGACTTCTCCTTCTAAATCGAGAATCGTTTCTATGGAAACGACTGGCTTTTCTTTTGCTATACGAGTATCTCCCTCTCGATGCACTAATCCTTCTTTACTGCATCCCTCACTCCCACTCATTGACGAATTCACACGGAAATTGCGTCGCCATGAAATACTATGGGTTCTATGACTTCTCCTTCTAAATCGAGTAACGTTTCTATGGAAACGACAGGATTTTCTTTTGGGATACGACAATCACATTTCCGATCCACTAATCCGTCTTTACTGCATCCCTCACTAATACACATTGACGAATTCATACGGAAATTGCGTCGCTATGAAATACTATGGGTTCTATGACTTCTCCTTCTAAATCGAGTATCGTTTCTATGGAAACGACAGGATTTTCTTTTGCGATACGAGTATCTCCCTCTCGATGCACTAATCCTTCTTTACTGCATCCCTCACTCCCACTCATTGACGAATTCACACGGAAATTGCGTCGCCATGAAATACTATGGGTTCTATGACTTCTCCTTCAAATCGAGAAACGTTTCTAAAGAAACGACAGGATTTTCTTTTGGGATACGACAATCACATTTCCGATCCACTAATCCGTCTTTACTGCATCCCTCACAAATACACATTGACGAATTCATACGGAAATTGCGTCGCTATGAAATACTATGGGTTCTATGACTTCTCCTTCTAAATCGAGTATCGTTTCTATGGAAACGACTGGCTTTTCTTTTGCGTCACGAGTATCTCCCTCTCGATGCACTAATCCTTCTTTACTGCATCCCTCACTCCCACTCATTGACGAATTCACACGGAAATTGCGTCGCCATGAAATACTATGGATTCTATGACTTCTCCTTCTAAATCGAGTAACGTTTCTATGGAAACGACAGGAATTTCTTTTGGGATACGACAATCACATTTCCGATCCACTAATCCGACTTTACTGCATCCCTCACTAATACACATTGACGAATTCATACGGAAATTGCGTCGCTATGAAATACTATGGGTTCTATGACTTCTCCTTCTAAATCGAGTATCGTTTCTATGGAAACGACTGGCTTTTCTTTTGCGATACGAGTATCTCCTTCTCGATGCACTAATCCTTCTTTACTGCATCCCTCACTCCCACTCATTGACGAATTCACACGGAAATTGCGTCGCCATGAAATACTATGGGTTCTATGACTTCTCCTTCTAAATCGAGTAACGTTTTTATGGAAACGACAGGATTTTCTTTTGGGATACGACAATCACATTTCCGATCCACTAATCCGTCTTTACTGCATCCCTCACTAATACACATTGACGAATTCATACGGAAATTGCGTCGCTATGAAATACTATGGGTTCTATGACTTCTCCTTCTAAATCGAGCATCGTTTCTATGGAAACGACTTGCTTTTCTTTTGCGATACGAGTATCTCCCTCTCGATGCACTAATCCTTCGTTACTGCATCCCTCACTCCCACTCATTGACGAATTCACACGGAAATTGCGTCGCCATGAAATACTATGGGTTCTATGACTTCTCCTTCTAAATCGAGTAACGTTTCTATGGAAACGACAGGATTTTCTTTTGGGATACGACAATCACATTTCCGATCCACTAATCCGTCTTTACCGCATCCCTCACTAATACACATTGACGAATTCACACGGAAATTGCGTCGCCATGAAATACTATGGGTTCTATGACTTCTTCTTCTGAATCGAGTAAAGTTTCTATGGAAACGTCAGGATTTTCTTTTGGGATACGACAATCACATTTCCGATCCTCTAATCCGTCTGTACTGCATCCCTCACTAATACACATTGACGAATTCATACGGAAATTGCGTCGCTATGAAATATTAGGGGTTCTATGACTTCTCCTTCTAAATCTAGAATCGTTTCTATGGAAACGACTGGCTTTTCTTTTGCTATACGAGTATCTCCCTCTCGATGCACTAATCCTTCTTTCCTGCATCCCTCACTCCCACTCATTGACGAATTCACACGAAAATTGCGTCGCCATGAAATACTATGGGTTCTATGACTTCTCCTTCTAAATCGAGTAACGTTTCTATGGAAACGACAGGATTTTCTTTTGGGATACGACAATCACAGTTCCGATCCACTAATCCGTCTTTACTGCATCCCTCACTAATACACATTGACAAATTCATAAGGAAATTGCGTCGCTATGAAATACTATGGGTTCTATGACTTCTCCTTCTAAATCGAGTATCGTTTCTATGGAAACGACAGGATTTTCTTTTGCGATACGAGTATCTCCCTCTCGATGCACTAATCCTTCTTTACTGCATCCCTCACTCCCACTCATTGACGAATTCACACGGAAATTGCGTCGCCATGAAATACTATGGGTTCTATGACTTCTCCTTCTAAATCGAGAAACGTTTCTAAAGAAACGACAGGATTTTCTTTTGGGATACGACAATCACATTTCCGATCCACTAATCCGTCTTTACTGCATCCCTCACTAATACACATTGACGAATTCATACGGAAATTGCGTCGCTATGAAATACTATGGGTTCTATGACTTCTCCTTCTAAATCGAGTATCGTTTCTATGGAAACGACTGGCTTTTCTTTTGCGATACGAGTATCTCCCTCTCGATGTACTAATCCTTCTTTACTGCATCCCTCACTCCCACTCATTGTCGAATTCAAACGGAAATTGCGTCGCCATGAAATACTATGGGTTCTATGACTTCTCCTTCTAAATCGAGTAACGTTTCTATGGAAACGACAGAAATTTCTTTTGGGATACGGCAATCACATTTCCGATCCACTAATCCGACTTTACTGCATCCCTCACTAATACACATTGACGAATTCATACGGAAATTGCGTCGCTATGAGATACTATGGGTTCTATGACTTCTCCTTCTAAATCGATTATCGTTTCTATGGAAACGACTGGCTTTTCTTTTGCGATACGAGTATCTCCCTCTCGATGCACTAATCCTTCTTTACTGCATCCCTCACTCCCACTCATTGACGAATTCACACGGAAATTGCGTCGCCATGAAATTCTATGGGTTCTATGACTTCTCCTTCTAAATCGAGTAACGTTTCTATGGAAACGGCAGGATTTTCTTTTGGGATACGACAATCACATTTCCGATCCACTAATCCGTCTTTACTGCATCCCTCACTAATACACATTGACGAATTCACACGGAAATTGCGTCGCCATGAAATACTATGGGTTCTATGACTTCTCCTTCAAAATCCAGTAACGTTTCTATGGAAACGACAGGATTTTCTTTTGGGATACGACAATCACATTTCCGATCCACTAATCCGTCTTTACTGCATCCCTCACTAATACACATTGACGAATGCATACGGAAATTGCGTCGCTATGAAATACTATGGGTTCTATGACTTCTCCTTCTAAATCGAGTATCGTTTCTATGGAAACGACTGGCTTTTCTTTTGCGATACGAGTATCTCCCTCTCGATGCACTAATCCTTCTTTACTGAATCCCTCACTCCCACTCATTGACGAATTCACACGGAAATTGCGTCGCCATGAAATACTATGGGTTCTATGACTTCTCCTTCTAAATCGAGTAACGTTTCTATGGATTCGACAGGATATTCTTTTGGGATACGACAATCACATTTCCGATCCACTAATCCGTCTTTACCGCATCCCTCACTAATACACATTGACGAATTCACACGGAAATTGCGTCGCCATGAAATACTATGGGTTCTATGACTTCTCCTTCTAAATCGAGTAACGTTTCTATGGAAACGACAGGATTTTCTTTTGGGATACGACAACCACATTTCGGATCCACTAATCCGTCTTTACTGCATCCCTCACTAATACACATTGACGAATTCATACGGAAATTGCGTCGCTATGAAATACTATGGGTTCTATGACTTCTTCTCCTAAATCGAGTATCGTTTCTATGGAAACGACAGGATTTTCTTTTGCGGTACGAGTATCTCCCTCCCGATGCACTAATCCTTCTTTACTGCATCCCTCACTCCCACTCATTGACGAATTCACACGGAAATTGCGTCGCCATGAAATACTATGGGTTCTATGACTTCTCCTTCTAAATCGAGAAACGTTTCTAAAGAAACGACAGGATTTTCTTTTGGGATACGACAATCACATTTCCGATCCACTAATCCGTCTTTACTGCATCCCTCACTATTACACATTGACGAATTCATACGGAAATTGCGTCGCTATGAAATACTATGGGTTCTATGACTTCTCCTTCTAAATCGAGTATCGTTTCTATGGAAACGACTGGCTTTTCTTTTGCGATACGAGTATCTCCCTCTCGATGCACTAATCCTTCTTTACTGCATCCCTCACTAATACACATTGACGAATTCATACGGAAATTGCGTCGCTATGAAATACTATGGTTTCTATGACTTCTCCTTCTAAATCGAGTATCGTTTCTATGGAAACGACAGGATTTTCTTTTGCGATACGAGTATCTCCCTCTCGATGCACTAATCCTCCTTTACTGCATCCCTCACTCTCACTCATCGACGAATTCACACGGAAATTGCGTCGCCATGAAATACTATGGGTTCTATGACTTCTCCTTCTAAATCGAAAACGTTTCTATGGAAACGACCGGATTTTCTTTTGGGATACGACAATAACATTTCCGATCCACTAATCCGTCTTTACTGCATCCCTCACTAATACACATTGACGAATTCATACGGAAATTGCGTCGCTATGAAATACTATGGGTTCTATGACTTCTCCTTCTAAATCGAGAATCGTTTCTATATAAACGACTGGCTTTTCTTTTGCTATACGAGTATCTCCCTCTCGATGCACTAATCCTTCTTTACTGCATCCCTCACTCCCACTCATTGACGAATTCACACGGAAATTGCGTCGCCATGAAATACTATGGGTTCTATGACTTCTCCTTCTAAATCGAGTAACGTTTCTATGGAAACGACAGGATTTTCTTTTGGGATACGACAATCACATTTCCGATCCACTAATCCGTCTTTACTGCATCCCTCACTATTACACATTGACGAATTCATACGGAAATTGCGTCGCTATGAAATACTATGGGTTCTATGACTTCTCCTTCTAAATCGAGTATCGTTTCTATGGAAACGGCAGGATTTTCTTTTGCGATACGAGTATCTCCCTCTCGATGCACTAATCCTTCTTTACTGCATCCCTCACTCCCACTCATTGACGAATTCACACGGAAATTGCGTCGCCATGAAATACTATGGGTTCTATGACTTCTCCTTCTAAATCGAGAAACGTTTCTAAAGAAACGACAGGATTTTCTTTTGGGATACGACAATCACATTTCCGATCCACTAATCCGTCTTTACTGCATCCCTCACTAATACACATTGACGAATTCATACGGAAATTGCGTCGCTATGAAATACTATGTTTCTATGACTTCTCCTTCTAAATCGAGTATCGTTTCTATGGAAACGACTGGCTTTTCTTTTGCGATACGAGTATCTCCCTCTCGATGCCCTAATCCTTCGTTACTGCATCCCTCACTCCCACTCATTGACGAATTCACACGGAAATTGCGTCGCCATGAAATACTATGGGTTCTATGACTTCTCCTTCTAAATCGAGTAACGTTTCCATGGAAACGACAGGATTTTCTTTTGGGATACGACAATCACATTTCCGATCCACTAATCCGTCTTTACCGCATCCCTCACTAATACACATTGACGAATTCACACGGAAATTGCGTCGCCATGAAATACTATGGGTTCTATGACTTCTTCTTCTGAATCGAGTAACGTTTCTATGGAAACGACAGGATTTTCTTTTCGGATACGACAATCACATTTCCGATCCACTAATCCGTCTTTACTGCATCCCTCACTAATACACATTGACGAATTCATACGGAAATTGCGTCGCTATGAAATATTATGGGTTCTATGACTTCTCCTTCTAAATCTAGAATCGTTTCTATGGAAACGACTGGCTTTTCTTCTGCTATACAAGTATCTCCCTCTCGATGCACTAATCCTTCTTTACTGCATCCCTCACTCCCACTCATTGACGAATTCACACGGAAATTGCGTCGCCATGAAATACTATGGGTTCTATGACTTCTCCTTCTAAATCGAGTAACGTTTCTATGGAAACGACAGGATTTTCTTTTGGGATCCGACAATCACATTTCCGATCCACTAATCCGTCTTTACTGCATCCCTCACTAATACACATTGACGAATTCATTCGGAAATTGCGTCGCTATGAAATACTATGGTTTCTATGACTTCTCCTTCTAAATCGAGAAACGTTTCTAAAGAAACGACAGGATTTTCTTTTGGGATACGACAATCACATTTCCGATCCACTAATCCGTCTTTACTGCATCCCTCACTAATACACATTGACGAATTCATACGGAAATTGCGTTGCTATGAAATACTATGGGTTCTATGACTTCTCCTTCTAAATCGAGAATCGTTTCTATGGAAACGACTGGCTTTTCTTTTGCTATACGAGTATCTCCCTCTCGATGCACTAATCCTTCTTTACTGCATCCCTCACTCCCACTCATTGACGAATTCACACGGAAATTGCGTCGCCATGAAATACTATGGGTTCTATGACTTCTCCTTCTAAATCGAGTAACGTTTCTATGGAAACGACAGGATTTTCTTTTGGGATACGACAATCACATTTCCGATCCACTTATCCGTCTTTACCGCATCCCTCACTAATACACATTGACGAATTCACACGGAAATTGCGTCGCTATGAAATACTATGGGTTCTATGACTTCTCCTTCTAAATCGAGTATCGTTTCTATGGAAACGGCAGGATTTTCTTTTGCGATACGAGTATCTCCCTCTCGATGCACTAATCCTTCTTTACTGCATCCCTCACTCCCACTCATTGACGAATTCACACGGAAATTGCGTCGCCATGAAATACTATGGGTTCTATGACTTCTCCTTCTAAATCGAGAAACGTTTCTAAAGAAACGACAGGATTTTCTTTTGGGATACGACAATCACATTTCCGATCCACTAATCCGTCTTTACTGCATCCCTCACTAATACACATTGACGAATTCATACGGAAATTGCGTCGCTATGAAATACTATGGGTTCTATGACTTCTCCTTCTAAATCGAGAATCGTTTCTATGGAAACGACTGGCTTTTCTTTTGCTATACGAGTATCTCCCTCTCGATGCACTAATCCTTCTTTACTGCATCCCTCACTCCCACTCATTGACGAATTCACACGGAAATTGCGTCGCCATGAAATACTATGGGTTCTATGACTTCTCCTTCTAAATCGAGTAACGTTTCTATGGAAACGACAGGATATTCTTTTGGGATGCGACAATCACATTTCCGATCCACTAATCCGTCTTTACTGCATCCCTCACTAATACACATTGACGAATTCACACGGAAATTGCGTCGCTATGAAATACTATGGGTTCTATGACTTCTCCTTCTAAATCGAGTATCGTTTCTATGGAAACGGCAGGATTTTCTTTTGCGATACGAGTATCTCCCTCTCGATGCACTAATCCTTCTTTACTGCATCCCTCACTCCCACTCATTGACGAATTCACACGGAAATTGCGTCGCCATGAAATACTATGGGTTCTATGACTTCTCCTTCTAAATCGAGAAACGTTTCTAAAGAAACGACAGGATTTTCATTTGGGATACGACAATCACGTTTCCGATCCACTAATCCGTCTTTACTGCATCCCACACTAATACACATTGACGAATTCATACGGAAATTGCGTCGCTATGAAATACTATGGGTTCTATGACTTCTCCTTCTAAATCGAGTATCGTTTCTATGGAAACGACTGGCTTTTCTTTTGCGATACGAGTATCTCCCTCTCGATGCACTAATCCTTCTTTACTACATCCCTCACTCCCACTCATTGACGAATTCACACGGAAATTGCGTCGCCATGAAATACTATGGGTTCTATGACTTCTCCTTCTAAATCGAATAACGTTTCTATGGAAACGACAGGATTTTCTTTTGGGATACGACAATCACATTTCCGATCCACTAATCCGTCTTTACAGCATCCCTCACTAATACACATTGACGAATTCACACGGAAATTGCGTCGCCATGAAATACTATGGGTTCTATGACTTCTCCTTCTAAATCCAGTAACGTTTCTATGGAAACGACAGGATTTTCTTTTGGGAAACGACAATCACATTTCCGATCCACTAATCCGTCTTCACTGCATCCCTCACTAATACACATTGACGAATTCATACCGAAATTGCGTCGCTATGAAATACTATGGGTTCTATGACTTCTCCTTCTAAATCGAGTATCGTTTCTATGGAAACGACTGGCTTTTCTTTTGCGATACGAGTATCTCCCTCTCGATGCACTAATCCTTCGTTACTGCATCCCTCACTCCCACTCATTGACGAATTCACACGGAAATTGCGTCGCCATGAAATACTATGGGTTCTATGACTTCTCCTTCTAAATCGAGTAACGTTTCTATGGAAACGACAGGATTTTCTTTTGGGATACGACAATCACATTTCCGATCCACTAATCCGTCTTTACCGCATCCCTCACTAATACACATTGACGAATTCACACGGAAATTGCGTCGCCATGAAATACTATGGGTTCTATGACTTCTTCTTCTGAATCGAGTTACGTTTCTATGGAAACGAAAGGATTTTCTTTTGGGATACGACAATCACATTTCCGATCCACTAATCCGTCTTTACTGCATCCCTCACTAATACACATTGACGAATTCATACGGAAATTGCGTCGCTATGAAATATTATGGGTTCTATGACTTCTCCTTCTAAATCTAGAATCGTTTCTATGGAAACGACTGGCTTTTCTTTTGCTATACAAGTATCTCCCTCTCGATGCACTAATCCTTCTTTGCTGCATCCCTCACTCCCACTCATTGACGAATTCACACGGAAATTGCGTCGCCATGAAATACTATGGGTTCTATGACTTCTCCTTCTAAATCGAGTAACGTTTCTATGGAAACGACAGGATTTTCTTTTGGGATCCGACAATCACATTTCCGATCCACTAATCCGTCTTTACTGCATCCCTCACTATTACACTTGACGAATTCACACGGAAATTGCGTCGCTATGAAATACTATGGGTTCTATGACTTCTCCTTCTAAATCGAGTATCGTTTCTATGGAAACGGCAGGATTTTCTTTTGCGATACGAGTATCTCCCTCTCGATGCACTAATCCTTCTTTACTGCATCCCTCACTCCCACTCATTGACGAATTCACACGGAAATTGCGTCGCCATGAAATACTATGGGTTCTATGACTTCTCCTTCTAAATCGAGAAACGTTTCTAAAGAAACGACAGGATTTTCTTTTCGGATACGACAATCACATTTCCGATCCACTAATCCGTCTTTACTGCATCCCTCACTAATACACATTGACGAATTCATACGGAAATTGCGTCGCTATGAAATACTATGGGTTCTATGACTTCTCCTTCTAAATCGAGTATCGTTTCTATGGAAACGACTGGCTTTTCTTTTGCGATACGAGTATCTCCCTCTCGATGCACTAATCCTTCGTTACTGCATCCCTCACTCCCACTCATTGACGAATTCACACGGAAATTGCGTCGCCATGAAATACTATGGGTTCTATGACTTCTCCTTCTAAATCGAGTAACGTTTCTATGGAAACGACAGGATTTTCTTTTGGGATACGACAATCACATTTCCGATCCACTAATCCGTCTTTACCGCATCCCTCACTAATACACATTGACGAATTCACACGGAAATTGCGTCGCCATGAAATACTATGGGTTCTATGACTTCTTCTTCTGAATCGAGTAACGTTTCTATGGAAACGACAGGATTTTCTTTTGGGATACGACAATCACATTTCCGATCCACTAATCCGTCTTTACTGCATCCCTCACTAATACACATTGACGAATTCATACAGAAATTGCGTCGCTATGAAATATTATGGGTTCTATGACTTCTCCTTCTAAATCTAGAATCGTTTCTATGGAAACGACTGGCTTTTCTTCTGCTATACAAGTATCTCCCTCTCGATGCACTAATCCTTCTTTACTGCATCCCTCACTCCCACTCATTGACGAATTCACACGGAAATTGCGTCGCCATGAAATACTATGGGTTCTATGACTTCTCCTTCTAAATCGAGTAACGTTTCTATGGAAACGACAGGATTTTCTTTTGGGATCCGACAATCACATTTCCGATCCACTAATCCGTCTTTACTGCATCCCTCACTAATACACATTGACGAATTCATACGGAAATTGCGTCGCTATGAAATACTATGGTTTCTATGACTTCTCCTTCTAAATCGAGAAACGTTTCTAAAGAAACGACAGGATTTTCTTTTGGGATACGACAATCACATTTCCGATCCACTAATCCGTCTTTACTGCATCCCTCACTAATACACATTGACGAATTCATACGGAAATTACGTCGCTATGAAATACTATGGGTTCTATGACTTCTCCTTCTAAATCGAGAATCGTTTCTATGGAAACGACTGGCTTTTCTTTTGCTATACGAGTATCTCCCTCTCTATGCACTAATCCTTCTTTACTGCATACCTCACTCCCACTCATTGACGAATTCACACGGAAATTGCGTTGCCATGAAATACTATGGGTTCTATGACTTCTCCTTCTAAATCGAGTAACGTTTCTATGGAAACGACAGGATTTTCTTTTGGGATACGACAATCACATTTCCGATCCACTAATCCGTCTTTACTGCATCCCTCACTAATACACATTGACGAATTCACACGGAAATTGCGTCGCTATGAAATACTATGGGTTCTATGACTTCTCCTTCTAAATCGAGTATCGTTTCTATGGAAACGGCAGGATTTTCTTTTGCGATACGAGTATCTCCCTCTCGATGCACTAATCCTTCTTTACTGCATCCCTCACTCCCACTCATTGACGAATTCACACGGAAATTGCGTCGCCATGAAATACTATGGGTTCTATGACTTCTCCTTCTAAATCGAGAAACGTTTCTAAAGAAACGACAGGATTTTCTTTTGGGATACGACAATCACATTACCGATCCACTAATCCGTCTTTACTGCATCCCTCACTAATACACATTGACGAATTCATACGGAAATTGCGTCGCTATGAAATACTATGGGTTCTATGACTTCTCCTTCTAAATCGAGAATCGTTTCTATGGAAACGACTGGCTTTTCTTTTGCTATACGAGTATCTCCCTCTCGATGCACTAATCCTTCTTTACTGCATCCCTCACTCTCACTCATTGACGAATTCACACGGAAATTGCGTCGCCATGAAATACTATGGGTTCTATGACTTCTCCTTCTAAATCGAGTAACGTTTCTATGGAAACGACAGGATATTCTTTTGGGATACGACAATCACATTTCCGATCCACTAATCCGTCTTTACTGCATCCCTCACTAATACACATTGACGAATTCACACGGAAATTGCGTCGCTATGAAATACTATGGGTTCTATGACTTCTCCTTCTAAATCGAGTATCGTTTCTATGGAAACGGCAGGATTTTCTTTTGCGATACGAGTATCTCCCTCTCGATGCACTAATCCTTCTTTACTGCATCCCTCACTCCCACTCATTGACGAATTCACACGGAAATTGCGTCGCCATGAAATACTATGGGTTCTATGACTTCTCCTTCTAAATCGAGAAACGTTTCTAATGAAACGACAGGATTTTCTTTTGGGATACGACAATCACATTTCCGATCCACTAATCCGTCTTTACTGCATCCCTCACTAATACACATTGACGAATTCATACGGAAATTGCGTCGCTATGAAATACTATGGGTTCTATGACTTCTCCTTCTAAATCGAGTATCGTTTCTATGGAAACGACTGGCTTTTCTTTTGCGATACGAGTATCTCCCTCTCGATGCACTAATCCTTCTTTACTGCATCCCTCACTCCCACTCATTGACGAATTCACACGGAAATTGCGTCGCCATGAAATACTATGGGTTCTATGACTTCTCCTTCTAAATCGAATAACGTTTCTATGGAAACGACAGGATTTTCTTTTGGGATACGACAATCACATTTCCGATCCACTAATCCGTCTTTACTGCATCCCTCACTAATACACATTGACGAATTCACACGGAAATTGCGTCGCCATGAAATACTATGGGTTCTATGACTTCTCCTTCTAAATCCAGTAACGTTTCTATGGAAACGACAGGATTTTCTTTTGGGATACGACAATCACATTTCCGATCCACTAATCCGTCTTTACTGCATCCCTCACTAATACACATTGACGAATTCATACGGAAATTGCGTCGCTATGAAATACTATGGGTTCTATGACTTCTCCTTCTAAATCGAGTATCGTTTCTATGGAAACGACTGGCTTTTCTTTTGCGATACGAGTATCTCCCTCTCGATGCACTAATCCTTCGTTACTGCATCCCTCACTCCCACTCATTGACGAATTCACACGGAAATTGCGTCGCCATGAAATACTATGGGTTCTATGACTTCTCCTTCTAAATCGAAAAACGTTTCTATGGAAACGACAGGATTTTCTTTTGGGATACGACAATCACATTTCCGATCCACTAATCCGTCTTTACCGCATCCCTCACTAATACACATTGACGAATTCACACGGAAATTGCGTCGCCATGAAATACTATGGGTTCTATGACTTCTTCTTCTGAATCGAGTTACGTTTCTATGGAAACGACAGGATTTTCTTTTGGGATACGACAATCACATTTCCGATCCACTAATCCGTCTTTACTGCATCCCTCACTAATACACATTGACGAATTCATACGGAAATTGCGTCGCTATGAAATATTATGGGTTCTATGACTTCTCCTTCTAAATCTAGAATCGTTTCTATGGAAACGACTGGCTTTTCTTTTGCTATACAAGTATCTCCCTCTCGATGCACTAATCCTTCTTTACTGCATCCCTCACTCCCACTCATTGACGAATTCACACGGAAATTGCGTCGCCATGAAATACTATGGGTTCTATGACTTCTCCTTCTAAATCGAGTAACGTTTCTATGGAAACGACAGGATTTTCTTTTGGGATCCGACAATCACATTTCCGATCCACTAATCCGTCTTTACTGCATCCCTCACTAATACACATTGACGAATTCATACGGAAATTTCGTCGCTATGAAATACTATGGTTTCTATGACTTCTCCTTCAAAATTGAGTATCGTTTCAATGGAAACGACAGGATTTTCTTTTGCGATACGAGTATCTCCCTCTCGATGCACTAATCCTTCTTTACCGCATCCCTCACTCCCACTCATTGACGAATTCACACGGAAATTGCGTCGCCATGAAATACTATGTGTTCTATGACTTCTCCTTCTAAATCGAGAAACGTTTCTAAAGAAACGACAGGATTTTCTTTTGGGATACGACAATCACATTTCCGATCCACTAATCCGTCTTTACTGCATCCCTCACTAATACACATTGACGAATTCATACGGAAATTGCGTCGCTATGAAATACTATGGGTTCTATGACTTCTCCTTCTAAATCAAGTATCGTTTCTATGGAAACGACTGGCTTTTCTTTTGCGATACGAGTATCTCCCTCTCGATGCACTAATCCTTCTTTACTGCATCCCTCACTAATACACATTGACGAATTCATACGGAAATTGCGTCGCTATGAAATACTATGGGTTCTATGACTTCTCCTTCTAAATCGAGTAACGTTTCTATGGAAACGACAGGATATTCTTTTGGGATACGACAATCACATTTCCGATCCACTAATCCGTCTTTACTGCATCCCTCACTAATACACATTGACGAATTCACACGGAAATTGCGTCGCTATGAAATACTATGGGTTCTATGACTTCTCCTTCTAAATCGAGTATCGTTTCTATGGAAACGGCAGGATTTTCTTTTGCGATACGAGTATCTCCCTCTCGATGCACTAATCCTTCTTTACTGCATCCCTCACTCCCACTCATTGACGAATTCACACGGAAATTGCGTCGCCATGAAATACTATGGGTTCTATGACTTCTCCTTCTAAATCGAGAAACGTTTCTAAAGAAACGACAGGATTTTCTTTTGGGATACGACAATCACATTTCCGATCCACTAATCCGTCTTTACTGCATCCCTCACTAATACACATTGACGAATTCATACGGAAATTGCGTCGCTATGAAATACTATGGGTTCTATGACTTCTCCTTCTAAATCGAGTATCGTTTCTATGGAAACGACTGGCTTTTCTTTTGCGATACGAGTATCTCCCTCTCGATGCACTAATCCTTCTTTACTGCATCCCTCACTCCCACTCATTGACGAATTCACACGGAAATTGCGTCGCCATGAAATACTATGGGTTCTATGACTTCTCCTTCTAAATCGAATAACGTTTCTATGGAAACGACAGGATTTTCTTTTGGGATACGACAATCACATCTCCGATCCACTAATCCGTCTTTACTGCATCCCTCACTAATACACATTGACGAATTCACACGGAAATTGCGTCGCCATGAAATACTATGGGTTCTATGACTTCTCCTTCTAAATCCAGTAACGTTTCTATGGAAACGACAGGATTTTCTTTTGGGATACGACAATCACATTTCCGATCCACTAATCCGTCTTTACTGCATCCCTCACTAATACACATTGACGAATTCATACGGAAATTGCGTCGCTATGAAATACTATGGGTTCTATGACTTCTCCTTCTAAATCGAGTATCGTTTCTATGGAAACGACTGGCTTTTCTTTTGCGATACGAGTATCTCCCTCTCGATGCACTAATCCTTCGTTACTGCATCCCTCACTCCCACTCATTGACGAATTCACACGGAAATTGCGTCGCCATGAAATACTATGGCTTCTATGACTTCTCCTTCTAAATCGAGTAACGTTTCTATGGAAACGACAGGATATTCTTTTGGGATACGACAATCACATTTCCGTTCCACTAATCCGTCTTTACCGCATCCCTCACTAATACACATTGACGAATTCACACGGAAATTGCGTCGCCATGAAATACTATGGGTTCTATGACTTCTTCTTCTGAATCGAGTAACGTTTCTATGGAAACGACAGGATTTTCTTTTGGGATCCGACAATCACATTTCCGATCCACTAATCCGTCTTTACTGCATCCCTCACTAATACACATTGACGAATTCATACGGAAATTGCGTCGCTATGAAATATTATGGGTTCTATGACTTCTCCTTCTAAATAGAGTAACGTTTCTATGGAAACGACAGGATTTTCTTTTGGGATACGACAATCACATTTCCGATCCACTAATCCGTCTTTACTGCATCCCTGACTAATACACATTGACGAATTCACACGGAAATTGCGTCGCCATGAAATACTATGGGTTCTATGACTTCTCCTTCTAAATCGAGTAACGTTTCTATGGAAACGACTGGCTTTTCTTTTGCGATACGAGTATCTCCCTCTCGATGCACTAATCCTTCTTTACTGCATCCCTCACTCCCACTCATTGACGAATTCACACGAAAATTGCGTCGCCATGAAATACTATGGGTTCTATGACTTCACCTTCTAAATCGAGTAACGTTTCTATGGAAACGACAGGATTTTCTTTTGGGATACGACAATCACATTTCCGATCCACTAATCCGTCTTTACTGCATCCCTCACTAATACACATTGACGAATTCACACGGAAATTGCGTCGCCATGAAATACTATGGGTTCTATGACTTCTCCTTCTAAATCGAGTAACGTTTCTATGGAAACGAGTGGCTTTTCTTTTGCGATACGAGTATCTCCCTCTCGATGCACTAATCCTTCTTTACTGCATCCCTCACTCCCACTCATTGACGAATTCACACGGAAATTGCGTCGCCATGAAATACTATGGGTTCTATGACTTCTCCTTCTAAATCGAGTAACGTTTCTATGGAAACGACAGGATTTTCTTTTGGAATACGACAATCACATTTCCGATCCACTAATCCGTCTTTACTGCATCCCTCACTAATACACATTGACGAATTCATACGGAAATTGCGTCGCTATGAAATACTATGGGTTCTATGACTTCTCCTCCTAAATCGAGTATCGTTTCTATGGAAACGACTGGATTTTCTTTTGCGATACGAGTATCTCCCTCTCGATGCACTAATCCTTCTTTACTGCATCCCTCACTCCCACTCATTGACGAATTCACACGGAAATTGCGTCGCCATGAAATACTATGGGTTCTATGACTTCTCTTTCTAAATCGAGAAACGTTTCTAAAGATACGACAGGATTTTCTTTTGGGATACGACAATCACATTTCCAATCCACTAATCCGACTTTACTGCATCCCTCACTATTACACATTGACGAATTCATACGGAAATTGCGTCGCTATGAAATACTATGGGTTCTATGACTTCTCCTTCTAAATCGAGTATCGTTTCTATGGAAACGACTGGCTTTTCTTTTGCGATACGAGTATCTCCCTCTCGATGCACTAATCCTTCTTTACTGTATCCCTCACTAATACACATTGACGAATTCATACGGAAATTGCGTCGCTATGAAATACTATGGTTTCTATGACTTCTCCTTCTAAATCGAGTATCGTTTCTATGGAAACGACAGGATTTTCTTTTGCGATACGAGTATCTCCCTCTCGATGCACTAATCCTTCTTTACTGCATCCCTCACTCCCACTCATCGACGAATTTACACGGAAATTGCGTCGCCATGAAATACTATGGGTTCTATGACTTCTCCTTCTAAATCGAGAAACGTTTCTAAAGAAACGACAGGATTTTCTTCTGGGATACGACAATCACATTTCCAATCCACTAATCCGTCTTTACTGCATCCCTCACTAATACACATTGACGAATTCATACGGAAATTGCGTCGCTATGAAATTCTATGGGTTCTATGACTTCTCCTTCTAAATCGAGTATCGTTTCTATGGAAACGACTGGCTTTTCTTTTGCGATACGAGTATCTCCCTCTCGATGCACTAATCCTTCTTTACTGCATCCCTCACTCCCACTCATTGACGAATTCACACGGAAATTGCGTCGCCATGAAATACTATAGATTCTATGACTTCTCCTTCTAAATCGAGTAACGTTTCTATGGAAACGACAGGATTTTCTTTTGGGATACGACAATCACATTTCCGATCCACTAATCCGACTTTACTGCATCCCTCACTAATACACATTGACAAATTCATACGGAAATTGCGTCGCTATGAAATACTATGGGTTCTATGACTTCTCCTCTTAAATCGAGTATCGTTTCTATGGAAACGACTGGCTTTTCTTTTGCGATACGAGTATCTCCCTCTCGATGCACTAATCCTTCTTTACTGCATCCCTCACTCCCACTCATTGACGAATTAACACGGAAATTGCGTCGCCATGAAATACTATGGGTTCTATGACTTCTCCTTCTAAATCGAGTAACGTTTCTATGGAAACGACAGGATTTTCTTTTGGGATACGACAATCACATTTCCGATCCACTAATCCGTCTTTACTGCATCCCTCACTAATACACATTGGCGAATTCACACGGAAATGGCGTCGCCATGAAATACTATGGGTTCTATGACTTCTCCATCTAAATCCAGTAACGTTTCTATGGAAACGACAGGATTTTCTTTTGGGATACGACAATCACATTTCCGATCCACTAATCCGTCTTTACTGCATCCCTCACTAATACACATTGACGAATTCATACGGAAATTGCGTCGCTATGAAATACTATGGGTTCTATGACTTCTCCTTCTAAATCGAGTATCGTTTCTATCGAAACGACTGGCTTTTCTTTTGCGATACGAGTATCTCCCTCTCGATGCACTAATCCTTCTTTACTGCATCCCTCACTCCCACTCATTGACGAATTCACACGGAAATTTCGTCGTTATGAAATACTATGGGTTCTATGACTTCTCCTTCTAAATCGAGTATCGTTTCTATGGAAACGACAGGATTTTCTTTTGGGATACGACAATCACATTTCCGATCCACTAATCCGTCTTTACTGCATCCCTCACTAATACACATTGACGAATTCACACGGAAATTGCGTCGCCATGAAATACTATGGGTTCTATGACTTCTTCTTCTGAATCGAGTAACGTTTCTATGGAAACGACAGGATTTTCTTTTGGGATACGACAATCACATTTCCGATCCACTAATCCGTCTTTACTGCATCCCTCACTAATACACATTGACGAATTCATACGGAAATTGCGTCGCTATGAAATACTATGGGTTCTATAACTTCTCCTTCTAAATTGAGTATCGTTTCAATGGAAACGACTGGCTTTTCTTTTGCGATACGAGTATCTCCTTCTCGATGCACTAATCCTTCTTTACTGCATCCCTCACTCCCACTCATTGACGAATTCACACGGAAATTGCGTCGCTATGAAATACTATGGGTTCTATGCCTTCTCCTTCTAAATCGAGTAACGTTTCTATGGAAACGACTGGCTTTTCTTTTGCGATACGAGTATCTCCTTCTCGATGCACTAATCCTTCTTTACTGCATCCCTCACTCCCACTCATTGACGAATTCACACGGAAATTGCGTCGCTATGAAATACTATGGGTTCTATGACTTCTCCTTCTAAATCGAGTATCGTTTCTATGGAAACGACTGGCTTTTCTTTTGCGATACGAGTATCTCCTTCCCGATGCACTAATCCTTCTTTACTGCATCCCTCACTCCCACTCATTGACGAATTCACACGGAAATTGCGTCGCTATGAAATACTATGGGTTCTATGACTTCTCCTTCTAAATCGAGATACGTTTCTATGGAAACGGCTGGCTTTTCTTATGCGATACGAGTATCTCCTTCTCGATGCACTAATCCTTCTTTACTGCATCCCTCACTCCCACTCATTGACGAATTCACACGGAAATTGCGTCGCTATGAAATACTATGGGTTCTATGACTTCTCCTTCTAAATCGAGTAACGTTTCTATGGAAACGAATGGCATTTCTATTGCGATACGAGTATCTCCCTCTCGATGCACTAATCCTTCTTTACTGCATCCCTCACTCCCACTCATTGACGAATTCACACGGAAATTGCGTCGCCATGAAATACTATGGGTTCTACGACTTCTCCTTCTAAATCGAGTAACGTTTCTATGGAAACGACAGGATTTTCTTTTGGGATACGACGATCACATTTCCGATCCACTAATCCGTCTTTACTGTATCCCTCACTAATACACATTGACGAATTCATACGGAAATTGCGTCGCTATGAAATACTATGATTTCTATGACTTCTCCTTCTAAATCGAGTATCGTTTCTATGGAAACGACTGGCTTTTCTTTTGCGATACGAGTATCTCCCTCTCGATGCACTAATCCTTCTTTACTGCATCCCTCACTCCCACTCATTGACGAATTCACACGGAAATTGCGTTGCTATGAAATACTATGGGTTCTATGACTTCTCCTTCTAAATCGAGTATCGTTTCTATGGAAACGACTGGCTTTTCTTTTGCGATACGAGTATCTCCCTCTCGATGCACTAAACCTTCTTTACTGCATCCCTCACTCCCACTCATTGACGAATTCACACGGAAATTGCGTCGCTATGAAATCTATGGGTTCTATGACTTCTCCTTCTAAATCGAGTAACGTTTCTATGGAAACGACTGGCTTTTCTTTTGCGATACGAGTATTTCCCTCTCGATGCACTAATCCTTCTTTACTGCATCCCTCACTCTCACTCATTGACGAATTCACACGGAAATAGCGTCGCCATGAAATACTATGGGTTCTATGACTTCTCCTTCTAAATCGAGTAACGTTTCTATGGAAACGACAGGATTTTCTTTTGCGATACGAGTATCTCCCTCTCGATGCACTAATCTTTCTTTACTGCATCCCTCACTCCCACTCATTGACGAATTCACACGGAAATTGCGTCGCCATGAATTACTATGGGTTCTATGACGTCTTCTTCTGAATCGAGTAACGTTTCTATGGAAACGACAGGATTTTCTTTTGGGATACTACAATCACATTTCCGATCCACTAATCAGTCTTTACTGCATCCCTCACTAATACACATTGACGAATTCACACGGAAATTGTGTCGCCATGAAATACTATGGGTTCTATGACTTCTCCTTCTAAATCGAGTAACGTTTCTATGGAAACGACAGGATTTTCTTTTGGGATACGACAATCACATTTCCGATCCACTAATCCGTCTTTACTGCATCCCTCACTAATACACATTGACGAATTCACACGGAAATTGCGTCGCCATGAAATACTATGGGTTCTATGACTTCTCCTTCTAAATCGAGTACGTTGCTATGGAAACGAAAGATTTTCTTTTGGGATACGACAATCGCATTTCCGATCCACTAATCCGTCTTTACTGCATCCCTCACTAATACACATTGACGAATTCACACGGAAATTGCGTCGCCATGAAATACTATGGGTTCTATGACTTCTCCTTCTAAATCGAGTAACGTTTCTATGGAAAAGACAGGATTTTCTTTTGGGATACGACAATCACATTTCCGATCCACTAATCCGTCTTTACTGCATCCCTCACTAATACACATTGACGAATTCATACGGAAATTGCGTCGCTATGAAATACTATGGGTTCTATGACTTCTCCTTCTAAATCGAGTATCGTTTCTGTGGAAACGACTGGCTTTTCTTTTGCGATACGAGTATATCCCTCTCGATGCACTAATCCTTCTTTACTGCATCCCTCACTCCCACTCATTGACGAATTCACACGGAAATTGCGTCGCCATGAAATACTATGGGTTCTATGACTTCTCCTTCTAAATCGAGTAACGTTTCTATGGAAACGACAGGATTTTCTTTTGGGATACGACAATCACATTTCCGATCCACTAATCCGTCTTTACCGCATCCCTCACTAATACACATTGACGAATTCACACGGAAATTGCATCGCCATGAAATATTATGGGTTCTATGACTTCTCCTTCTAAATCGAGTAACGTTTCTATGGAAACGACAGGATTTTCTTTTGCGATACGACAATCACATTTCCGATCCACCAATCCGTCTTTACTGCATCCCTCACTAATACACATTGACGAACTCACTCGGAAATTGCGTCGCCATGAAATACTATGGGTTCTATGACTTCTCCTTCTAAATCGAGTAACGTTTCTATGGAAACGACAAGTTTTTCTTTTGGGATACGACAATCACATTTCCGATCCACTAATCCGTCTTTACTGCATCCCTCACTAATACACATTGACGAATTCACACGGAAATTGCGTCGCCATGAAATACTATGGGTTCTATGACTTCTCCTTCTAAATCGAGTAACGTTTCCATGGAAACGACTGGCTTTTCATTTGCGAAACGAGTATCTCCCTCTCGATCCACTAATCGTTCTTTACTGCATCCCTCACTCCCACTCATTGACGAATTCACACGGAAATTGCGTCGCCATGAAATACTATGGGTTCTATGACTTATCCTTCTAAATCGAGTAACGTTTCTATGGATATGACAGGATTTTCTTTTGGGATACGACAATCACATTTCCGATCCACTAATCCGTCTTTACTGCATTCCTCACTAATACACATTGACGAATTCACACGGAAATTGCGTCGCCATGAAATACTATGGGTTCTAATACTTCTCCTTCTAAATCGAGTATCGTTTCTATGGAAACGACTGGCTTTTCTTTTGCGATACGAGTATCTCCCTCTCGATGCACTAATCCTTCTTTACTGCATCCCTCACTCCCACTCATTTACGAATTCAAACGGAAATTGCGTCGCCATGAAATACTATGGGCTCTATGACTTCTCCTTCTAAATCGAGTATCGTTTCTATGGAAACGACTGGCTTTTCTTTTGGGATACGACAATCACATTTCCGATCCACTAATCCGTCTTTACTGCATCCCTCACTAATACACATTGACGAATTCATACGGAAATTGCGTCGCTATGAAATACTATGGGTTCTATGACTTCTCCTTCTAAATCGAGCATCGTTTCTATGGAAACGACTGGCTTTTCTTTTGCGATACGACAATCACATTTCCGATCCACTAATCCGTCTTTACTGCATCCCTCACTAATACACATTGACGAATTCATACGGAAATTGCGTCGCCATGAAATACTATGGGTTCTATGACTTCTCCTTCTAAATCGAGTAACGTTTCTATGGAAACGACAGGATTTTCTTTTGGGATACGACAATCACCTTTCCGATCCACTAATCCGTCTTTACTGCATCCCTCACTGATACACATTGACGAATTCACACGGAAATTGCGTCGCCATGATATACTATGGGTTCTATGACTTCTCCTTCTAAATCGAGTATCGTTTCTATGGAAACGACTGGCTTTTCTTTTGCGATACGACAATCACATTTCCGATCCACTAATCCGTCTTTACTGCATCCCTCACTAATAAACATTGACGAATTCACACGGAAATTGCGTCGCCATGAAATACTATGGGTTCTATGACTTCTCCTTCCAAATCGAGTATTGTTTCTATGGAAACGACTGGCTTTTCTTTTGCGATACGACAATCTCATTTCCGATCCACTAATCCGTCTTTACTACATCCCTCACTAATACACATTGGCGAATTCACACGGAAATTGCGTCGCCATGAAATACTATGGGTTCTATGACTTCTCCTTCTAAATCGAGTATCGTTTCTATGGAAACGACTGGCTTTTCTTTTGCGATACGAGTATCTCCCTCTCGATGCACTAATCCTTCTTTACTGCATCCCTCACTCCCACTCATTGACGATTTCACACGGAAATTGCGTCGCCATGAAATACTATGGGATCTATGACTTCTCCCTCTAAATCGAGTATCGTTTCTATGGAAACGACTGGCTTTCTATTGCGATACGACAATCACATTTCACATCCACTAATCCGTCTTTACTGCATCCCTCACTAATACACATTGACGAATTCATACGGAAATTGCGTCGCCATGAAATACTATGGGTTCTATGACTTCTCCTTCTTAATCGAGTATCGTTTCTATGGAAACGACTGGCTTTTCTTTTGCGATACGACAATCACATTTCCGATCCACTAATCCGTCTTTACTGCATCCCTCAGTAATACACATTGACGAATTCACACGGAAATTGCGTCGCCATGAAATACTATGGGTTCTATGACTTCTCCTTCTAAATCGTGTAACGTTTCTATGGAAACGACAGGATTTTCTTTTGGGATACGACAATCACATTTCCGATCCACTAATCAGTCTTTACTGCATCCCTCACTAATACACATTGACGAATTCATACGGAAATTGCGTCGCTATGAAATACTATGGGTTCTATGACTTCTCCTTCTAAATCGAGTATCGTTTCTATGGAAACGACTGGCTTTTCTTTTGCGATACGACAATCACATTTCCGATCCACTAATCCGTCTTTACTGCATCCCTCACTAATACACATTGACGAATTCATATGGAAATTGCGTCGCTATGAAATACTATGGGATCTATGACTTCTCCTTCTAAATCGAGTATCGTTTCTATGGAAACGACTGGCTTTTCTATTGCGATACGTGTATCTCCCTCTCGATGCACTCATCCTTCTTTACTGCATCCCTCACTCCCACTCATTGACGAATTCACACGGATTATGCGTCGCCATGAAATACTATGGGTTCTATGACTTCTCCCTCTAAATCGAGCATCGTTTCTATGGAAACGACTGGCTTTTCTTTTGCGATACGAGTATCTCCCTCTCGATGCACTAATCCTTCTTTACTGCATCCCTCACTCCCACTCATTTACGAAATCAAACGGAAATTGCGTCGCCATGAAATACTATGGGCTCTATGACTTCTCCTTCTAAATCGAGTATCGTTTCTATGGAAACGACTGGCTTTTCTTTTGGGATACGACAATCACATTTCCGATCCACTAATCCGTCTTTACTGCATCCCTCACTAATACACATTGACGAATTCATACGGAAATTGCGTCGCTATGAAATACTATGGGTTCTATGACTTCTCCTTCTAAATCGAGCATCTTTTCTATGGAAACGACTGGCTTTTCTTTTGCGATACGACAATCACATTTCCGATCCACTTATCCGTCTTTACTGCATCCCTCACTAATACACATTGACGAATTCATACGGAAATTGCGTCGCCATGAAATACTATGGGTTCTATGACTTCTCCTTCTAAATCGAGTAACGTTTCTATGGAAACGACAGGATTTTCTTTTGGGATACGACAATCACCTTTCCGATCCACTAATCCGTCTTTACTGCATCCCTCACTGATACACATTGACGAATTCACACGGAAATTGCGTCGCCATGATATACTATGGGTTCTATGACTTCTCCTTCTAAATCGAGTATCGTTTCTATGGAAACGACTGGCTTTTCTTTTGCGATACGACAATCACATTTCCGATCCACTAATCCGTCTTTACTGCATCCCTCACTAATAAACATTGACGAATTCACACGGAAATTGCGTCGCGATGAAATACTATGGGTTCTATGACTTCTCCTTCTAAATCGAGTATTGTTTCTATGGAAACGACTGGCTTTTCTTTTGCGATACGACAATCTCATTTCCGATCCACTAATCCGTCTTTACTACATCCCTCACTAATACTCATTGACGAATTCACACGGAAATTGCGTCGCCATGAAATACTATGGGTTCTATGACTTCTCCTTCTAAATCGAGTATCGTTTCTATGGAAACGACTTGCTTTTCTTTTGCAATACGTGTATCTCCCTCTCGATGCACTAATCCTTCTTTACTGCATCCCTCACTCCCACTCATTGACGAATTCACACGGAAATTGCGTCGCCATGAAATACTATGGGATCTATGACATCTCCTTCTAAATCGAGTATCGTTTCTATGGAAACGACTGGCTTTTCTATTGCGATACGACAATCACATTTCAGATCCACTAATCCGTCTTTACTGCATCCCTCACTAATACAAATTGACGAATTCATACGTAAATTGCGTCGCCATGAAATACTATGGGTTCTATGACTTCTCCTTCTTAATCGAGTATCGTTTCTATGGAAACGACTGGCTTTTCTTTTGCGATACGACAATCACATTTCCGATCCACTAATCCGCCTTTACTGCATCCCTCAGTAATACACATTGACGAATTCACACGGAAATTGCGTCGCCATGAAATACTATGGGTTCTATGACTTCTCCTTCTAAATCGTGTAACGTTTCTATGGAAACGACAGGATTTTCTTTTGGGATACGACAATCACATTTCCGATCCACTAATCAGTCTTTACTGCATCCCTCACTAATACACATTGTCGAATTCATACGGAAATTGCGTCGCTACGAAATACTATGGGTTCTATGACTTCTCTTTCTAAATCGAGTATCGTTTCTATGGAAACGACTGGCTTTTCTTCTGCGATACGACAATCACATTTCCGATCCACTAATCCGTCTTTACTGCATCCCTCACTAATACACATTGACGAATTCATATGGAAATTGCGTCGCTATGAAATACTATGGGTTCTATGACTTCTCCTTCTAAATCGAGTATCGTTTCTATGGAAACGACTGGCTTTTCTTTTGCGATACGTGTATCTCCCTCTCGATGCACTCATCCTTCTTTACTGCATCCCCCACTCCCACTCATTGACGAATTCACACGGATTATGCGTCGCCATGAAATACTATGGGTTCTATTACGTCTCCTTCTAAATCGAGAATCGTTTCTATGGAAACGACTGGCTTTTCTTTAGCGATACGAGTATCTCCCTCTCGATGCACTAATCCTTCTTTACTGCATCCCTCACTCCCACTCATTGACGAATTCACACGGAAATTGCGTCGCTATGAAATACTATGGGTTCTATGACTCCTCCTTCTAAATCGAGAATCGTTTCTATGGAAACGACTGGCTTTTCTTTTGCGATACGAGTATCTCCCTCTCGATGCACTAATCCTTCTTTACTGCATCCCTCACTCCCACTCATTGACGAATTCACACGGAAATTGCGTCGCCATGAAATACTATGGGTTCTATGACTTCTCCTTCTAAACCGAGTAACGTTTCTATGGAAACGACAGGATTTTCTTTTGGGATACGACAATCACATTTCCGATCCACTAACCCGTTTTTACTGCATCCCTCACTAATACACATTGACGAATTCATACGGAAATTGCGTCGCTATGAAATACTATGGGTTCTATGACTTCTCCTTCTAAATCGAGTATCGTTTCTATGGAAACGACTGGCTTTTCTTTTGCGATACGAGTATCTCCCTCTCGATGCACTAATCCTTCTTTACTGCATCCCTCACTCCCACTCATTGACGAATTCACACGGAAATTGCGTTGCCATGAAATACTATGGGTTCTATGACTTCTTCTTCTAAATCGAGTAACGTTTCTATGGAAACAACAGGATTTTCTTTTGGGATACGACAATCACATTTCCGATCCACTAATCCGTCTTTACTGCATCCCCCACTAATACACATTGACGAATTCACACGGAAATTGCGTCGCCATGAAATACTATGGGTTCTATGACTTCTCCTTCTAAATCGTGTAACGTTTCTATGGAAACGACAGGATTTTCTTTTGGGATACGACAATCACATTTCCGATCCACTAATCCGTCTATACTGCATCCCTCACTAATACACATTGACGAATTCACACGGAAATTGCGTCGCCATGAAATACTATGGGTTCTATGACTTCTCCTTCTAAATCGAGTAACGTTTCTATGGAAACGACAAGATTTCTTTCGGATACGACAATCACATTTCCGATCCACTAATCCGTCTTTACTGCATCCCTCACTAATACACATTGACGAATTCACACGGAAATTGCGTCGCCATCAAATACTATGGGTTCTATGACTTCTCCTTCTAAATCGAGTAACGTTTCTATGGAAACGACTGGCTTTTCTTTTGCGAAACGAGTATATCCCTCTCGATGCACTAATCCTTCTTTACTGCATCCCTCACTCCCACTCATTGACGAATTCACACGGAAATTGCGTCGCCATTAAATACTATGGGTTCTATGACTTCTCCTTCTAAATCCAGTAACGTTTCTATGGAAACGACAGGATTTTCTTTTGGGATACGACAATCACATTTCCGATCCACTAATCCGTCTTTACTGCATCCCTCACTAATACACATTGACGAATTCACACGGAAATTGCGTCGCCATGAAATACTATGGGTTCTATGACTTCTCCTTCTAAATCGAGTATCGTTTCTATGGAAACGACTGGCTTTTCTTTTGCGATACGAGTATCTCCCTCTCGATGCACTAATCCTTCTTTACTGCATCCCTCACTCCCACTCATTGACGAATTCACACGGAAATTGCGTCGCCATGAAATACTATGGGTTCTATGACTTCACGTTCTAAATCGAGTATCGTTTCTATGGAAACGACTGGCTTTTCTTTTGGGATACGACAATCACATTTCCGATCCACTAATCCGTGTTTACTGCATCCCTCACTAATACACATTGACGAATCCATACGGAAATTGCGTCGCTATGAAATAATATGGGTTCTATGACTTCTCCTTCTAAATCGAGTATCGTTTCTATGGAAACGACTGGCTTTTCTTTTGCGATACGACAATCACATTTCCGATCCACTAATCCGTCTTTACTGCATCCCTCACTAATACACATTGACGAATTCATACGGAAATTGCGTCGCCATGAAATACTATGGGTTCTATGACTTCTCCTTCTAAATCGAGTAACGTTTCTATGGAAACGACTGGCTTCTCTTTTGCGATACGACAATCACATTTCCGATCCACTAATCCGTCTTTACTGCATCCCTCACTAATACACATTGACGAATTCACACGGAAATTGCGTCGCCATGAAGTACTATGGGTTCTATGACTTCTCCTTCTAAATCGAGTAACGTTTCTATGGAAACGACAAGATTTTCTTTTGGGATACGACAATCACATTTCCGATCCCCTAATCCGTCTTTACTGCATCCCAAACTAATATACATTGACGAATTCATACGGAAATTGCGTCGCTATGAAATACTATGGGTTCTATGACTTCTCCTTCTAAATCGAGTATCGTTTCTATGGAAACGACTGGCTCTTCTTTTGCGATACGAGTATCTCCCTCTCGATGCACTAATCCTTCTTTACTGCATCCCTCACTCCCACTCATTGACGAATTCACACGGAAATTGCGTTGCTATGAAATACTATGGGTTCTATGACTTCTCCTTCTAAATCGAGTATCGTTTCTATGGAAACGACTGGCTTTTCTTTTGCGATACGAGTATCTCCCTCTCGATGCACTAATCCTTCTTTACTGCATCCCGCACTCCCACTCATTGACGAATTCACACGGAAATTGCGTCGCTATGAAATCTATGGGTTCTATGACTTCTCCTTCTAAATCGAGTAACGTTTCTATGGAAACGACTGGCTTTTCTTTTGCGATACGAGTATTTCCCTCTCGATGCACTAATCCTTCTTTACTGCACCCCTCACTCCCACTCATTGACGAATTCACACGGAAATTGCGTCGCCATGAAATACTATGGGTTCTATGACTTCTCCTTCTAAATCGAGTAACGTTTCTATGGAAACGACAGGATTTTCGTTTGCGATACGAGTATCTCCCTCTCGATGCACTAATCTTTCTTTACTGCATCCCTCACTCCCACTCATTGACGAATTCACACGGAAATTGCGTCGCCATGAATTACTATGGGTTCTATGACGTCTTCTTCTGAATCGAGTAACGTTTCTATGGAAACGACAGGATTTTCTTTTGGGATACGACAATCACATTTCCGATCCACTATTCCGTCTTTACTGCATCCCTCACTAATACACATTGACGAATTCATACGGAAATTGCGTCGCTATGAAATACAATGGGTTCTATGACTTCTCCTTCTAAATCGAGTATCGTTTCTATGGAAACGACTGGCTTTTCTTTTGCGATACGAGTATCTCGCTCTCGATGTACTAATAATTCTTTACTGCATCCCTCACTCCCACTCATTGTCGAATTCACACGGAAATTGCGTCGCCATGAAATACAATGGGTTCTATGACTTCTCCTTCTAAATCGAGTAACGTTTCTATGGAAACGACAGGATTTTCTTTTGGGATACGACAATCACATTTCCGATCCACTAATCCGTCTTTACTGCATCCCTCACTAATACACATTGACGAATTCACACGGAAATTGCGTCGCCATGAAATACAATGGGTTCTATGACTTCTCCTTCTAAATCGAGTAACGTTTCTATGGAAACGACAGGATTTTCTTTTGGGATACGACAATCACATTTCCGATCCACTAGTCCGTCTTTACTGCATCCCTCACTAATACACATTGACGAATTCACACGGAAATTGCGTCGCCATGAAATACTATGGGTTCTATGACTTCTCCTTCTAAATCGAGTAACTTTTCTATGGAAACGACAGGATTTTCTTTTGGGATACGATAATCACATTTCCGATCCACTAATCCGTCTTTACTGCACCCCTCACTAATACACATTGACGAATTCACACGGAAATTGCGTCGCCATGAAATACTATGGGTTCTATGACTTCTCCTTCTAAATCGAGTTACGTTGCTATGGAAACGAAAGATTTTCTTTTGGGATACGACAATCGCATTTCCGATCCACTAATCCGTCTTTACTGCATCCCTCACTAATACACATTGACGAATTCACACGGAAATTGCGTCGCCATGAAATACTATGGGTTCTATGACTTCTCCTTCTAAATCGAGTAACGTTTCTATGGAAACGACAGGATTATCTTTTGGGATACGACAATCACATTTCCGATCCACTAATCCGTCTTTACTGCATCCCTCACTAATACACATTGACGAATTCACACGGAAATTGCGTCGCCATGAAATACTATGGGCTCTATGACTTCTCCTTCTAAATCGAGTAACGTTTCTATGGAAACGACAGGATTTTCTTTTGGGATACGACAATCACATTTCCGATCCACTAATCCGTCTTTACTGCATCCCTCACTAATACACATTGACGAATTCACACGGAAATTGCAACGCCATGAAATACTATGGGTTCTATGACTTCTCCTTCTAAATCGAGTATCGTTTCTGTGGAAACGACTGGCTTTTCTTTTGCGATACGAGTATATCCCTCTCGATGCACTAATCCTTCTTTACTGCATCCCTCACTCCCACTCATTGACGAATTCACACGGAAATGGCGTCGCCATGAAGTACTATGGGTTCTATGACTTCTCCTTCTAAATCGAGTAACGTTTCTATGGAAACGACAGGATTTTCTTTTGGGATACGACAATCACATTTCCGATCCACTAATCCGTCTTTACTGCATCCCTCACTAATACACATTGACGAATTCACTCGGAAATTGCGTCGCCATGAAATATTATGGGTTCTATGACTTCTCCTTCTAAATCGAGGAACGTTTCTATGGAAACGACAGGATTTTCTTTTGCGATACGACAATCACATTTCCGATCCACTAATCCGTCTTTACTGCATCCCCCACTAATACACATTGACGAATTCACTCGGAAATTGCGTCGCCATGAAATACTATGGGTTCTATGACTTCTCCTTCTAAATCGAGTAACGTTTCTATGGAAACGACTGGCTTTTCTTTTGCGAAACGAGTATCTCCCTCTCGATCCACTAATCCTTCTTTACTGCATCCCTCACTCCCACTCATTGACGAATTCACACGGAAATTGCGTCGCCATGAAATACTATGGGTTCTATGACTTCTCCTTCTAAATCGAGTAACGTTTCTATGGATATGACAGGATTTTCTTTTGGGATACGACAATCACATTTCCGATCCACTAATCCGTCTTTACTGCATCCCTCACTAATACACATTTACGAATTCACACGGAAATTTCGTCGCCATGAAATACTATGGGTTCTACGACTTCTCCTTCTAAATCGAGTATCGTTTCTATGGAAACGACTGGCTTTTCTTTTGGGATACGACAATCGCATTTCCGATCCACTAATCCGTCTTTACTGCATCCTTCACCAATACACATTGACGAATTCATACGGAAATTGCGTCGCTATGAAATACTATGGGTTCTATGACTTCTCCTTCTAAATCGAGCATCGTTTCTATGGAAACGAATGGCTTTTCTTTTGCGATACGACAATCACATTTCCGATCCACTAATCCGTCTTTACTGCATCCCTCACTAATAAACATAGACGAATTCACACGGAAATTGCGTCGCCATGAAATACTATGGGTTCTATGACTTCTCCTTCTAAATCGAGTATCGTTTCTATGGAAACGACTGGCTTTTCTTTTGCGATACGACAATCTCATTTCCGATCCACTAATCCGTCTTTACTGCATCCCTCACTAATACACATTGACGAATTCACACGGAAATTGCGTCGCCATGAAATACAATGGGTTCTATGACTTCTCCTTCTAAATCGAGTATCGTTTCTATGGAAACGACTGGCTTTTCTTTTGCGATACGAGTATCTCCCTCTCGATGCACTAATCCTTCTTTACTGCATCCCTCACTCCCACTCATTGACGAATTCACACGAAATTGCGTCGCCATGAAATACTATGGGATCTATGACTTCTCCTTCTAAATCGAGTATCGTTTCTAAGGAAACGACTGGCTTTTCTATTGCGATACGACAATCACATTTCAGATCCACTAATCCGTCTTTACTGCATCCCTCACTAATACACATTGACGAATTCATACGGAAATTGCGTCGCCATGAAATACTATGGGTTCTATGACTTCTCCTTCTTAATCGAGTATCGTTTCTATGGAAACGACTGGCTTTTCTTTTGCGATATGACAATCACATTTCCGATCCACTAATCCGTCTTTACTGCATCCCTCACTAATACACATTGACGAATTCACACGGAAATTGCGTCGCCATGAAATACTATGGGTTCTATGACTTCTCCTTCTAAATCGTGTAACGTTTCTATGGAAACGACAGGATTTTCTTTTGGGATACGACAATCACATTTCCGATCCACTAATCCGTCTTTACTGCATCCCTCACTAATACACATTGACGAATTCATACGCAAATTGCGTCGCTATGAAATACTATGGGTTCTATGACTTCTCCTTCTAAATCGAGTATCGTTTCTATGGAAACGACTGGCTTTTCTTTTGCGATACGACAATCACATTTCCGATCCACTAATCCGTCTTTACTGCATCCCTCACTAATACACATTGACGAATTCATATGGAAATTGCGTCGCTATGAAATACTATGGGTTCTATGACTTCTCCTTCTAAATCGAGTATCGTTTCTATGGAAACGACTGGCTTTTCTTTTGCGATACGTGTATCTCCCTCTCGATGCACTAATCCTTCTTTACTGCATCCCTCACTCCCACTCATTGACGAATTCACACGGAAATTGCGTCGCCATGAAATACTATGGGTTCTATGACTTCTCCTTCTAAATCGAGTAACGTTTCTATGGAAACGACAGGATTTTCTTTTGGGATATGACAATCACATTTCCGATCCACTAATCCGTCTTTACTGCATCCCTCACTAATACACATTGACGAATTCACACGGAAATTGTGTCGCCATGAAATACTATGGGTTCTATGATTTCTCTTCCTAAATCGAGTAACGTTTCTATGGAAACGACAGGATTTTCTTTTGGGATACGACAATCACATTTCCGATCCACTAATCCGTCTTTACTGCATCCCTCACTAATACACATTGACGAATTCACACGGAAATTGCGTCGCCATGAAATACTATGGGTTCTATGACTTCTCCTTCTAAATCGAGTTACGTTGCTATGGAAACGAAAGATTTTCTTTTGGGATACGACAATCGCATTTCCGATCCACTAATCCGTCTTTACTGCATCCCTCACTAATACACATTGACGAATTCACACGGAAATTGCGTCGCCATGAAATACTATGGGTTCTATGACTTCTCCTTCTAAATCGAGTGACGTTTCTATGGAAACGGCAGGATTTTCTTTTGGGATACGACAATCACATTTCCGATCCACTAATCCGTCTTTACTGCATCCCTCACTAATACACAATGACGAATTCACACGGAAATTGCGTCGCCATGAAATACTATGGGCTCTATGACTTCTCCTTCTAAATCGAGTAACGTTTCTATGGAAACGACAGGATTTTCTTTTGGGATACAACAATCACATTTCCGATCCACTAATCCGTCTTTACTGCATCCCTCACTAATACACATTGACGAATTCACACGGAAATTGCAACGCCATGAAATACTATGGGTTCTATGACTTCTCCTTCTAAATCGAGTATCATTTATGTGGAAACGACTGGCTTTTCTTTTGCGATACGAGTATATCCCTCTCGATGCACTAATCCTTCTTTACTGCATCCCTCACTCCCACTCATTGACGAATTCACACGGAAATTGCGTCGCCATGAAGTACTATGGGTTCTATGACTTCTCCTTCTAAATCGAGTAACGTTTCTATGGAAACGACAGGATTTTCATTTGGGATACGACAATCACATTTCCGATCCACTAATCCGTCTTTACTGCATCCCTCACTAATACACATTGACGAATTCACACGGAAATTGCGTCGCCATGAAATATTATGGGTTCTATGACTTCTCCTTCTAAATCGAGTAACGTTTCTATGGAAACGACAGGATTTTCTTTTGCGATACGACAATCACATTTCCGATCCACTAATCCGTCTTTACTGCATCCCTCACTAATACACATTGACGAATTCACTAGGAAATTGCGTCGCCATGAAATACTATGGGTTCTATGACTTCTCCTTCTAAATCGAGTAACGTTTCTATGGAAACGACAAGATTTTCTTTTGGGATACGACAATCACATTTCCGATCCACTAATCCGTCTTTACTGCATCCCTCACTAATACACATTGACGAATTCACACGGGAATTGCGTCGCCATGAAATACTATGGGTTCTATGACTTCTCCTTCTAAATCGAGTACCGTTTCTATGGAAACGACTGGCTTTTCTTTTGCGAAACGAGTATCTCCCTCTCAATCCACTAATCCTTCTTTACTGCATCCCTCACTCCCACTCATTGACGAATTCACACGGAAATTGCGTCGCCATGAAATACTATGGGTTCTATGACTTCTCCTTCTAAATCGAGTAACGTTTCCATGGATATGACAGAATTTTCTTTTGGGATACGACAATCACATTTCCGATCCACTAATCCGTCTTTACTGCATCCCTCACTAATACACATTGACGAATTCACACGGAAATTGCGTCGCCATGAAATACTATGGGTTCTATGACTTCTCCTTCTAAATCGAGTATCGTTTCTATGGAAACGACTGGCTTTTCTTTTGCGATACGAGTATCTCCCTCTCGATGCACTAATCCTTCTTTACTGCATCCCTCACTCCCACTCATTGACTAATTCAAACGGAAATTGCGTCGCCATGAAATACTATGGGCTCTATGGCTTCTCCTTCTAAATCGAGTATCGTTTCTATGGAAACGACTGGGTTTTCTTTTGGGATACGACAATCACATTTCCGATCCACTAATCCGTCTTTACTGCATCCCTCACTAATACACATTAACGAATTCATACGGAAATTGCGTCGCTATGAAATACTATGGGTTCTATGACTTCTCCTTCTAAATCGAGCATCGTTTCTATGGAAACGACTGGCTTTTTTTTTGCGATACGACAATCACATTTCCGATCCACTAATCCGTCTTTACTGCATCCCTCACTAATAAACATTGACGAATTCACACGGAAATTGCGTCGCCATGAAATACTATGGGTTCTATGACTTCTCCTTCTAACTCGAGTATCGTTTCTATGGAAACGACTGGCTTTTCTTTTGCGATACGACAATCTCATTTCCGATCCACTAATCCGTCTTTACTGCATCCCTCACTGATACACATTGACGAATTCACACGGAAATTGCGTCGCCATGAAATACTATGGGTTCTATGACTTCTCCTTCTAAATCGAGTATCGTTTCTATGGAAACAACTGGCTTTTCTTTTGCGATACGAGTATCTCCCTCTCGATGCACTAATCCTTCTTTACTGCATCCCTCACTCCCACTCATTGACAAATTCACACGGAAATTGCGTCGCCATGAAATACTATGGGATCTATGACTTCTCCTTCTAAATCGAGTATCGTTTCTATGGAAACGACTGGCTTTTCTATTGCGATACGACAATCACATTTGAGATCCACTAATCCGTCTTTACTGCATCCCTCACTAATACACATTGACGAATTCATACGGAAATTGCGTCGCCATGAAATACTATGGGTTCTATGACTTCTCCTTCTAAATCGAGTATCGTTTCTATGGGAACGACTGGCATTTCTTTTGCGATACGACAATCACATTTCCGATCCACTAATCCGTCTTTACTGCATCCCTCACTAATACACATTGACGAATTCACACGGAAATTGCGTCGCCATGAAATACTATGCGTTCTATGACTTCTCCTTCTAAATCGGGTAACGTTTCTATGGAAACGACAGGATTTTCTTTTGGGATATGACAATCACATTTCCGATCCACTAATCCGTCTTTACTGCATTCCTCACTAATACACATTGACGAATTCATACGCAAATTGCGTCGCTATGAAATACTATGGGTTCTATGACTTCTCCTTCTAAATCGAGTATCGTTTCTATGGAAACGACTGGCTTTTCTTTTGCGATACGACAATCACATTTCCGATCCACTAATCCGTCTTTACTGCATCCCTCACTAATACACATTGACGAATTCATATGGAAATTGCGTCGCTATGAAATACTATGGGTTCTATGACTTCTCCTTCTAAATCGAGTATCGTTTCTATGGAAACGACTGGCTTTTCTTTTGCGATACGTGTATCTCCCTCTCGATGCACTAATCCTTCTTTACTGCATCCCTCACTCCCACTCATTGACGAATTCACACGGATTATGCGTCGCCATGAAATACTATGGGTTCTATGACCTCTCCTTCTAAATCGAGTATCGTTTCTATGGAAACGACTGGCTTTTCTTTAGCGATACGAGTATCTCCCTCTCGATGCACTAATCCTTCTTTACTGCATCCCTCACTCCCACTCATTGACGAATTCACACGGAAATTGCGTCGCTATGAAATACTATGGGTTCTATGACTTCTCCTTCTAAATCGAGTATCGTTTCTATGGAAACGACTGGCTTTTCTTTTGCGATACGAGTATCTCCCTCTCGATGCACTAATCCTTCTTTACTGCATCCCTCACTCCCACTCATTGACGAATTCACACGGAAATTGCGTCGCCATGAAATACTATGGGTTCTATGACTTCTCCTTCTAAATCGAGTAACGTTTCTATGGAAACGACAGGATTTTCTTTTGGGATACGACAATCACATTTCCGATCCACTAACCCGTCTTTACTGCATCCCTCACTAATACACATTGACGAATTCATACGGAAATTGCGTCGCTATGAAATACTATGCGTTCTATGACTTCTCCTTCTAAATCGAGTATCGTTTCTATGGAAACGACTGGCTTTTCTTTTGCGATACGAGTATCTCCCTCTCGATGCACTAATCCTTCTTTACTGCATCCCTCACTCCCACTCATTGACGAATTCACACGGAAATTGCGTTGCCATGAAATACTATGGGTTCTATGACTTCTCCTTCTAAATCGAGTAACGTTTCTATAGAAACGACAGGATTTTCTTTTGGGATACGACAATCACATTTCCGATCCACTAATCCGTCTTTACTGCATCCCTCACTAATACACATTGACGAATTCACACGGAAATTGCGTCGCCATGAAATACTATGGGTTCTATGACTTCTCCTTCTAAATCGAGTAATGTTTCTATGGAAACAACAAGATTTTCTTTTCGGATACGACAATCACATTTCCGATCCACTAATCCGTCTTTACTGCATCCCTCACTAATACAGATTGACGAATTCACACGGAAATTGCGTCGCCATCAAATACTATGGGTTCTATGACTTCTCCTTCTAAATCGAGTAACGTTTCTATGGAAACGACTGGCTTTTCTTTTGCGAAACGAGTATCTCCCTCTCGATGCACTAATCCTTCTTTACTGCATCCCTCACTCCCACTCATTGACGAATTCACACGGGAATTGCGTCGCCATGAAATACTATGGGTTCTATGACTTCTCCTTCTAAATCGAGTAACGTTTCTATATAAACGACAGGATTTTCTTTTGGGATACGACAATCACATTTCCGATCCACTAATCCGTCTTTACTGCATCCCCCACTAATACACATTGACGAATTCACAAGGAAATTGCGTCGCCATGAAATACTATGGGTTCTATGACTTCCCCTTCTAAATCGAGTATCGTTTCTATGGAAACGACTGGCTTTTCTTTTGCGATACGAGTATCTCCCTCTCGATGCACTAATCCTTCTTTACTGCATCCCTCACTCCCACTCATTGACGAATTCACACGGAAATTGCGTCGCCATGAAATACTATGGGTTCTATGACTTCTCCTTCTAAATCGAGTATCGTTTCTATGGAAACGACTGGCTTTTCTTTTGGGATACGACAATCACATTTCCGATCCACTAATGCGTCTTTACTGCATCCCTCACTAATACACATTGACGAATCCATACGGAAATTGCGTCGCTATGAAATAATATGGGTTCTATGACTTCTCCTTCTAAATCGAGTATCTTTTCTATGGAAACGACTGGCTTTTCTTTTGCGATACGACAATCTCAATTCCGATCCACTAATCCGTCTTTACTACATCCCTCACTAATACACATTGACGAATTCACACGGAAATTGCGTCGCCATGAAATACTATGGGTTCTATGACTTCTCCTTCTAAATCGAGTATCGTTTCTATGGAAACGACTGGCTTTTCTTTTGCGATACGAGTATCTCCCTCTCGATGCACTAATCCTTCTTTACTGCATCCCTCACTCCCAGTCATTGACGAATTCACACGGAAATTGCGTCGCCATGAAATACTATGGGTTCTATGACTTCTCCTTCTAAATCGAGTAACGTTTCTATGGAAACGACAAGATTTTCTTTTGGGATACGACAATCACATTTCCGATCCACTAATCCGTCTTTACTGGATCCCTCACTAATATACATTGACGAATTCATACGGAAATTGCGTCGTTATGAAATACTATGGGTTCTATGACTTCTCATTCTAAATCGAGGATCGTTTCAATGGAAACGACTGGCTTTTCTTTTGCGATACGACAATCACATTTCCGATCCACTAATCCGTCTTTACTGCATCCCTCACTAATACACATTGACGAATTCACACGGAAATTGCGTCGCCATGAAATACTATGGGTTCTATGACTTCTCCTTCTAAATCGAGTAACGTTTCTATGGAAACGACAGGATTTTCTTTTGGGATACGACAATCACATTTCCGATCCACTAATCCGTCTTTACTGCATCCCTCACTAATACACATTGACGAATTCATACGGAAATTGCGTCGCTATGAAATACTATGGGTTCTATGACTTCTCCTTCTAAATCGAGTATCGTTTCTATGGAAACGACTGGCTTTTCTTTTGCGATACGAGTATCTCCCTCTCGATGCACTAATCCTTCTTTACTGCATCCCTCACTCCCACTCATTGACGAATTCACACGGAAATTGCGTCGCTATGAAATACTATGGGTTCTATGACTTCTCCTTCTTAATCGAGTAACGTTTCTATGGAAACGACACGATTTTCTTTTGGGATACGACAATCACATTTCCGATCCACTAATCCGTCTTTACTGCAACCCTCACTAATACACATTGACGAATTCACACGGAAATTGCGTCGCCATGAAATACTATGGGTTCTATGACTTCTCCTTCTAAATCGAGTATCGTTTCTATGGAAACGACTGGCTTTTCTTTTGCGATACGACAATCACATTTCCGATCCACTAATCCGTCTTTACTGCATCCCTCACTAATACACATTGACGAATTCATACGGAAACTGCGTCGCAATGAAATACTATGGGTTCTATGACTTCTTCTTCTAAATCGAGTATCGTTTCTATGGAAACGACTGGCATTTCTTTTGCGATACGACAATCACATTTCCGATCCACTAATCCGTCTTTACTGCATCCCTCACTAATACACATTGACGAATTGACACGGAAATTGCGTCGCCATGAAATACTATGGGTTCTATGACTTCTTCTTCTAAATCGAGTAACGTTTCTATTAAAACGACAGGATTTTCTTTTGGGATACGACAATCACATTTCCGATCCACTAATCCGTCTTTACTGCATCCCTTACTAATACACATTGACGAATTCATACGGAAATTGCGTCGCTATGAAATACTATGGGTTCTATGACTTCTCCTTCTAAATCGAGTATCGTTTCTATGGAAACGACTGGCTTTTCTTTTGCGATACGACAATCACATTTCCGATCCACTAATCCGTCTTTACTGCATCCCTCACTAATACACATTGACGAAATCATACTGAAATTGCGTCGCTATGAAATACTGTGGGTTCTATGACTTCTCCTTCTAAATCGAGTAACGTTTCTATGGAAACGACAGGATTTTCTTTTGGGATACGACAATCACATTTCTGATCCACTAATCCGTCTTTACTGCATCCCTCACTATTACACATTGACGAATTCACACGGAAATTGCGTCGCCATGAAATACTATGGGTTCTTTGACTTCTCCTTCTAAATCGACTATCGTTTCTATGGAAACGACTGGCTTTTCTTTTGCGATACGAGTATCTCCCTCTCGATGCACTAATTCTTCTTTACTGCATCCCTCACTCCCACTCATTGACGAATTCACACGGAAATAGCGTTGCCATGAAATACTATGGGTTCTATGACTTCTCCTTCTAAATCGAGTAACGTTTCTATGGAAACGACAGGATTTTCTTTTGGGATACGACAATCACATTTCCGATCCACTAATCCGTCTTTACTGCATCCCTCACTAATACACATTGACGAATTCACACGGAAATTGCGTCGCCATGAAATACTATGGGTTCTATGACTTCTCCTTCTAAATCGAGTAACGTTTCTATGGAAACGACAGGATTTTCTTTTGGGATACGACAATCACATTTCCGATTCACTAATCCGACTATACTGCATCCCTCACTAATACACATTGACGAATTCACACGGAAATTGCGTCGCCATGAAATACTATGGGTTCTATGACTTCTCCTTCTAAATAGAGTAACGTTTCTATGGAAACGACAAGATTTTCTTTTCGGATACGACAATCACGTTTCCGATCCACTAATCCGTCTTTACTGCATCCCTCACTAATACACATTGACGAATTCAAACGGAAATTGCGTCGCCATCAAATACTATGGGTTCTATGACTTCTCCTTCTAAATCGAGTAACGTTTCTATGGAAACGACTGGCTTTTCTTTTGCGAAACGAGTATCTCCCTCTCGATGCACTAATCCTTCTTTACTGCATCCCTCACTCCCACTCATTGACGAATTCACACGGAAATTGCGTCGCCATGAATGCTATGGGTTCTATGACTTCTCCTTCAAAATCGAGTAACGTTTCTATGGAAACGACAGGATTTTCTTTTGGGATACGACAATCACATTTCCGATCCACTAATCCGTCTTTACTGCATCCCTCACTAATACACATTGACGAATTCACACGGAAATTGCGTCGCCATGAAATACTATGGGTTCTATGACTTCTCCTTCTAAATCGAGTATCGTTTCTATGGAAACGACTGGCTTTTCTTTTGCGATACGAGTATCTCCCTCTCGATGCACTAATCCTTTTTTACTGCATCCCTCACTCCCACTCATTGACGAATTCACACGGAAATTGCGTCGCCATGAAATACTATGGGTTCTATGACTTCTCCTTCTAAATCGAGTATCGTTTCGATGGAAACGACTGGCTTTTCTTTTGGGATACGACAATCACATTTCCGATCCACTAATCCGTCTTTACTGCATCCCTCACTAATACACATTGACGAATCCATACGGAAATTGCGTCGCTATGAAATAATATGGGTTCTATGACTTCTCCTTCTAAATCGAGTATCGTTTCTATGGAAACGACTGGCTTTTCTTTTGCGATACGACAATCACATTTCCGATCCACTAATCCGTCTTTACTGCATCCCTCACTAATACACATTGACGAATTCATACGGAAATTGCGTCGCCATGAAATACTATGGGTTCTATGACTTCTCCTTCTAAATCGAGTATCGTTTCTATGGAAACGACTGGCTTTTCTTTTGCGATACGAGTATCTCCCTCTCGATGCACTAATCCTTCTTTACTGCATCCCTCACTCCCAGTCATTGACGAATTCACACGGAAATTGCGTCGCCATGAAATACTATGGGTTCTATGACTTCTCCTTCTAAATCGAGTAACGTTTCTATGGAAACGACAAGATTTTCTTTTGGGATACGACAATCACATTTCCGATCCACTAATCCGTCTGTACTGCATCCCTCAGTAATATACATTGACGAATTCATACGGAAATTGCGTCGCTATGAAATACTATGGGTTCTATGACTTCTCCTTCTAAATCGAGTATCGTTTCTATGGAAACGACTGGCTTTTCTTTTGCGATACGACAATCACATTTCCGATCCACTAATCCGTCTTTACTGCATCCCTCACTAATACACATTGACGAATTCACACGGAAATTGCGTCGCCATGAAATACTATTGGTTCTATGACTTCTCCTTCTAAATCGAGTAACGTTTCTATGGAAACGTCAGGATTTTCTTTTGGGATACGACAATCACATTTCCGATCCACTAATCCGTCTTTACTGCATCCCTCACTAATACACATTGACGAATTCATACTGAAATTGCGTCGCTATGAAATACTATGGGTTCTATGACTTCTCCTTCTAAATCGAGTAACGTTTCTATGGAAAGGACAGGATTTTCTTTTGGGATACGACAATCACATTTCTGATCCACTAATCCGTCTTTACTGCATCCCTCACTATTACACATTGACGAATTCACTCGGAAATTGCGTCGCCATGAAATACTATGGGTTCTTTGACTTCTCCTTCTAAATCGACTATCGTTTCTATGGAAACGACTGGCTTTTCTTTTGCGATACGAGTATCTCCCTCTCGATGCACTAATTCTTCTTTACTGCATCCCTCACTCCCACTCATTGACGAATTCACACGGAAATTGCGTTGCCATGAAATACTATGGGTTCTATGACTTCTCCTTCTAAATCGAGTAACGTTTCTATGGAAACGACAGGATTTTCTTTTGGGATACGACAATCACATTTCCAGTCCACTAATCCGTCTTTACTGCATCCCTCACTAATACACATTGACGAATTCACACGGAAATTGCGTCGCCATAAAATACTATTGGTTCTATGACTTCTCCTTCTAAATCGAGTAACGTTTCTATGGAAACGACAGGATTTTCTTTTGGGATACGACAATCACATTTCCGATCCACTAATCCGTCTATACTGCATCCCTCACTAATACACATTGACGAATTCACACGGAAATTGCGTCGCCATGAAATACTATGGGTTCTATGACTTCTCCTTCTAAATCGAGTAACGTTTCTATGGAAACGACAAGATTTTCTTTTCGGATACGACAATCACATTTCCGATCCACTAATCCGTCTTTACTGCATCCCTCACTAATACACATTGACGAATTCAAACGGAAATTGCGTCGCCATCAAATACTATGGGTTCTATGACTTCTCCTTCTAAATCGAGTAACGTTTCTATGGAAACGACTGGCTTTTCTTTTGCGAAACGAGTATCTCCCTCTCGATGCACTAATCCTTGTTTACTGCATCCCTCACTCCCACTCATTGACCAATTCACACGGAAATTGCGTCGCCATGAATGCTATGGGTTCTATGACTTCTCCTTCTAAATCGAGTAACGTTTCTATGGAAACGACAGGATTTTCTTTTGGGATACGACAATCACATTTCCGATCCACTAATCCGTCTTTACTTCATCCCTCACTAATACACATTGACGAATTCACACGGAAATTGCGTCGCCATGAAATAATATGGGTTCTATGACTTCTCCTTCTAAATCGAGTATCGTTTCTATGGAAACGACTGGCTTTTCTTTTGCGATACGAGTATCTCCCTCTCGATGCACTAATCCTTCTTTACTGCATCCCTCACTCCCACTCATTGACGAATTCACACGGAAATTGCGTCGCCATGAAATACTATGGGTTCTATGACTTCTCCTTCTAAATCGAGTATCGTTTCTATGGAAACGACTGGCTTTTCTTTTGGGATACGACAATCACATTTCCGATCCACTAATCCGTCTTTACTGCATCCCTCACTAATACACATTGACGAATCCATACGGAAATTGCGTCGCTATGAAATAATATGGGTTCTATGACTTCTCCTTCTAAATCGAGTATCGTTTCTATGGAAACGACTGGCTTTTCTTTTGCGATACGACAATCACATTTCCGATCCACTAATCCGTCTCTACTGCATCCCTCACTAATACACATTGACGAATTCATACGGAAATTGCGTCGCCATGAAATACTATGGGTTCTATGACTTCTCCTTCTAAATCGAGTATCGTTTCTATGGAAACGACTGGCTTTTCTTTTGCGATACGAGTATCTCCCTCTCGATGCACTAATCCTTCTTTACTGCATCCATCACTCCCACTCATTGACGAATTCACACGGAAATTGCGTCGCCATGAATGCTATGGGTTCTATGACTTCTCCTTCTAAATCGAGTAACGTTTCTAAGGAAACGACAGGATTTTCTTTTGGGATACGACAATCACATTTCCGATCCACTAATCCGTCTTTACTGCATCCCTCACTAATACACATTGACGAATTCACACGGAAATTGCGTCGCCATGAAATACTATGGGTTCTATGACTTCTCCTTCTAAATCGAGTATCGTTTCTATGGAAACGACTGGCGTTTCTTTTGCGATACGAGTATCTCCCTCTCGATGCACTAATCCTTCTTTACTGCATCCCTCACTCCCACTCATTGACGAATTCACACGGAAATTGCGTCGCCATGAAATACTATGGGTTCTATGACTTCTCCTTCTAAATCGAGTATCGTTTCTATGGAAACGACTGGCTTTTCTTTTGGGATACGACAATCACATTTCCGATCCACTAATCCGTCTTTACTGCATCCCTCACTAATACACATTGACGAATCCATACGGAAATTGCGTCGCTATGAAATAATATGGGTTCTATGACTTCTCCTTCTAAATCGAGTATCGTTTCTATGGAAACGACTGGCTTTTCTTTTGCGATACGACAATCACATTTCCGATCCACTAATCCGTCTTTACTGCATCCCTCACTAATACACATTGACGAATTCATACGGAAATTGCGTCGCCATGAAATACTATGGGTTCTATGACTTCTCCTTCTAAATCGAGTAACGTTTCTATGGAAACGACAGGATTTTCTTTTGGGATACGACAATCACATTTCCGATCCACTAATCCGTCTTTACTGCATCCCTCACTAATACACATTGACGAATTCACACGGAAATTGCGTCGCCATGAAATACAATGGGTTCTATGACTTCTCCTTCTAAATCGAGTATCGTTTCTATGGAAACGACTGGCTTCTCTTTTGCGATACGAGAATCACATTTCCGATCCACTAATCCGTCTTTACTGCATCCCTCACTAATACACATTGACGAATTCACACGGAAATTGCGTCGTCATGAAATACTATGGGTTCTATGACTTCTCCTTCTAAATCGAGTATCGTTTCTATGGAAACGACTGGTTTTTCTTTTGCGATACGACAATCTCAATCCCGATCCATTAATCCGTCTTTACTACATCCCTCACTAATACACATTGGCGAATTCACACGGAAATTGCGTCGCCATGAAATACTATGGGTTCTATGACTTCTCCTTCTAAATCGAGTATCGTTTCTATGGAAACGACTGGCTTTTCTTTTGCGATACGAGTATCTCCCTCTCGATGCACTAATCCTTCTTTACTGCATCCCTCACTCCCAGTCATTAACGAATTCACACGGAAATTGCGTCGCCATGAAATACTATGGGTTCTATGACTTCTCCTTCTAAATCGAGTAACGTTTCTATGGAAACGACAAGATTTTCTTTTGGGATACGACAATCACATTTCCGATCCACTAATCCGTCTTTACTGCATCCCCCACTAATATACTTTGACGAATTCATACGGAAATTGCGTCGCTATGAAATACTATGGGTTCTATGACTTCTCCTTCTAAATCAAGTATCGTTTCTATGGAAACGACTGGCTTTTCTTTTGCGATACGACAATCACATTTCCGATCCACTAAACCGTCATTATTACATCCCTCACTAATACACATTGACGAATTCACACGGAAATTGCGTCGCCATGAAATACTATGGGTTCTATGACTTCTCCTTCTAAATCGAGTAACGTTTCTATGGAAACGACAGGATTTTCTTTTGGGATACGACAATCACATTTCCGATCCACTAATCCGTCTTTACTGCATCCCTCCCTAATACACATTGACGAATTCATACGGAAATTGCGTCGCTATGAAATACAATGGGTTCTATGACTTCTCCTTCTAAATCGAGTATCGTTTCTATGGAAACGACTGGCTTCTCTTTTGCGATACGAGAATCACATTTCCGATCCACTAATCCGTCTTTACTGCATCCCTCACTAATACACATTGACGAATTCACACGGAAATTGCGTCGCCATGAAATACTATGGGTTCTATGACCTCTCCTTCTAAATCGAGTATCGTTTCTATGGAAACGACTGGCTTTTCTTTAGCGATACGAGTATCTCCCTCTCGATGCACTAATCCTTCTTTACTGCATCCCTCACTCCCACTCATTGACGAATTCACACGGAAATTGCGTCGCTATGAAATACTATGGGTTCTATGACTTCTCCTTCTAAATCGAGTAACGTTTCTATGGAAACGACTGGCTTTTCTTTTGCGAAACGAGTATCTCCCTCTCGATGCACTAATCCTTCTTTACTGCATCCCTCACTCCCACTCATTGACGAATTCACACGGAAATTGCGTCGCCATGAATGCTATGGGTTCTATGACTTCTCCTTCTAAATCGAGTAACGTTTCTATGGAAACGACAGGATTTTCTTTTGGGATACGACAATCACATTTCCGATCCACTAATCCGTCTTTACTGCATCCCTCACTAATACACATTGACGAATTCACACGGAAATTGCGTCGCCATGAAATACTATGGGTTCTATGACTTCTCCTTCTAAATCGAGTATCGTTTCTATGGAAACGACTGGCTTTTCTTTTGCGATACGAGTATCTCCCTCTCGATGCACTAATCCTTCTTTACTGCATCCCTCACTCCCACTCATTGACGAATTCACACGGAAATTGCGTCGCCATGAAATACTATGGGTTCTATGACTTCTCCTTCTAAATCGAGTATCGTTTCTATGGAAACGACTGGCTTATCTTTTGGGATACGACAATCACATTTCCGATCCACTAATCCGTCTTTACTGCATCCCTCACTAATACACTTTGACGAATCCATACGGAAATTGCGTCGCTATGAAATAATATGGGTTCTATGACTTCTCCTTCTAAATCGAGTATCGTTTCTATGGAAACGACTGGCTTTTCTTTTGCGATACGACAATCACATTTCCGATCCACTAATCCGTCTCTACTGCATCCCTCACTAATACACATTGACGAATTCATACGGAAATTGCGTCGCCATGAAATACTATGGGTTCTATGACTTCTCCTTCTAAATCGAGTATCGTTTCTATGGAAACGACTGGCTTTTCATTTGCGATACGAGTATCTCCCTCTCGATGCACTAATCCTTCTTTACTGCATCCATCACTCCCACTCATTGACGAATTCACACGGAAATTGCGTCGCCATGAATGCTATGGGTTCTATGACTTCTCCTTCTAAATCGAGTAACGTTTCTAAGGAAACGACAGGATTTTCTTTTGGGATACGACAATCACATTTCCGATCCACTAATCCGTCTTTACTGCATCCCTCACTAATACACATTGACGAATTCACACGGAAATTGCGTCGCCATGAAATACTATGGGTTCTATGACTTCTCCTTCTAAATCGAGTATCGTTTCTATGGAAACGACTGGCTTTTCTTTTGGGATACGACAATCACATTTCCGATCCACTAATCCGTCTTTACTGCATCCCTCACTAATACACATTGACGAATCCATACGGAAATTGCGTCGCTATGAAATAATATGGGTTCTATGACTTCTCCTTCTAAATCGAGTATCGTTTCTATGGAAACGACTGGCTTTTCTTTTGCGATACGACAATCACATTTCCGATCCACTAATCCGTCTTTACTGCATCCCTCACTAATACACATTGACGAATTCATACGGAAATTGCGTCGCCATGAAATACTATGGGTTCTATGACTTCTCCTTCTAAATCGAGTAACGTTTCTATGGAAACGACAGGATTTTCTTTTGGGATACGACAATCACATTTCCGATCCACTAATCCGTCTTTAGTGCATCCCTCACTAATACACATTGACGAATTCACACGGAAATTGCGTCGCCATGAAATACAATGGGTTCTATGACTTCTCCTTCTAAATCGAGTATCGTTTCTATGGAAACGACTGGCTTCTCTTTTGCGATACGAGAATCACATTTCCGATCCACTAATCCGTCTTTACTGCATCCCTCACTAATACACATTGACGAATTCACACGGAAATTGCGTCGCCATGAAATACTATGGGTTCTATGACTTCTCCTTCTAAATCGAGTATCGTTTCTATGGAAACGACTGGTTTTTCTTTTGCGATACGACAATCTCAATCCCGATCCATTAATCCGTCTTTACTACATCCCTCACTAATACACATTGGCGAATTCACACGGAAATTGCGTCGCCATGAAATACTATGGGTTCTATGACTTCTCCTTCTAAATCGAGTATCGTTTCTATGGAAACGACTGGCTTTTCTTTTGCGATACGAGTATCTCCCTCTCGATGCACTAATCCTTCTTTACTGCATCCCTCACTCCCAGTCATTGACGAATTCACACGGAAATTGCGTCGCCATGAAATACTATGGGTTCTATGACTTCTCCTTCTAAATCGAGTAACGTTTCTATGGAAACGACAAGATTTTCTTTTGGGATACGACAATCACATTTCCGATCCACTAATCCGTCTGTACTGCATCCCCCACTAATATACATTGACGAATTCATACGGAAATTGCGTCGCTATGAAATACAATGGGTTCTATGACTTCTCCTTCTAAATCGAGTATCGTTTCTATGGAAACGACTGGCTTTTCTTTTGCGATACGACAATCACATTTCCGATCCACTAAACCGTCATTATTACATCCCTCACTAATACACATTGACGAATTCACACGGAAATTGCGTCGCCATGAAATACTATGGGTTCTATGACTTCTCCTTCTAAATCGAGTAACGTTTCTATGGAAACGACAGGATTTTCTTTTGGGATACGACAATCACATTTCCGATCCACTAATCCGTCTTTACTGCATCCCTCCCTAATACACATTGACGAATTCATACGGAAATTGCGTCGCTATGAAATACTATGGGTTCTATGACTTCTCCTTCTAAATCGAGTATCGTTTCTATGGAAACGACTGGCTTTTCTTTTGCGATACGAGTATCTCCCTCTCGATGCACTAATCCTTCTTTACTGCATCCCTCACTCCCACTCAATGACGAATTCACACGGAAATTGCGTCGCTATGAAATACTATGTGTTCTATGACTTCTCCTTCTAAATCGAGTAACGTTTCTATGGAAACGACAGGATTTTCTTTTGGGATACGACAATCACATTTCCGATCCACTAATCCGTCTTTACTGCATCCCTCACTAATATACATTGACGAATTCACACAGAAATTGCGTCGCCATGAAATACTATGGGTTCTATGACTGCTTCTTCTAAATCGAGTATCGTTTCTATGGAAACGACTGGCTTTTCTTTTGCGATACGACAATCACATTTCCGATCCACTAATCCGTTTTTACTGCATCCCTCACTAATACACATTGACGAATTCACACGGTAATTGCGTCGCCATGAAATACTATGGGTTCTATGACTTCTCCTTCTAAATCGAGTATCGTTTCTATGGAAACGACTGGCTTTTCTTTTGCGATCCGACAATCACATTTCCGATCCACTAATCCGTCTTTACTGCATCCCTCACTAATACACATTGACGAATTCACACGGAAATTGCGTCGCCATGAAATACTATGGGTTCTATGACTTCGCCTTCTAAATCGAGTATCGTTTCTATGGAAACGACTGGCTTTTCTTTTGCGATACGAGTATCCTTCTCTCGATGCACTAATCCTTCTTTACTGCATCCCTCACTCCCACTCATTGACGAATTCACACGGAAATTGCGTCGCCTTGAAATACTATGGGTTCTATGGCTTCTCCTTCTAAATCGAGTAACGTTTCTATGGAAACGACAGGATTTTCTTTTGGGATACGACAATCACATTTCCGATCCACTAATCCGTCTTTACTGCATCCCTCACTAATACACATTGACGAATTCGTACGGAAATTGCGTCGCTATGAAATACTATGGTTTCTATGACTTCTCCTTCTAAATCGAGTATCGTTTCTATGGAAACGACTGGCTTTTCTTTTGCGATACGACAATCACATTTCCGATCCACTAATCCGTCTTTACTGCATCCCTCATTAATACACATTGACGAATTCATACGGAAATTGCGTCGCTATGAAATACTATGGGTTCTCTGACTTCTCCTTCTAAATCGAGTATCGTTTCAATGGAAACGACTGGCTTTTCTTTTGCGATACGACAATCACATTTCCGATCCACTAATCCGTCTTTACTGCATCCCTCACTAATACGCATTGACGAATTCACACAGAAATTGCGTCGCCATGAAATCCTATGGGTTCTATGACTTCTCCTTCTAAATCGAGTAACGTTTCTATGGAAACATCAGGATTTTCTTTTGGGATACGACAATCACATTTCCGATCCACTAATCCGTCTTTACTGCATCCCTCACTAATACACATTGACGAATTCATACGGAAATTGCGTCGCTATGAAATACTATGGGTTCTATGACTTCTCCTTCTAAATCGAGTATCGTTTCTATGGAAACGACTGGCTTTTCTTTTGCGATACGAGTATCTCCCTCTCGATGCACTAATCCTTCTTTACTGCATCCCTCACTCCCACTCATTGACGAATTCACACGGAAATTGCGTCGCCATGAAATACTATGGGTTCTATGACTTCTCCTTCTAAATCGAGTATCGTTTCTATGGAAACGACTGGCTTTTCTTTTGCGATACGACAATCACATTTCCGATCCACTAATCTGTCTTTACTGCATCCCTCACTAATACACATTGACGAATTCACACGGAAATTGCGTCGCTATGAAATCCTATGGGTACTATGACTTCTCCTTCTAAATCGAGTATCGTTTCTATGGAAACGACTGGCTTTTCTTTTCCGATACGACAATCACATTTCCGATCCACTAATCCATCTTTACTGCATCCCTCACTAATACACATTGACGAATTCATACGGAAATTGCGTCGCTATGAAATACTATGGGTTCTATGACTTCTCCTTCTAAATCGAGTATCGTTTCTATGGAAACGACTGGCTTTTCTTTTGCGATACGTCAATCACATTTCCGATCCACTAATCCGTCTTTACTGCAACCCTCACTAATACACATTGACGAATTCACACGGAAATTGCGTCGCCATGATATACTATGGGTTCTATGACTTCTCCTTCTAAATCGAGTAACGTTTCTATGGAAATGACAGGATTTTCTTTTGGGATACGACAATCACATTTCCGATCCACTAATCCGTCTTTACTGCATCCCTCACTAATACACATTGACGAATTCATACGGAAATTGCGTCGCTATGAAATACTATGGGTTCTATGACTTCTCCTTCTAAATCGACTATCGTTTCTATGGAAACGACTGGCTTTTCTTTTGCGATACGAGTATCTCCCTCTCGATGCACTAATCCTTCTTTACTGCATCCCTCACTCCCACTCATTGACGAATTCACACGGAAATTGCGTCGCCACGAAATACTAAGGGTTCTATGACTTCTCCTTTTAAATCGAGTATCGTTTCTATGGAAACGACTGGCTTTTCTTTTGGGATATGACTATCACATTTCCGATCCACTAATCCGTCTTTACTGCATCCCTCACTAATACACATTGACGAATTCACACGGAAATTGCGTCGCCATGAAATACTTAGGGTTCTATGACTTCTCCTTCTAAATCGAGTATCGTTTCTATGGAAACGACTGGCTTTTCTTTTGCGATACGACAATCACATTTCCGATCCACTAATCCGTCTTTACTGCATCCCTCACTAATACACATTGACGAATTCATACGGAAATTGCGTCGCTATGAAATACTATGGGTTCTATGACTTCTCCTTCTAAATCGATTAACGTTTCTATGGAAACGACCGGATTTTCTTTTGGGATACGACGATCACATTTCCGATCCACTAATCCGTCTTTACTGCATCCCTCACTAATACACATTGACGAATTCACACGGAAATTGCGTCGCCATGAAATACTATGGGTTCTATGACTTCTCCTTCTAAATCGAGTAACGTTTCTATGGAAACGACAGGATTTTCTTTTGGGATACGACAATCACATTTCCGATCCACTAATCCGTGTTTACTGCATCCCTCACTAATACACATTGACGAATTCATACGGAAATTGCGTCGCCATGAAATACTATGGGTTCTATGACTTCTCCTTCTAAATCGAGTAACGTTTCTATGGAAACGACAGGATTTTCTTTTGGGATACGACAATCACATTTCCGATCCACTAATCCGTCTTTACTGCATCCCTCACTAATATACATTGACGAATTCACACAGAAATTGCGTCGCCATGAAATACTATGTGTTCTATGACTGCTCCTTCTAAATCGAGTATCGTTTCTATGGAAACGACTGGCTTTTCTTTTGCGATACGACAATCACATTTCCGATCCACTAATCCGTCTTTACTGCATCCCTCACTAATACACATTGACGAATTCACACGGTAATTGCGTCGCCATGAAATACTATGGGTTCTATGACTTCTCCTTCTAAATCGAGTATCGTTTCTATGGAAACGACTGGCTTTTCTTTTGCGATACGACAATCACATTTCCGATCCACTAATCCGTCTTTACTGCATCCCTCACTAATACACATTGACGAATTCACACGGAAATTGCGTCGCCATGAAATACTATGGGTTCTATGACTTCGCCTTCTAAATCGAGTATCGTTTCAATGGAAACGACTGGCTTTTCTTTTGCGATACGAGTATCCTTCTCTCGATGCACTAATCCTTCTTTACTGCATCCCTCACTCCCACTCATTGACGAATTCACACGGAAATTGCGTCGCCTTGAAATACTATGGGTTCTACGACTTCTCCTTCTAAATCGAGTAACGTTTCTATGGAAACGACAGGATTTTCTTTTGGGATACGACAATCACATTTCCGATCCACTAATCCGTCTTTACTGCATCCCTCACTAATACACATTGACGAATTCGTACGGAAATTGCGTCGCTATGAAATACTATGGGTTCTATGACTTCTCCTTCTAAATCGAGTATCGTTTCTATGGAAACGACTGGCTTTTCTTTTGCGATACGACAATCACATTTCCGATCCACTAATCCGTCTTTACTGCATCCCTCACTAATACGCATTGACGAATTCACACAGAAATTGCGTCGCCATGAAATCCTATGGGTTCTATGACTTCTCCTTCTAAATCGTGTAACGTTTCTATGGAAACGTCAGGATTTTCTTTTGGGATACGACAATCACATTTCCGATCCACTAATCCGTCTTTACTGCATCCCTCACTAATACACATTGACGAATTCATACGGAAATTGCGTCGCTATGAAATACTATGGGTTCTATGACTTCTCCTTCTAAATCGAGTATCGTTTCTATGGAAACGTATGGCTTTTCTTTTGCGATACGAGTATCTCCCTCTCGATGCACTAATCCTTCTTTACTGCATCCCTCACTCCCACTCATTGACGAATTCACACGGAAATTGCGTCGCCGTGAAATACTATGGGTTCTATGACTTCTCCTTCTAAATCGAGTATCGTGTCTATGGAAACGACTGGCTTTTCTTTTGCGATACGACAATCACATTTCCGATCCACTAATCCGTCTTTACTGCATCCCTCACTAATACACATTGACGAATTCACACGGAAATTGCGTCGCTATGAAATACTATGGGTACTATGACTTCTCCTTCTAAATCGAGTATCGTTTCTATGGAAACGACTGGCTTTTCTTTTCCGATACGACAATCACATTTCCGATCCACTAATCCATCTTTACTGCGTCCCTCACTAATACACATTGACGAATTCATACGGAAATTGCGTCGCTATTAAATACTATGGGTTCTATGACTTCTCCTTCTAAATCGAGTATCGTTTCTATGGAAACGACTGGCTTTTCTTTTGCGATACGACAATCACATTTCCGATCCACTAATCCGTCTTTACTGCAACCCTCACTAATACACATTGACGAATTCACACGGAAATTGCGTCGCCATGAAATACTATGGGTTCTATGACTTCTCCTTCTAAATCGAGTAACGTTTCTATGGAAACGACAGGATTTTCTTTTGGGATACGACAATCACATTTCCGATCCACTAATCCGTCTTTACTGCATCCCTCACTAATACACATTGACGAATTCATACGGAAATTGCGTCGCTATGAAATACTATGGGTTCTATGACTTCTCCTTCTAAATCGAGTATCGTTTCTATGGAAACGACTGGCTTTTCTTTTGCGATACGAGTATCTCCCTCTCGATGCACTAATCCTTCTTTACTGCATCCCTCACTCCCACTCATTGACGAATTCACACGGAAATTGCGTCGCCATGAGATACTATGGGTTATATGAATTCTCCTTCTAAATCGAGTATCGTTTCTATGGAAACGACTGGCTTTTCTTTTGCGATACGACAATCACATTTCCGATCCACTAATCCGTCTTTACTGCATCCCTCACTAATACACATTGACGAATTCACACGGAAATTGCGTCGGCATGAAATACTATGGGTTCTATGACTTCTCCTTCTAAATCGAGTAACGTTTCTATGGAAACGACAGGATTTTCTTTTGGGATACGACAATCACATTTCCGATCCACTAATCCGTCTTTACTGCATCCCTCACTAATACACATTGACGAATTCATACGGAAATTGCGTCGCTATGAAATACTATGGGTTCTATGACTTCTCCTTCTAAATCGAGTATCGTTTCTATGGAAACGACTGGCTTTTCTTTTGCGATACGACAATCACATTTCCGATCCACTAATCCGTCTTTACTGCATCCCTCACTAATACGCATTGACGAATTCACACAGAAATTGCGTCGCCATGAAATCCTATGGGTTCTATGACTTCTCCTTCTAAATCGAGTAACGTCTCTATGGAAACGTCAGGATTTTCTTTTGGGATACGACAATCACATTTCCGATCCACTAATCCGTCTTTACTGCATCCCTCACTAATACACATTGACGAATTCATACGGAAATTGCGTCGCTATGAAATACTATGGGTTCTATGACTTCTCCTTCTAAATCGAGTATCGTTTCTATGGAAACGACTGCCTTTTCTTTTGCGATACGAGTATCTCCCTCTCGATGCACTAATCCTTCTTTACTGCATCCCTCACTCCCACTCATTGACGAATTCACACGGAAATTGCGTCGCCATGAAATACTATGGGTTCTATGACTTCTCCTTCTAAATCGAGTATCGTTTCTATGGAAACGACTGGCTTTTCTTTTGCGATACGACAATCACATTTCCGATCCACTAATCCGTCTTTACTGCATCCCTCACTAATACACATTGACGAATTCACACGGAAATTGCGTCGCTATGAAATACTATGGGTACTATGAATTCTCCTTCTAAATCGAGTATCGTTTCTATGGAAACGACTGGCTTTTCTTTTCCGATACGACAATCACATTTCCGATCCACTAATCCATCTTTACTGCATCCCTCACTAATACACATTGACGAATTCATACGGAAATTGCGTCGCTATTAAATACTATGGGTTCTATGACTTCTCCTTCTAAATCGAGTATCGTTTCTATGGAAACGACTGGCTTTTCTTTTGCGATACGACAATCACATTTCCGATCCACTAATCCGTCTTTACTGCAACCCTCACTAATACACATTGACGAATTCACACGGAAATTGCGTCGCCATGAAATACTATGGGTTCTATGACTTCTCCTTCTAAATCGAGTAACGTTTCTATGGAAACGACAGTATTTTCTTTTGGGATACGACAATCACATTTCCGATCCACTAATCCGTCTTTACTGCATCCCTCACTAATACACATTGACGAATTCATACGGAAATTGCGTCGCTATGAAAGACTATGGGTTTTATGACTTCTCCTTCTAAATCGAGTATCGTTTCTATGGACACGACTGGCTTTTCTTTTGCTATACGACAATCACATTTCCGATCCACTAATCCGTCTTTACTGCATCCCTCACTAATACACATTGACGAATTCATACGGAAATTGCGTCGCTATGAAATACTATGGGTTCTATGACTCCTCCTTCTGAATCGAGTATCGTTTCTATGGAAACGACTGGCTTTTCTTTTGCGATACGAGTATCTCCCTCTCGATGCACTAATCCTTCTTTACTGCATCCCTCACTCCCACTCATTGACGAATTCACACGGAAATTGCGTCGCCATGAAATACTATGGGTTCTATGACTTCTCCTTCTAAATCGAGTATCGTTTCTATGGAAACGACTGGCTTTTGTTTTGCGATACGAGCATCTCCCTCTCGATGCACTAATCCTTCTTTACTGCATCCCTCACTCCCACTCATTGACGAATTCACACGGAAATTGCGTCGCTATGAAATATTATGGGTTCTACGACTTCTCCTTCTAATTCGAGTATCGTTTCTATGGATACGACTGGCTTTTCTTTTGCGATACGAGTATCTCCCTCTCGATGCACTAATCCTACTTTACTGCATCCCTCACTCCCACTCATTGACGAATTCACACGGAAATTGCGTCGCCATGAGATACTATGGGTTATATGAATTCTCCTTCTAAATCGAGTATCGTTTCTATGGAAACGACTGGCTTTTCTTTTGCGATACGACAATCACATTTCCGATCCACTAATCCGTCTTTACTGCATCCCTCACTAATACACATTGACGAATTCACACGGATATTGCGTCGGCATGAAATACTATGGGTTCTATGACTTCTCCTTCTAAATCGAGTAACGTTTCTATGGAAACGACAGGATTTTCTTTTGGGATACGACAATCACATTTCCGATCCACTAATCCGTCTTTACTGCATCCCTCACTAATACACATTGACGAATTCATACGGAAATTGCGTCGCTATGAAATACTATGGGTTCTATGACTTCTCCTTCTAAATCGAGTATCGTTTCTATGGAAACGACTGGCTTTTCTTTTGCGATACGACAATCACATTTCCGATCCACTAATCCGTCTTTACTGCATCCCTCACTAATACACATTGACGAATTCATACGGAAATTGCGTCGCTATGAAATACTATGGGTTCTATGACTTCTCCTTCTAAATCGAGTATCGTTTCTATGGAAACGACTGGCTTTTCTTTTGCGATACGACAATCACATTTCCGATCCACTAATCCGTCTTTACTGCATCCCTCACTAATACACATTGGCGAATTCACACGGAAATTGCGTCGCCATGAAATACTATGGGTTCTATGACTTCTCCTTCTAAATCGAGTATCGTTTCTATGGAAACGACTGGCTTTTCTTTTGCGATACGAGTATCTCCCTCTCGATGCACTAATCCTTCTTTACTGCATCCCTCACACCCACTCATTGACGAATTCACACGGAAATTGCGTCGCCATGAAATACTATGGGTTCTATGACTTCTCCTTCTAAATCGAGTATCGTTTCAATGAAAACGACTGGCTTTTCTTTTGGGATACGACAATCACATTTCCGATCCACTAATCCGTCTTTACTGCATCCCTCACTAATACACATTGACGAATCCATACGGAAATTGCGTCGCTATGAAATAATATGGGTTCTATGACTTCTCCTTCTAAATCGAGTATCGCTTCTATGGAAACGACTGGCTTTTCTTTTGCGATACGACAATCACATTTCCGATCCACTAATCCGTCTTTACTGCATCCCTCACTAATACACATTGACGAATTCATACGGAAATTGCGTCGCCATGTAATACTATGGGTTCTATGACTTCTCCTTCTAAATCGAGTAACGTTTCTATGGAAACGACAGGATTTTCTTTTGGGATACGACAATCACATTTCCGATCCACTAATCCGTCTTTACTGCATCCCTCACTAATACACATTGACGAATTCACACGGAAATTGCGTCGCCATGAAATTCAATGGGTTCTATGACTTCTCCTTCTAAATCGAGTATCGTTTCTATGGAAACGACTGGCTTCTCTTTTGCGATACGACAATCACATTTCCGATCCTCTAATCCGTCTTTACTGCATCCCTCACTAATACACATTGACGTATTCACACGGAAATTGCGTCGCCATGAAATACTATGGGTTCTATGACTTCTCCTTCTAAATCGAGTATCGTTTCTATGGAAACGACTGGCTTTTATTTTGCGATACGACAATCTCAATTCCGATCCACTAATCCGTCTTTACTACATCCCTCACTAATACACATTGACGAATTCACACGGAAATTGCGTCGCCATGAAATACTATGGGTTCTATGACTTCTCCTTCTAAATCGAGTATCGTTTCTATGGAAACGACTGGCTTTTCTTTTGCGATTCGAGTATCTCCCTCTCGATGCACTAATCCTTCATTACTGCATCCCTCACTCCCAGTCATTGACGAATTCACACGGAAATTGCGTCGCCATGAAATACTATGGGTTCTATGAATTCTCCTTCTAAATCGAGTAACGTTTCTATGGAAACGACAAGATTTTCTTTTGGGATACGACAATCACATTTCCGATCCACTAATCCTTCTTTACTGCATCCCTCACTAATATACATTGACGAATTCATACGGAAATTGCGTCGCTATGAAATACTATGGGTTCTATGACTTCTCCTTCTAAATCGAGTATCGTTTCTATGGAAACGACTGGCTTTTCTTTTGCGATACGACAATCACATTTCCGATCCACTAATCCGTCTTTACTGCATCCCTCACTAATACACATTGACGAATTCACACGGAAATTGCGTCGCCATGAAATACTATGGGTTCTATGACTTCTCCTTCTAAATCGAGTAACGTTTCTATGGAAACGACAGGATTTTCTTTTGGGATACGACAATCACATTTTCGATCCACTAATCCGTCTTTACTGCATCCCTCACTAATACACATTGACGAATTCATACGGAAATTGCGTCGCTATGAAATACTATGGGTTCTATGACTTCTCCTTCTAAATCGACTATCGTTTCTATGGAAACGACTGGCTTTTCTTTTGCGATACGAGTATCTCCCTCTCAATGCACTAATCCTTCTTTACTGCATCCCTCACTCCCACTCATTGACGAATTCACACGGAAATTGCGTTGCCATGAAATACTATGGGTTCTATGACTTCTCCTTCTAAATCGAGTATCGTTTCTATGGAAACGACTGGCTTTTCTTTTGCGATACGACAATCACATTTCCGATCCACTAATCCGTCTTTCCTGCATCCCTCACTAATACACATTGGCGAATTCACACGGAAATTGCGTCGCCATGAAATACTATGGGTTCTATGACTTCTCCTTCTAAATCGAGTATCGTTTCTATGGAAACGACTGGCTTTTCTTTTGCGATACGAGTATCTCCCTCTCGATGCACTAATCCTTCTTTACTGCATCCCTCACACCCACTCATTGACGAATTCACACGGAAATTGCGTCGCCATGAAATACTATGGGTTCTATGACTTCTCCTTCTAAATCGAGTATCGTTACAATGAAAACGACTGGCTTTTCTTTTGGGATACGACAATCACATTTCCGATCCACTAATCCGTCTTTACTGCATCCCTCACTAATACACATTGACGAATCCATACGGAAATTGCGTCGCTATGAAATAATATGGGTTCTATGACTTCTCCTTCTAAATCGAGTATCGCTTCTATGGAAACGACTGGCTTTTCTTTTGCGATACGACAATCACATTTCCGATCCACTAATCCATCTTTACTGCATCCCTCACTAATACACATTGACGAATTCATACGGAAATTGCGTCGCCATGTAATACTATGGGTTCTATGACTTCTCCTTCTAAATCGAGTAACGTTTCTATGGAAACGACAGGATTTTCTTTTGGGATACGACAATCACATTTCCGATCCACTAATCCGTCTTTACTGCATCCCTCACTAACACACATTGACGAATTCACACGGAAATTGCGTCGCCATGAAATACAATGGGTTCTATGACTTCTCCTTCTAAATCGAGTATCGTTTCTATGGAAACGACTGGCTTCTCTTTTGCGATACGACAATCACATTTCCGATCCACTAATCCGTCTTTACTGCATCCCTCACTAATACACATTGACGTATTCACACGGAAATTGCGTCGCCATGAAATACTATGGGTTCTATGACTTCTCCTTCTAAATCGAGTATCGTTTCTATGGAAACGACTGGCTTTTCTTTTGCGATACGACAATCTCAATTCCGATCCACTAATCCGTCTTTACTACATCCCTCACTAATACACATTGACGAATTCACACGGAAATTGCGTCGCCATGAAATACTATGGGTTCTATGACTTCTCCTTCTAAATCGAGTATCGTTTCTATGGAAACGACTGGCTTTTCTTTTGCGATGCGAGTATCTCCCTCTCGATGCACTAATCCTTCTTTACTGCATCCCTCACTCCCAGTCATTGACGAATTCACACGGAAATTGCGTCGCCATGAAATACTATGGGTTCTATGAATTCTCCTTCTAAATCGAGTAACGTTTCTATGGAAACGACAAGATCTTCTTTTGGGATACGACAATCACATTTCCGATCCACTAATCCGTCTTTACTGCATCCCTCACTAATATACATTGACGAATTCATACGGAAATTGCGTCGCTATGAAATACTATGGGTTCTATGACTTCTCCTTCTAAATCGAGTATCGTTTCTATGGAAACGACTGGCTTTTCTTTTGCGATACGACAATCACATTTCCGATCCACTAATCCGTCTTTACTGCATCCCTCACTAATACACATTGACGAATTCATACGGAAACTGCGTCGCTATGAAATACTATGGGTTCTATGACTTCTTCTTCTAAATCGAGTATCGTTTCTATGGAAACGACTGGCTTTTCTTTTGCGATACGACAATCACATTTCCGATCTACTAATCCGTCTTTACTGCATCCCTGACTAATACACATTGACGAATTGACACGGAAATTGCGTCGCCATGAAATACTATGGGTTCTATGGCTTCTTCTTCTAAATCGAGTAACGTTTCTATGGAAACGACAGGATTTTCTTTTGGGATACGACAATCACATTTCCGATCCACTAATCCGTCTTTACTGCATCCCTTACTAATACACTTTGACGAATTCATACCGAAATTGCGTCGCTATGAAATACTATGGGTTTAATGACTTCTCCTTCTAAATCGAGTATCGTTTCTATGGAAACGACTGGCTTTTCCTTTGCGATACGACAATCACATTTCCGATCCACTAATCCGTCTTTACTGCATCCCTCACTAATACACATCGACGAATTCATACTGAAATTGCGTCGCTATGAAATACTATGGGTTCTATGACTTCTCCTTCTTAATCGAGTAACGTTTCTATGGAAACGACAGGATTTTCTTTTGGGATACGACAATCACATTTCCGATCCACTAATCCGTCTTTACTGCATCCCTCACTATTACACATTGACGAATTCACACGGAAATTGCGTCGCCATGAAATACTATGGGTTCTTTGACTTCTCCTTCTAAATCGACTATCTTTTCTATGGAAACGACTGGCTTTTCTTTTGCGATACGAGTATCTCCCTCTCGATGCACTAATCCTTCTTTACTGCATCCCTCACTCCCACTCATTGACGAATTCACACGGAAATTGCGTTGCCATGAAATACTATGGGTTCTATGACTTCTCCTTCTAAATCGAGTAACGTTTCTATGGAAACGACAGGATTTTCTTTTGGGATACGACAATCACATTTCCGATCCACTAATCCGTCTTTACTGCATCCCTCACTAATACACATTGACGAATTCACACGGAAATTGCGTCGCCATGAAATACTATGGGTTCTATGACTTCTCCTTCTAAATCGAGTAACGTTTCTATGGAAACGACAGGATTTTCTTATGGGATACGACAATCACATTTCCGATCCACTAATCCGTCTATACTGCATCCCTCACTAATACACATTGACGAATTCACACGGAAATTGCGTCGCCATGAAATACTATGGGTTCTATGACTTCTCCTTCTAAATCGAGTAACGTTTCTATGGAAACGACAGGATTTTCTTTTGGGATACGACAATCACATTTCCGATCCACTAATCCGTCTTTACTGCATCCCTCACTAATACACATTGACGAATTCACACAGAAATTGCGTCGCCATCAAATACTATGGGTTCTATGACTTCTCCTTCTAAATCGAGTAACGTTTCTATGGAAACGACTGGCTTTTCTTTTGCGAAACGAGTATCTCCCTCTCGATGCACTAATCCTTCTTTACTGCATCCCTCACTCCCACTCATTGACGAATTCACACGGAAATTGCGTCGCCATGAAATACTATGGGTTCTATGACTTCTAATTCTAAATCGAGTAACGTTTCTATGGAAACGACAGGATTTTCTTTTGGGATACGACAATCACATTTTTGATCCACTAATCCGTCTTTACTGCATCCCTCACTAATACACATTGACGAATTCACACGGAAATTGCGTCGCCATGAAATACTATGGGTTCTATGACTTCTCCTTCTAAATCGAGTATCGTTTCTATGGAAACGACTGGCTTTTCTTTCGCGATACGAGTATCTCCCTCTCGATGCACTGATCCTTCTTTACTGCATCCCTCACTCCCACTCATTGACGAATTCACACGGAAATTGCGTCGCCATGAAATACTATGGGTTCTATGACTTCTCCTTCTAAATCGAGTATTGTTTCTATGGAAACGACTGGCTTTTTTTTGGGTTCGACAATCACATTTCCGATCCACTAATCCGTCTTTACTGCATCCCTCACTAATACACATTGACGAATCCATACGGAAATTGCGTCGCTATGAAATAATATGGGTTCTATGACTTCTCCTTCTAAATCGAGTATCGTTTCTATGGAAACGACTGGCTTTTCTTTTGCGATACGACAATCACATTTCCGATTCTCTAATCCGTCTTTGCTGCATCCCTCACTAATACACATTGACGAATTCATACGGAAATTGCGTCGCCATGAAATACTATGGGTTCTATGACTTCTCCTTCTAAATCGAGTAACGTTTCTATGGAAACGACAGGATTTTCTTTTGGGATACGACAATCACATTTCCGATCCACTAATCCGTCTTTACTGCATCCCTCACTAATACACATTGACGAATTCACACGGAAATTGCGTCGCCATGAAATACAATGGGTTCTATGACTTCTCCTTCTAAATCGAGTATCGTTTCTATGGAAACGACTGGCATCTCTATTGCGATACGACAATCACATTTCCGATCCACTAATCCGTCTTTACTGCATCCCTCACTAATACACATTGACGAATTCACACGGAAATTGCGTCGCCATGAAATACTATGGGTTCTATGACTTCTCCTTCTAAATCGAGTATCGTTTCTATGGAAACGACTGGCTTTTCTTTTGCGACACGACAATCTCAATTCCGATGCACTAATCCGTCTTTACTACATCCCTCACTAAAACACATTGACGAATTCACACGGAAATTGCGTCGCCATGAAATACTATGGGTTCTATGACTTCTCCTTCTAAATCGAGTATCGTTTCTATGGAAACGACTGGCTTTTCTTTTGCGATACGAGTATCTCCCTCTCGATGCACTAATCCTTCTTTACTGCATCCCTCACTCCCAGTCATTGACGAATTCACACGGAAATTGCGTCGCCATGAAATACTATAGGTTCTATGACTTCTCCTTCTAAATCGAGTAACCTTTCTATGGAAACGACAAGATTTTCTTTTGGGATACGACAATCACATTTCCGATCCACTAATCCGTCTGTACTGCATCCCTCACTAATATACATTGACGAATTCATACGGAAATTGCGTCGCTATGAAATACTATGGGTTCTATGACTTCTCCTTCTAAATCGAGTATCGTTTCTATGGAAACGACTGGCTTTTCTTTTGCGATACGACAATCACATTTCCGATCCACTAATCCGTCTTTACTGCATCCCTCACTAATACACATTGACGAATTCACACGGAAATTGCGTCGCCATGAAATACTATGGGTTCTATGACTTCTCCTTCTAAATCGAGTAACGTTTCTATGGAAACGACAGGATTTTCTTTTGGGATACGACAATCACATTTCCGATCCACTAATCCGTCTTTACTGCATCCCTCACTAATACACATTGTCGAATTCATACGGAAATTGCGTCGCTATGAAATACTATGGGTTCTATGACTTCTCCTTCTAAATCGAGTATCGTTTCTATGGAAACGACTGGCTTTTCCTTTGCGATACGAGTATCTCCCTCTCGATGAACTAATCCTTCTTTACTGCATCCCTCACTCCCACTCATTGACGAATTCACACGGAAATTGCGTCGCTATGAAATACTATGGGTTCTATGACTTCTCCTTCTAAATCGAGTAACGTTTCTATGGAAACGACGGGATTTTCTTTTGGGATACGACAATCACATTTCCGATCCACTAATCCGTCTTTACTGCATCCCTCACTAATACACATTGACGAATTCACACGGAAATTGCGTCGCCATGAAATACTATGGGTTCTATGACTTCTCCTTCTAAATCGAGTATCGTTTCTATGGAAACGACTGGCTTTTCTTTTGCGATACGACAATCACATTTCCGATCCACTAATCCGTCTTTACTGCATCCCTCACTAATACACATTGACGAAATCATACGGAAACTGCGTCGCTATGAAATACTATGGGTTCTATGACTTCTTCTTCTAAATCGAGTATCGTTTCTATGGAAACGACTGGCTTTTCTTTTGCGATACGACAATCACATTTCCGATCCACTAATCCGTCTTTACTGCATCCCTCACTAATACACATTGACGAATTGACACGGAAATTGCGTCGCTATGAAATACTATGGGTTCTATGACTTCTTCTTCTAAATCGAGTATCGTTTCTATGGAAACGACTGGCTTTTCTTTTGCGATTCGACAATCACATTTCCGATCCACTAATCCGTCTTTACTGCATCCCTCACTAATACACATTGACGAATTCATACTGAAATTGCGTCGCTATGAAATACTGTGGGTTCTATGACTTCTCCTTCTAAATCGAGTAACGTTTCTATGGAAACGACAGGATTTTCTTTTGCGATACGACAATCACATTTCCGATCCACTAATCCGTCTTTACTGCATCCCTCACTATTACACATTGACGAATTCACACGGAAATTGCGTCGCCATGAAATACTATGGGTTCTTTGACTTCTCCTTCTAAATCGACTATCGTTTCTATGGAAACGACTGGCTTTTCTTTTGCGATACGAGTATCTCCCTCTCGATGCACTAATCCTTCTTTACTGCATCCCTCACTCCCACTCATTGACGAATTCACACGGAAATTCCGTCGCCATGGAATACTAAGGGTTCTATGACTTCACCTTCTAAATCGAGTATCGTTTCTATGGAAACGACTGGCTTTTCTTTTGGGATATGACAATCACATTTCCGATCCACTAATCCGTCTTTACTGCATCCCTCACTAATACACATTGACGAATTCACACGGAAATTGCGTCGCCATGAAATACTTAGGGTTCTATGACTTCTCCTTCTAAATCGAGTATCGTTTCTATGGAAACGACTGGCTTTTCTTTTGCGATACGACAATCACATTTCCGATCCACTAATCCGTCTTTACTGCATCCCTCACTAATACACATTGACGAATTCATACGGAAATTGCGTCGCTATGAAATACTATGGGTTCTATGACTTCTCCTTCTAAATCGAGTATCGTTTCTATGGAAACGACTGGCTTTTCTTTTGCGATACGAGTATCTCCCTCTCGATGCACTAATCCTTCTTTACTGCATCCCTCACTCCCACTCATTGACGAATTCACACGGAAATTGCGTCGCCATGAAATACTATGGGTTCTATGACTTCTCCTTCTAAATCGAGTATCGTTTCTATGGAAACGACTGGCTTTTCTTTTGCGATTCGACAATCACATTTCCGATCCACTAATCCGTCTTTACTGCATCCCTCACTAATACAAATTGACGAATTCATACTGAAATTGCGTCGCTATGAAATACTGTGGGTTCTATGACTTCTCCTTCTAAATCGAGTAACGTTTCTATGGAAACGACAGGATTTTCTTTTGCGATACGACAATCACATTTCCGATCCACTAATCCGTCTTTACTGCATCCCTCACTATTACACATTGACGAATTCACACGGAAATTGCGTCGCCATGAAATACTATGGGTTCTTTGACTTCTCCTTCTAAATCGACTATCGTTTCTATCGAAACGACTGGCTTTTCTTTTGCGATACGAGTATCTCCCTCTCGATGCACTAATCCTTCTTTACTGCATCCCTCACTCCCACTCATTGACGAATTCACACGGAAATTCCGTCGCCATGGAATACTAAGGGTTCTATGACTTCACCTTCTAAATCGAGTATCGTTTCTATGGAAACGACTGGCTTTTCTTTTGGGATATGACAATCACATTTCCGATCCACTAATCCGTCTTTACTGCATCCCTCACTAATACACATTGACGAATTCACACGGAAATTGCGTCGCCATGAAATACTTAGGGTTCTATGACTTCTCCTTCTAAATCGAGTATCGTTTCTATGGAAACGACTGGCTTTTCTTTTGCGATACGACAATCACATTTCCGATCCACTAATCCGTCTTTACTGCATCCCTCACTAATACACATTGACGAATTCATACGGAAATTGCGTCGCTATGAAATACTATGGGTTCTATGACTTCTCCTTCTAAATCGAGTATCGTTTCTATGGAAACGACTGGCTTTTCTTTTGCGATACGAGTATCTCCCTCTCGATGCACTAATCCTTCTTTACTGCATCCCTCACTCCCACTCATTGACGAATTCACACGGAAATTGCGTCGCCATGAAATACTATGGGTTCTATGACTTGTCCTTCTAAATCGAGTATCGATCTATGGAAACGACTGGCTTTTCTTTTGCGATACGACAATCACATTTCCGATCCACTAATCCGTCTTTACTGCATCCCTCACTAATAAACATTGACGAATTCACACGGAAATTGCGTCGCCATGAAATACTATGGGTACTATGACTTCTCCTTCTAAATCGAGTATCGTTTCTATGGAAACGACTGGCTTTTCTTTTGCGATACGACAATCACATTTCCGATCCACTAATCCATCTTTACTGCATCCCTCACTAATACACATTGACGAATTCATACGGAAATTGCGTCGCTATGAAATACTATGGGTTCTATGACTTCTCCTTCTAAATCGAGTATCGTTTCTATGGAAACGACTGGCTCTTCCTTTGCGATACGAGTATCTCCCTCTCGATGCACTAATCCTTCTTTACTGCATCCCTCACTCCCTCTAATTGACGAATTCACACGGAAATTGCGTCGCCATGAAATACTATGGGTTTTATGACTTCTCCTTCTAAATCTCGTATCGTTTCTATGGAAACGACTGGCTTTTGTTTTGCGATACGAGTATGTCCCTCTCGATGCCTAATCCTTCTTTACTGCATCCCTCACGCCCACTCATTGACGATTTCACACGGAAATTGCGTCGCTATGAAATATTATGGGTTCTACGACTTCTCCTTCTAAATTGAGTATCGTTTCTATGGAAACGACTGGCTTTTCTTTTGCGATACGAGTATCTCCCTCTCGATGCACTAATCCTACTTTACTGCATCCCTCACTCCCACTCATTGACGAATTCACACGGAAATTGCGTCGCCATGAAATACTATGGGTTCTATGACTTCTCCTTCTAAATCGAGTAACGTTACTATGGAAACGACAGGATTTTCTTTTGGGATAAGACAATCACATTTCCGATCCACTAATCCGTCTTTACTGCATCCCTCACTAATACACATTGACGAATTCATACGGAAATTGCGTCGCTATGAAATACTATGGGTTCTATGACTTCTCCTTCTAAATCGAGTATCGTTTCTATGGAAACGACTGGCTTTTCTTTTGCGATACGAGTATCTCCCTCTCGATGCACTAATCCTTCTTTACTGCATCCCTCACTCCCACTCATTGACGAATTCACACGGAAATTGCGTCGCCATGAGATACTATGGGTTCTATGAATTCTCCTTCTAAATCGAGTATCGTTTCTATGGAAACGACTGGCTTTTCTTTTGCGATACGACAATCACATTTCCGATCCACTAATCCGTCTTTACTGCATCCCTCACTAATACACATTGACGAATTCACACGGAAATTGCGTCGGCATGAAATACTATGGGTTCTATGACTTCTCCTTCTAAATCGAGTAACGTTTCTATGGAAACGACAGGATTTTCTTTTGGGATACGACAATCACATTTCCGATCCACTAATCCGTCTTTACTGCATCCCTCACTAATACACATTGACGAATTCATACGGAAATTGCGTCGCTATGAAGTACTATGGGTTCTATGACTTCTCCTTCTAAACCGAGTATCGTTTCTATGGAAACGACTGGCTTTTCTTTTGCGATACGACAATCACATTTCCGATCCACTAATCCGTCTTTACTGCATCCCTCACTAATACACATTGACGAATTCACACGGAAATTGCGTCGCTATGAAATACTATGGGTTCTATGACTTCTCCTTCTAAATCGAGTATCGTTTCTATGGAAACGACTGGCTTTTCTTTTGCGATACGACAATCACATTTCCGATCCACTAATCCGTCTTTACTGCATCCCTCACTAATACACATTGGCGAATTCACACGGAAATTGCGTCGCCATGAAATACTATGGGATCTATGACTTCTCCTTCTAAATCGAGTATCGTTTCTACGGAAACGACTGGCTTTTCTTTTGCGATACGAGTATCTCCCTCTCGATGCACTAATCCTTCTTTACTGCATCCCTCACTCCCACTCGTTGACGAATACACACGGAAATTGCGTCGCCATGAAATACTATGGGTTCTATGACTTCTCTTACTAAATCGAGTATCGTTTCTATGGAAACGACTGGCTTTTCTTTTGGGATACGACAATCACATTTCCGATCCACTAATCCGTCTTTACTGCATCCCTCACTAATACACATTGACGAATTCACACGGAAATTGCGTCGCCATGAAATACTATGGGTTCTATGACTTCTCCTTCTAAATCGAGTATTGTTTCTATGGAAACGACTGCCTTTTCTTTTGCGATACGACAATCATATTTCCGATTAACTAATCCGTCTTTACTGCATCACTCACTAATACACATTGACGAATTCATACGGAAATTGCGTCCCTATGAAATACTATGGGTTCTATGACTTCTCTTTCTAAATCGAGTAACATTTCTATGGAAACGACAGGATTTTCTTTTGCGATACGACAATCACATTTCCGATCCACTTATCCGTCTTTACTGCATCCCTCACTAATACACATTGACGAATTCATACGGAAATTGCGTCGCCATGAAATACTATGGGTTCTATGACTTCTCCTTCTAAATCGAGTAACGTTTCTATGGAAACGACAGGATTTTCTTTTGGGATACGACAATCACATTTCCGATCCACTAATCCGTCTTTACTGCATCCCTCACTAATACACATTGACGAATTCACACGGAAATTGCGTCGCCATGAAATACTATGGGTTCTATGACTTCTCCTTCTAAATCGAGTATCGTTTCTATGGAAACGACTGGCTTTTCTTTTGCGATACGACAATCACAATTCCGATCCACTAATCCGACTTTACTGCATCCCTCACTAAAACACATTGACGAATTCACACGGAAATTGCGTCGCCATGAAATACTATGGGTTCTAAGACTTCTCCTTCTAAATCGAGTATCGTTTCTATGGAAACGACTGGCTTTTCTTTTGCGATACGACAATCACATTTCCGATCCACTAATCCGTCTTTACTGCATCCCTCACTAATACACATTGACGAATTCACACGGAAAATGCGTCGCCATGAAATACTATGGGTTCTATGACTTCTCCTTCTAAATCGAGTATCGTTTCTATGGAAACGACTGGCTTTTCTTTTGCGATACGAGTATCTCCCTCTCGATGCACTAATGCTTCTTTACTGCATCCCTCACGCCCACTCATTGACGAATTCACACGGACATTGCGTCGCCATGAAATACTATGGGTTCTATGACTTCTCCTTCTAAATCGAGTAACGTTTCTATGGAAACGACAGGATTTCCTTTTGGGATACGACAATCACATTTCCGATCCACTAATCCGTCTTCACTGCATCCCTCACTAATACACATTGACGAATTCATACGGAAATTGCGTCGCTATGAAATACTATGGGTTCTATGACTTCTCCTTCTAAATCGAGTATCGGTTCTATGGAAACGACTGGCTTTTCTTTTGCGATACGATAATCACATTTCCGATCCACTAATCCGTCTTTGCTGCAACCCTCACTAATACACATTGACGAATTCATACGTAAATTGCGTCGCTATGAAATACTATGGGTTCTAAGACTTCTCCTTCTAAATCGAGTATCGTTTCTATGGAAACGACTGGCTTTTCTTTTGGGATACGACAATCACATTTCCGATCCACTAATCCGTCATTACTGCATCCCTCACTAATACACATTGACGAATTCACACGGAAATTGCGTCGCCATGAAATACTATGGGTTCTATGACTTCTCCTTCTAAATCGAGTAACGTTTCTATGGAAACGACAGGATTTTCTTTTGGGATACGACAATCACATTTCCGATCCACTAATCCGTCTTTACTGCATCCCTCACTAATACACATTGACGAATTCATACGGAAATTGCGTCGCTATGAAATACTATGGGTTCTATGACTTCTCCTTCTAAATCGAGTAACGTTTCTATGGGAACGACAGGATTTTCTTTTGGGATACGACAATCACATTTCCGATCCACTAATCCGTCTTTACTGCATCCCTCACTAATACACATTGACGAACTCATACGGAAATTGCGTCGCTATGAAATACTATGGGTTCTATGACTTCTCCTTCTAAATCGAGTTTCGTTTCTATGGAAACGACTGGCTTTTCTTTTGCGATACGAGTATCTCCCTCTCGATGCACTAATCCTTCTTTACTGCATCCCTCACTCCCACTCATTGACGAATTCACACGGAAATTGCGTCGCCATGAAATACTATGGGTTCTATGACTTCTCCTTCTAAATCGAGTAACGTTTCTATGGAAACGACAGGATTTTCTTTTGGGATACGACAATCACATTTCCGATCCACTAATCCGTCTTTACTGCATCCCTCACTAATACACATTGACGAATTCATACGGAAATTGCGTCGCTATGAAATACTATGGGTTCTATGACTTCTCCTTCTAAACCGAGTATCGTTTCTATGGAAACGGCTGGCTTTTCTTTTGCGATACGAGTATCTCCCTCTCGATGCACTAATCCTTCTTTACTGCATCCCTCACTCCCACTCATTGACGAATTCACACGGAAATTGCGTCGCCATGAAATACTATGGGTTCTATGACTTCTCCTTCTAAATCGAGTAACGTTTCTATGGAAACGACAGGATTTTCTTTTGGGATACGACAATCACATTTCCGATCCACTAATCCGTCTTTACTGCATCCCTCACTAATACACATTGACGAATTCACACGGAAATGGCGTCGCCATGAAATACTATGGGTTCTATGACTTCTCCTTCTAAATCGAGTAACGTTTCTATGGGAACGACAGGATTTTCTTTTGGGATACGACAATCACATTTCCGATCCACTAATCCGTCTTTACTGCATCCCTCACTAATACACATTGACGAACTCATACGGAAATTGCGTCGCTATGAAATACTATGGGTTCTATGACTTCTCCTTCTAAATCGAGTATCGTTTCTATGGAAACGACTGGCTTTTCTTTTGCGATACGAGTATCTCCCTCTCGATGCACTAATCCTTCTTTACTGCATCCCTCACTCCCACTCATTGACGAATTCACACGGAAATTGCGTCGCCATGAAATACTATGGGTTCTATGACTTCTCCTTCTAAATCGAGTAACGTTTCTATGGAAACGACAGGATTTTCTTTTGGGATACGACAATCACATTTCCGATCCACTAATCCGTCTTTACTGCATCCCTCACTAATACACATTGACGAATTCATACGGAAATTGCGTCGCTATGAAATACTATGGGTTCTATGACTTCTCCTTCTAAACCGAGTATCGTTTCTATGGAAACGACTGGCTTTTCTTTTGCGATACGAGTATCTCCCTCTCGATGCACTAATCCTTCTTTACTGCATCCCTCACTCCCACTCATTGACGAATTCACACGGAAATTGCGTCGCCATGAAATACTATGGGTTCTATGACTTCTCCTTCTAAATCGAGTAACGTTTCTATGGAAACGACAGGATTTTCTTTTGGGATACGACAATCACATTTCCGATCCACTAATCCGTCTTTACTGCATCCCTCACTAATACACATTGACGAATTCACACGGAAATGGCGTCGCCATGAAATACTATGGGTTCTATGACTTCTCCTTCTAAATCGAGTAACGTTTCTATGGAAACGACAGGATTTTCTTTTGGGATACGACAATCACATTTTCGATCCACTAATCCATCTTTACTGCATCCCTCACTAATACACATTGACGAATTCATACGGAAATTGCGTCGCTATGAAATACTATGGGTTCTATGACTTCTCCTTCTAAATCGAGTATCGTTTCTATGGAAACGACTGGCTTTTGTTTTGCGATACGAGTATCTCCCTCTCGATGCCTGATCCTTCTTTACTGCATCCCTCACTCCCACTCATTGACGAATTCACACGGAAATTGCGTCGCTATGAAATATTATGGGATCTACGACTTCTCCTTCTAAATTGAGTATCGTTTCTATGGAAACGACTGGCTTGTCTTTTGCGATACGAGTATCTCCCTCTCGATGCACTAATCCTACTTTACTGCATCCCTCACTCCCACTCATTGACGAATTCACACGGAAATTGCGTCGCCATGAAATACTATGGGTTCTATGACTTCTCCTTCTAAATCGAGTAACGTTACTATGGAAACGACAGGATTTTCTTTTGGGATACGACAATCACATTTCCGATCCACTAATCCGTCTTTACTGCATCCCTCACTAATACACATTGACGAATTCATACGGAAATTGCGTCGCTATGAAATACTATGGGTTCTATGACTTCTCCTTCTAAATCGAGTATCGTTTCTATGGAAACGAATGGCTTTTCTTTTGCGATACGAGTATCTCCCTCTCGATGCACTAATCCTTCTTTACTGCATCCCTCACTCCCACTCATTGACGAATTCACACGGAAATTGCGTCGCCATGAGATACTATGGGTTCTATGAATTCTCCTTCTAAATCGAGTATCGTTTCTATGGAAACGACTGGCTTTTCTTTTGCGATACGACAATCACATTTCCGATCCACTAATCCGTCTTTACTGCATCCCTCACTAATACACATTGACGAATTCACACGGAAATTGCGTCGGCATGAAATACTATGGGTTCTATGGCTTCTCCTTCTAAATCGAGTAACGTTTCTATGGAAACGACAGGATTTTCTTTTGGGATACGACAATCACATTTCCGATCCACTAATCCGTCTTTACTGCATCCCTCACTAATACACATTGACGAATTCATACGGAAATTGCGTCGCTATGAAATACTATGGGTTCTATGACTTCTCCTTCTAAATCGAGTATCGTTTCTATGGAAACGACTGGCTTTTCTTTTGCGATACGACAATCACATTTCCGATCCACTAATCCGTCTTTACTGCATCCCTCACTAATACACATTGACGAATTCACACGGAAATTGCGTCGCTATGAAATACTATGGGTTCTATGACTTCTCCTTCTAAATCGAGTATCGTTTCTATGGAAACGACTGGCTTTTCTTTTGCGATACGACAATCACATTTCCGATCCACTAATCCGTCTTTACTGCATCCCTCACTAATACACATTGGCGAATTCACACGGAAATTGCGTCGCCATGAAATACTATGGGTTCTATGACTTCTCCTTCTAAATCGAGTATCGTTTCTATGGAAACGACTGGCTTTTCTTTTGCGATACGAGTATCTCCCTCTCGATGCACTAATCCTTCTTTACTGCATCCCTCACTCCCACTCATTGACGAATTCACACGGAAATTGCGTCGCCATGAAATACTATGGGTTCTATGACTTCTCCTACTAAATCGAGTATCGTTTCTATGGAAACGACTGGCTTTTCTTTTGGGATACGACAATCACATTTCCGATCCACTAATCCGTCTTTACTGCATCCCTCACTAATACACATTGACGAAATCATACGGAAATTGCGTCCCTATGAAATACTATGGGTTCTATGACTTCTCCTTCTAAATCGAGTATCGTTTCTATGGAAACGACAGGATTTTCTTTTGCGATACGACAATCACATTTCCGATCCACTAATCCGTCTTTACTGCATCCCTCACTAATACACATTGACGAATTCATACGGAAATTGCGTTGCCATGAAATACTATGGGTTCTATGACTTCTCCTTCTAAATCGAGTAACGTTTCTATGGAAACGACAGGATTTTCTTTTGGGATACGACAATCACATTTCCGATCCACTAATCCGTCTTTACTGCATCCCTCACTAATACACATTGACGAATTCACACGGAAATTGCGTTGCCATGAAATACTATGGGTTCTATGACTTCTCCTTCTAAATCGAGTATCGTTTCTATGGAAACGACTGGCTTTTCTTTAGCGATACGACAATCACAATTCCGATCCACTAATCCGTCTTTACTGCATCCCTCACTAAAACACATTGACGAATTCACACGGAAATTGCGTCGCCATGAAATACTATGGGTTCTAAGACTTCTCCTTCTAAATCGAGTATCGTTTCTATGGAAACGACTGGCTTTTCTTTTGCGGTACGACAATCACATTTCCGATCCACTAATCCGTCTTTACTGCATCCCTCACTAATACACATTGACGAATTCACACGGAAAATGCGTCGCCATGAAATACTATGGGTTCTATGACTTCTCCTTCTAAATCGAGTATCGTTTCTATGGAAACGACTGGCTTTTCTTTTGCGATACGAGTATCTCCCTCTCGATGCACTAATGCTTCTTTACTGCATCATTCACGCCCACTCATTGACGAATTCACACGGACATTGCGTCGCCATGAAATACTATGGGTTCTATGACTTCTCCTTCTAAATCGAGTAACGTTTCTATGGAAACGACAGGATTTCCTTTTGGGATACGACAATCACATTTCTGATCCACTAATCCGTCTTCACTGCATCCCTCACTAATACACATTGACGAATTCATACGGAAATTGCGTCGCTATGAAATACTATGGGTTCTATGACTTCTCCTTCTAAATCGAGTATCGTTTCTATGGAAACGACTGGCTTTTCTTTTGCGATACGACAATCACATTTCCGATCCACTAATCCGTCTTTGCTGCAACCCTCACTAATACACATTGACGAATTCATACGGAAATTGCGTCGCTATGAAATACTATGGGTTCTAAGACTTCTCCTTCTAAATCGAGTATCGTTTCTATGGAAACGACTGGCTTTTCTTTTGGGATACGACAATCACATTTCCGATCCACTAATCCGTCATTACTGCATCCCTCACTAATACACATTGACGAATTCACACGGAAATTGCGTCGCCATGAAATACTATGGGTTCTATGACTTCTCCTTCTAAATCGAGTAACGTTTCTATGGAAACGACAGGATTTTCTTTTGGGATACGACAATCACATTTCCGATCCACTAATCCGTCTTTACTGCATCCCTCACTAATACACATTGACGAATTCATACGGAAATTGCGTCGCTATGAAATACTATGGGTTCTATGACTTCTCCTTCTAAATCGAGTATCGTTTCTATGGAAACGACTGGCTTTTCTTTTGCGATACGAGTATCTCCCTCTCGATGCACTAATCCTTCTTTACTGCATCCCTCACTCCCACTCATTGACGAATTCACACGGAAATCGCGTCGCCATGAAATACTATGGGTTCTATGACTTCTCCTTCTAAATCGAGTATTGTTTCTATGGAAACGACTGGCTTTTCTTTTGCGATACGACAATCACATTTCCGATCCACTAATCCGTCTTTACTGCATCCCTCACTAATACACATTGACGAATTCACACGGAAATTGCGTCGCCATGAAATACTATGGGTGCTATGACTTCTCCTTCTAAAGCGAGTATCGTTTCTATGGAAACGATTGGCTTTTCTTTTGCGATACGACAATCACATTTCCGATCCACTAATCCGTCTTTACTGCATCCCTCACTAATACACATTGACGAATTCATACGGAAATTGCGTCGCTATGAAATACTATGGGTTCTATGACTTCTCCTTCTAAATCGAGTATCGTTTCTATGGAAACGACTGGCTTTTCTTTTGCGATACGACAATCACATTTCCGATCCACTAATCCGTCTTTACTGCATCCCTCACTAATACACATTGACGAATTCATACGGAAATTGCGTCGCTATGAAATACTATGGGTTCTATGACTTCTCCTTCTAAATCGAGTATCGTTTCTATGGAAACGACTGGCTTTTCTTTTGCGATACGAGTATCTCCCTCTCGATGCACTAATCCTTCTTTACTGCATCCCTCACTCCCACTCATTGACGAATTCACACGGAAATTGCGTCGCTATGAAATACTATGGGTTCTATGACTTCTCCTTCTAAATCGTGTATCGTTTCTATGGAAACGACTGGCTTTTCTTTTGCGATACGAGTATCTCCCTCTCGATGCACTAATCCTTCTTTACTGCATCCCTCACTCCCACTCATTGACGAATTCACACGGAAATTGCGTCGCCATGAAATACTATGGGTTCTATGACTTCTACTTCTAAATCGAGTAACGTTTCTATGGGAACGACAGGATTTTCTTTTGGGATACGACAATCACATTTCCGATCCACTAATCCGTCTTTACTGCATACCTCACTAATACACATTGACGAATTCATACGGAAATTGCGTCGCTATGAAATACTATGGGTTCTATGACTTCTCCTTCTAAATCGAGTATCGTTTCTATGGAAACGACTGGCTTTTCTTTTGCGATACGAGTATCTCCCTCTCGATGCACTAATCCTTCTTTACTGCATCCCTCACTCCCACTCATTGACGAATTCTCACGGAAATTGCGTCGCCATGAAATACTATGGGTTCTATGACTTCTCCTTCTAAATCGAGTAACGTTTCTATGGAAACGAAAGGATTTTCTTTTGGGATACGACAATCACATTTCCGATCCACTAATCCGTCTTTACTGCATCCCTCACTAATACACATTGACGAATTCATACGGAAATTGCGTCGCTATGAAATACTATGGGTTCTATGACTTCTCCTTCTAAATCGAGTATCGTTTCTATGGAAACGACTGGCTTTTCTTTTGCGATACGAGTATCTCCCTCTCGATGCACTAATCCTTCTTTACTGCATCCCTCACTCCCACTCATTGACGAATTCACACGGAAATTGCGTCGCCATGAAATACTATGGGTTCTATGACTTCTCCTTCTAAATCGAGTAACGTTTCTATGGAAACGACAGGATTATCTTTTGGGATACGACAATCACATTTCCGATCCACTAATCCGTCTTTACTGCATCCCTCACTAATACACATTGACGAATTCACACGGAAATTGCGTCGCCATGAAATACTATGGGTACTATGACTTCTCCTTCTAAATCGAGTAACGTTTCTATGGAAACGACAGGATTTTCTTTTGGGATACGACAATCACATTTCCGATCCACTAATCCGTCTTTACTGCATCCCTCACTAATACACATTGACGAATTCATACGGAAATTGCGTCGCTATGAAATACTATGGGTTCTATGACTTCTCCTTCTAAATCGAGCATCGTTTCTATGGAAACGACTGGCTTTTCTTTTGCGATACGACAATCACATTTCCGATCCACTAATCCGTCTTTACTGCATCCCTCACAAATACACATTGACGAATTCATACGGAAATTGCGTCGCTATGAAATACTATGGGTTCTATGAATTCTCCTTCTAAATCGAGTATCGTTTCTATGGAAACGACTGGCTTTTCTTTTGCGATACGACAATCACATTTCCGATCCACTAATCCGTCTTTACTGCATCCCTCACTAATACACATTGGCGAATTCACACGGAAATTGCGTCGCCATGAAATACTATGGGTTCTATGACTTCTCCTTCTAAATCGAGTATCGTTTCTATGGAAACGACTGGCTTTTCTTTTGCGATACGAGTATCTCCCTCTCGATGCACTAATCCTTCTTTACTGCATCCCTCACTCCCACTCATTGACGAATTCACACGGAAATTGCGTCGCCATGAAATACTATGGGTTCTATGACTTCTCCTACTAAATCGAGTATCGTTTCTATGGAAACGACTGGCTTTTCTTTTGGGATACGACAATCACATTTCCGATCCACTAATCCGTCTTTACTGCATCCCTCACTAATACACATTGACGAATTCACACGGAAATTGCGTCGCCATGAAATACTATGGGTTCTATGACTTCTCCTTCTAAATCGAGTATCGTTTCTATGGAAACGACTGCCTTTTCTTTTGCGATACGACAATCACATTTCCGATTAACTAATCCGTCTTTACTGCATCCCTCACTAATACACATTGACGAAATCATACGGAAATTGCGTCCCTATGAAATACTATGGGTTCTATGACTTCTCCTTCTAAATCGAGTAACATTTCTATGGAAACGACAGGATTTTCTTTTGCGATACGACAATCACATTTCCGATCCACTAATCCGTCTTTACTGCATCCCTCACTAATACACATTGACGAATTCACACGGAAAATGCGTCGCCATGAAATACTATGGGTTCTATGACTTCTCCTTCTAAATCGAGTATCGTTTCTATGGAAACGACTGGCTTTACTTTTGCGATACGAGTATCTCCCTCTCGATGCACTAATGCTTCTTTACTGCATCCCTCACGCCCACTCATTGACGAATTCACACGGAAATTGCGTCGCCATGAAATACTATGGGTTCTATGACTTTTCCTTCTAAATCGAGTAACGTTTCTATGGAAACGACAGGATTTTCTTTTGGAATACAACAATCACATTTCCGATCCACTAATCCGTCTTTACTGCATCCCTCACTAAGACACATTGACGAATTCACACGGACATTGCGTTGCCATGAAATACTATGGGTTCTATGACTTCTCCTTCTAAATCGAGTATCGTTTCTATGGAGACGACTGGCTTTTCTTTAGCGATACGACAATCACAATTCCGATCCACTAATCCGTCTTTACTGCATCCCTCACTAAAACACATTGACGAATTCACACGGAAATTGCGTCGCCATGAAATACTATGGGTTCTAAGACTTCTCCTTCTAAATCGAGTATCGTTTCTATGGAAACGACTGGCTTTTCTTTTGCGATACGACAATCACATTTCCGATCCACTAATCCGTCTTTACTGCATCCCTCACTAATACACATTGACGAATTCACACGGAAAATGCGTCGCCATGAAATACTATGGGTTCTATGACTTCTCCTTCTAAATCGAGTATCGTTTCTATGGAAACGACTGGCTTTTCTTTTGCGATACGAGTATCTCCCTCTCGATGCAGTAATGCTTCTTTACTGCATCCCTCACGCCCACTCATTGACGAATTCACACGGACATTGCGTCGCCATGAAATACTATGGGTTCTATGACTTCTCCTTCTAAATCGAGTGACGTTTCTATGGAAACGACAGGATTTCCTTTTGGGATACGACAATCACATTTCCGATCCACTAATCCGTCTTCACTGCATCCCTCACTAATACACATTGACGAATTCATACGGAAATTGCGTCGCTATGAAATACTGTGGGTTCTATGACTTCTCCTTCTAAATCGAGTATCGTTTCTATGGAAACGACTGGCTTTTCTTTTGCGATACGACAATCACATTTCCGATCCACTAATCCGTCTTTGCTGCAACCCTCACTAATACACATTGACGAATTCATACGGAAATTGCGTCGCTATGAAATACTATGGGTTCTAAGACTTCTCCTTCTAAATCGAGTATCGTTTCTATGGAAACGACTGGCTTTTCTTTTGGGATACGACAATCACATTTCCGATCCACTAATCCGTCATTACTGCATCCCTCACTAATACACATTGACGAATTCACACGGAAATTGCGTCGCCATGAAATACTATGGGTTCTATGACTTCTCCTTCTAAATCGAGTAACGTTTCTATGGAAACGACAGGATTTTCTTTTGGGATACGACAATCACATTTCCGATCCACTAATCCGTCTTTACTGCATCCCTCACTAATACACATTGACGAATTCATACGGAAATTGCGTCGCTATGAAATACTATGGGTTCTATGACTTCTCCTTCTAAATCGAGTATCGTTTCTATGGAAACGACTGGCTTTTCTTTTGCGATACGAGTATCTCCCTCTCGATGCACTAATCCTTCTTTACTGCATCCCTCACTCCCACTCATTGACGAATTCACACGGAAATTGCGTCGCCATGAAATACTATGGGTTCTATGACTTCTCCTTCTAAATCGAGTAACGTTTCTATGGAAACGACAGGATTTTCTTTTGGGATACGACAATCACATTTCCGATCCACTAATCCGTCTTTACTGCATCCCTCACTAATACACATTGACGAATTCACACGGAAATGGCGTCGCCATGAAATACTATGGGTTCTATGACTTCTCCTTCTAAATCGAGTAACGTTTCTATGGAAACGACAGGATTTTCTTTTGGGATACGACAATCACATTTCCGATCCACTAATCCGTCTTTACTGCATCCCTCACTAATACACATTGACGAATTCATACGGAAATTGCGTCGCTATGAAATACTATGGGTTCTATGACTTCTCCTTCTAAATCGAGTAACGTTTCTATGGAAACGACAGGATTTTCTTTTGGGATACGACAATCACATTTCCGATCCACTAATCCGTCTTTACTGCATCCCTCACTAATACACATTGACGAATTCATACGGAAATTGCGTCGCTATGAAATACTATGGGTTCTATGACTTCTCCTTCTAAATCGAGTATCGTTTCTATGGAAACGACTGGCTTTTCTTTTGCGATACGAGTATCTCCCTCTCGATGCACTAATCCTTCTTTACTGCATCCCTCACTCCCACTCATTGACGAATTCAAACGGAAATTGCGTCGCCATGAAATACTATGGGTTCTATGACTTCTCCTTCTAAATCGAGTAACGTTTCTATGGAAACGACAGGATTTTCTTTTGGGATACGACAATCACATTTCCGATCCACTAATCTATCTTTACTGCATCCCTCACTTATACACATTGACGAATTCACACGGAAATTGCGTCGCCATGAAATACTATGGGTACTATGACTTCTCCTTCTAAATCGAGTAACGTTTCTATGGAAACGACAGGATTTTCTTTTGGGATACGACAATCACATTTCCGATCCACTAATCCGTCTTTACTGCATCCCTCACTAATACACATTGACGAATTCATACGGAAATTGCGTCGCTATGAAATACTATGGGTTCTATGACTTCTCCTTCTAAATCGAGTATCGTTTCTATGGAAACGACTGGCTTTTCTTTTGCGATACGACACTCACATTTCCGATCCACTAATCCGTCTTTACTGCATCCCTCACAAATACACATTGACGAATTCATACGGAAATTGCGTCGCTATGAAATACTATGGGTTCTATGACTTCTCCTTCTAAATCGAGTATCGTTTCTATGGAAACGACTGGCTTTTTCTTTGCGATACGACAATCACATTTCCGATCCACTAATCCGCGTTTACTGCATCCCTCACTAATACACATTGACGAATTCACACGGAAATTGCGTCGCCATGAAATACTATGGGTTCTATGACTTCTCCTTCTAAATCGAGTAACGTTTCTAAGGAAACGACAGGATTTTCTTTTGGGATACGACAATCACATTTCCGATCCACTAATCCGTCTTTACTGCATCCCTCACTAATACACATTGACGAATTCATACGGAAATTGCGTCGCTATGAAATACTATGGGTTCTATGACATCTCCTTCTAAATGGAGTATCGTTTCTATGGAAACGACTGGCTTTTCTTTTGCGATACGAGTATCTCACTCTCGATGCACTAATCCTTCTTTACTGCATACCTCACTCCCACTCATTGACGAGTTCACACGGAAATTGCGTCGCCATGAAATACTATGGGTTCTATGACTTCTCCTTCTAAATCGAGTATTGTTTCTATGGAAACGACTGGCTTTTCTTTTGCGATACGACAGTCACATTTCCGATCCACTAATCCGTCTTTACTGCATCCCTCACTAATACACATTGACGAATTCACACGGAAATTGCGTCGCCATGAAATACTATGGGTTCTATGACTTCTCCTTCTAAATCGAGTATCGTTTCTATGGAAACGACTGGCTTTTCTTTTGCGATACGACAATCACATTTCCGATCCACTAATCCGTCTTTACTGCATCCCTCACTAATACACATTGACGAATTCATACGGAAATTGCGTCTCTATGAAATACTATGGGTTCTATGACTTCTCCTTCTAAATCGAGTATCGTTTCTATGGAAACGACTGGCTTTTCTTTTGCGATACGACAATCACATTTCCGATCCACTAATCCGTCTTTCCTGCATCCCTCACTAATACACATTGACGAATTCATACGGAAATTGCGTCGCTATGAAATACTATGGGTTCTATGACTTCTCCTTCTAAGTCGTGTATCGTTTCTATGGAAACGACTGGCTTTTCTTTTGCCATACGAGTATCTCCCTCTCGATGCACTAATCCTTCTTTACTGCATCCCTCACTCCCACTCATTGACGAATTCACACGGAAATTGCGTCGCTATGAAATACTATGGGTTCTATGACTTCTCCTTCTAAATCGAGTATCGTTTCTATGGAAACGACTGGCTTTTCTTTTGCGATACGAGTATCTCCCTCTCGATGCACTAATCCTTCTTTACTGCATCCCTCACTCCCACTCATTGAAGAATTCACACGGAAATTGCGTTGCCATGAAATACTATGGGTTCTATGACTTCTCCTTCTAAATCGAGTAACGTTTCTATGGAAACGACAGGATTTCCTTTTGGGATACGACAATCACATTTCCGATCCACTAATCCGTCTTTACTGCATCCCTCACTAATACACATCGACGAATTCATACGGAAATTGCGTCGCTATGAAATACTATGGGTTCTATGACTTCTCCTTCTAAATCGAGTATCGTTTCTATGGAAACGACTGGCTTTTCTTTTGCGATACGAGTATCTCCCTCTCGATGCACTAATCCTTCTTTACTGCATCCCTCACTCCCACTCACTGACGAATTCACACGGAAATTGCGTCGCCATGAAATACTATGGGTTCTATGACTTCTCCTTCTAAATCGAGTAACGTTTCTATGGAAACGACAGGATTTTCTTTTGGGATACGACAATCACATTTCCGATCCACTAATCTATCTTTACTGCATCCCTCACTAATACACATTGACGAATTCACACGGAAATTGCGTCGCCATGAAATACTATGGGTACTATGACTTCTCCTTCTAAATCGGTAACGTTTCTATGGAAACGACAGGATTTTCTTTTGGGATACGACAATCACATTTCCGATCCACTAATCCGTCTTTACTGCATCCCTCACTAATACACATTGACGAATTCATACGGAAATTGCGTCGCTATGAAATACTATGGGTTCTATGACTTCTCCTTCTAAATCGAGTATCGTTTCTATGGAAACGACTGGCTTTTCTTTTGCGATACGACACTCACATTTCCGATCCACTAATCCGTCTTTACTGCATCCCTCACAAATACACATTGACGAATTCATACGGAAATTGCGTCGCTATGAAATACTATGGGTTCTATGACTTCTCCTTCTAAATCGAGTATCGTTTCTATGAAAACGACTGGCTTTTCCTTTGCGATACGACAATCACATTTCCGATCCACTAATCCGCCTTTACTGCATCCCTCACTAATACACATTGACGAATTCACACGGAAATTGCGTCGCCATGAAATACTATGGGTTCTATGACTTCTCCTTCTAAATCGAGTAACGTTTCTAAGGAAACGACAGGATTTTCTTTTGGGATACGACAATCACATTTCCGATCCACTAATCCGTCTTTACTGCATCCCTCACTAATACACATTGACGAATTCATACGGAAATTGCGTCGCTATGAAATACTATGGGTTCTATGACATCTCCTTCTAAATGGAGTATCGTTTCTATGGAAACGACTGGCTTTTCTTTTGTGATACGAGTATCTCACTCTCGATGCACTAATCCTTCTTTACTGCATACCTCACTCCCACTCATTGACGAGTTCACACGGAAATTGCGTCGCCATGAAATACTATGGGTTCTATGACTTCTCCTTCTAAATCGAGTATTGTTTCTATGGAAACGACTGGCTTTTCTTTTGCGATACGACAGTCACATTTCCGATCCACTAATCCGTCTTTACTGCATCCCTCACTAATACACATTGACGAATTCACACGGAAATTGCGTCGCCATGAAATACTATGGGTTCTATGACTTCTCCTTCTAAATCGAGTATCGTTTCTATGGAAACGACTGGCTTTTCTTTTGCGATACGACAATCACATTTCCGATCCACTAATCCGTCTTTACTGCATCCCTCACTAATACACATTGACGAATTCATACGGAAATTGCGTCTCTATGAAATACTATGGGTTCTATGACTTCTCCTTCTAAATCGAGTATCGTTTCTATGGAAACGACTGGCTTTTCTTTTGCGATACGACAATCACATTTCCGATCCACTAATCCGTCTTTCCTGCATCCCTCACTAATACACATTGACGAATTCATACGGAAATTGCGTCGCTATGAAATACTATGGGTTCTATGACTTCTCCTTCTAAATCGTGTATCGTTTCTATGGAAACGACTGGCTTTTCTTTTGCCATACGAGTATCTCCCTCTCGATGCACTAATCCTTCTTTACTGCATCCCTCACTCCCATTCATTGACGAATTCACACGGAAATTGCGTCGCTATGAAATACTATGGGTTCAATGACTTCTCCTTCTAAATCGAGTATCGTTTCTATGGAAACGACTGGCTTTTCTTTTGCGATACGAGTATCTCCCTCTCGATGCACTAATCCTTCTTTACTGCATCCCTCACTCCCACTCATTGAAGAATTCACACGGAAATTGCGTTGCCATGAAATACTATTGGTTCTATGACTTCTCCTTCTAAATCGAGTAACGTTTCTATGGAAACGACAGGATTTCCTTTTGGGATACGACAATCACATTTCCGATCCACTAATCCGTCTTTACTGCATCCCTCACTAATACACATCGACGAATTCATACGGAAATTTCGTCGCTATGAAATACTATGTGTTCTATGACTTCTCCTTCTAAATCGAGTATCGTTTCTATGGAAACGACTGGCTTTTCTTTTGCGATACGAGTATCTCCCTCTCGATGCACTAATCCTTCTTTACTGCATCCCTCACTCCCACTCATTGACGAATTCACACGGAAATTGCGTCGCCATGAAATACTATGGGTTCTATTACTTCTCCTTCTAAATCGAGTAACGTTTCTATGGAAACGACAGGATTTTCTTTTGGGATACGACAATCACATTTCCGATCCACTAATCCGTCTTTACTGCATCCCTCACTAATACACATTGACGAATTCATACGGAAATTGCGTCGCTATGAAATACTATGGGTTCTATGACTTCTCCTTCTAAATCGAGTATCGTATCTATGGAAACGACAGGATTTTCTTTTGGGATACGACAATCACATTTCCGATCCACTAATCCGTCTTTACTGCATCCCTCACTAATACACATTGACGAATTCATACGGAAATTGCGTCGCTATGAAATACTATGTGTTCTATGACTTCTCCTTCTAAATCGAGTATCGTTTCTATGGAAACGACAGGATTTTCTTTTGGGATACGACAATCACATATCCGATCCACTAATCCGTCTTTACTGCATCCCTCACTAATACACATTGACGAATTCATACGGAAATTGCGTCGCTATGAAATACAATGGGTTCTATGACTTCTCCTTCTAAATCGAGTATCGTATCTATGGAAACGACTGGCTTTTCTTTTGCGATACGAGTATCTCCCTCTCGATGCACTAATCATTCTTTACTGCATCCCTCACTCCCACTCATTGACGAATTCACACGGAAATTGCGTCGCTATGAAATACTATGGGTTCTATGACTTCTCCTTCTAAATCGAGTATCGTTTCTATGGAAACGACTGGCTTTTCTTTTGCGATACGACAATCACATTTCCGATCCACTAATCCGTCTTTACTGCATCCCTCACTAATACACATTTACGAATTTATGCGGAAATTGCGTCGCTATGAAATACTATGGGTTCTATGACTTCTCTATCTAAATCGAGTATCGTTTCTATGGAAACGACTGGCTTTTCTTTTGCGATACGAGTACCTCCCTCTCGATGCACTAATCCTTCTTTACTGCATCCCTCACTCCCACTCATTGACGAATTCACACGCAAATTGCGTCGCTATGAAATACTATGGGATCTATGACTTCTCCTTCTAAATCGAGTATCGTTTCTATGGAAACGACTGGCTTTTCTTTTGCGATACGACAATCACATTTCCAATCCACTAATCCGTCTTTACTGCATCCCTCACTAATACACATTTACGAATTCATGCGGAAATTGCGTCGCTATGAAATACTATGGGTTCTATGACTTCTCTATCTAAATCGAGTATCGTTTCTATGGAAACGACTGGCTTTTCTTTTGCGATACGAGTACCTCCCTCTCGATGCACTAATCCTTCTTTACTGCATCCCTCACTCCCACTCATTGACGAATTCACACGGAAATTGCGTCGCTATGAAATACTATGGGATCTATGACTTCTCCTTCAAAATCGAGTATCGTTTCTATGGAAACGACTGGCTTTTCTTTTGCGATACGAGTATCTCCCTCTCGATGCACTAATCCTTCTTTACTGCATCCCTCACTCCCACTCATTGACGAATTCAAACGGAAATTGCGTCGCCATGAAATACTATGGGTTCTATTACTTCTCCTTCTAAATCGAGTAACGTTTCTATGGAAACGACAGGATTTTCTTTTGGGATACGACAATCACATTTCCGATCCACTAATCCGTCTTTACTGCATCCCTCACTAATACACATTGACGAATTCATACGGAAATTGCGTCGCTATGAAATACTATGGGTTCTATGACTTCTCCTTCTAAATCGAGTATCGTTTCTATGGAAACGACAGGATTTTCTTTTGGGATACGACAATCACATTTCCGATCCACTAATCCGTCTTTACTGCATCCCTCACTAATACACATTGACGAATTCATACGGAAATTGCGTCGCTATGAAATACTATGGGTTCTATGACTTCTCCTTCTAAATCGAGTATCGTTTCTATGGAAACGACAGGATTTTCTTCTGGGATACGACAATCATATTTCCGATCCACTAATCCGTCTTTACTGCATCCGTCACTAATACACATTGACGAATTCATACGGAAATTGCGTCGCTATGAAATACTATGGGTTCTATGACTTATCCTTCTAAATCGAGTATCGTTTCTATGGAAACGACTGGCTTTTCTTTTGCGATACGAGTATCTCCCTCTCGATGCACTAATCCTTCTTTACTGCATCCCTCACTCCCACTCATTGACGAATTCACACGGAAATTGCGTCGCTATGAAATACTTTGGGTTCTATGACTTCTCCTTCTAAATCGAGTATCATTTCTATGGAAACGACTGGCTTTCCTTTTGCGATACGAGTATCTCCCTCTCGATGCACTAATCCTTCTTTACTGCATCCCTCACTAATACACATTGACGAATTCACACAGAAATTGCGTCGCCATGAAATACTATGGGTTCTATTACTTCTCCTTTTTAAATCGAGTATCGTTTCTATGGAAACGATTGGCTTTTCTTTTGCGATACGACAATCACATTTCCGATCAACTAATCCGTCTTTACTGCATCCCTCACTAATACACATTGACGAATTCATACGGAAATTGCGTCGCTATGAAATACTATGGGTTCTATGACTTCTCCTTCTAAATCGAGTATCGTTTCTATGGAAACGATTGGCTTTTCTTTTGCGATACGAGTATCTCCCTCTCGATGCACTAATCCTTCTTTACTGCATCCCTCACTCCCACTCATTGACGAATTCACACGGAAATTGCGTCGCCATGATATACTATGGGTTCTATGACTTCTCCTTCTAAATCGAGTATCGTTTCTATTGAAACGACTGGCTTTTCTTTTGCGATACGACAATCACATTTCCGATCCACTAATCCGTCTTTACTGCATCCCTCACTAATACACATTGACGAATTCACACGGAAATTGCGTCGCCATGAAATACTATGGGTTCTATGACTTCTCCTTCTAAATCGAGTAACGTTTCTATGGAAACGACAGGATTTTCTTTTGGGATACGACAATCACATTTCCGATTCACTAATCCGTCTTTACTGCATCCCTCACTAATACACATTGACGAATTCACACGGAAATTGCGTCGCCATGAATTACTATGGGTTCTATGATTTCTCCTTCCAAATCGAGTAACGTTTCTATGGAAACGACAGGATTTTCTTTTGGGATACGACAATCACATTTCCGATCCACTAATCCGTCTTTACTGCATCCCTCACTAATACACATTGAAGAATTCATACGGAAATTGCGTCGCTATGAAATACTATGGGTTCTATGACTTCTCCTTCTAAATCGAGTAACGTTTCTATGGAAACGACAGAATTTTCTTTTGCGATACGACAATCACATTTCCGATCCACTAATCCGTCTTTACTGCACCTCTCACTAATACACATTGACAAATTTATACGGAAATTACGTCGCTATGAAATACTATGGGTTCTATGACTTCTCCTTCTAAATCGAGTATCGTTTCTATGGAAACGACTGGCTTTTCTTTTGCGATACGAGTATCTCCCTCTCGATGCACTAATCCTTCTTTACTGCATCCCTCACTCCCACTCATTGACGAATTCACACGGAAATTTCGTCGCCATGAAATACTATGGGTTCTATGACTTCTCCTTCTAAATCGAGTATCGTTTCTATGGACACGACTGGCTTTTCTTTTGCGATACGACAATCACATTTCCGATCCACTAATCCGTCTTTACTGCATCCCTCACTAATACACATTGACGAATTCACACGGAAATTGCGTCGCCATGAAATACTATGGGTTCTATGACTTCTCCTTCTAAATCGAGTAACGTTTCTATGGAAACGACAGGATTTTCTTTTGGGATACGACAATCACATTTCCGATCCACTAATCCGTCTTTACTGCATCCCTCACTAATACACATTGACGAATTCACACGGAAATTGCGTCGCCATGAAATACTATGGGTTCTATGACTTCTCCTTCTAAATCGAGTAACGTTTCTATGGAAACGACAGGATTTTCTTTTGGGATACGACAATCACATTTCCGATCCACTAATCCGTCTTTACTGCATCCCTCCCTAATACACATTGACGAATTCACACGGAAATTGCGTCGCCATGAAATACTATGGGTTCTATGACTTCTCCTTCTAAATCGAGTAACGTTTCTATGGAAACGACAGGATTTTCTTTTGGGCTACGACAATCACATTTCCGATCCACTAATCCGTCTTTACTGCATCCCTCACTAATACACATTGAGGAATTCATACGGAAATTGCGTCGCTGTGAAATACTATGGGTTCTATGATTCCTCCTTCTAAATCGAGTAACGTTTCTATGGAAACGACAGGATTTTCTTTTGCGATACGACAATCACATTTCCGATCCACTAATACGTCTTTACTGCATCCCTCACTAATACACATTGACGAATTCATACGGAAATTTCGTCGCTATGAAATACTATGGGTTCTATGACTTCTCCTTCTAAATCGAGTATCGTTTCTATGGAAACGACTGGCTTTTCTTTTGCGATACGAGTATCTCCTTCTCGATGCACAAATCCTTCTTTACTGCATCCCTCACTCCCACTCATTGACGAATTCACACGGAAATTGCGTCGCCATGAAATACTTTGGGTTCTATGACTTCTCCTTCTAAATCGAGTATCGTTTCTATGGAAACGACTGGCTTTTCTTTTGCGATACGACAATCACATTTCCGATCCACTAATCCGTCTTTACTGCATCCCTCACTAATACACATTGACGATTTCACACGGAAATTGCGTCGCCATGAAATACTATGGGTTCTATGACTTCTCCTTCTAAATCGAGTAACGTTTCTATGGTAACGACAGGATTTTCTTTTGGGATACGACAATCACATTTCCGATCCACTAATCCGTCTTTACTGCATCCCTCACTAATACACATTGACGAATTCACACGGAAATTGCGTCGCCATGAGATACTATGGGTTCTATGACTTCTCCTTCTAAATCGAGTATCGTTTCTATGGAAACGACTGGCTTTTCTTTTGCGATCCGAGTATCTCCTTCTCGATGCACTAATCCTTCTTTACTGCATCCCTCACTCCCACTCATTGACGAATTCACACGGAAATTGCGTCGATATGAAATACTATGGGTTCTATGACTTCTCCTTCTAAATCGAGTATCGTTTCTATGGAAACGACTGGCTTTTCTTTTGCGATACGACAATCACATTTCCGATCCACTAATCCGTCTTTACTGCATCCCTCACTAATACACATTGACGAATTCACACGGAAATTGCGTCGCCATGAAATACTATGGGTTCTATGACTTCTCCTTCTAAATCGAGTAACGTTTCTATGGAAACGACAGGATTATCTTTTGGGATAGGACAATCACATTTCCGATAAACTAATCCGTCTTTACTGCATCCCTCACTAATACACATTGACGAATTCATACGGAAATTGCGCCGCTATGAAATACTATGGGTTCTATGACTTCCCCTTCTAAATCGAGTATCGTTTCTATGGAAACGACTGGCTTTTCTTTTGCGATACGACAATCACATTTCCGATCCACTAATCCGTCTTTACTGCATCCCTCACTAATACACATTGACGAATTCATACGGAAATTGCGTCGGTATGAAATACTATGGGTTCTATGACTTCTCCTTCTAAATCGAGTATCGTTTCTATGGAAACGACTGGCATTTCTTTTGCGATACGACAATCACATTTCCGATCCACTAATCCGTCCTTACTGCATCTCTCACTAATACACATTGACGAATTCATACGGAAATTGCGTCGCTATGAAATGCTATGGGTTCTATGACTTCTCCTTCTAAATCGAGTATCGTTTCTATGGAAACGACTGGCTTTTTTTTGCCATACGAGTATCTCCCTCTCGATGCACTAATCCTTCTTTGCTGCATCCCTCACTCCCACTCATTGACGAATTCACACGGAAATTGCGTCGCCATGAAATACTATGGGTTCTATGACTTCTCCTTCTAAATCGAGTATCGTTTCTATGGAAACGACTGGCTTTTCTTTTGCGATACGACAATCACATTTCCGATCCACTAATCCGTCTTTACTGCATCCCTCACTAATACACATTGACGAATTCATACGGAAATTGCGTCGCTATGAAATACTATGGGTTCTATGACTTCTCCTTCTAAATCGAGTGTCGTTTCTATGGAAACGACTGGTTTTTCTTTTGCGATACGAGTATCTCCCTCTCGATGCACTAATCCTTCTTTACTGCATCCCTCACTCCCACTCATTGACTAATTCACACGGATATTGCGTCGCCATGAAATACTATGGGTTCTATGAATTCTCCTTCTATATCGAGTAACGTTTCTATGGAAACGACAGGATTTTCTTTTGGGATACGACAATCACATTTCCGATCCACTAATCCGACTTTACTGCATCCCTCACTAATACACATTGACGAATTCATACGGAAATTGCGTCGCTATGAAATACTATGGGTTTTATGACTTCTCCTTCTAAATCGAGTATCGTTTCTATGGAAACGACTGGCTTTTCTTTTGCGATACGACAATCACATTTCCGATCCACTAATCCGTCTTTACTGCATCCCTCACTAATACACATTGACGAATTCACACGGAAATTGCGTCGCCATGAAATACTATGGGTTCTATGACTTCTCCTTCTAAATCGAGTATCGTTTCTATGGAAACGACTGCCTTTTCTTTTGCGATACGAGTATCTCCCTCTCGATGCACTAATCCTTCTTTACTGCATCCCTCACTCCCACTCATTGACGAATTCACACGGAAATTGCGTCGCTATGAAATACTATGGGTTCTATGACTTCTCCTTCTAAATCGAGTATCGTTTCTATGGGAACGACTGGCTTTTCTTTTGCGATACGAGTATCTCCCTCTCGATGCACTAATCCTTCTTTACTGCATCCCTCACTCCCACTCATTGACGAATTCACACGGAAATTGCGTCGCCATGAAATACTATGGGTTCTATGACTTCTCCTTCTAAATCGAGTAACGTTTCTATGGAAACGACTGGCTTTTCTTTTGCGATACGAGTATCTCCCTCTCGATGCACTAATCCTTCTTTACTGCATCCCTCACTCCCACTCATTGACGAATTCACACGGACATTGCGTCGCCATGAAATACTATGGGTTCTATGACTTCTCCTTCTAAATCGAGTATCGTTTCTATGGAAACGACTGGCTTTTCTTTTGCGATTCGAGTATCTCCCTCTCGTTGCACTAATCCTTCTTTACTGCATCCCTCACTCCCACTCATTGACGAATTCACACGGAAATTGCGTCGCCATGAAATACTATGGGTTCTATGACTTCTGCTTCTAAATCGAGTAACGTTTCTATGGAAACAACAGAATTTTCTTTTGCGATACGAGTATCTCCCTCTCGATGCACTAATCCTTCTTTACTGCATCCCTCACTCCCACTCATTGACGAATTCACACGGAAATTGCGTCGCCATTAAAAACTATGGGTTCTAAGAGTTCTGCTTCTAAATCGAGTAACGTTTCTATGGAAACAACAGGATTTTCTTTTGCGATACGAGTATCTCGCTCTCGATGCACTAATCCTTCTTTACTGCATCCCTCAATCCCACTCATTGACGAATTCACACGGAAATTGCGTCGCCATGAAATACTATGGGTTCTATGACTTCTCCTTCTAAATCGAGTATCGTTTCTATGGAAACGACTGGCTTTTCTTTTGCGATACGAGTATCTCCCTCTCGATGCACTAATCCTTCTTTACTGCATCCCTCACTCCCACTCATTGACGAATTCACACGGAAATTGCGTCGCCATGAAATACTATGGGTTTTATGACTTCTCCTTCTAAATCGAGTAACGTTTCTATGGAAACGCCTGGCTTTTCTTTTGCGATACGACAATCACATTTCCGATCCACTAATCCGTCTTTACTGCATCCCTCACTAATACACATTGACGAATTCACACGGAAATTGCGTCGCCATGAAATACTATGGGTTCTATGACTTCTCCTTCTAAATCGAGTAACGTTTCTATGGTAACGACAGGATTTTCTTTTGGGATACGACAATCACATTTCCGATCACTAATCCGTCTTTACTGCATCCCTCACTAATACACATTGACGAATTCACACGGAAATTGCGTCGCCATGAGATACTATGGGTTCTATGACTTCTCCTTCTAAATCGAGTATCGTTTCTATGGAAACGACTGGCTTTTCTTTTGCGATACGAGTATCTCCTTCTCGATGCACTAATCCTTCTTTACTGCATCCCTCACTCCCACTCATTGACGAAATCACACGGAAATTGCGTCGATATGAAATACTATGGGTTCTATGACTTCTCCTTCTAAATCGAGTATCGTTTCTATGGAAACGACTGGCTTTTCTTTTGCGATACGACAATCACATTTCCGATCCACTAATCCGTCTTTACTGCATCCCTCACTAATACACATTTACGAATTCACACGGAAATTGCGTCGCCATGAAATACTATGGGTTCTATGACTTCTCCTTCTAAATCGAGTAACGTTTCTATGGAAACGACAGGATTATCTTTTGGGATAGGACAATCACATTTCCGATAAACTAATCCGTCTTTACTGCATCCCTCACTAATACACATTGACGAATTCATACGGAAATTGCGTCGCTACGAAATACTATGGGTTCTATGACTTCCCCTTCTAAATCGAGTATCGTTTCTATGGAAACACTGGCTTTTCTTTTGCGATACGACAATCACATTTCCGATCCACTAATCCGTCTTTACTCCATCCCTCACTAATACACATTGACGAATTCATACGGAAATTGCGTCGCTATGAAATACTATGGGTTCTATGACTTCTCCTTCTAAATCGAGTATCGTTTCTATGGAAACGACTGGCATTTCTTTTGCGATACGACAATCACATTTCCGATCCACTAATCCGTCCTTACTGCATCTCTCACTAATACACATTGACGAATTCATACGGAAATTGCGTCGCTATGAAATGCTATGGGTTCTATGACTTCTCCTTCTAAATCGAGTAACGTTTCTATGGAAACGACTGGCTTTTCTTTTGCGATACGAGTATCTCCCTCTCGATGCACTAATCCTTCTTTACTGCATCCCTCACTCCCACTCATTGACGAATTCACACGGACATTGCGTCGCCATGAAATACTATGGGTTCTATGACTTCTCCTTCTAAATCGAGTATCGTTTCTATGGAAACGACTGGCTTTTCTTTTGCGATTCGAGTATCTCCCTCTCGTTGCACTAATCCTTCTTTACTGCATCCCTCACTCCCACTCATTGACGAATTCACACGGAAATTGCGTCGCCATGAAATACTATGGGATCTATGACTTCTCCTTCTAAATCGAGTGACGTTTCTATGGAAACAACTGGCATTTCTTTTGCGATACGAGTATCTCCCTCTCGATGCACTAATCCTTCTTTACTGCATCCCTCACTCCCACTCATTGACGAATTCACACGGACATTGCGTCGCCATGAAATACTATGGGTTCTATGACTTCTGCTTCTAAATCGAGTATCGTTTCTATGGAAACGACTGGCTTTTCTTTTGCGATACGAGTATCTCCCTCTCGATGCACTAATCCTTCTTTACTGCATCCCTCACTCCCACTCATTGACGAATTCACACGGAAATTGCGTAGCCATGAAATACTATGGGTTCTATGACTTCTGCTTCTAAATCGAGTAACGTTTTATGGAAACAACAGGATTTTCTTTTGCGATACGAGTATCTCCCTCTCGATGCACTAATCCTTCTTTACTTCATTCCTCACTCCCACTCATTGACGAATTCACACGGAAATTGCGTCGCCATGAAATACTATGGGTTCTATGACTTCTGCTTCTAAATCGAGTAACGTTTCTATGGAAACGACTGGCTTTTCTTTTGCGATGCGAGTATCTCCCTCTCGATGCACTAATCCTTCTTTACTGCATCCCTCACTCCCACTCATTGACGAATTCACACGGAAATTGCGTCGCCATGAAATACTATGGGTTCTATGACTTCTCCTTCTAAATCGAGTAACGGTACTATGGAAACGACTGGCTTTTCTTTTGGGATACGACAATCACATTTCCGATCCACTAATCCGTCTTTACTGCATCCCTCACTAATACACATTGACGAATTCACACGGAAATTGCGTCGCCATGAAATACTATGGGTTCTATGACTTCTCCTTCTAAATCGAGTAACGTTTCTATGGAAACGACAGGATTTTCTTTTGAGATACGACAATCACATTTCCGATCCACTAATCCGTCTTTACTGCATCCCTCACTAATACACATTGACGAATTCACACGGAAATTGCGTCGCCATGAAATACTATGGGTTCTATGACTTCTCCTTCTAAATCGAGTAACGTTTCTATGGAAACGACAGGATTTTCTTTTGGGATACGACAATCACATTTCCGATCCACTAATCCGTCTGTACTGCATCCCTCACTAATACACATTGACGAATTCATACGGAAATTGCGTCGCCATGAAATACTATGCGTTATATGACTTCTCCTTCTAAATCGAGTAACGTTTCTATGGAAACGACAGGATTTTCCTTTGCGATACGAGTATCTCCCTCTCGATGCACTAATCCTTCTTTACTGCATCCCTCACTCCCACTCATTGACGAATTCACACGGAAATTGCGTCGCCATGAAATACTATGGGTTCTATGACTTCTCCTTCTAAATCGAGTAACGTTTCTATGGAAACGACAGGATTTTCTTTTGGGATACGACAATCACAATTCCGATCCACTAATCCGTCTTTACTGCATCCCTCACTAATACACATTGACGAATTCACACGGAAATTGCGTCGCCATGAAATACTATGGGTTCTATGACTTCTCCTTCTAAATCGAGTAACATTTCTATGGAAACGACAGGATTTTCTTTTGGGATACGACAATCACATTTCCGATCCACTCATCCGTCTTTACTGCATCCCTCAATAATACACATTGACGAATTCACACGGAAATTGCGTCGCCATGAAATACTATGGGTTCTATGACTTCTCCTTCTAAATCGAGTAACGTTTCTATGGAAACGACAGGATTTTCTTTTGGGATACGACAATCACATTTCCGATCCACTAATCCGTCTTTACTGCATCCCTCACTAATACACATTGACGAATTCACACGGAAATTGCGTCGCCATGAAATACTATGGGTTCTATGACTTCTCCTTCCAAATCGAGTAACGTTTCTATGTAAACGACAGGATTTTCTTTTGGGATACGACAATCACATTTCCGATCCACTAATCCGTCTTTACTGCATCCCTCACTAATACACATTGACAAATTCACACGGAAATTGCGTCGCCATGAAATACTATGGGTTCTATGACTTCTCCTTCTAAATCGAGTAACGTTTCTATGGAAACGACAAGATTTTCTTTTGGGATACGACAATCACATTTCCGATCCACTAATCCGTCTTTACTGCATCCCTCACTAATACACATTGTCGAATTCACACGGAAATTGCGTCGCCATGAAATACTATGGGTTCTATGACTTCTCCTTCTAAATCGAGTAACGTTTCTATGGAAACGACAGGATTTTCTTTTGGGATACGACAATCACACTTCCGATTCACTAATCCGTCTTTACTGCATCCCTCACTAATACACATTGACGAATTCATACGGAAATTGCGTCGCTATGAAATAGTATAGGTTCTATGACTTCTCCTTCTAAATCGAGTATCGTTTCTATGGAAACGACTGGCTTTTCTTTTGCGATACGAGTATCTCACTCTCGATGCACTAATCCTTCGTTACTGCATCCCTCACTCCCACTCATTGACGAATTCACACGGAAATTGCGTCGCTATGAAATACTATGGGTTCTATGACCTCTCCTTCTAAATCGAGTGACGTTTCTATGGAAACGACAGGATTTTCTTTTGGGATACGACAATCACATTTCCGATCCACTAATCCGTCTTTACTGCATCCCTCACTAATACACATAGACGAATTCATACAAAAATTGCGTCGCTATGAAATACTATGGGTTCTATGACTTCTCCTTCTAAATTGAGTATCGTTTCTATGGAAACGACTGGCTTTTCTTTTGCGATACGACAATCACATTTCCGATCCACTAATCCGTCTTTACTGCATCCCTCACTAATACACATTGACGAATTCACACGGAAATTGCGTCGCCATGAAATACTATGGGTTCTATGACTTCTCCTTCCAAATCGAGTAACGTTTCTATGTAAACGACAGGATTTTCTTTTGGGATACGACAATCACATTTCCGATCCACTAATCCGTCTTTACTGCATCCCTCACTAATACACATTGACAAATTCACACGGAAATTTCGTCGCCATGAAATACTATGGGTTCTATGACTTCTCCTTCTAAATCGAGTATCGTTTCTATGGAAACGACTGGCTTTTCTTTTGCGATTCGAGTATCTCCCTCTCGTTGCACTAATCCTTCTTTACTGCATCCCTCACTCCCACTCATTGACGAATTCACACGGAAATTGCGTCGCCATGAAATACTATGGGATCTATGACTTCTCCTTCTAAATCGAGTGACGTTTCTATGGAAACGACTGGCATTTCTTTTGCGATACGAGTATCTCCCTCTCGATGCACTAATCCTTCTTTACTGCATCCCTCACTCCCACTCATTGACGAATTCACACGGACATTGCGTCGCCATGAAATACTATGGGTTCTATGACTTCTGCTTCTAAATCGAGTATCGTTTCTATGGAAACGACTGGCTTTTCTTTTGCGATACGAGTATCTCCCTCTCGATGCACTAATCCTTCTTTACTGCATCCCTCACTCCCACTCATTGACGAATTCACACGGAAATTGCGTCGCCATGAAATACTATGGGTTCTATGACTTCTGCTTCTAAATCGAGTAACGTTTTATGGAAACAACAGGATTTTCTTTTGCGATACGAGTATCTCCCTCTCGATGCACTAATCCTTCTTTACTTCATTCCTCACTCCCACTCATTGACGAATTCACACGGAAATTGCGTCGCCATGAAATACTATGGGTTCTATGACTTCTGCTTCTAAATCGAGTAACGTTTCTATGGAAACGACTGGCTTTTCTTTTGCGATGCGAGTATCTCCCTCTCGATGCACTAATCCTTCTTTACTGCATCCCTCACTCCCACTCATTGACGAATTCACACGGAAATTGCGTCGCCATGAAATACTATGGGTTCTATGACTTCTCCTTCTAAATCGAGTAACGGTACTATGGAAACGACTGGCTTTTCTTTTGGGATACGACAATCACATTTCCGATCCACTAATCCGTCTTTACTGCATCCCTCACTAATACACATTGACGAATTCACACGGAAATTGCGTCGCCATGAAATACTATGGGTTCTATGACTTCTCCTTCTAAATCGAGTAACGTTTCTATGGAAACGACAGGATTTTCTTTTGAGATACGACAATCACATTTCCGATCCACTAATCCGTCTTTACTGCATCCCTCACTAATACACATTGACGAATTCACACGGAAATTGCGTCGCCATGAAATACTATGGGTTCTATGACTTCTCCTTCTAAATCGAGTAACGTTTCTATGGAAACGACAGGATTTTCTTTTGGGATACGACAATCACATTTCCGATCCACTAATCCGTCTGTACTGCATCCCTCACTAATACACATTGACGAATTCATACGGAAATTGCGTCGCCATGAAATACTATGCGTTATATGACTTCTCCTTCTAAATCGAGTAACGTTTCTATGGAAACGACAGGATTTTCCTTTGCGATACGAGTATCTCCCTCTCGATGCACTAATCCTTCTTTACTGCATCCCTCACTCCCACTCATTGACGAATTCACACGGAAATTGCGTCGCCATGAAATACTATGGGTTCTATGACTTCTCCTTCTAAATCGAGTAACGTTTCTATGGAAACGACAGGATTTTCTTTTGGGATACGACAATCACAATTCCGATCCACTAATCCGTCTTTACTGCATCCCTCACTAATACACATTGACGAATTCACACGGATATTGCGTCGCCATGAAATACTATGGGTTCTATGACTTCTCCTTCTAAATCGAGTAACATTTCTATGGAAACGACAGGATTTTCTTTTGGGATACGACAATCACATTTCCGATCCACTAATCCGTCTTTACTGCATCCCTCAATAATACACATTGACGAATTCACACGGAAATTGCGTCGCCATGAAATACTATGGGTTCTATGACTTCTCCTTCTAAATCGAGTAACGTTTCTATGGAAACGACAGGATTTTCTTTTGGGATACGACAATCACATTTCCGATCCACTAATCCGTCTTTACTGCATCCCTCACTAATACACATTGACGAATTCACACGGAAATTGCGTCGCCATGAAATACTATGGGTTCTATGACTTCTCCTTCCAAATCGAGTAACGTTTCTATGTAAACGACAGGATTTTCTTTTGGGATACGACAATCACATTTCCGATCCACTAATCCGTCTTTACTGCATCCCTCACTAATACACATTGACAAATTCACACGGAAATTGCGTCGCCATGAAATACTATGGGTTCTATGACTTCTCCTTCTAAATCGAGTAACGTTTCTATGGAAACGACAAGATTTTCTTTTGGGATACGACAATCACATTTCCGATCCACTAATCCGTCTTTACTGCATCCCTCACTAATACACATTGTCGAATTCACACGGAAATTGCGTCGCCATGAAATACTATGGGTTCTATGACTTCTCCTTCTAAATCGAGTAACGTTTCTATGGAAACGACAGGATTTTCTTTTGGGATACGACAATCACACTTCCGATTCACTAATCCGTCTTTATTGCATCCCTCACTAATACACATTGACGAATTCATACGGAAATTGCGTCGCTATGAAATAGTATAGGTTCTATGACTTCTCCTTCTAAATCGAGTATCGTTTCTATGGAAACGACTGGCTTTTCTTTTGCGATACGAGTATCTCACTCTCGATGCACTAATCCTTCGTTACTGCATCCCTCACTCCCACTCATTGACGAATTCACACGGAAATTGCGTCGCTATGAAATACTATGGGTTCTATGACCTCTCCTTCTAAATCGAGTGACGTTTCTATGGAAACGACAGGATTTTCTTTTGGGATACGACAATCACATTTCCGATCCACTAATCCGTCTTTACTGCATCCCTCACTAATACACATTGACGAATTCACACGGAAATTGCGTCGCCATGAAATACTATGGGTTCTATGACTTCTCCTTCCAAATCGAGTAACGTTTCTATGTAAACGACAGGATTTTCTTTTGGGATACGACAATCACATTTCCGATCCACTAATCCGTCTTTACTGCATCCCTCACTAATACACATTGACAAATTCACACGGAAATTGCGTCGCCATGAAATACTATGGGTTCTATGACTTCTCCTTCTAAATCGAGTAACGTTTCTATGGAAACGACAAGATTTTCTTTTGGGATACGACAATCACATTTCCGATCCACTAATCCGTCTTTACTGCATCCCTCACTAATACACATTGTCGAATTCACACGGAAATTGCGTCGCCATGAAATACTATGGGTTCTATGACTTCTCCTTCTAAATCGAGTAACGTTTCTATGGAAACGACAGGATTTTCTTTTGGGATACGACAATCACACTTCCGATTCACTAATCCGTCTTTACTGCATCCCTCACTAATACACATTGACGAATTCATACGGAAATTGCGTCGCTATGAAATAGTATAGGTTCTATGACTTCTCCTTCTAAATCGAGTATCGTTTCTTTGGAAACGACTGGCTTTTCTTTTGCGATACGAGTATCTCACTCTCGATGCACTAATCCTTCGTTACTTGCATCCCTCACTCCACTCATTGACGAATTCACACGGAAATTGCGTCGCTATGAAATACTATGGGTTCTATGACCTCTCCTTCTAAATCGAGTGACGTTTCTATGGAAACGACAGGATTTTCTTTTGGGATACGACAATCACATTTCCGATCCACTAATCCGTCTTTACTGCATCCCTCACTAATACACATAGACGAATTCATACAAAATTGCGTCGCTATGAAATACTATGGGTTCTATGACTTCTCCTTCTAAATTGAGTATCGTTTCTATGGAAACGACTGGCTTTTCTTTTGCGATACGACAATCACATTTCCGATCCACTAATCCGTCTTTACTGCATCCCTCACTAATACACATTGACGAATTCATAAGGAAACTGCGTCGCTCTGAAATACTATGGGTTCTATGACTTCTCCTTCTAAATCGAGTATCGTTTCTATGGAAACGACTGCTTTTCTTTTGCGATACGAGTATCTCCCTCTCGATGTACTAATCCTTCTTTACTGCATCCCTCACTCCCACTCATTGACGAATTCACACGGAAATTGCGTCGCCATGAAATACTATGGGTTCTATGACTTCTCCTTCTAAATCGAGTATCGTTTCTATGGAAACGACTGGCTTTTCTTTTGCGATACGACAATCACATTTCCGATCCACCAATCCGTCTTTACTGCATCCTTCACTAATACACATTGACGAATTCATACGGAAATTGCGTCGCTATGAAATACTATGGGTTCTATGACTTCTCCTTCTAAATCGAGTATCGTTTCTATGGAAACGAGTGGCTTTTCTTTTGTGATACGAGTATCTCCCTCTCGATGCACTAATCCTTCTTTACTGCATCCCTCACTCCCACTCATTGACGAATTCACACGGAAATTGTGTCGCTATGAAATACTATGTGTTCTATGACTTCTCCCTCTAAATCGAGTATCGTTTCTATGGAAACGACTGGCTTTTCTTTTGCGATACAAGTATCTCCCTCTCGATGCACTAATCCTTCTTTACTGCATCCCTCACTCCCACTCATTGACGAACTCACACGGAAATTGCGTCGACATGAAATACTATGGGTTCTATGACTTCTCCTTCTAAATCGAGTAACGTTTCTATGGAAACGACAGGATTTTCCTTTGGGATACGACAATCACATTTCCGATCCACTAATCCGTCTTTACTGCATCCCTCACTAATACACATTGACGAATTCACACGGAAATTGCGTCGCCATGAAATACTATGGGTTCTATGACTTCTCCTTCTAAACCGAGTATCGTTTCTAAGGAAACGACTGGCTTTTCTTTTGCGATACGACAATCACATTTCCGATCCACCAATCCGTCTTTACTGCATCCTTCACTAATACACATTGACGAATTCACACGGAAATTGCGTCGCCATGAAATACTATGGGTTCTATGACTTCTCCTTCTAAATCGAGTATCGTTTCTATGGAAACGACTGGCTTTTCTTTTGCGATACGAGTATCTCCCTCTCGATGCACTAATCCTTCTTTACTGCATCCCCCACTCCCACTCATTGACGAATTCACACGGAAATTGCGTCGCCATGAAATACTATGGGTCGTATGACTTCTCCTTCTAAATCGAGTAACGTTTCTATGGAAACGACAGGATTTTCTTTTGGTATTCGACAATCACATTTCCGATCCACTAATCCGTCTTTACTGCATCCCTCACTAATACACATTGACGAATTCACACGGAAATTGCGTCGCCATGAGTCTATGGGTTCTATGACTTCTCCTTGTAAATCGAGTAACGTTTCTATGAAAACGACAGGATTTTCTTTTGGGATACGACAATCACATATCCGATCCACTAATCTGTCTTTACTGCATCCCTCACTAATACACATTGACGAATTCACACGGAAATTGCGTCGCCATGAAATAGTATGGGTTCTATGACTTCTCCTTCTAAATCGAGTAACGTTTCTATGGAAACGACAGGATTTTCTTTTGGGATACGACAATCACATTTCCGATCCACTAATCCGTCTTTACTGCATCCCTCACCGATACACATTGACGAATTCATACGGATATTGCGTCGCTATGAAATACTATGGGTTCTATGACTTCTCCTTCTAAATCGAGTATCGTTTCTATGGAAACGACTGGCTTTTCTTTGCGATACGACAATCACATTTCCGATCCACTAATCCGTCTTTACTGCATCCCTCACTAATACACATTGACGAATTCATATGGAAATTGCGTCGCTATGAAATACTATGGGTTCTATGACTTCTCCTTCTAAATCGAGTATCGTTTCTATGGAAACGACTGGCTTTTCTTTTGCGATACGAGTATCTCCCTCTCGATGCACTAATCCTTCTTTACTGCATCCCTCACTCCCACTCATTGACGAATTCACACGGAAATTGCGTCGCATTGAAATACTATGAGTTCTATGACTTCTCCTTCTAAATCGAGTAACGTTTCCAAGGAAACGACAGGATTTTCTTTGGGATACGACAATCACATTTCCGATCCACTAATCCGTCTTTACTGCATCCCTCACTAATACACATTGACGAATTCACACGGAAATAGCGTCGCCATGAAATACTATGGGTTCTATGACTTCTCCTTCTAAATCGAGTAACGTTTCTATGGAAACGACAGGATTTTTTTTTGTGATACGACAATCACATTTCCGATCCACTAATCCGTCTTTACTGCATCCCTCACTAATACACATTGACGAATTCACACGGAAATTTCGTCGCCATGAAATACTATGGGTTCTATGACTTCTCCTTCTAAATCGAGTAACGTTTCTATGGAAACGACAGGATTTTCTTTTGGGATACGACAATCACATTTCCGATCCACTAATCCGTCTTTACTGCATCCCTCACTAATACACATTGACGAATACATACGGATATTGCGTCGCTATGAAATACTATGGGTTCTATGACTTCTCCTTCTAAATCGAGTATCGTTTCTATGGAAACGACTGGCTTTTCATTTGTGATACGACAATCACATTTCCGATCCACTAATCCGTCATTACTGCATCCCTCACTAATACACATTGACGAATTCATACGGAAATTGCGTCACTATGAAATACTATGGGTTCAATGACTTCTCCTTCTAAATCGAGTATCGTTTCTATGGAAACGACTGGCTTTTCTTTTGCGATACGAGTATCTCCCTCTCGATGCACTAATCCTTCTTTACTGCATCCCTCACTCCCACTTATTGACGAATTCACACGGAAATTGGTCGCCATGAAATACTATGGGTTCTATGACTTCTCCTTCTAAATCGAGTAACGTTCCTTTGGAAACGACAGGATTTTCTTTTGGGATACGACAATCTCATTTCCGATCCACTAATCCGTCTTTACTGCATCCCTCACTAATACACATTGACGAATTCACACGGAAATTGCGTCGCCATGAAATTCTATGGGTTCTATGACTTCTCCTTCTAAATCGAGTAACGTTTCTATGAAAACGACTGGATTTTCTTTTAGGATACGACAATCACATTTCCGATCCACTAATCCGTCTTTACTGCATCCCTCACTAATACACATTGACGAATTCATACGGAAATTGCATTGCTATGAAATACTATGGGTTCTATGACTTCTCCTTCTAGATCGAGTATCGTTTCTATGGAAACGACTGGCTTTTCTTTTGCGATACGACAATCACATTTCCGATCCACTAATCCGTCTTTACTGCATCCCTCACTAATACACATTGACGAATTCATACGGAAATTGCGTCGCTATGAAATACTATGGGTTCTATGACTTCTCCTTCTAAATCGAGTATCGTTTCTATGGAAACGACTGGCTTTTCTTTTGCGATACGACAATCACATTTCCGATCCACTAATCCGTCTTTACTGCATCCCTCACTAATACACATTGACTTATTCATACGGAAATTGCGTCGCTATGAAATACTATGGGTTCTATGACTTCTCCTTCTAAATCGAGTATCGTTTCTATGGAAACAACTGGCTTTTCTTTTGCGTTACGAGTATCTCCCTCTCGATGCACTAATCCTTCTTTACTGCATCCCTCACTCCCACTCATTGACGAATTCACACGGAAATTGCGTCGCCATGAAATACTATGGGTTCTATGACTTCTCCTTCTAAATCGAGTAACGTTTCAATGGAAACGACAGGATTTTCTTTTGGGATACGACAATCACAATTCCGATCCACTAATCCGTCTTTACTGCATCCCTCACTAATACACATTGACGAATTCACACGGAAATTGCGACGCCATGAAATACTATGGGTTCTATGACTTCTCTTTCTAAATCGAGTAACATTTCTATGGAAACGACAGGATTTTCTTTTGGGATACGACAATCACATTTCCGATCCACTAATCCGTCTTTACTGCATCCCTCACTAATACACATTGACAAATTCACACGGAAATTGCGTCGCCATGAAATACTATGGGTTCTATGACTTCTCCTTCTAAATCGAGTAACGTTTCTATGGAAACGACAAGATTTTTTTTGGGATACGACAATCACATTTCCGATCCACTAATCCGTCTTTACTGCATCCCTCAATAATACACATTGTCGAATTCACACGGAAATGGCGTCGCCATGAAATACTATGGGTTCTATGACTTCTCCTTCTAAATCGAGTAACGTTTCTATGGAAACGACAGGATTTTCTTTTGGGATACGACAATCACATTTCCGATCCACTAATCCGTCTTTACTGCATCCCTCACTAATACACATTGACGAATTCATACGGAAATTGCGTCGCTATGAATTAGTATGGGTTCTATGACTTCTCCTTCTAAATCGAGTATCGTTTCTATGGAAACGACTGGCTTTCCTTTTGCGATACGAGTATCTCCCTCTCGATGCACTAATCCTTCTTTACTGCATCCCTCACTCCCACTCATTGACGAATTCACACGGAAATTGCGTCGCCATGAAATACTATGGGTTCTATGACCTCTCCTTCTAAATCGAGTGACGTTTCTATGGAAACGACAGGATTTTCTTTTGCGATACGACAATCACATTTCCGATCCACCAATCCGTCTTTACTGCATCCCTCACTAATACACATTGACGAATTCATACGGAAATTGCGTCGCTGTGAAATACTATGGGTTCTATGACTTCTCCTTCTAAATCGAGTATCGTTTCTATGGAAACGAGTGGCTTTTCCTTTGTGATACGAGTATCTCCCTCTCGATGCACTAATCCTTCTTTACTGCATCCCTCACTCCCACTCATTGACGAATTCACACGGAAATTGTGTCGCTATGAAATACTATGTGTTCTATGACTTCTCCCTCTAAATCGAGTATCGTTTCTATGGAAACGACTGGCTTTTCTTTTGCGATACAAGTATCTCCCTCTCGATGCACTAATCCTTCTTTACTGCATCCCTCACTCCCACTCATTGACGAACTCATACGGAAATTGCGTCGACATGAAATACTATGGGTTCTATGACTTCTCCTTCTAAATCGAGTAACGTTTCTATGGAAACGACAGGATTTTCCTTTGGGATACGACAATCACATTTCCGATCCACTAATCCGTCTTTACTGCATCCCTCACTAATACACATTGACGAATTCACACGGAAATTGCGTCGCCATGAAATACTATGGGTTCTATGACTTCTCCTTCTAAACCGAGTATCGTTTCTATGGAAACGACTGGCTTTTCTTTTGCGATACGACAATCACATTTCCGAATCACTATTCCGTCTTTACTGCATCGCTCACTAATACACATTGACGAATTCACACGGAAATTGCGTCGCCATGAAATACTATGGGTTCTATGATTTCTCCTTCTAAATCGAGTATCGTTTCTATGGAAACGACTGGCTTTTCTTTTGCGATACGAGTATCTCCCTCTCGATGCACTAATCCTTCTTTACTGCATCCCCCACTCCCACTCATTGACGAATTCACACGGAAATTGCGTCGCCATGAAATACTATGGGTTGTATGACTTCTCCTTCTAAATCGAGTAACGTTTCTATGGAAACGACAGGATTTTCTTTTGGTATTCGACAATCACATTTCCGATCCACTAATCCGTCTTTACTGCATCCCTCACTAATACACATTGACGAATTCACACGGAAATTGCGTCGCCATGAGTCTATGGGTTCTATGACTTCTCCTTGTAAATCGAGTAACGTTTCTATGAAAACGACAGGATTTTCTTTTGGGATACGACAATCACATTTCCGATCCACTAATCTGTCTTTACTGCATCCCTCACTAATACACATTGACGAATTCACACGGAAATTGCGTCGCCATGAAATAGTATGGGTTCTATGACTTCTCCTTCTAAATCGAGTAACGTTTCTATGGAAACGACAGGATTTTCTTTTGGGATACGACAATCACATTTCCGATCCACTAATCCGTCTTTACTGCATCCCTCACCGATACACATTGACGAATTCATACGGATATTGCGTCGCTATGAAATACTATGGGTTCTATGACTTCTCCTTCTAAATCGAGTATCGTTTCTATGGAAACGACTGGCTTTTCTTTTGCGATACGAGTATCTCCCTCTCGATGCACTAATCCTTCTTTACTGCATCCCTCACTCCCACTCATTGACGAATTCACACGGAAATTGCGTCGCATTGAAATACTATGAGTTCTATGACTTCTCCTTCTAAATCGAGTAACGTTTCCATGGAAACGACAGGATTTTCTTTGGGATACGACAATCACATTTCCGATCCACTAATCCGTCTTTACTGCATCCCTCACTAATACACATTGACGAATTCACACGGAAATAGCGTCGCCATGAAATACTATGGGTTCTATGACTTCTCCTTCTAAATCGAGTAACGTTTCTATGGAAACGACAGGATTTTTTTTTTGTGATACGACAATCACATTTCCGATCCACTAATCCGTCATTACTGCATCCCTCACTAATACACATTGACGAATTCACACGGAAATTTCGTCGCCATGAAATACTATGGGTTCTATGACTTCTCCTTCTAAATCGAGTAACGTTTCTATGGAAACGACAGGATTTTCTTTTGGGATACGACAATCACATTTCCGATCCACTAATCCGTCTTTACTGCATCCCTCACTAATACACATTGACGAATACATACGGATATTGCGTCGCTATGAAATACTATGGGTTCTATGACTTCTCCTTCTAAATCGAGTATCGTTTCTATGGAAACGACTGGCTTTTCATTTGTGATACGACAATCACATTTCCGATCCACTAATCCGTCATTACTGCATCCCTCACTAATACACATTGACGAATTCATACGGAAATTGCGTCACTATGAAATACTATGGGTTCAATGACTTCTCCTTCTAAATCGAGTATCGTTTCTATGGAAACGACTGGCTTTTCTTTTGCGATACGAGTATCTCCCTCTCGATGCACTAATCCTTCTTTACTGCATCCCTCACTCCCACTCATTGACGAATTCACACGGAAATTGGTCGCCATGAAATACTATGGGTTCTATGACTTCTCCTTCTAAATCGAGTAACGTTCCTTTGGAAACGACAGGATTTTCTTTTGGGATACGACAATCTCATTTCCGATCCACTAATCCGTCTTTACTGCATCCCTCACTAATACACATTGACGAATTCACACGGAAATTGCGTCGCCATGAAATTCTATGGGTTCTATGACTTCTCCTTCTAAATCGAGTAACGTTTCTATGAAAACGACAGGATTTTCTTTTAGGATACGACAATCACATTTCCGATCCACTAATCCGTCTTTACTGCATCCCTCACTAATACACATTGACGAATTCATACGGAAATTGCATTGCTATGAAATACTATGGGTTCTATGACTTCTCCTTCTAGATCGAGTATCGTTTCTTTGGAAACGACTGGCTTTTCTTTTGCGATACGACAATCACATTTCCGATCCACTAATCCGTCTTTACTGCATCCCTCACTAATACACATTGACGAATTCATACGGAAATTGCGTCGCTATGAAATACTATGGGTTCTATGACTTCTCCTTCTAAATCGAGTATGGTTTCTATGGAAACGACTGGCTTTTCTTTTGCGATACGACAATCACATTTCCGATCCACTAATCCGTCTTTACTGCATCCCTCACTAATACACATTGACTTATTCATACGGAAATTGCGTCGCTATGAAATACTATGGGTTCTATGACTTCTCCTTCTAAATCGAGTATCGTTTCTATGGAAACGACAGGATTTTCTTTTGCGATACGAGTATCTCCCTCTCGATGCACTAATCCTTCTTTACTGCATCCCTCACTCCCACTCATTGACGAATTCACACGGAAATTGCGTCGCCATGAAATACTATGGGTTCTATGACTTCTTTTTCTAAATCGAGTAACGTTTCTATGGAAACGACAGGATTTTCTTTTGGGATACGACAATCACAATTCCGATCCACTAATCCGTCTTTACTGCATCCCTCACTAATACACATTGATGAATTCACACGGAAATTGCGACGCCATGAAATACTATGGGTTCTATGACTTCTCCTTCTAAATCGAGTAACATTTCTATGGAAACGACAGGATTTTCTTTTGGGATACGTCAATCACATTTCCGATCCACTAATCCGTCTTTACTGCATCCCTCAATAATACACATTGACGAATTCACACGGAAATTGCGTCGCCATGAAATACTATGTGTTCTATGACTTCTCCTTCTAAATCGAGTAACGCTTCTATGGAAACGACAGGATTTTCTTTTGGGATACGACAATCACATTTCCGATCCACTAATCCGTCTTTACTGCATCCCTCACTAATACACATTGACGAATTCACACGGAAATTGCGTCGCCATGAAATACTATGGGTTCTATGACTTCTCCTTCTAAATCGAGTAACGTTTCTATGTAAACGACAGGATTTTCTTTTGGGGTACGACAATCACATTTCCGATCCACTAATCCGTCTTTACTGCATCCCTCACTAATACACATTGACGAATTCATACGGAAATTGCGTCGCTATGAATTAGTATGGGTTCTATGACTTCTCCTTCTAAATCGAGTATCGTTTCTATGGAAACGACTGGCCATTCTTTTGCGATACGAGTATCTCCCTCTCGATGCACTAATCCTTCTTTACTGCATCCCTCACTCCCACTCATTGACGAATTCACACGGAAATTGCGTCGCCATGAAATACTATGGGTTCTATGACCTCTCCTTCTAAATCGATTGACGTTTCTATGGAAACGACAGGATTTTCTTTTGCGATACGACAATCACATTTCCGATCCACCAATCCGTCTTTACTGCATCCCTCACTAATACACATTGACGAATTCATACGGAAATTGCGTCGCTATGAAATACTATGGGTTCTATGACTTCTCCTTCTAAATCGAGTATCGTTTCTATGGAAACGAGTGGCTTTTCTTTTGTGATACGAGTATCTCCCTCTCGATGCACTAATCCTTCTTTACTGCATCCCTCACTCCCACTCATTGACGAATTCACACGGAAATTGTGTCGCTATGAAATACTATGTGTTCTATGACTTCTCCCTCTAAATCGAGTATCGTTTCTATGGAAACGACTGGCTTTTCTTTTGCGATACAAGTATCTCCCTCTCGATGCACTAATCCTTCTTTACTGCATCCCTCACTCCCACTCATTGACGAACTCACACGGAAATTGCGTCGACATGAAATACTATGGGTTCTATGACTTCTCCTTCTAAATCGAGTAACGTTTCTATGGAAACGACAGGATTTTCCTTTGGGATACGACCATCACATTTCCGATCCACTAATCCGTCTTTACTGCATCCCTCACTAATACACATTGACGAATTCACACGGAAATTGCGTCGCCATGATATACTATGGGTTCTATGACTTCTCCTTCTAAACCGAGTATCGTTTCTATGGAAACGACTGGCTTTTCTTTTGCGATACGACAATCACATTTCCGAATCACTATTCCGTCTTTACTGCATCGCTCACTAATACACATTGACGAATTCACACGGAAATTGCGTCGCCATGAAATACTATGGGTTCTATGATTTCTCCTTCTAAATCGAGTATCTTTTCTATGGAAACGACTGGCTTTTCTTTTGCGATACGAGTATCTCCCTCTCGATGCACTAATCCTTCTTTACTGCATCCCCCACTCCCACTCATTGACGAATTCACACGGAAATTGCGTCGCCATGAAATACTATGGGTTGTATGACTTCTCCTTCTAAATCGAGTAACGTTTCTATGGAAACGACAGGATTTTCTTTTGGTATTCGACAATCACATTTCCGATCCACTAATCCGTCTTTACTGCATCCCTCACTAATACACATTGACGAATTCACACGGAAATTGCGTCGCCATGAGTCTATGGGTTCTATGACTTCTCCTTGTAAATCGAGTAACGTTTCTATGAAAACGACAGGATTTTCTTTTGGGATACGACAATCACATTTCCGATCCACTAATCTGTCTTTACTGCATCCCTCACTAATACACATTGACGAATTCACACGGAAATTGCGTCGCCATGAAATAGTATGGGTTCTATGACTTCTCCTTCTAAATCGAGTAACGTTTCTATGGAAACGACAGGATTTTCTTTTGGGATACGACAATCACATTTCCGATCCACTAATCCGTCTTTACTGCATCCCTCACCGATACACATTGACGAATTCATACGGATATTGCGTCGCTATGAAATACTATGGGTTCTATGACTTCTCCTTCTAAATCGAGTATCGTTTCTATGGAAACGACTGGCTTTTCTTTGCGATACGACAATCACATTTCCGATCCACTAATCCGTCTTTACTGCATCCCTCACTAATACACATTGACGAATTCATATGGAAATTGCGTCGCTATGAAATACTATGGGTTCTATGACTTCTCCTTCTAAATCGAGTATCGTTTCTATGGAAACGACTGGCTTTTCTTTTGCGATACGAGTATCTCCCTCTCGATGCACTAATCCTTCTTTACTGCATCCCTCACTCCCACTCATTGACGAATTCACACGGAAATTGCGTCGCATTGAAATACTATGAGTTCTATGACTTCTCCTTCTAAATCGAGTAACGTTTCCATGGAAACGACAGGATTTTCTTTGGGATACGACAATCACATTTCCGATCCACTAATCCGTCTTTACTGCATCCCTCACTAATACACATTGACGAATTCACACGGATATAGCGTCGCCATGAAATACTATGGGTTCTATGACTTCTCCTTCTAAATCGAGTAACGTTTCTATGGAAACGACAGGATTTTTTTTTTGTGATACGACAATCACATTTCCGATCCACTAATCCGTCTTTACTGCATCCCTCACTAATACACATTGACGAATTCACACGGAAATTTCGTCGCCATGAAATACTATGGGTTCTATGACTTCTCCTTCTAAATCGAGTAACGTTTCTATGGAAACGACAGGATTTTCTTTTGGGATACGACAATCACATTTCCGATCCACTAATCCGTCTTTACTGCATCCCTCACTAATACACATTGACGAATACATACGGATATTGCGTCGCTATGAAATACTATGGGTTCTATGACTTCTCCTTCTAAATCGAGTATCGTTTCTATGGAAACGACTGGCTTTTCATTTGTGATACGACAATCACATTTCCGATCCACTAATCCGTCATTACTGCATCCCTCACTAATACACATTGACGAATTCATACGGAAATTGCGTCACTATGAAATACTATGGGTTCAATGACTTCTCCTTCTAAATCGAGTATCGTTTCTATGGAAACGACTGGCTTTTCTTTTGCGATACGAGTATCTCCCTCTCGTTGCACTAATCCTTCTTTACTGCATCCCTCACTCCCACTCATTGACGAATTCACACGGAAATTGGTCGCCATGAAATACTATGGGTTCTATGACTTCTCCTTCTAAATCGAGTAACGTTCCTTTGGAAACGACAGGATTTTCTTTTGGGATACGACAATCTCATTTCCGATCCACTAATCCGTCTTTACTGCATCCCTCACTAATACACATTGACGAATTCACACGGAAATTGCGTCGCCATGAAATTCTATGGGTTCTATGACTTCTCCTTCTAAATCGAGTAACGTTTCTATGAAAACGACAGGATTATCTTTTAGGATACGACAATCACATTTCCGATCCACTAATCCGTCTTTACTGCATCCCTCACTAATACACATTGACGAATTCATACGGAAATTGCATTGCTATGAAATACTATGGGTTCTATGACTTCTCCTTCTAGATCGAGTATCGTTTCTTTGGAAACGACTGGCTTTTCTTTTGCGATACGACAATCACATTTCCGATCCACTAATCCGTCTTTACTGCATCCCTCACTAATACACATTGACGAATTCATACGGAAATTGCGTCGCTATGAAATACTATGGGTTCTATGACTTCTCCTTCTAAATCGAGTATCGTTTCTATGGAAACGACTGGCTTTTCTTTTGCGATACGACAATCACATTTCCGATCCACTAATCCGTCTTTACTGCATCCCTCACTAATACACATTGACTTATTCATACGGAAATTGCGTCGCTATGAAATACTATGGGTTCTATGACTTCTCCTTCTAAATCGAGTATCGTTTCTATGGAAACGACTGGCTTTTCTTTTGCGATACGAGTATCTCCCTCTCGATGCACTAATCCTTCTTTACTGCAACCCTCACTCCCACTCATTGACGAATTCACACGGAAATTGCGTCGCCATGAAATACTATGGGTTCTATGACTTCTTTTTCTAAATCGAGTAACGTTTCTATGGAAACGACAGGATTTTCTTTTGGGATACGACAATCACAATTCCGATCCACTAATCCGTCTTTACTGCATCCCTCACTAATACACATTGATGAATTCACACGGAAATTGCGACGCCATGAAATACTATGGGTTCTATGACTACTCCTTCTAAATCGAGTAACATTTCTATGGAAACGACAGGATTTTCTTTTGGGATACGTCAATCACATTTCCGATCCACTAATCCGTCTTTACTGCATCCCTCAATAATACACATTGACGAATTCACACGGAAATTGCGTCGCCATGAAATACTATGTGTTCTATGACTTCTCCTTCTAAATCGAGTAACGCTTCTATGGAAACGACAGGATTTTCTTTTGGGATACGACAATCACATTTCCGATCCACTAATCCGTCTTTACTGCATCCCTCACTAATACACATTGACGAATTCACACGGAAATTGCGTCGCTATGAATTAGTATGGGTTCTATGACTTCTCCTTCTAAATCGAGTATCGTTTCTATGGAAACGACTGGCTTTTCTTTTGCGATACGAGTATCTCCCTCTCGATGCACTAATCCTTCTTTACTGCATCCCTCACTCCCACTCATTGACGAATTCACACGGAAATTGCGTCGCCATGAAATACTATGGGTTCTATGACCTCTCCTTCTAAATCGAGTGACGTTTCTATGGAAACGACAGGATTTTCTTTTGCGATACGACAATCACATTTCCGATCCACCAATCCGTCTTTACTGCATCCCTCACTAATACACATTGACGAATTCATACGGAAATTGCGTCGCTATGAAATACTATGGGTTCTATGACTTCTCCTTCTAAATCGAGTATCGTTTCTATGGAAACGAGTGGCTTTTCTTTTGTGATACGAGTATCTCCCTCTCGATGCACTAATCCTTCTTTACTGCATCCCTCACTCCCACTCATTGACGAATTCACACGGAAATTGTGTCGCTATGAAATACTATGTGTTCTATGACTTCTCCCTCTAAATCGAGTATCGTTTCTATGGAAACGACTGGCTTTTCTTTTGCGATACAAGTATCTCCCTCTCGATGCACTAATCCTTCTTTACTGCATCCCTCACTCCCACTCATTGACGAACTCACACGGAAATTGCGTCGACATGAAATACTATGGGTTCTATGACTTCTCCTTCTAAATCGAGTAACGTTTCTATGGAAACGACAGGATTTTCCTTTGGGATACGACAATCACATTTCCGATCCACTAATCCGTCTTTACTGCATCCCTCACTAATACACATTGACGAATTCACACGGAAATTGCGTCGCCATGATATACTATGGGTTCTATGACTTCTCCTTCTAAACCGAGTATCGTTTCTATGGAAACGACTGGCTTTTCTTTTGCGATACGACAATCACATTTCCGAATCACTATTCCGTCTTTACTGCATCGCTCACTAATACACATTGACGAATTCACACGGAAATTGCGTCGCCATGAAATACTATGGGTTCTATGATTTCTCCTTCTAAATCGAGTATCGTTTCTATGGAAACGACTGGCTTTTCTTTTGCGATACGAGTATCTCCCTCTCGATGCACTAATCCTTCTTTACTGCATCCCCCACTCCCACTCATTGACGAATTCACACGGAAATTGCGTCGCCATGAAATACTATGGGTTGTATGACTTCTCCTTCTAAATCGAGTAACGTTTCTATGGAAACGACAGGATTTTCTTTTGGTATTCGACAATCACATTTCCGATCCACTAATCCGTCTTTACTGCATCCCTCACTAATACACATTGACGAATTCACACGGAAATTGCGTCGCCATGAGTCTATGGGTTCTATGACTTCTCCTTGTAAATCGAGTAACGTTTCTATGAAAACGACAGGATTTTCTTTTGGGATACGACAATCACATTTCCGATCCACTAATCTGTCTTTACTGCATCCCTCACTAATACACATTGACGAATTCACACGGAAATTGCGTCGCCATGAAATAGTATGGGTTCTATGACTTCTCCTTCTAAATCGAGTAACGTTTCTATGGAAACGACAGGATTTTCTTTTGGGATACGACAATCACATTTCCGATCCACTAATCCGTCTTTACTGCATCCCTCACCGATACACATTGACGAATTCATACGGATATTGCGTCGCTATGAAATACTATGGGTTCTATGACTTCTCCTTCTAAATCGAGTATCGTTTCTATGGAAACGACTGGCTTTTCTTTGCGATACGACAATCACATTTCCGATCCACTAATCCGTCTTTACTACATCCCTCACTAATACACATTGACGAATTCATATGGAAATTGCGTCGCTATGAAATACTATGGGTTCTATGACTTCTCCTTCTAAATCGAGTATCGTTTCTATGGAAACGACTGGCTTTTCTTTTGCGATACGAGTATCTCCCTCTCGATGCACTAATCCTTCTTTACTGCATCCCTCACTCCCACTCATTGACGAATTCACACGGAAATTGCGTCGCATTGAAATACTATGAGTTCTATGACTTCTCCTTCTAAATCGAGTAACGTTTCCATGGAAACGACAGGATTTTCTTTGGGATACGACAATCACATTTCCGATCCACTAATCCGTCTTTACTGCATCCCTCACTAATACACATTGACGAATTCACACGGAAATAGCGTCGCCATGAAATACTATGGGTTCTATGACTTCTCCTTCTAAATCGAGTAACGTTTCTATGGAAACGACAGGATTTTTTTTTTGTGATACGACAATCACATTTCCGATCCACTAATCCGTCTTTACTGCATCCCTCACTAATACACATTGACGAATTCACACGGAAATTTCGTCGCCATGAAATACTATGGGTTCTATGACTTCTCCTTCTAAATCGAGTAACGTTTCTATGGAAACGACAGGATTTTCTTTTGGGATACGACAATCACATTTCCGATCCACTAATCCGTCTTTACTGCATCCCTCACTAATACACATTGACGAATACATACGGATATTGCGTCGCTATGAAATACTATGGGTTCTATGACTTCTCCTTCTAAATCGAGTATCGTTTCTATGGAAACGACTGGCTTTTCATTTGTGATACGACAATCACATTTCCGATCCACTAATCCGTCATTACTGCATCCCTCACTAATACACATTGACGAATTCATACGGAAATTGCGTCACTATGAAATACTATGGGTTCAATGACTTCTCCTTCTAAATCGAGTATCGTTTCTATGGAAACGACTGGCTTTTCTTTTGCGATACGAGTATCTCCCTCTCGATGCACTAATCCTTCTTTACTGCATCCCTCACTCCCACTCATTGACGAATTCACACGGAAATTGGTCGCCATGAAATACTATGGGTTCTATGACTTCTCCTTCTAAATCGAGTAACGTTCCTTTGGAAACGACAGGATTTTCTTTTGGGATACGACAATCTCATTTCCGATCCACTAATCCGTCTTTACTGCATCCCTCACTAATACACATTGACGAATTCACACGGAAATTGCGTCGCCATGAAATTCTATGGGTTCTATGACTTCTCCTTCTAAATCGAGTAACGTTTCTATGAAAACGACAGGATTTTCTTTTAGGATACGACAATCACATTTCCGATCCACTAATCCGTCTTTACTGCATCCCTCACTAATACACATTGACGAATTCATACGGAAATTGCATTGCTATGAAATACTATGGGTTCTATGACTTCTCCTTCTAGATCGAGTATCGTTTCTATGGAAACGACTGGCTTTTCTTTTGCGATACGACAATCACATTTCCGATCCACTAATCCGTCTTTACTGCATCCCTCACTAATACACATTGACGAATTCATACGGAAATTGCGTCGCTATGAAATACTATGGGTTCTATGACTTCTCCTTCTAAATCGAGTATCGTTTCTATGGAAACGACTGGCTTTTCTTTTGCGATACGACAATCACATTTCCGATCCACTAATCCGTCTTTACTGCATCCCTCACTAATACACATTGACTTATTCATACGGAAATTGCGTCGCTATGAAATACTATGGGTTCTATGACTTCTCCTTCTAAATCGAGTATCGTTTCTATGGAAACGACTGGCTTTTCTTTTGCGATACGAGTATCTCCCTCTCGATGCACTAATCCTTCTTTACTGCATCCCTCACTCCCACTCATTGACGAATTCACACGGAAATTGCGTCGCCATGAAATACTATGGGTTCTATGACTTCTTTTTCTAAATCGAGTAACGTTTCTATGGAAACGACAGGATTTTCTTTTGGGATACGACAATCACAATTCCGATCCACTAATCCGTCTTTACTGCATCCCTCACTAATACACATTGACGAATTCACACGGAAATTGCGACGCCATGAAATACTATGGGTTCTATGACTTCTCCTTCTAAATCGAGTAACATTTCTATGGAAACGACAGGATTTTCTTTTGGGATACGACAATCACATTTCCGATCCACTAATCCGTCTTTACTGCATCCCTCAATAATACACATTGACGAATTCACACGGAAATTGCGTCGCCATGAAATACTATGTGTTCTTTGACTTCTCCTTCTAAATCGAGTAACGCTTCTATGGAAACGACAGGATTTTCTTTTGGGATACGACAATCACATTTCCGATCCACTAATCCGTCTTTACTGCATCCCTCACTAATACACATTGACGAATTCACACGGAAATTGCGTCGCCATGAAATACTATGGGTTCTATGACTTCTCCTTCTAAATCGAGTAACGTTTCTATGTAAACGACAGGATTTTCTTTTGGGATACGACAATCACATTTCCGATCCACTAATCCGTCTTTACTGCATCCCTCACTAATACACATTGACGAATTCATACGGAAATTGCGTCGCTATGAATTAGTATGGGTTCTATGACTTCTCCTTCTAAATCGAGTATCGTTTCTATGGAAACGACTGGCTTTTCTTTTGCGATACGAGTATCTCCCTCTCGATGCACTAATCCTTCTTTACTGCATCCCTCACTCCCACTCATTGACGAATTCACACGGAAATTGCGTCGCCATGAAATACTATGGGTTCTATGACCTCTCCTTCTAAATCGAGTGACGTTTCTATGGAAACGACAGGATTTTCTTTTGCGATACGACAATCACATTTCCGATCCACCAATCCGTCTTTACTGCATCCCTCACTAATACACATTGACGAATTCATACGGAAATTGCGTCGCTATGAAATACTATGGGTTCTATGACTTCTCCTTCTAAATCGAGTATCGTTTCTATGGAAACGAGTGGCTTTTCTTTTGTGATACGAGTATCTCCCTCTCGATGCACTAATCCTTCTTTACTGCATCCCTCACTCCCACTCATTGACGAATTCACACGGAAATTGTGTCGCTATGAAATACTATGTGTTCTATGACTTCTCCCTCTAAATCGAGTATCGTTTCTATGGAAACGACTGGCTTTTCTTTTGCGATACAAGTATCTCCCTCTCGATGCACTAATCCTTCTTTACTGCATCCCTCACTCCCACTCATTGACGAACTCACACGGAAATTGCGTCGACATGAAATACTATGGGTTCTATGACTTCTCCTTCTAAATCGAGTAACGTTTCTATGGAAACGACAGGATTTTCCTTTGGGATACGACAATCACATTTCCGATCCACTAATCCGTCTTTACTGCATCCCTCACTAATACACATTGACGAATTCACACGGAAATTGCGTCGCCATGAAATACTATGGGTTCTATGACTTCTCCTTCTAAACCGAGTATCGTTTCTATGGAAACGACTGGCTTTTCTTTTGCGATACGACAATCACATTTCCGAATCACTATTCCGTCTTTACTGCATCGCTCACTAATACACATTGACGAATTCACACGGAAATTGCGTCGCCATGAAATACTATGGGTTCTATGATTTCTCCTTCTAAATCGAGTATCGTTTCTATGGAAACGACTGGCTTTTCTTTTGCGATACGAGTATCTCCCTCTCGATGCACTAATCCTTCTTTACTGCATCCCCCACTCCCACTCATTGACGAATTCACACGGAAATTGCGTCGCCATGAAATACTATGGGTTGTATGACTTCTCCTTCTAAATCGAGTAACGTTTCTATGGAAACGACAGGATTTTCTTTTGGTATTCGACAATCACATTTCCGATCCACTAATCCGTCTTTACTGCATCCCTCACTAATACACATTGACGAATTCACACGGAAATTGCGTCGCCATGAAATACTATGGGTTCTATGACCTCTCCTTCTAAATCGAGTGACGTTTCTATGGAAACGACAGGATTTTCTTTTGCGATACGACAATCACATTTCCGATCCACCAATCCGTCTTTACTGCATCCCTCACTAATACACATTGACGAATTCATACGGAAATTGCGTCGCTATGAAATACTATGGGTTCTATGACTTCTCCTTCTAAATCGAGTATCGTTTCTATGGAAACGAGTGGCTTTTCTTTTGTGATACGAGTATCTCCCTCTCGATGCACTAATCCTTCTTTACTGCATCCCTCACTCCCACTCATTGACGAATTCACACGGAAATTGTGTCGCTATGAAATACTATGTGTTCTATGACTTCTCCCTCTAAATCGAGTATCGTTTCTATGGAAACGACTGGCTTTTCTTTTGCGATACAAGTATCTCCCTCTCGATGCACTAATCCTTCTTTACTGCATCCCTCACTCCCACTCATTGACGAACTCACACGGAAATTGCGTCGACATGAAATACTATGGGTTCTATGACTTCTCCTTCTAAATCGAGTAACGTTTCTATGGAAACGACAGGATTTTCCTTTGGGATACGACAATCACATTTCCGATCCACTAATCCGTCTTTACTGCATCCCTCACTAATACACATTGACGAATTCACACGGAAATTGCGTCGCCATGAAATACTATGGGTTCTATGACTTCTCCTTCTAAACCGAGTATCGTTTCTATGGAAACGACTGGCTTTTCTTTTGCGATACGACAATCACATTTCCGAATCACTATTCCGTCTTTACTGCATCGCTCACTAATACACATTGACGAATTCTCACGGAAATTGCGTCGCCATGAAATACTATGGGTTCTATGATTTCTCCTTCTAAATCGAGTATCGTTTCTATGGAAACGACTGGCTTTTCTTTTGCGATACGAGTATCTCCCTCTCGATGCACTAATCCTTCTTTACTGCATCCCCCACTCCCACTCATTGACGAATTCACACGGAAATTGCGTCGCCATGAAATACTATGGGTTGTATGACTTCTCCTTCTAAATCGAGTAACGTTTCTATGGAAACGACAGGATTTTCTTTTGGTATTCGACAATCACATTTCCGATCCACTAATCCGTCTTTACTGCATCCCTCACTAATACACATTGACGAATTCACACGGAAATTGCGTCGCCATGAGTCTATGGGTTCTATGACTTCTCCTTGTAAATCGAGTAACGTTTCTATGAAAACGACAGGATTTTCTTTTGGGATACGACAATCACATTTCCGATCCACTAATCTGTCTTTACTGCATCCCTCACTAATACACATTGACGAATTCACACGGAAATTGCGTCGCCATGAAATAGTATGGGTTCTATGACTTCTCCTTCTAAATCGAGTAACGTTTCTATGGAAACGACAGGATTTTCTTTTGGGATACGACAATCACATTTCCGATCCACTAATCCGTCTTTACTGCATCCCTCACCGATACACATTGACGAATTCATACGGATATTGCGTCGCTATGAAATACTATGGGTTCTATGACTTCTCCTTCTAAATCGAGTATCGTTTCTATGGAAACGACTGGCTTTTCTTTGCGATACGACAATCACATTTCCGATCCACTAATCCGTCTTTACTGCATCCCTCACTAATACACATTGACGAATTCATATGGAAATTGCGTCGCTATGAAATACTATGGGTTCTATGACTTCTCCTTCTAAATCGAGTATCGTTTCTATGGAAACGACTGGCTTTTCTTTTGCGATACGAGTATCTCCCTCTCGATGCACTAATCCTTCTTTACTGCATCCCTCACTCCCACTCATTGACGAATTCACACGGAAATTGCGTCGCATTGAAATACTATGAGTTCTATGACTTCTCCTTCTAAATCGAGTAACGTTTCCATGGAAACGACAGGCTTTTCTTTGGGATACGACAATCACATTTCCGATCCACTAATCCGTCTTTACTGCATCCCTCACTAATACACATTGACGAATTCACACGGAAATTGCGACGCCATGAAATACTATGGGTTCTATGACTTCTCCTTCTAAATCGAGTAACATTTCTATGGAAACGACAGGATTTTCTTTTGGGATACGACAATCACATTTCCGATCCACTAATCCGTCTTTACTGCATCCCTCAATAATACACATTGACGAATTCACACGGAAATTGCGTCGCCATGAAATACTATGTGTTCTTTGACTTCTCCTTCTAAATCGAGTAACGCTTCTATGGAAACGACAGGATTTTCTTTTGGGATACGACAATCACATTTCCGATCCACTAATCCGTCTTTACTGCATCCCTCACTAATACACATTGACGAATTCACACGGAAATTGCGTCGCCATGAAATACTATGGGTTCTATGACTTCTCCTTCTAAATCGAGTAACGTTTCTATGTAAACGACAGGATTTTCTTTTGGGATACGACAATCACATTTCCGATCCACTAATCCGTCTTTACTGCATCCCTCACTAATACACATTGACGAATTCATACGGAAATTGCGTCGCTATGAATTAGTATGGGTTCTATGACTTCTCCTTCTAAATCGAGTATCGTTTCTATGGAAACGACTGGCTTTTCTTTTGCGATACGAGTATCTCCCTCTCGATGCACTAATCCTTCTTTACTGCATCCCTCACTCCCACTCATTGACGAATTCACACGGAAATTGCGTCGCCATGAAATACTATGGGTTCTATGACCTCTCCTTCTAAATCGAGTGACGTTTCTATGGAAACGACAGGATTTTCTTTTGCGATACGACAATCACATTTCCGATCCACCAATCCGTCTTTACTGCATCCCTCACTAATACACATTGACGAATTCATACGGAAATTGCGTCGCTATGAAATACTATGGGTTCTATGACTTCTCCTTCTAAATCGAGTATCGTTTCTATGGAAACGAGTGGCTTTTCTTTTGTGATACGAGTATCTCCCTCTCGATGCACTAATCCTTCTTTACTGCATCCCTCACTCCCACTCATTGACGAATTCACACGGAAATTGTGTCGCTATGAAATACTATGTGTTCTATGACTTCTCCCTCTAAATCGAGTATCGTTTCTATGGAAACGACTGGCTTTTCTTTTGCGATACAAGTATCTCCCTCTCGATGCACTAATCCTTCTTTACTGCATCCCTCACTCCCACTCATTGACGAACTCACACGGAAATTGCGTCGACATGAAATACTATGGGTTCTATGACTTCTCCTTCTAAATCGAGTAACGTTTCTATGGAAACGACAGGATTTTCCTTTGGGATACGACAATCACATTTCCGATCCACTAATCCGTCTTTACTGCATCCCTCACTAATACACATTGACGAATTCACACGGAAATTGCGTCGCCATGAAATACTATGGGTTCTATGACTTCTCCTTCTAAACCGAGTATCGTTTCTATGGAAACGACTGGCTTTTCTTTTGCGATACGACAATCACATTTCCGAATCACTATTCCGTCTTTACTGCATCGCTCACTAATACACATTGACGAATTCACACGGAAATTGCGTCGCCATGAAATACTATGGGTTCTATGATTTCTCCTTCTAAATCGAGTATCGTTTCTATGGAAACGACTGGCTTTTCTTTTGCGATACGAGTATCTCCCTCTCGATGCACTAATCCTTCTTTACTGCATCCCCCACTCCCACTCATTGACGAATTCACACGGAAATTGCGTCGCCATGAAATACTATGGGTTGTATGACTTCTCCTTCTAAATCGAGTAACGTTTCTATGGAAACGACAGGATTTTCTTTTGGTATTCGACAATCACATTTCCGATCCACTAATCCGTCTTTACTGCATCCCTCACTAATACACATTGACGAATTCACACGGAAATTGCGTCGCCATGAGTCTATGGGTTCTATGACTTCTCCTTGTAAATCGAGTAACGTTTCTATGAAAACGACAGGATTTTCTTTTGGGATACGACAATCACATTTCCGATCCACTAATCTGTCTTTACTGCATCCCTCACTAATACACATTGACGAATTCACACGGAAATTGCGTCGCCATGAAATAGTATGGGTTCTATGACTTCTCCTTCTAAATCGAGTAACGTTTCTATGGAAACGACAGGATTTTCTTTTGGGATACGACAATCACATTTCCGATCCACTAATCCGTCTTTACTGCATCCCTCACCGATACACATTGACGAATTCATACGGATATTGCGTCGCTATGAAATACTATGGGTTCTATGACTTCTCCTTCTAAATCGAGTATCGTTTCTATGGAAACGACTGGCTTTTCTTTGCGATACGACAATCACATTTCCGATCCACTAATCCGTCTTTACTGCATCCCTCACTAATACACATTGACGAATTCATATGGAAATTGCGTCGCTATGAAATACTATGGGTTCTATGACTTCTCCTTCTAAATCGAGTATCGTTTCTATGGAAACGACTGGCTTTTCTTTTGCGATACGAGTATCTACCTCTCGATGCACTAATCCTTCTTTACTGCATCCCTCACTCCCACTCATTGACGAATTCACACGGAAATTGCGTCGCATTGAAATACTATGAGTTCTATGACTTCTCCTTCTAAATCGAGTAACGTTTCCATGGAAACGACAGGCTTTTCTTTGGGATACGACAATCACATTTCCGATCCACTAATCCGTCTTTACTGCATCCCTCACTAATACACATTGACGAATTCACACGGAAATAACGTCGCCATGAAATACTATGGGATCTATGACTTCTCCTTCTAAATCGAGTAACGTTTCTACGGAAACGACAGGATTTTTTTTTGTGATACGACAATCACATTTCCGATCCACTAATCCGTCTTTACTGCATCCCTCACTAATACACATTGACGAATTCACACGGAAATTTCGTCGCCATGAAATACTATGGGTTCTATGACTTCTCCTTCTAAATCGAGTAACGTTTCTATGGAAACGACAGGATTTTCTTTTGGGATACGACAATCACATTTCCGATCCACTAATCCGTCTTTACTGCATCCCTCACTAATACACATTGACGAATACATATGGATATTGCGTCGCTATGAAATACTATGGGTTCTATGACTTCTCCTTCTAAATCGAGTATCGTTTCTATGGAAACGACTGGCTTTTCATTTGTGATACGACAATCACATTTCCGATCCACTAATCCGTCATTACTGCATCCCTCACTAATACACATTGACGAATTCATACGGAAATTGCGTCACTATGAAATACTATGGGTTCAATGACTTCTCCTTCTAAATCGAGTATCGTTTCTATGGAAACGACTGGCTTTTCTTTTGCGATACGAGTATCTCCCTCTCGATGCACTAATCCTTCTTTACTGCATCCCTCACTCCCACTCATTGACGAATTCACACGGAAATTGCGTCGCCATGAAATTCTATGGGTTCTATGACTTCTCCTTCTAAATCGAGTAACGTTTCTATGAAAACGACAGGATTTTCTTTTAGGATACGACAATCACATTTCCGATCCACTAATCCGTCTTTACTGCATCCCTCACTAATACACATTGACGAATTCATACGGAAATTGCATTGCTATGAAATACTATGGGTTCTATGACTTCTCCTTCTAGATCGAGTATCGTTTCTATGGAAACGACTGGCTTTTCTTTTGCGATACGACAATCACATTTCCGATCCACTAATCCGTCTTTACTGCATCCCTCACTAATACACATTGACAAATTCACACGGAAATTGCGTCGCCATGAAATACTATGGGTTCTATGACTTCTCCTTCTAAATCGAGTAACGTTTCTATGGAAACGACAAGATTTTCTTTTGGGATACGACAATCACATTTCCGATCCACTAATCCGTCTTTACTGCATCCCTCACTAATACACATTGTCGAATTCACACGGAAATGGCGTCGCCATGAAATACTATGGGTTCTATGACTTCTCCTTCTAAATCGAGTAACGTTTCTATGGAAACGACAGGATTTTCTTTTGGGATACGACAATCACATTTCCGATCCACTAATCCGTCTTTACTGCATCCCTCACTAATACACATTGACGAATTCATACGGAAATTGCGTCGCTATGAATTAGTATGGGTTCTATGACTTCTCCTTCTAGATCGAGTATCGTTTCTATGGAAACGACTGGCTTTTCTTTTGCGATACGAGTATCTCCCTCTCGATGCACTAATCCTTCTTTACTGCATCCCTCACTCCCACTCATTGACGAATTCACACGGAAATTGCGTCGCCATGAAATACTATGGGTCCTATGACCTCTCCTTCTAAATCGAGTGACGTTTCTATGGAAACGACAGGATTTTCTTTTGGGATACGACAATCACATTTCCGATCCACTAATCCGACTTTACTGCATCCCTCACTAATACACATAGACGAATTCATACAAAAATTGCGTCGCTATGAAATACTATGGGTTCTATGACTTCTCCTTCTAAATTGAGTATCGTTTCTATGGAAACGACTGGCTTTTCTTTTGCGATACGACACTCACATTTCCGATCCACTAATCCGTCTTTACTGCATCCCTCACTAATACACATTGACGAATTCATAAGGAAATTGCGTCGCTCTGAAATACTATGGGTTCTATGACTTCTCCTTCTAAATCGAGTATCGTTTCTATGGAAACGACTGGCTTTTCTTTTGCGATACGACAATCACATTTCCGATCAACTAATCCGTCTTTACTGCATCCCTCACTAATACACATTAACGAATTCATACGGAAATTGCGTCGCTATGAAATACTATGGGTTCTATGACTTCTCCTTCTAAATCGAGTATCGTTTCTATGGAAACGACTGGCTTTTCTTTTGCGATACGACAATCACATTTCCGATCAACTAATCCGTCTTTACTGCATCCCTCACTAATACACATTAACGAATTCATACGGAAATTGCGTCGCTATGAAATACTATGTGTTCTATGACTTCTCCTTCTAAATCGAGTATCGTTTCTATGGAAACGACTGGCTTTTCTTTTGCGATACAAGTATCTCCCTCTCGATGCACTAATCCGTCTTTACTGCATCCCTCACTAATACACATTGACGAATTCACACGGAAATTGCGTCGCCATGAAATACTATGGGTTCTATGACTTCTCCTTCTAAACCGAGTATCGTTTCTATGGAAACGACTGGCTTTTCTTTTGCGATACGACAATCACATTTCCGAATCACTATTCCGTCTTTACTGCATCGCTCACTAATACACATTGACGAATTCACACGGAAATTACGTCGCCATGACATACTATGGGTTCTATGACTTCTCCTTCTAAATCGAGTATCGTTTCTATGGAAACGACTGGCTTTTCTTTTGCGATACGAGTATCTCCCTCTCGATGCACTAATCCTTCTTTACTGCATCCCCCACTCCCACTCATTGACGAATTCACAGGGAAATTGCGTCGCCATGAAATACTATGGGTTGTATGACTTCTCCTTCTAAATCGAGTAACGTTTCTATGGAAACGACAGGATTTTCTTTTGGTATTCGACAATCACATTTCCGATCCACTAATCCGTCTTTACTGCATCCCTCACTAATACACATTGACGAATTCACACGGAAATTGCGTCGCCATGAGTGTATGGGTTCTATGACTTCTCCTTGTAAATCGAGTAACGTTTCTATGAAAACGACAGGATTTTCTTTTGGGATACGACAATCACATTTCCGATCCACTAATCTGTCTTTACTGCATCCCTCACTAATACACATTGACGAATTCACACGGAAATTGCGTCGCCATGAAATAGTATGGGTTCTATGACTTCTCCTTCTAAATCGAGTAACGTTTCTATGGAAACGACAGGATTTTCTTTTGGGATACGACAATCACATTTCCGATCCACTAATCCGTCTTTACTGCATCCCTCACCGATACACATTGACGAATTCATACGGATATTGCGTCGCTATGAAATACTATGGGTTCTATGACTTCTCCTTCTAAATCGAGTATCGTTTCTATGGAAACGACTGGCTTTTCTTTGCGATACGACAATCACATTTCCGATCCACTAATCCGTCTTTACTGCATCCCTCACTAATACACATTGACGAATTCATATGGAAATTGCGTCGCTATGAAATACTATGGGTTCTATGACTTCTCCTTCTAAATCGAGTATCGTTTCTATGGAAACGACTGGCTTTTCTTTTGCGATACGAGTATCTACCTCTCGATGCACTAATCCTTCTTTACTGCATCCCTCACTCCCACTCATTGACGAATTCACACGGAAATTGCGTCGCATTGAAATACTATGAGTTCTATGACTTCTCCTTCTAAATCGAGTAACGTTTCCATGGAAACGACAGGCTTTTCTTTGGGATACGACAATCACATTTCCGATCCACTAATCCGTCTTTACTGCATCCCTCACTAATACACATTGACGAATTCACACGGAAATAACGTCGCCATGAAATACTATGGGATCTATGACTTCTCCTTCTAAATCGAGTAACGTTTCTACGGAAACGACAGGATTTTTTTTTGTGATACGACAATCACATTTCCGATCCACTAATCCGTCTTTACTGCATCCCTCACTAATACACATTGACGAATTCACACGGAAATTTCGTCGCCATGAAATACTATGGGTTCTATGACTTCTCCTTCTAAATCGAGTAACGTTTCTATGGAAACGACAGGATTTTCTTTTGGGATACGACAATCACATTTCCGATCCACTAATCCGTCTTTACTGCATCCCTCACTAATACACATTGACGAATACATATGGATATTGCGTCGCTATGAAATACTATGGGTTCTATGACTTCTCCTTCTAAATCGAGTATCGTTTCTATGGAAACGACTGGCTTTTCATTTGTGATACGACAATCACATTTCCGATCCACTAATCCGTCATTACTGCATCCCTCACTAATACACATTGACGAATTCATACGGAAATTGCGTCACTATGAAATACTATGGGTTCAATGACTTCTCCTTCTAAATCGAGTATCGTTTCTATGGAAACGACTGGCTTTTCTTTTGCGATACGAGTATCTCCCTCTCGATGCACTAATCCTTCTTTACTGCATCCCTCCACTCCCACTCATTGACGAATTCACACGGAAATTGCGTCGCCATGAAATTCTATGGGTTCTATGACTTCTCCTTCTAAATCGAGTAACGTTTCTATGAAAACGACAGGATTTTCTTTTAGGATACGACAATCACATTTCCGATCCACTAATCCGTCTTTACTGCATCCCTCACTAATACACATTGACGAATTCATACGGAAATTGCATTGCTATGAAATACTATGGGTTCTATGACTTCTCCTTCTAGATCGAGTATCGTTTCTATGGAAACGACTGGCTTTTCTTTTGCGATACGACAATCACATTTCCGATCCACTAATCCGTCTTTACTGCATCCCTCACTAATACACATTGACAAATTCACACGGAAATTGCGTCGCCATGAAATACTATGGGTTCTATGACTTCTCCTTCTAAATCGAGTAACGTTTCTATGGAAACGACAAGATTTTCTTTTGGGATACGACAATCACATTTCCGATCCACTAATCCGTCTTTTACTGCATCCCCTCACTAATACACATTGTCGAATTCACACGGAAATGGCGTCGCCATGAAATACTATGGGTTCTATGACTTCTCCTTCTAAATCGAGTAACGTTTCTATGGAAACGACAGGATTTTCTTTTGGGATACGACAATCACATTTCCGATCCACTAATCCGTCTTTACTGCATCCCCTCACTAATACACATTGACGAATTAATACGGAAATTGCGTCGCTATGAATTAGTATGGGTTCTATGACTTCTCCTTCTAGATCGAGTATCGTTTCTATGGAAACGACTGGCTTTTTCTTTTGCGATACGAGTATCTCCCTCTCGATGCACTAATCCTTCTTTACTGCATCCCTCACTCCCACTCATTGACGAATTCACACGGAAATTGCGTCGCCATGAAATACTATGGGTCCTATGACCTCTCCTTCTAAATCGAGTGACGTTTCTATGGAAACGACAGGATTTTCTTTTGGGATTACGACAATCACATTTCCGATCCACTAATCCGACTTTACTGCATCCCTCACTAATACACATAGACGAATTCATACAAAAATTGCGTCGCTATGAAATACTATGGGTTCTATGACTTCTCCTTCTAAATTGAGTATCGTTTCTATGGAAACGACTGGCTTTTCTTTTGCGATACGACACTCACATTTCCGATCCACTAATCCGTCTTTACTGCATCCCTCACTAATACACATTGACGAATTCATAAGGAAATTGCGTCGCTCTGAAATACTATGGGTTCTATGACTTCTCCTTCTAAATCGAGTATCGTTTCTATGGAAACGACTGGCTTTTCTTTTGCGATACGACAATCACATTTCCGATCAACTAATCCGTCTTTACTGCATCCCTCACTAATACACATTAACGAATTCATACGGAAATTGCGTCGCTATGAAATACTATGGGTTCTATGACTTCTCCTTCTAAATCGAGTATCGTTTCTATGGAAACGACTGGCTTTTCTTTTGCGATACGACAATCACATTTCCGATCAACTAATCCGTCTTTACTGCATCCCTCACTAATACACATTAACGAATTCATACGGAAATTGCGTCGCTATGAAATACTATGTGTTCTATGACTTCTCCTTCTAAATCGAGTATCGTTTCTATGGAAACGACTGGCTTTTCTTTTGCGATACAAGTATCTCCCTCTCGATGCACTAATCCGTCTTTACTGCATCCCTCACTAATACACATTGACGAATTCACACGGAAATTGCGTCGCCATGAAATACTATGGGTTCTATGACTTCTCCTTCTAAACCGAGTATCGTTTCTATGGAAACGACTGGCTTTTCTTTTGCGATACGACAATCACATTTCCGAATCACTATTCCGTCTTTACTGCATCGCTCACTAATACACATTGACGAATTCACACGGAAATTACGTCGCCATGACATACTATGGGTTCTATGACTTCTCCTTCTAAATCGAGTATCGTTTCTATGGAAACGACTGGCTTTTCTTTTGCGATACGAGTATCTCCCTCTCGATGCACTAATCCTTCTTTACTGCATCCCCCACTCCCACTCATTGACGAATTCACAGGGAAATTGCGTCGCCATGAAATACTATGGGTTGTATGACTTCTCCTTCTAAATCGAGTAACGTTTCTATGGAAACGACAGGATTTTCTTTTGGTATTCGACAATCACATTTCCGATCCACTAATCCGTCTTTACTGCATCCCTCACTAATACACATTGACGAATTCACACGGAAATTGCGTCGCCATGAGTGTATGGGTTCTATGACTTCTCCTTGTAAATCGAGTAACGTTTCTATGAAAACGACAGGATTTTCTTTTGGGATACGACAATCACATTTCCGATCCACTAATCTGTCTTTACTGCATCCCTCACTAATACACATTGACGAATTCACACGGAAATTGCGTCGCCATGAAATAGTATGGGTTCTATGACTTCTCCTTCTAAATCGAGTAACGTTTCTATGGAAACGACAGGATTTTCTTTTGGGATACGACAATCACATTTCCGATCCACTAATCCGTCTTTACTGCATCCCTCACCGATACACATTGACGAATTCATACCGAAATTGCGTCGCTATGAAGTACTATGGGTTCTATGACTTCTCCTTCTAAATCGAGTATCGTTTCTATGGAAACGACTGGCTTTTCTTTGCGATACGACAATCACATTTCCGATCCACTAATCCGTCTTTACTGCATCCCTCACTAATACACATTGACGAATTCATACGGAAATTGCGTCGCTATGAAATACTATGGGTTCTATGACTTCTCCTTCTAAATCGAGTATCGTTTCTGTGGAAACGACTGGCTTTTCTTTTGCGATACGAGTATCTCCCTCTCGATGCACTAATCCTTCTTTACTGCATCCCTCACTCCCACTCATTGACGAATTCACACGGAAATTGCGTCGCATTGAAATACTATGGGTTCTATGACTTCTCCTTCTAAATCGAGTAACGTTTCTATGGAAACGACAGGATTTTCTTTTGGGATACGACAATCACATTTCCGATCCACTAATCCGTCTTTACTGCATCCCTCACTAATACACATTGACGAATTCACACGGAAATTGCGTCGCCATGAAATACTATGGGTTCTATGACATCTCCTTCTAAATCGAGTAACGTTTCTATGGAAACGACATAATTTTTTTTTGTGATACGACAATCACATTTCCGATCCACTAATCCGTCTTTACTGCATCCCTCACTAATACACATTGACGAATTCACACGGAAATTTCGTCGCCATGAAATACTATGGGTTCTATGACTTCTCCTTCTAAATCGAGTAACGTTTCTATGGAAACGACAGGATTTTCTTTTGGGATACGACAATCACATTTCCGATCCACTAATCCGTCTTTACTGCATCCCTCACTAATACACATTGACGAATACATACGGAAATTGCGTCGCTATGAAATACTATGGGTTCTATGACTTCTCCTTCTAAATCGAGTATCGTTTCTATGGAAACGACTGGCTTTTCATTTGCGATACGACAATCACATTTCCGATCCACTAATCCGTCATTACTGCATCCCTCACTAATACACATTGACGAATTCATACGGAAATTGCGTCACTATGAAATACTATGGGTTCAATGACTTCTCCTTCTAAATCGAGTATCGTTTCTATGGAAACGACTGGCTTTTCTTTTGCGATACGAGTATCTCCCTCTCGATGCACTAATCCTTCTTTACTGCATCCCTCACTCCCACTCATTGACGAATTCGCACGGAAATTGGTCGCCATGAAATACTATGGGTTCTATGACTTCTCCTTCTAAATCGAGTAACGTTCCTTTGGAAACGACAGGATTTTCTTTTGGGATACGACAATCTCATTTCCGATCCACTAATCCGTCTTTACTGCATCCCTCACTAATACACATTGACGAATTCACACGGAAATTGCGTCGCCATGAAATTCTATGGGTTCTATGACTTCTCCTTCTAAATCGAGTAACGTTTCTATGAAAACGACAGGATTTTCTTTTGGGATACGACAATCACATTTCAGATCCAGTAATCCGTCTTTACTGCATCCCTCACTAATACACATTGACGAATTCATACGGAAATTGCATTGCTATGAAATACTATGGGTTCTATGACTTCTCCTTCTAAATCGAGTATCGTTTCTATGGAAACGACTGGCTTTTCTTTTGCGATAAGACAATCACATTTCCGATCCACTAATCCGTCTTTACTGCATCCCTCACTAATACACATTGACGAATTCATACGGAAATTGCGTCGCTATGAAATACTATGGGTTCTATGACTTCTCCTTCTAAATCGAGTATCGTTTCTATGGAAACGACTGGCTTTTCTTTTGCGATACGACAATCACATTTCCGATCCACTAATCCGTCTTTACTGCATCCCTCACTAATACACATTGACTTATTCATACGGAAATTGCGTCGCTATGAAATACTATGGGTTCTATGACCTCTCCTTCTAAATCGAGTATCGTTTCTATGGAAACGACTGGCTTTTCTTTTGCGATACGAGTATCTCCCTCTCGATGCACTAATCCTTCTTTACTGCATCCCTCACTCCCACTCATTGACGAATTCACACGGAAATTGCGTCGCCATGAAATACTATGGGTTCTATGACTTCTCCTTCTAAATCGCGTAACGTTTCTATGGAAACGACAGGATTTTCTTTTGGGATACGACAATCACATTTCCGATCCACTAATCCATCTTTACTGCATCCCTCACTAATACACATTGACGAATTCATACGGAAATGCGTCGCTATGAAATACTATGGGTTCTATGACTTCTCCTTCTAAATCGAGTATCGTTTCTATGGAAACGACTGGCTTTTCTTTTGCGATACGACAATCACATTTCCGATCCACTAATCCTTCTTTACTGCATCCCTCACTAATACACATTGACGAATTCATACGGAAATTGCGTCGCTATGAAATACTATGGGTTCTATGACTTCTCCTTCTAAATCGAGTATCGTTTCTATGGAAACGACTGGCTTTTATTTTGCGATACGACAATCACATTTCCGATCCACTAATCCGTCTTTACTGCATCCCTCACTAATACACATTGACGAATTCATACGGAAATTGCGTCGCTATGAAATACTATGGGTTCTATGACTTCTCCTTCTAAATTGAGTATCGTTTCTATGGAAACGATTGGCTTTTCTTTTGCGATACGAGTATCTCCCTCTCGATGCACTAATCCTTCTTTACTGCATCCCTCACTCCCACTCATTGAAGAATTCACACGGAAATTGCGTCGCCATGAAATACTATGGGTTCTATGACTTCTCCTTCTAAATCGAGTTACGTTTCTATGGAAACGACAGGATTTTCTTTTGGGATACGACAATCACATTTCCGATCCACTAATCCGTCTTTACTGCATCCCTCACTAATACACATTGACGAATTCATACGGAAATTCGTCGCTATGAAATACTATGGGTTCTATGACTTCTCCTTCTAAATCGAGTATCGTTTCTATGGAAACGACTGGCTTTTCTTTTGCGATACGACAATCACATTTCCGATCCACTACTCCGTCTTTACTGCATCCCTCACTAATACACATTGACGAATTCATACGGAAATTGCGTCGCTATGAAATACTATGGGTTCTATGACTTCTCCTTCTAAATCGAGTATCGTTTCTATGAAAACGAGTGGCTTTTCTTTTGCGATACGACAATCACATTTCCGATCCACTAATCCGTCTTTACTGCATCCCTCACTAATACACATTGACGAATTCATACGGAAATTGCGTCGCTATGAAATACTATGGGTTCTATGACTTCTCCTTCTAAATCGAGTATCGTTTCTATGGAAACGACTGGCTTTTCTTTTGCGACACGACAATCACATTTCCGATCCACTAATCCGTCTTTACTGCATCCCTCACTAATACACATTGACGAATTCATACGGAAATTGCGTCGCTATGAAATACTATGGGTTCTATGACTTCTCCTTCTAAATCGAGTATCGTTTCTATGGAAACGACTGGCTTTTCTTTTGCGATACGACAATCACATTTCCGATCCACTAATCCGTCTTTACTGCATCCCTCACTAATAAACATTGACGAATTCATACGGAAATTGCGTCGCTATGAAATACTATGGGTTCTATGACTTCTCCTTCTAATTCGAGTATCGTTTCTATGGAAACGACTGGCTTTTCTTTTGCGATACGAGTATCTCCCTCTCGATGCACTAATCCTTCTTTACTGCATCCCTCACTCCCACTCATTGACGAATTCACACGGAAATTGCGTCGCTATGAAATACTATGGGTTTTATGACTTCTCCTTCTAAATCGAGTATCGTTTCTATGGAAACGACTGGCATTTCTTTTGCGATACGACAATCACATTTCCGATCCACTAATCCGTCTTTACTGCATCCCTCACTAATACACATTGACGAATTCATACGGAAATAGCGTCGCTATGAAATACTATGGGTTCTATGACTTCTCCTTCTAAATCGAGTATCGTTTCTATGGAAACGACTGGCTTTTCTTTTGCGATACGACAATCACATTTCCGATCCACTAATCCGTCTTTACTGCATCCCTCACTAATACACATTGACGAATTCATACGGAAATTGCGTCGCTATGAAATACTTTGGGTTCTATGACTTCTCCTTCTAAATTGAGTATCGTTTCGATGGAAACGATTGGCTTTTCTTTTGCGATACGAGTATCTCCCTCTCGATGCACTAATCCTTCTTTACTGCATCCCTCACTCCCACTCATTGACGAATTCACACGGAAATTGCGTCGCCATGAAATACTATGGGTTCTATGACTTCTCCTTCTTAATCGAGTTACGTTTCTATGGAAACGACAGGATTTTCTTTTGGGATACGACAATCACATTTCCGATCCACTAACCCGTCTTTACGGCATCCCTCACTAATACACATTGACGAATTCATACTGAAATTCGTCGCTTTGAAATTCTATGGGTTCTATGACTTCTCCTTCTAAATCGAGTATCGTTTCTATGGAAACGACTGGCTTTTCTTTTGCGATACGAGTATCTCCCTCTCGATGCACTAATCCTTCTTTACTGCATCCCTCACTCCCACTCATTGACGAATTCACACGGAAATTGCGTCGCTATGAAATACTATGGGTTCTATGACTTCTCCTTCTAAATCGAGTATCGTTTCTATGGAAACGACTGGCTTTTCTTTTGCGATACGACAATCACATTTTCGATCCACTAATCCGACTTTACTGCATCCCTCACTAATACACATTGACGAATTCATACGGAAATTGCGTCGCTATGAAATACTATGGGTTCTATGACTTCTCCTTCTAAATCGAGTATCGTTTCTATGGAAACGACTGGCTTTTCTTTTGCGATACGACAATCACATTTCCGATCCACTAATCCGTCTTTACTGCATCCCTCACTAATACACATTGACGAATTCATACGGAAATTGCGTCGCTATGAAATACTATGGGTTCCATGACTTCTCCTTCTAAATCGAGTATCGTTTCTATGGAAACGACTGGCTTTTCTTTTGCGATACGACAATCACATTTCCGATCCACTAATCCGTCTTTACTGCATCCCTCACTAATACACATTGACGAATTCATACGGAAATTGCGTCGCTATGAAATACTATCGGTTCTATGACTTCTCCTTCTAAATCGAGTATCGTTTCTATGGAAACGACTGGCTTTTCTTTTGCGATACGACAATCACATTTCCGATCCACTAATCCGTCTTTACTGCATCCCTCACTAATACACATTGACGAATTCATACGGAAATTGCGTCGCTATGATATACTATGGGTTCTATGACTTCTCCTTCTAAATTGAGTATCGTTTCTATGGAAACGATTGGCTTTTCTTTTGCGATACGAGTATCTCCCTCTCGATGCACTAATCCTTCTTTACTGCATCCCTCACTCCCACTCATTGACGAATTCACACGGAAATTGCGTCGCCATGAAATACTATGGGTTCTATGACTTCTCCTTCTAAATCGAGTTACGTTTCTATGCAAACGACAGGATTTTCTTTTGGGATACGACAATCACATTTCCGATCCACTAATCCGTCTTTACTGCATCCCTCACTAATACACATTGACGAATTCATACGGAAATTGCGTCGCTATGAAATACTATGGGTTCTATGACTTCTACTTCTAAATCGAGTATCGTTTCTATGGAAACGACTGGCTTTTCTTTTGCGATACGACAATCACATTTCCGATCCACTAATCCGTCTTTACTGCATCCCTCACTAATACACATTGACGAATTCATACGGAAATTGCGTCGCTATGAAATACTATGGGTTCTATGACTTCTCCTCCTAAATTGAGTATCGTTTCTATGGAAACGATTGGCTTTTCTTTTGCGATACGAGTGTCTCCCTCTCGATGCACTAATCCTTCTTTACTGCATCCCTCACTCCCACTCATTGACGAATTCACACGGAAATTGCGTCGCCATGAAATACTATGGGTTCTATGACTTCTCCTTCTAAATCGAGTTACGTTTCTATGGAAACGACAGGATTTTCTTTTGGGATACGACAATCACATTTCCGATCCACTAATCCGTCTTTACTGCATCCCTCACTAATACACATTGACGAATTCATACGGAAATTCGTCGCTATGAAATACTATGGGTTCTATGACTTCTCCTTCTAAATAGAGTATCGTTTCTATGGAAACGACTGGCTTTTCTTTTGCGATACGAGTATCTCCCTCTCGATGCACTAATCCTTCTTTACTGCATACCTCACTCCCACTCATTGACGAATTCACACGGAAATTGCGTCGCTATGAAATACTATGGGTTCTATGACTTCTCCTTCTAAATCGAGTATCGTTTCTATGGAAACGACTGGCTTTTCTTTTGCGATACGACAATCACATTTCCGATCCACTAATCCGTCTTTACTGCATCCCTCACTAATACACATTGACGAATTCATACGGAAATTGCGTCGCTATGAAATACTATGGGTTCTATGACTTCTCCTTCTAAATCGAGTATCGTTTCTATGGAAACGACTGGCTTTTCTTTTGCGATACGACAATCACATTTCCGATCCACTAATCCGTCTTTACTGCATCCCTCACTAATACACATTCACGAATTCATACGGAAATTGCGTCGCTATGCAATACTATGGGTTCTATGACTTCTCCTTCTAAATCGAGTATCGTTTCTATGGAAACGACTGGCTTTTCTTTTGCGATACGACAATCACATTTCCGATCCACTAATCCGTCTTTACTGCATCCCTCACTAATACACATTGACGAATTCATACGGAAATTGCGTCGCTATGAAATACTATCGGTTCTATGACTTCTCCTTCTAAATCGAGTATCGTTTCTATGGAAACGACTGGCTTTTCTTTTGCGATACGACAATCACATTTCCGATCCACTAATCCGTCTTTACTGCATCCCTCACTAATACACATTGACGAATTCATACGGAAATTGCGTCGCTATGATATACTATGGGTTCTATGACTTCTCCTTCTAAATTGAGTATCGTTTCTATGGAAACGATTGGCTTTTCTTTTGCGATACGAGTCTCTCCCTCTCGATGCACTAATCCTTCTTTACTGCATCCCTCACTCCCACTCATTGACGAATTCACACGGAAATTGCGTCGCCATGAAATACTATGTGTTCTATGACTTCTCCTTCTAAATCGAGTTACGTTTCTATGCAAACGACAGGATTTTCTTTTGGGATACGACAATCACATTTCCGATCCACTAATCCGTCTTTACTGCATCCCTCACTAATACACATTTACGAATTCATACGGAAATTGCGTCGCTATGAAATACTATGGGTTCTATGACTTCTCCTTCTAAATCGAGTATCGTTTCTATGGAAACGACTGGCTTTTCTTTTGCGATACGACAATCAAATTTCCGATCCACTAATCCGTCTTTACTGCATCCCTCACTAATACACATTGACGAATTCATACGGAAATTGCGTCGCTATGAAATACTATGGGTTCTATGACTTCTCCTTCTAAATTGAGTATCGTTTCTATGGAAACGATTGGCTTTTCTTTTGCGATACGAGTATCTCCCTCTCGATGCACTAATCCTTCTTTACTGCATCCCTCACTCCCACTCATTGACGAATTCACACGGAAATTGCGTCGCCATGAAATACAATGGGTTCTATGACTTCTCCTTCTAAATCGAGTTACGTTTCTATGGAAACGACAGGATTTTCTTTTGGGATACGACAATCACATTTCCGATCCACTAATCCGTCTTTACTGCATCCCTCACTAATACACATTGACGAATTCATACGGAAATTCGTCGCTATGAAATACTATGGGTTCTATGACTTCTCCTTCTAAATCGAGTATCGTTTCTATGGAAACGACTGGCTTTTCTTTTGCGATACGAGTATCTCCCTCTCGATGCACTAATCCTTCTTTACTGCATCCCTCACTCCCACTCATTGACGAATTCACACGGAAATTGCGTCGCTATGAAATACTATGGGTTCTATGACTTCTCCTTCTAAATCGAGTATCGTTTCTATGGAAACGACTGGCTTTTCTTTTGCGATACGACAATCACATTTCCGATCCACTAATCCGTCTTTACTGCATCCCTCACTAATACACATTGACGAACTCATACGGAAATTGCGTCGCTATGAAATACTATGGGTTCTATGACTTCTCCTTCTAAATCGAGTATCGTTTCTATGGAAACGACTGGCTTTTCTTTTGCGATACGACAATCACATTTCCGATCCACTAATCCGTCTTTACTGCATCCCTCACTAATACACATTGACGAATTCATACGGAAATTGCGTCGCTATGAAATACTATGGGTTCTATGACTTCTTCTTCTAAATCGAGTATCGTTTCTATGCAAACGACTGGCTTTTCTTTTGCGATACGACAATCACATTTCCGATCCACTAATCCGTCTTTACTGCATCCCTCACTAATACACATTGACGAATTCATACGGAAATTGCGTCGCTATGAAATACTATGGGTTCTATGACTTCTCCTTCTAAATCGAGTATCGTTTCTATGGAAACGACTGGCTTTTCTTTTGCGATACGACAATCACATTTCCGATCCACTAATCCGTCTTTACTGCATCCCTCACTAATACACATTGACGAATTCATACGGAAATTGCGTCGCTATGAAATACTATGGGTTCTATGACTTCTCCTTCTAATTCGAGTATCGTTTCTATGGAAACGACTGGCTTTACTTTTGCGATACGAGTATCTCCCTCTCGATGCACTAATCCTTCTTTACTGCATCCCTCACTCCCACTCATTGACGAATTCACACGGAAATTGCGTCGCTATGAAATACTATGGGTTCTATGACTTCTCCTTCTAAATCGAGTATCGTTTCTATGGAAACGACTGGCTTTTCTTTTGCGATACGACAATCACATTTCCGATCCACTAATCCGTCTTTACTGCATCCCTCACTAATACACATTGACGAATTCATACGGAAATTCGTCGCTGTGAAATACTATGGGTTCTATGACTTCTCCTTCTAAATCGAGTATCGTTTCTATGGAAACGACTGGCTTTTCTTTTGCGATACGACAATCACATTTCCGATCCACTAATCCGTCTTTACTGCATCCCTCACTAATACACATTGACGAATTCATACGGAAATTGCGTCGCTATGAAATACTATGGGTTCTATGACTTCTCCTTCTAAATCGAGTATCGTTTCTATGAAAACGAGTGGCTTTTCTTTTGCGATACGACAATCACATTTCCGATCCACTAATCCGTCTTTACTGCATCCCTCACTAATACACATTGACGAATTCATACGGAAATTGCGTCGCTATGAAATACTATGGGTTCTATGACTTCTCCTTCTAAATCGAGTATCGTTTCTATGGAAACGACTGGCTTTTCTTTTGCGATACGACAATCACATTTCCGATCCACTAATCCGTCTTTACTGCATCCCTCACTAATACACATTGACGAATTCATACGGAAATTGCGTCGCTATGAAATACTATGGGTTCTATGACTTCTCCTTCTAAATCGAGTATCGTTTCTATGGAAACGACTGGCTTTTCTTTTGCGATACGACAATCACATTTCCGATCCACTAATCCGTCTTTACTGCATCCCTCACTAATACACATTGACGAATTCATGCGGAAATTGCGTCGCTATGAAATACTATGGGTTCTATGACTTCTCCTTCTAATTCGAGTATCGTTTCTATGGAAACGACTGGCTTTTCTTTTGCGATACGAGTATCTCCCTCTCGATGCACTAATCCTTCTTTACTGCATCCCTCACTCCCACTCATTGACGAATTCACACGGAAATTGCGTCGCTATGAAATACTATGGGTTCTATGACTTCTCCTTCTAAATCGAGCATCGTTTCTATGGAAACGACTGGCTTTTCTTTTCCGATACGACAATCACATTTCCGATCCACTAATCCGTCTTTACTGCATCCCTCACTAATACACATTGACGAATTCATACGGAAATTGCGTCGCTATGAAATACTATGGGTTCTATGACTTCTTCTTCTAAATCGAGTATCGTTTCTATGGAAACGACTGGCTTTTCTTTTGCGATACGACAATCACATTTCCGATCCACTAATCCGTCTTTACTGCATCCCTCACTAATACACATTGACGAATTCATACGGAAATTGCGTCGCTATGAAATACTATGGGTTCTATGACTTCTCCTTCTAAATTGATTTACGTTTCTATGGAAACGACAGGATTTTCTTTTGGGATACGACAATCACATTTCCGATCCACTAATCCGTCTTTACTGCATCTCTCACTAATACACATTGACGAATTCATACGGATATTCGTCGCTATGAAATACTATGGGTTCTATGACTTCTCCTTCTAAATCGAGTATCGTTTCTATGGAAACGACTGGCTTTTCTTTTGCGATACGAGTATCTCCCTCTCGATTCACTAATCCTTCTTTACTGCATCCCTCACTCCCACTCATTGACGAATTCACACGGAAATTGCGTCGCTATGAAATACTATGGGTTCTATGACTTCTCCTTCTAAATCGAGTATCGTTTCTATGGAAACGACTGGCTTTTCTTTTGCGATACGACAATCACATTTCCGATCCACTAATCCGTCTTTACTGCATCCCTCACTAATACACATTGACGAATTCATACGGAAATTGCGTCGCTATGAAATACTATGGGTTCTATGACTTCTCCTTCTAAATCGAGTATCGTTTCTAAGGAAACGACTGGCTTTTCTTTTGCGATACGACAATCACATTTCCGATCCACTAATCCGTCTTTACTGCATCCCTCACTAATACACATTGACGAATTCATACGGAAATTGCGTCGCTATGAAATACTATGGGTTCTATGACTTCTCCTTCTAAATCGAGTATCGTTTCTATGGAAACGACTGGCTTTTCTTTTGCGATACGACAATCACATTTCCGATCCACTAATTTGTCTTTACTGCATCCCTCACTAATACACATTGACGAATTCATACGGAAATTGCGTCGCTATGAAATACTATGGGTTCTATGACTTCTCCTTCTAAATCGAGTATCGTTTCTATGGAAACGACTGGCTTTTCTTTTGCGATACGACAATCACATTTCCGATCCACTAATCCGTCTTTACTGCATCCCTCACTAATACACATTGACGAATTCATACGGAAATTGCGTCGCTATGAAATACTATGGGTTCTATGACTTCTCCTTCTAAATCGAGTATCGTTTCTATGAAAACGAGTGGCTTTTCTTTTGCGATACGACAATCACATTTCCGATCCACTAATCCGTCTTTACTGCATCCCTCACTAATACACATTGACGAATTCATACGGAAATTGCGTCGCTATGAAATACTATGGGTTCTATGACTTCTCCTTCTAAATCGAGTATCGTTTCTATGGAAACGACTGGCTTTTCTTTTGCGATACGACAATCACATTTCCGATCCACTAATCCGTCTTTACTGCATCCCTCACTAATACACATTGACGAATTCATACGGAAATTGCGTCGCTATGAAATACTATGGGTTCTATGACTTCTCCTTCTAAATCGAGTATCGTTTCTATGGAAACGACTGGCTTTTCTTTTGCGATACGACAATCACATTTCCGATCCACTAATCCGTCTTTACTGCATCCCTCACTAATACACATTGACGAATTCATACGGAAATTGCGTCGCTATGAAATACTATGGGTTCTATGACTTCTCCTTCTAATTCGAGTATCGTTTCTATGGAAACGACTGGCTTTTCTTTTGCGATACGAGGATCTCCCTCTCGATGCACTAATCCTTCTTTACTGCATCCCTCACTCCCACTCATTGACGAATTCACACGGAAATTGCGTCGCTATGAAATACTATGGGTTCTATGACTTCTCCTTCTAAATCGAGCATCGTTTCTATGGAAACGACTGGCTTTTCTTTTGCGATACGACAATCACATTTCCGATCCACTAATCCGTCTTTACTGCATCCCTCACTAATACACATTGACGAATTCATACGGAAATTGCGTCGCTATGTAATACTATGGGTTCTAAAACTTCTTCTTCTAAATCGAGTATCGTTTCTATGGAAACGACTGGCTTTTCTTTTGCGATACGACAATCACATTTCCGATCCACTAATCCGTCTTTACTGCATCCCTCACTAATACACATTGACGAATTCATACGGAAATTGCGTCGCTATGAAATACTATGGGTTCTATGACTTCTCCTTCTAAATTGATTTACGTTTCTATGGAAACGACAGGATTTTCTTTTGGGATACGACAATCACATTTCCGATCCACTAATCCGTCTTTACTGCATCCCTCACTAATACACATTGACGAATTCATACGGATATTCGTCGCTATGAAATACTATGGGTTCTATGACTTCTCCTTCTAAATCGAGTATCGTTTCTATGGAAACGACTGGCTTTTCTTTTGCGATACGAGTATCTCCCTCTCGATGCACTAATCCTTCTTTACTGCATCCCTCACTCCCACTCATTGACGAATTCACACGGAAATTGCGTCGCTATGAAATACTATGGGTTCTATGACTTGTCCTTCTAAATCGAGTATCGTTTCTATGGAAACGACTGGCTTTTCTTTTGCGATACGACAATCACATTTCCGATCCACTAATCCGTCTTTACTGCATCCCTCACTAATACACATTGACGAATTCATACGGAAATTGCGTCGCTATGAAATACTATGGGTTCTATGACTTCTCCTTCTAAATCGAGTATCGTTTCTATGGAAACGACTGGCTTTTCTTTTGCGATACGACAATCACATTTCCGATCCACTAATCCGTCTTTACTGCATCTCTCACTAAAACACATTGACGAATTCATACGGAAATTGCGTCGCTATGAAATACTATGGGTTCTATGACTTCTCCTTCTAAATCGAGTATCGTTTCTATGGAAACGACTGGCTTTTCTTTTGCGATACGACAATCACATTTCCGATCCACTAATCCGTCTTTACTGCATCCCTCACTAATACACATTGACGAATTCATACGGAAATTGCGTCGCTATGAAATACTATGGGTTCTATGACTTCTCCTTCTAAATCGAGTATCGTTTCTATGGAAACGACTGGCTTTTCTTTTGCGATACGACAATCACATTTCCGATCCACTAATCCGTCTTTACTGCATCCCTCACTAATACACATTGACGAATTCATACGGGAATTGCGTCGCTATGAAATACTATGGGTTCTATGACTTCTCCTTCTAAATTGAGTATCGTTTCTATGGAAACGATTGGCTTTTCTTTTGCGATACGAGTATCTCCCTCTCGATGCACTAATCCTTCTTTACTGCATCCCTCACTCCCACTCATTGACGAATTCACACGGAAATTGCGTCGCCATGAAATACTATGGGTTCTATGACTTCTCCTTCTAAATCGAGTTACGTTTCTATGGAAACGACAGGATTTTCTTTTGGGATACGACAATCACATTTCCGATCCACTAATCCGTCTTTACTGCATCCCTCACTAATACACATTGACGAATTCATACGGAAATTGCGTCGCTATGAAATACTATGTGTTCTATGACTTCTCCTTCTAAATCGAGTATCGTTTCTATGGAAACGACTGGCTTTTCTTTTGCGATACGACAATCACATTTCCGATCCACTAATCCGTCTTTACTGCATCCCTCACTAATACACATTGACGAATTCATACGGAAATTGCGTCGCTATGAAATACTATTGGTTCTATGACTTCTCCTTCTAAATCGAGTATCGTTTCTATGGAAACGAGTGGCTTTTCTTTTGCGATACGACAATCACATTTCCGATCCACTAATCCGTCTTTACTGCATCCCTCACTAATACACATTGACGAATTCATACGGAAATTGTGTCGCTATGAAATACTATGGGTTCTATGACTTCTCCTTCTAAATCGAGTATCGTTTCTATGGAAACGACTGGCTTTTCTTTTGCGATACGACAATCACATTTCCGATCCACTAATCCGTCTTTACTGCATCCCTCACTAATACACATTGACGAATTCATACGGAAATTGCGTCGCTATGAAATACTATGGGTTCTATGACTTCTCCTTCTAATTCGAGTATCGTATCTATGGAAACGACTGGCTTTTCTTTTGCGATACGAGTATCTCCCTCTCGATGCACTAATCCTTCTTTACTGCATCCCTCACTCCCACTCATTGACGAATTCACACGGAAATTGCGTCGCTATGAAATACTATGGGTTCTATGACTTCTCCTTCTAAATCGAGTATCGTTTCTATGGAAACGACTGGCTTTTCTTTTGCGATACGACAATCAGATTTCCGATCCACTAATCCGTCTTTACTGCATTCCTCACTAACACACATTGACGAATTCATAAGGAAATTGCGTCGCTATGAAATACTATGGGTTCTATGACTACTCCTTCTAAATCGAGTATCGTTTCTATGGAAACGACTGGCTTTTCTTTTGGGATACGACAATCACATTTCCGATCCACTAATCCGTCTTTACTGCATCCCTCACTAATACACATTGACGAATTCATACGGAAATTGCGTCGCTATGAAATACTATGGGTTCTATGACTTCTCCTTCTAAATCGAGTATCGTTTCTATGGAAACGACTGGCTTTTCTTTTGCGATACGACAATCACATTTCCGAGCCACTAATCCGTCTATACTGCATCCCTCACTAATACACATTGACGAATTCATACGGCAATTGCGTCGCTATGAAATACTATGGGTTCTATGACTTCTCCTTCTAAATTGAGTTTCGTTTCTATGGAAACGATTGGCTTTTCTTTTGCGATACGAGTATCTCCCTCTCGATGCACTAATCCTTCTTTACTGCATCCCTCACTCCCACTCATTGACGAATTCACACGGAAATTGCGTCGCCATGAAATACTATGGGTTCTATGACTTCTCCTTCTAAATCGAGTTACGTTTCTATGGAAACGACAGGATTTTTTTTGGGATACGACAATCACATTTTCGATCCACTAATCCGTCTTTACTGCATCCCTCACTAACACACATTGACGAATTCATACGGAAATTCGTCGCTATGAAATACTATGGGTTCTATGACTTCTCCTTCTAAATCGAGTATCGTTTCTATGGAAACGACTGGCTTTTCTTTTGCGATACGACAATCACATTTCCGATCCACTAATCCGTCTTTACTGTATCCCTCACTAATACACATTGACGAATTCATACGGAAATTGCGTCGCTATGAAATACTATGGGTTCTATGACTTCTCTTTCTAAATCGAATATCGTTTCTATGAAAACGAGTGGCTTTTCTTTTGCGATACGACAATCACATTTCCGATCCACTAATCCGTCTTTACTGCATCCCTCACTAATACACATTGACGAATTCATACGGAAATTGCGTCGCTATGAAATACTATGGGTTCTATGATTTCTCCTTCTAAATCGAGTATCGTTTCTATGGAAACGACTGGCTTTTCTTTTGTGATACGACAATCACATTTCCGATCCACTAATCCGTCTTTACTGCATCCCTCACTAATACACATTGACGAATTCATACGGAAATTGCGTCGCTATGAAATACTATGGGTTCTATGACTTCTCCTTCTAAATCGAGTATCGTTTCTATGGAAACGACTGGCTTTTCTTTTGCGATACGACAATCACATTTCCGATCCACTAATCCGTCTTTACTGCATCCCTCACTAATACACATTGACGAATTCATACGGAAATTGCGTCGCTATGAAATACTATGGGTTCTATGACTTCTCCTTCTAATTCGAGTATCGTTTCTATGGAAACGACTGGCTTTTCTTTTGCGATACGAGTATCTCCCTCTCGATGCACTAATCCTTCTTTACTGCATCCCTCACTCCCACTCATTGACGAATTCACACGGAAATTGCGTCGCTATGAAATACTATGGGTTCTATGACTTCTCCTTCTAAATCGAGTATCGTTTCTATGGAAACGACTGGCTTTTCTTTTGCGATACGACAATCACATTTCCGATCCACTAATCCGTCTTTACTGCATCCCTCACTAATACACATTGACGAATTCATACGGAAATTGCGTCGCTATGAAATACTATGGGTTCTATGACTTCTTCTTCTAAATCGAGTATCGTTTCTATGGAAACGGCTGGCTTATCTTTTGCGATACGACAATCACATTTCCGATCCACTAATCCGTCTTTACTGCATCCCTCACTAATACACATTGACGAATTCATACGGAAATTGCGTCGCTATGAAATACTATGGGTTCTATGACTTCTCCTTCTAAATTGAGTATCGTTTCTATGGAAACGATTGGCTTTTCTTTTGCGATACGAGTATCTCCCTCTCGATGCACTAATCCTTCTTTACTGCATCCCTCACTCCCACTCATTGACGAATTCACACGGAAATTGCGTCGCCATGAAATACTATGGGTTCTATGACTTCTCCTTCTAAATCGAGTTACGTTTCTATGGAAACGACAGGATTTTCTTTTGGGACACGACAATCACATTTCCGATCCACTAATCCGTCTTTACTGCATCCCTCACTAATACACATTGACGAATTCATACGGAAATTCGTCGCTATGAAATACTATGGGTTCTATGACTTCTCCTTCTAAATCGAGTATCGTTTCTATGGAAACGACTGGCTTTTCTTTTGCGATACGACAATCACATTTCCGATCCACTAATCCGTCTTTACTGCATCCCTCACTAATACACATTGACGAATTCTTACGGAAATTGCGTCGCTATGAAATACTATGGGTTCTATGACTTCACCTTCTAAATCGAGTATCGTTTCTATGGAAACGACTGGCTTTTCCTTTGCGATACGAGTATCTCCCTCTCGATGCACTAATCCTTCTTTACTGCATCCCTCACTCCCACTCATTGACGAATTCACACGGAAATTGCGTCGCCATGAAATACTGTGGGTTCTATGACTTCTCCTTGTAAATCGAGTAACGTTTCTATGGAAACGACAGGATTTTCTTTTGGGATACGACAATCACATTTCCGATCCACTAATCCGTCTTTACTGCATCCCTCACTAATACACATTGACGAATTCATACGGAAATTGCGTCGCTATGAAATACTATGGGTTCTATGACTTCTCCTTCTAAATCGAGTATCGTTTCTATGGAAACGACTGGCTTTTCTTTTGCGATACGACAATCACATTTCTGATCCACTAATCAGTCTTTACTGCATCCCTCACTAATACACATTGACGAATTCATACGGAAATTGCGTCGCCATGAAATACTATGGGTTCTATGACTTCTCCTTCTAAATCGATTAACGTTTCTATGGAAACGACAGGATCTTCTTTTGGGATACGACAATCACATTTCCGATCCACTAATCCGTCTGTACTGCATCCGTCACTAATACACATTGACGTATTCATACGGAAATTGCGTCGCTATGAAATACTATGGGTTCTATGACTTCTCCTTCTAAATCGAGTATCGTTTGTATGGAAACGACTGGCTTTTCTTTTGCGATACGAGTATCTCCCTCTCGATGCACTAATCCTTCTTTACAGCATCCCTCATTCCCACTCGTTGACGAATTCACACGGAAATTGCGTCGCCATGAAATACTATGGGTTCTATGACTTCTCCTTCTAAATCGAGTAACGGTTCTATGGAAACGACAGGATTTTCTTTTGGGATACGACAATCACATTTCCGATCCACTAATCCGCCTTTACTGCATCCCTCACTAATACACATTGACGAATTCATACGGAAATTGCGTCGCTATGAAATACTATGGGTTCTATGACTTCTCCTTCTAAATCGAGTATCGTTTCTATGGAAACGACTGGCTTTTCTTTTGCGATACGACAAACACATTTCCGATCCACTAATCCGTCTTTACTGCATCCCTCACTAATACACATTGACGAATTCATACGGAAATGGCGTCGCTATGAAATACTATGGGTTCTATGACTTCTCCTTCTAAATCGAGCATCGTTTCTATGGAAACGACTGGCTTTTCTTTTGCGATACGAGTATCTCCCTCTCGATGCACTAATCCTTCTGTACTTCATCCCTCACTCCCACTCATTGACGAATTCACACGGAAATTGCGTCGCTATGAAATACTATCGGTTCTATGACTTCTCCTTCTAAATCGAGTATCGTTTCTATGGAAACGACTGGCTTTTCTTTTGCGATACGAGTATCTCCCTCTCGATGCACTAATCCTTCTTTACTGCATCCCTCACTCCCACTCATTGACGAATTCACACGGAAATTGCGTCGCCATGAAATACTATGGGTTCTATGACTTCTCCTTCTAAATCGAGTAACGTTTCTATGGAAACGACAGGATTTTCATTTGGGATACGACAATCACATTTCCGATCCACTAATCCGTCTTTACTGCATCCCTCACTAATACACATTGACGAATTCACACGGAAATTGCGTCGCCATGAAATACTATGGGTTCTATGACTTCTCCTTCTAAATCGAGTATCGTTTCTATGGAAACGACTGGCTTTTCTTTTGCGATACGACAATCACATTTCCGATCCACTAATCCGTCTTTACTGCATCCCTCACTAATACACATTGACGAATTCACACGGAAACTGCGTCGCCATGAAATACTATGGGTTCTATGACTTCTCCTTCTAAATCGAGTATCGTTTCTATGGAAACGACTGGCTTTTCTTTTGCGATACGAGTATCTCCTCTCGATGCACTAATTTTTCTTTACTGCATCCCTCACTCCCACTCATTGACGAATTCACACGGAAATTACGTCGCTATGAAATACTATGGGTTCTATGACTCCTCCTTCTAAATCGAGTATCGTTTCTATGGAAACGACTGGCTTTTCTTTTGCGATACGAGTATCTCCCTCTCGATGCACTAATCCTTCTTTACTGCATCCCTCACTCCCACTCATTGACGAATTCACGCGGAAATTGCGTTGCCATGAAATACTATGGGTTCTATGACTTCTCCTTCTAAATCGAGTAACGTTTCTATGGAAACGACAGGATTTTATTTTGGGATACGACAATCACATTTCCGATCCACTAATCCGTCTTTACTGCATCCCTCACTAATACACATTGACGAATTCATACGGAAATTGCGTCGCTATGAAATACTATGGGTTCTATGACTTCTCCCTCTAAATCGAGTATCGTTTCTATGGAAACGACTGGCTTTTCTTTTGCGATACGAGTATCTCCCTCTCCATGCACTAATCCTTCTTTACTGCATCCCTCACTCACACTCATTGACGAATTCACACGGAAATTGCGTCGCCATGAAATACTATGGGTTCTATGACTTCTCCTTCTAAATCGAGTAACGTTTCTATGGAAACGACAGGATTTTCTTTTGGGATACGACAATCACATTTCCGATCCACTAATCCGTCTTTACTGCATCCCTCACTAATACACATTGACGAATTCATACGGAATTTCCGTCGCTATGAAATACTACGGGTTCTATGACTTCTCCTTCTAAATCGTGTAACGTTTCTATGGAAACGACAGGATTTTCTTTTGGGATACGACAATCACATTTCCGATCCACTAATCCGTCTTTACTGCATCCCTCACTAATACACATTGACGAATTCACACGGAAATTGCGTCGCCATGAAATACTATGGGTTCTATGACTTCTCCTTCTAAATCGAGTAACGTTTCTATGGAAACGACATGATTTTCTTTTGGGATACGACAATCCCATTTCCGATCCACTAATCCGTCTTTACTGCATCCCTCACTAATACACATTGACGAATTCATACGGAAATTGCGTGGCCATGAAATACTATGGGTTCTATGACTTCTCCTTCTAAATCGAGTATCGTTTCTATGGAAACGACTGGCTTTTCTTTTGCGATACGAGTATCTCCCTCTCGATGCACTAATCCTTCATTACTGCATCCCTCACTCCCACTCATTGACGAATTCACACGGAAATTGCGTCGCCATGAAATACTATGGGTTCTATGACTTCTCCTTCTAAATCGAGTAACGTTTGTATGGAAACGAAAGGATTTTCTTTTGCGATACGAGTATCTCCCTCTCGATGCACTAATCCTTCTTTACTGCATCCCTCACTCCCACTCATTGACGAATTCACACGGAAATTGCGTCGCCATGAAATACTATGGGTTCTATGACTTCTCCTTCTAAATCGAGTAACGTTTCTATGGAAACGACAGGATTTTCTTTTGCGATACGAGTATCTCCCTCTCGATGCACTAATCCTTCTTTACTGCATCCCTCACTCCCACTCATTGACGAATTCACACGGAAATTGCGTCGCCATGAAATACTATGGGTTCTATGACTTCTCCTTCTAAATCGAGTAACGTTTCTATGGAAACGACAGAATTTTCTTTTGGGATACGACAATCACATTTCCGATCCACTAATCCGTCTTTACTGCATCCCTCACTAATACTCATTGACGAATTCACACGGAAATTTCGTCGCCATGAAATACTATGGTTTCTATGACTTCTCCTTCTCAATCGAGTAACGTTTCTATGGAAACGACTGGCTTTTCTTTTGCGATACGAGTATCTCCCTCTCGATGCACTAATCCTTCTTTACTGCATCCCTCACTCCCACTCATTGACGAATTCACGCGGAAATTGCGTTGCCATGAAATACTATGGGTTCTATGACTTCTCCTTCTAAATCGAGTAACGTTTCTATGGAAACGACAGGATTTTCTTTTGGGATACGACAATCACATTTACGATCCACTGATCCGTCTTTACTGCATCCCTCACTAGTACACATTGACGAATTCATACGGAAATTGCGTCGCTATGAAATACTATGGGTTCTATGACTTCTCCTTCTACATCGAGTATCGTTTCTATGGAAACGACTGGCTTTTCTTTTGCGATACGAGTATCTCCCTCTCCATGCACTAATCCTTCTTTACTGCATCCCTCACTCCCACTCATTGACGAATTCACACGGAAATTGCGTCGCCATGAAATACTATGGGTTCTATGACTTCTCCTTCTAAATCGAGTAACGTTTCTATGGAAACGACAGGATTTTCTTTTGGGATACGACAATCACATTTCCGATCCACTAATCCGTCTTTACTGCATCCCTCACTAATACACATTGACGAATTCATACGGAATTTGCGTCGCTATGAAATACTACGGGTTCTATGACTTCTCCTTCTAAATTGAGTATTGTTTCTATGGAAACGACTGGCTTTTCTTTTGCGATACGACAATCACATTTCTGATCCACTAATCCGTCTTTACTGCATCCCTCACTAATACACATTGACGAATTCATACGGAAATTGCGTCGCTATTAAATACTATGGGTTCTCTGACTACTCCTTCTAAATCGCATATCGTTTCTATGGAAACGAGTGACTTTTCTTTTGCGATACGAGTATCTCCCTCGCGATGCACTAATCCTTCTTTACTGCATCCCTCACTCCCACTCATTGACGAATTCACACGGAAATTGCGTCGCCATGAAATACTATGGGTTCTATGACTTCTCCTTCTAAATCGAGTAACGTTTCTATGGAAAAGACAGGATTTTCTTTTGGGATACGACAATCACATTTCCGATCCACTAATCCGTCTTTACTGCATCCCTCACTAATACTCATTGACGAATTCACACGGAAATTGCGTCGCCATGTAATACTATGGGTTCTATGACTTCTCCTTCTAAATCGAGTAACGTTTCTATGGAAACGACAGGATTTTCTTTTGGGATACGACAATCACATTTCCGATCCACTAATCCGTCTTTACTGCATCCCTCACTATTACACATTGACGAATTCATACGGAAATTGCGTCGCCATGAAATACTATGGGTTCTATGACTTCTCCTTCTAAATCGAGTATCGTTTCTATGGAAACGACTGGCTTTTCTTTTGCGATACGAGTATCTCCCTCTCGATGCACTAATCCTTCATTACTGCATACCACACTCCCACTCATTGACGAATTCACACGGAAATTGCGTCGCCATGAAACACTATGGGTTCTATGACTTCTCCTTCTAAATCGAGTAACGTTTGTATAGAAACGAAAGGATTTTCTTTTGCGATACGAGTATCTCCCTCTCGATGCACTAATCCTTCTTTACTGCATCCCTCACTCCCACTCATTGACGAATTCACACGGAAATTGCGTCGCCATGAAATACTATGGGTTCTATGACTTCTCCTTCTAAATCGAGTAACGTTTCTATGGAAACGACAGGATTTTCTTTTGCGATACGAGTATCTCCCTCTCGATGCACTAATACTTCTTTACTGCATCCCTCACTCCCACTCATTGACGAATTCACACGGAAATTGCGTCGCCATGAAATACTATGGGTTCTATGACTTCTCCTTCTAAATCGAGTAACGTTTCTATGGAAACGACTGGCTTTTCTTTTGCGATACGAGTATCTCCCTCTCGATGCACTAATCCTTCTTTACTGCATCCCTCACTCCCACTCATTGACGAATTCACACGGAAATTGCGTCGCCATGAAATACTATGGGTTCTATGACTTCTCCTTCTAAATCGAGTAACATTCCTATGGAAACGACAGGATTTTCTTTTGGGATACGACAATCACATTTCCGATCCACTAATCCGTCTTTACTGCATCCCTCACTAATACACATTGACGAATTCACACGGAAATTGCGTCGCCATGAAATACTATGGGTTCTATGACTTCTCCTTCTCAATCGAGTAACGTTTCTATGGAAACGACTGGCTTTTCTTTTGCGATACGAGTATCTCCCTCTCGATGCACTAATCCTTCTTTACTGCATCCCTCACTCCCACTCAATGACGAATTCACACGGAAATTTCGTCGCCATGAATTACTATGGGTTCTATGACTTCTCCTTCTAAATCGAGTATCGTTTCTATGGAAACGACTGGCTTTTCTTTTGCGATACGAGTATCTCCCTCTCGATGCACTAATCCTTCTTTACTGCATCCCTCACTCCCACTCATTGACGAATTCACACGGAAATTTCGTCGCCATGAAATACTATGGGTTCTATGACTTCTCCTTCTAAATCGAGTAACGTTTCTATGGAAACGACAGAATTTTCTTTTGGGATACGACAATCACATTTCCGATCCACTAATCCGTCTTTACTGCATCCCTCACTAATACACATTGACGAATTCACACGGAAATTGCGTCGCCATGAAATACTATGGGTTCTACGACTTCCCCTTCTAAATCGAGTAACGTTTCTATGGAAACGACTGGCTTTTCTTTTGCGATACGAGTATCTCCCTCTCGATGCACTAATCCTTCTTTACTGCATCCCTCACTCCCACTCATTGACGAATTCACACGGAAATTGCGTCGTCATGAAATACTATGGGTTCTATGACTTCTCCTTCTAAATCGAGTAACGTTTCTATGGAAACGACAGGATTTTCTTTTGGGATACGACAATCACATTTCCGATCCACTAATCCGTCTTTACTGCATCCCTCACTAATACACATTGACGAATTCACACGGAAATTGCGTCGCCATGAAATACTATGGGTTCCTTGACTTCTCCTTCTAAATCGAGTAACGTTTCTATGGAAACGACAGGATTTTCTTTTGGGATACGACAATCACATTTCCGATCCACTAATCCGTCTTTACTGCATCCCTCACTAATACACATTGACGAATTCATACGGAAATTGCGTCGCCATGAAATACTATGGGTTCTATGACTTCTCCTTCTAAATCGAGTAACATTTCTATGGCAACGACAGGATTTTCTTTTGGGATACGACAATCACATTTCCGATCCACTAATCCGTCTTTACTGCATCCCTCACTAATACACATTGACGAATTCACACGGAAATTGCGTCGCCATGAAATACTATGGGTTCTATGACTTCTCCTTCTCAATCGAGTAACGTTTGTATGGAAACGACTGGCTTTTCTTTTGCGATACGAGTATCTCCCTCTCGATGCACTAATCCTTCTTTACTGCATCCCTCACTCCCACTCATTGACGAATTCACACGGAAATTGCGTCGCCATGAAATACTATGGGTTCTATGACTTCTCCTTCTAAATCGAGTAACATTTCTATGGCAACGACAGGATTTTCTTTTGGGATACGACAATCACATTTCCGATCCACTAATCCGTCTTTACTGCATCCCTCACTAATACACATTGACGAATTCACACGGAAATTGCGTCGCCATGAAATACTATGGGTTCTATGACTTCTCCTTCTCAATCGAGTAACGTTTGTATGGAAACGACTGGCTTTTCTTTTGCGATACGAGTATCTCCCTCTCGATGCACTAATCCTTCTTTACTGCATCCCTCACTCCCACTCATTGACGAATTCACACGGAAATTTCGTCGCCATGAAATACTATGGGTTCTATGACTTCTCCTTCTAAATCGAGTATCGTTTCTATGGAAACGACTGGCCTTTCTTTTGCGATACGAGTATCTCCCTCTCGATGCACTAATCCTTCTTTACTGCATCCCTCACTCCCACTCATTGACGAATTCACACGGAAATTTCGTCGCCATGAAATACTATGGGTTCTATGACTTCTCCTTCTAAATCGAGTAACGTTTCTATGGAAACGACAGGATTTTCTTTTGGGATACGACAATCACATTTCCGATCCACTAATCCGTCTTTACTGCATCCCTCACTAATACACATTGACGAATTCACACGGAAATTGCGTCGCCATGAAATACTATGGGTTCTATGACTTCCCCTTCTAAATCGAGTAACGTTTCTATGGAAACGACTGGCTTTTCTTTTGCGATACGAGTATCTCCCTCTCGATGCAATAATCCTTCTTTACTGCATCCCTCACTCCCACTCATTGACGAATTCACACGGAAATTTCGTCGCCATGAAATACTATGGGTTCTATGACTTCTCCTTCTAAATCGAGTATCGTTTCTATGGAAACGACTGGCTTTTCTTTTGCGATACGAGTATCTCCCTCTCGATGCACTAATCCTTCTTTACTGCATCCCTCACTCCCACTCATTGACGAATTCACACGGAAATTTCGTCGCCATGAAATACTATGGGTTCTATGACTTATCCGTCTAAATCGAGTAACGTTTCTATGGAAACGACAGGATTTTCTTTTGGGATACGACAATCACATTTCCGATCCACTAATCCGTCTTTACTGCATCCCTCACTAATACACATTGACGAATTCACACGGAAATTGCGTCGCCATGTAATACTATGGGTTCTATGACTTCTCCTTCTAAATCGAGTAACGTTTCTATGGAAACGACTGGCTTTTCTTTTGCGATACGAGTATCTCCCTCTCGATGCACTAATCCTTCTTTACTGCATCCCTCACTCCCACTCATTGACGAATTCACACGGAATTTCGTCGCCATGAAATACTATGGGTTCTATGACTTCTCCTTCTACATCGAGTATCGTTTCTATGGAAACGACTGGCTTTTCTTTTGCGATACGAGTATCTCCCTCTCGATGCACTAATCCTTCTTTACTGCATCCCTCACTCCCACTCATTGACGAATTCACACGGAAATTTCGTCGCCATGAAATACTATGGGTTCTATGACTTCTCCTTCTAAATCGAGTATCGTTTCTATGGAAACGACTGGCTTTTCTTTTGCGATACGAGTATCTCCCTCTCGATGCACTAATCCTTATTTACTGCATCCCTCACTCCCACTCATTGACGAATTCACACGGAAATTTCGTCGCCATGAAATACTATGGGTTCTATGACTTCTCCTTCTAAATCGAGTAACGTTTCTATGGAAACGACTGGCTTTTCTTTTGCGATACGAGTATCTCCCTCTCGATGCACTAATCCTTCTTCACTGCATCCCTCACTCCCACTCATTGACGAATTCACACGGAAATTGCGTCGCCATGAAATACTATGGGTTCTATGACTTCTCCTTCTAAATCGAGTAACGTTTCTATGGAAACGACAGGATTTTCTTTTGCAATACGAGTATCTCCCTCTCGATGCACTAATACTTCTTTTCTGCATCCCTCACTCCCACTCATTGACGAATTCACACGGAAATTGCGTCGCCATGAAATACTATGGGTTCTATGACTTCTCCTTCTAAATCGAGTAACGTTTCTATGGAAACGACTGGCTTTTCTTTTGCGATACGAGTATCTCCCTCTCGATGCACTAATCCTTCTTTACTGCATCCCTCACTCCCACTCATTGACGAATTCACACGGAAATTGCGTCGCCATGAAATACTATGGGTTCTATGACTTCTCCTTCTAAATCGAGTAACATTTCTATGGCAACGACAAGATTTTCTTTTGGGATACGACAATCACATTTCCGATCCACTAATCCGTCTTTACTGCATCCCTCACTAATACACATTGACGAATTCACACGGAAATTGCGTCGCCATGAAATACTATGGGTTCTATGACTTCTCCTTCTCAATCGAGTAACGTTTCTATGGAAACGACTGGCTTTTCTTTTGCGATACGAGTATCTCCCTCTCGATGCACTAATCCTTCTTTACTGCATCCCTCACTCCCACTCATTGACGAATTCACACGGAAATTTCGTCGCCATGAAATACTATGGGTTCTATGACTTCTCCTTCTAAATCGAGTATCGTTTCTATGGAAACGACTGGCTTTTCTTTTGCGATACGAGTATCTCCCTCTCGATGCACTAATCCTTCTTTACTGCATCCCTCACTCCCACTCATTGACGAATTCACACGGAAATTTCGTCGCCATGAAATACTATGGGTTCTACGACTTCTCCTTCTAACTCGAGTAACGTTTCTATGGAAACGACAGGATTTTCTTTTGGGATACGACAATCACATTTCCGATCCACTAATCCGTCTTTACTGCATCCCTCACTAATACACATTGACGAATTCACACGGAAATTGCGTCGCCATGAAATACTATGGGTTCTATGACTTCCCCTTCTAAATCGAGTAACGTGTCTATGGAAACGACTGGCTTTTCTTTTGCGATACGAGTATCTCCCTCTCGATGCACTAATCCTTCTTTACTGCATCCCTCACTCCCACTCATTGACGAATTCACACGGAAACTTCGTCGCCATGAAATACTATGGGTTCTATGACTTCTCCTTCTAAATCGAGTATCGTTTCTATGGAAACGAGTGACTTTTCTTTTGCGATACGAGTATCTCCCTCTCGATGCACTAATCCTTCTTTACTGCATCCCTCACTCCCACTCATTGACGAATTCACACGGAAATTGCGTCGCCATGAAATACTATGGGTTCTACGACTTCTCCTTCTAACTCGAGTAACGTTTCTATGGAAACGACAGGATTTTCTTTTGGGATACGACAATCACATTTCCGATCCACTAATCCGTCTTTACTGCATCCCTCACTAATACACATTGACGAATTCACACGGAAATTGCGTCGCCATGAAATACTATGGGTTCTATGACTTCCCCTTCTAAATCGAGTAACGTGTCTATGGAAACGACTGGCTTTTCTTTTGCGATACGAGTATCTCCCTCTCGATGCACTAATCCTTCTTTACTGCATCCCTCACTCCCACTCATTGACGAATTCACACGGAAACTTCGTCGCCATGAAATACTATGGGTTCTATGACTTCTCCTTCTAAATCGAGTATCGTTTCTATGGAAACGAGTGACTTTTCTTTTGCGATACGAGTATCTCCCTCTCGATGCACTAATCCTTCTTTACTGCATCCCTCACTCCCACTCATTGACGAATTCACACGGAAATTGCGTCGCCATGAAATACTATGGGTTCTACGACTTCTCCTTCTAACTCGAGTAACGTTTCTATGGAAACGACAGGATTTTCTTTTGGGATACGACAATCACATTTCCGATCCACTAATCCGTCTTTACTGCATCCCTCACTAATACACATTGACGAATTCACACGGAAATTGCGTCGCCATGAAATACTATGGGTTCTATGACTTCCCCTTCTAAATCGAGTAACGTGTCTATGGAAACGACTGGCTTTTCTTTTGCGATACGAGTATCTCCCTCTCGATGCACTAATCCTTCTTTACTGCATCCCTCACTCCCACTCATTGACGAATTCACACGGAAACTTCGTCGCCATGAAATACTATGGGTTCTATGACTTCTCCTTCTAAATCGAGTATCGTTTCTATGGAAACGAGTGACTTTTCTTTTGCGATACGAGTATCTCCCTCTCGATGCACTAATCCTTCTTTACTGCATCCCTCACTCCCACTCATTGACGAATTCACACGGAAATTGCGTCGCCATGAAATACTATGGGTTCTATGACTTCTCCTTCTAAATCGAGTAACGTTTCTATGGAAACGACTGGCTTTTCTTTTGCGATACGAGTATCTCCCTCTCGATGCACTAATCCTTCTTTACTGCATCCCTCACTCCCACTCATTGACGAATTCACACGGAAATTGCGTCGCCATGAAATACTATGGGTTCTATGACTTCTCCTTCTAAATCGAGTAACATTTCTATGGCAACGACACGATTTTCTTTTGGGATACGACAATCACATTTCCGATCCACTAATCCGTCTTTACTGCATCCCTCACTAATACACATTGACGAATTCACACGGAAATTGCGTCGCCATGAAATACTATGGGTTCTATGACTTCTCCTTCTCAATCGAGTAACGTTTCTATGGAAACGACTGGCTTTTCTTTTGCGATACGAGTATCTCCCTCTCGATGCACTAATCCTTCTTTACTGCATCCCTCACTCCCACTCATTGACGAATTCACACGGAAATTTCGTCGCCATGAAATACTATGGGTTCTATGACTTCTCCTTCTAAATCGAGTATCGTTTCTATGGAAACGACTGGCTTTTCTTTTGCGATACGAGTATCTCCCTCTCGATGCACTAATCCTTCTTTACTGCATCCCTCACTCCCACTCATTGACGAATTCACACGGAAATTTCGTCGCCATGAAATACTATGGGTTCTACGACTTCTCCTTCTAACTCGAGTAACGTTTCTATGGAAACGACAGGATTTTCTTTTGGGATACGACAATCACATTTCCGATCCACTAATCCGTCTTTACTGCATCCCTCACTAATACACATTGACGAATTCACACGGAAATTGCGTCGCCATGAAATACTATGGGTTCTATGACTTCCCCTTCTAAATCGAGTAACGTGTCTATGGAAACGACTGGCTTTTCTTTTGCGATACGAGTATCTCCCTCTCGATGCACTAATCCTTCTTTACTGCATCCCTCACTCCCACTCATTGACGAATTCACACGGAAATTGCGTCGCCATGAAATACTATGGGTTCTATGACTTCTCCTTCTAAATCGAGTAACGTTTCTATGGAAAAGACAGGATTTTCTTTTGGGATACGACAATCACATTTCCGATCCACTAATCCGTCTTTACTGCATCCCTCACTAATACACATTGACGAATTCACACGGAAATTGCGTCGCCATGTAATACTATGGGTTCTATGACTTCTCCTTCTAAATCGAGTAACGTTTCTATGGAAACGACAGGATTTTCTTTTGGGATACGACAATCACATTTCCGATCCACTAATCCGTCTTTACTGCATCCCTCACTATTACACATTGACGAATTCATACGGAAATTGCGTCGCCATGAAATACTATGGGTTCTATGACTTCTCCTTCTAAATCGAGTATCGTTTCTATGGAAACGACTGGCTTTTCTTTTGCGATACGAGTATCTCCCTCTCGATGCACTAATCCTTCATTACTGCATACCACACTCCCACTCATTGACGAATTCACACGGAAATTGCGTCGCCATGAAACACTATGGGTTCTATGACTTCTCCTTCTAAATCGAGTAACGTTTGTATGGAAACGAAAGGATTTTCTTTTGCGATACGAGTATCTCCCTCTCGATGCACTAATCCTTCTTTACTGCATCCCTCACTCCCACTCATTGACGAATTCACACGGAAATTGCGTCGCCATGAAATACTATGGGTTCTATGACTTCTCCTTCTAAATCGAGTAACGTTTCTATGGAAACGACAGGATTTTCTTTTGCGATACGAGTATCTCCCTCTCGATGCACTAATCCTTCTTTACTGCATCCCTCACTCCCACTCATTGACGAATTCACACGGAAATTGCGTCGCCATGAAATACTATGGGTTCTATGACTTCTCCTTCTAAATCGAGTAACGTTTCTATGGAAACGACTGGCTTTTCTTTTGCGATACGAGTATCTCCCTCTCGATGCACTAATCCTTCTTTACTGCATCCCTCACTCCCACTCATTGACGAATTCACACGGAAATTGCGTCGCCATGAAATACTATGGGTTCTATGACTTCTCCTTCTAAATCGAGTAACATTCCTATGGAAACGACAGGATTTTCTTTTGGGATACGACAATCACATTTCCGATCCACTAATCAGTCTTTACTGCATCCCTCACTAATACACATTGACGAATTCACACGGAAATTGCGTCGCCATGAAATACTATGGGTTCTATGACTTCTCCTTCTCAATCGAGTAACGTTTCTATGGAAACGACTGGCTTTTCTTTTGCGATACGAGTATCTCCCTCTCGATGCACTAATCCTTCTTTACTGCATCCCTCACTCCCACTCAATGACGAATTCACACGGAAATTTCGTCGCCATGAATTACTATGGGTTCTATGACTTCTCCTTCTAAATCGAGTATCGTTTCTATGGAAACGACTGGCTTTTCTTTTGCGATGCGAGTATCTCCCTCTCGATGCACTAATCCTTCTTTACTGCATCCCTCACTCCCACTCATTGACGAATTCACACGGAAATTTCGTCGCCATGAAATACTATGGATTCTATGACTTCTCCTTCTAAATCGAGTAACGTTTCTATGGAAACGACAGAATTTTCTTTTGGGATACGACAATCACATTTCCGATCCACTAATCCGTCTTTACTGCATCCCTCACTAATACACATTGACGAATTCACACGGAAATTGCGTCGCCATGAAATACTATGGGTTCTATGACTTCCCCTTCTAAATCGAGTAACGTTTCTATGGAAACGACTGGCTTTTCTTTTGCGATACGAGTATCTCCCTCTCGATGCACTAATCCTTCTTTACTGCATCCCTCACTCCCACTCATTGACGAATTCACACGGAAATTGCGTCGTCATGAAATACTATGGGTTCTATGACTTCTCCTTCTAAATCGAGTAACGTTTCTATGGAAACGACAGGATTTTCTTTTGGGATACGACAATCACATTTCCGATCCACTAATCCGTCTTTACTGCATCCCTCACTAATACACATTGACGAATTCACACGGAAATTGCGTCGCCATGAAATACTATGGGTTCTATGACTTCTCCTTCTAAATCGAGTAACGTTTCTATGGAAACGACAGGATTTTCTTTTGCGATACGACAATCACATTTCCGATCCACTAATCCGTCTTTACTGCATCCCTCACTAATACACATTGACGAATTCATACGGAAATTGCGTCGCCATGAAATACTATGGGTTCTATGACTTCTCCTTCTAAATCGAGTATCGTTTCTATGGAAACGACTGGCTTTTCTTTTGCGATACGAGTATCTCCCTCTCGATGCACTAATCCTTCATTACTGCATCCCTCACTCCCACTCATTGACGAATTCACACGGAAATTGCGTCGCCGTGAAATACTATGGGTTCTATGACTTCTCCTTCTAAATCGAGTAACGTTTGTATGGAAACGAAAGGATTTTCTTTTGCGATACGAGTATCTCCCTCTCGATGCACTACTCCTTCTTTACTGCATCCCTCACTCCCACTCATTGACGAATTCACACGGAAATTGCGTCGCCATGAAATACTATGGGTTCTATGACATCTCCTTCTAAATCGAGTAACGTTTCTATGGAAACGACAGGATTTTCTTTTGCGATACGAGTATCTCCCTCTCGATGCACTAATACTTCTTTACTGCATCCCTCACTCCCACTTATTGACGAATTCACACGGAAATTGCGTCGCCATGAAATACTATGGGTTCTATGACTTCTCCTTCTAAATCGAGTAACGTTTCTATGGAAACGACTGGCTTTTCTTTTGCGATACGAGTATCTCCCTCTCGATGCACTAATCCTTCTTTACTGCATCCCTCACTCCCACTCATTGACGAATTCACACGGAAATTGCGTCGCCATGAAATACTATGGGTTCTATGACTTCTCCTTCTAAATCGAGTAACATTTCTATGGCAACGACAGGATTTTCTTTTGGGATACGACAATCACATTTCCGATCCACTAATCCGTCTTTACTGCATCCCTCACTAATACACATTGACGAATTCACACGGAAATTGCGTCGCCATGAAATACTATGTGTTCTATGACTTCTCCTTCTCAATCGAGTAACGTTTCTATGGAAACGACTGGCTTTTCTTTTGCGATACGAGTATCTCCCTCTCGATGCACTAATCCTTCTTTACTGCATCCCTCACTCCCACTCATTGACGAATTCACACGGAAATTTCGTCGCCATGAAATACTATGGGTTCTATGACTTCTCCTTCTAAATCGAGTATCGTTTCTATGGAAACGACTGGCTTTTCTTTTGCGATACGAGTATCTCCCTCTCGATGCACTATTCCTTCTTTACTGCATCCCTCACTCCCACTCATTGACGAATTCACACGGAAATTTCGTCGCCATGAAATACTATGGGTTCTATGACTTCTCCTTCTAAATCGAGTAACGTTTCTATGGAAACGACAGGATTTTCTTTTGGGATACGACAATCACATTTCCGATCCACTAATCCGTCTTTACTGCATCCCTCACTAATACACATTGACGAATTCACACGGAAATTGCGTCGCCATGAAATACTATGGGTTCTATGACTTCCCCTTCTAAATCGAGTAACGTTTCTATGGAAACGACTGGCTTTTCTTTTGCGATACGAGTATCTCCCTCTCGATGCACTAATCCTTCTTTACTGCATCCCTCACTCCCACTCATTGACGAATTCACACGGAAATTTCGTCGCCATGAAATACTATGGGTTCTATGACTTCTCCTTCTAAATCGAGTATCGTTTCTATGGAAACGACTGGCTTTTCTTTTGCGATACGAGTATCTCCCTCTCGATGCACTAATCCTTCTTTACTGCATCCCTCACTCCCACTCATTGACGAATTCACACGGAAATTTAGTCGCCATGAAATACTATGGGTTCTATGACTTATCCTTCTAAATCGAGTAACGTTTCTATGGAAACGACAGGATTTTCTTTTGGGATACGACAATCACATTTCCGATCCACTAATCCGTCTTTACTGCATCCCTCACTAATACACATTGACGAATTCACACGGAAATTGCGTCGCCATGTAATACTATGGGTTCTATGACTTCTCCTTCTAAATCGAGTAACGTTTCTATGGAAACGACTGGCTTTTCTTTTGCGATACGAGTATCTCCCTCTCGATGCACTAATCCTTCTTTACTGCATCCCTCACTCCCACTCATTGACGAATTCACACGGAAATTGCTTCGCCATGAAATACTATGGGTTCTATGACTTCTCCTTCTAAATCGAGTATCGTTTCTATGGAAACGACTGGCTTTTCTTTTGCGATACGAGTATCTCCCTCTCGATGCACTAATCCTTCTTTACTGCATCCCTCACTCCCACTCATTGACGAATTCACACGGAAATTTCGTCGCCATGAAATACTATGGGTTCTATGACTTCTCCTTCTAAATCGAGTATCGTTTCTATGGAAACGACTGGCTTTTCTTTTGCGATACGAGTATCTCCCTCTCGATGCACTAATCCTTATTTACTGCATCCCTCACTCCCACTCATTGACGAATTCACACGGAAATTTCGTCGCCATGAAATACTATGGGTTCTATGACTTCTCCTTCTAAATCGAGTAACGTTTCTATGGAAACGACTGGCTTTTCATTTGCGATACGAGTATCTCCCTCTCGATGCACTAATCCTTCTTCACTGCATCCCTCACTCCCACTCATTGACGAATTCACACGGAAATTGCGTCGCCATGAAATACTATGGGTTCTATGACTTCTCCTTCTAAATCGAGTAACGTTTCTATGGAAACGACAGGATTTTCTTTTGCGATACGAGTATCTCCCTCTCGATGCACTAATACTTCTTTACTGCATCCCTCACTCCCACTCATTGACGAATTCACACGGAAATTGCGTCGCCATGAAATACTATGGGTTCTATGACTTCTCCTTCTAAATCGAGTAACGTTTCTATGGAAACGACTGGCTTTTCTTTTGCGATACGAGTATCTCCCTCTCGATGCACTAATCCTTCTTTACTGCATCCCTCACTCCCACTCATTGACGAATTCACACGGAAATTGCGTCGCCATGAAATACTATGGGTTCCATGACTTCTCCTTCTAAATCGAGTAACATTTCTATGGCAACGACAAGATTTTCTTTTGGGATACGACAATCACATTTCCGATCCACTAATCCGTCTTTACTGCATCCCTCACTAATACACATTGACGAATTCACACGGAAATTGCGTCGCCATGAAATACTATGGGTTCTATGACTTCTCCTTCTCAATCGAGTAATGTTTCTATGGAAACGACTGGCTTTTCTTTTGCGATACGAGTATCTCCCTCTCGATGCACTAATCCTTCTTTACTGCATCCCTCACTCCCACTCATTGACGAATTCACACGGAAATTTCGTCGCCATGAATTACTATGGGTTCTATGACTTCTCCTTCTAAATCGAGTATCGTTTCTATGGAAACGACTGGCTTTTCTTTTGCGATACGAGTATCTCCCTCTCGATGCACTAATCCTTCTTTACTGCATCCCTCACTCCCACTCATTGACGAATTCACACGGAAATTTCGTCGCCATGAAATACTATGGGTTCTACGACTTCTCCTTCTAACTCGAGTAACGTTTCTATGGAAACGACAGGATTTTCTTTTGGGATACGACAATCACATTTCCGATCCACTAATCCGTCTTTACTGCATCCCTCACTAATACACATTGACGAATTCACACGGAAATTGCGTCGCCATGAAATACTATGGGTTCTATGACTTCCCCTTCTAAATCGAGTAACGTTTCTATGGAAACGACTGGCTTTTCTTTTGCGATACGAGTATCTCCCTCTCGATGCACTAATCCTTCTTTACTGCATCCCTCACTCCCACTCATTGACGAATTCACACGGAAATTTCGTCGCCATGAAATACTATGGGTTCTATGACTTCTCCTTCTAAATCGAGTAACGTTTCTATGGAAACGACAGGATTTTCTTTTGGGATACGACAATCACATTTCCGATCCACTAATCCGTCTTTACTGCATCCCTCACTAATACACATTGACGAATTCACACGGAAATTGCGTCGCCATGTAATACTATGGGTTCTATGACTTCTCCTTCTAAATCGAGTAACGTTTCTATGGAAACGACTGGCTTTTCTTTTGCGATACGAGTATCTCCCTCTCGATGCACTAATCCTTCTTTACTGCATCCCTCACTCCCACTCATTGACGAATTCACACGGAAATTTCGTCGCCATGAAATACTATGGGTTCTATGACTTCTCCTTCTAAATCGAGTATCGTTTCTATGGAAACGACTGGCTTTTCTTTTGCGATACGAGTATCTCCCTCTCGATGAACTAATCCATCTTTACTGCATCCCTCACTCCCACTCATTGACGAATTCACAAGGAAATTTCGTCGCCATGAAATACTATGGGTTCTATGACTTCTCCTTCTAAATCGAGTAACGTTTCTATGGAAACGACAGGATTTTCTTTTGGGATACGACAATCACATTTCCGATCCACTAATCCGTCTTTACTGCATCCCTCACTAATACACATTGACGAATTCACACGGAAATTGCGTCGCCATGTAATACTATGGGTTCTATGACTTCTCCTTCTAAATCGAGTAACGTTTCTATGGAAACGACTGGCTTTTCTTTTGCGATACGAGTATCTCCCTCTCGATGCACTAATAATTCTTTACTGCATCCCTCACTCCCACTCATTGACGAATTCACACGGAAATTGCGTCGCCATGAAATACTATGGGTTCTATGACTTCTCCTTCTAAATCGAGTAACGTTTCTATGGAAACGACAGGATTTTCTATTGGGATACGACAATCACATTTCCGATCCACTAATCCGTCTTTACTGCATCCCTCACTAATACACATTGACGAATTCACACGGAAATTGCGTCGCCATGAAATACTATGGGTTCTATGACTTCTCCTTCTAAATCGAGTAACGTTTCTATGGAAACGACTGGCTTTTTTTTTGCGATACGAGTATCTCCCTCTCGATGCACTAATCCCTCTTTACTGCATCCCTCACTCCCACTCATTGACGAATTCACACGGAAATTGCGTCGCCATGAAATACTATGGGTTCTATGACTTCTCCTTCTAAATCGAGTAAAGTTTCTATGGAAACGACTGGCTTTTCTTTTGCGATACGAGTATCTCCCTCTCGATGCACTAATCCTTCTTTACTGCATCCCTCACTCCCACTCATTGACGAATTCACACGGAAATTTCGTCGCCATGAAATACTATGGGTTCTATGACTTCTCCTTCTAAATCGAGTATCGTTTCTATGGAAACGACTGGCTTTTCTTTTGCGATAGGAGTATCTCCCTCTCGATGCACTAATCCTTATTTACTGCATCCCTCACTCCCACTCATTGACGAATTCACACGGAAATTTCGTCGCCATGAAATACTATGGGTTCTATGACTTCTCCTTCTAAATCGAGTAACGTTTCTATGGAAACGACTGGCTTTTCTTTTGCGATACGAGTATCTCCCTCTCGATGCACTAATCCTTATTCACTGCATCCCTCACTCCCACTCATTGACGAATTCACACGGAAATTGCGTCGCCATGAAATACTATGGGTTCTATGACTTCTCCTTCTAAATCGAGTAACGTTTCTTTGGAAACGACAGGATTTTTTTTGCGATACGAGTATTTCCCTCTCGATGCACTAATACTTCTTTACTGCATCCCTCACTCCCACTCATTGACGAATTCACACGGAAATTGCGTCGCCATGAAATACTATGGGTTCTATGACTTCTCCTTCTAAATCGAGTAACGTTTCTATGGAAACGACTGGCTTTTCTTTTGCGATACGAGTATCTCCCTCTCGATGCACTAATCCTTCTTTACTGCATCCCTCACTCCCACTCATTGACGAATTCACACGGAAATTGCGTCGCCATGAAATACTATGGGTTCTATGACTTCTCCTTCTAAATCGAGTAACATTTCTATGGCAACGACAGGATTTTCTTTTGGGATACGACAATCACATTTCCGATCCACTAATCCGTCTTTACTGCATCCCTCACTAATACACATTGACGAATTCACACGGAAATTGCGTCGCCATGAAATACTATTGGTTCTATGACTTCTCCTTCTCAATCGAGTAACGTTTGTATGGAAACGACTGGCTTTTCTTTTGCGATACGAGTATCTCCCTCTCGATGCACTAATCCTTCTTTACTGCATCCCTCACTCCCACTCATTGACGAATTCACACGGAAATTTCGTCGCCATGAAATACTATGGGTTCCATGACGTCTCCTTCTAAATCGAGTATCGTTTCTATGGAAACGACTGGCTTTTCTTTTGCGATACGAGTATCTCCCTCTCGATGCACTAATCCTTCTTTACTGCATCCCTCACTCCCACTCATTGACGAATTCACACGGAAATTTCGTCGCCATGAAATACTATGGGTTCTATGACTTCTCCTTCTAAATCGAGTAACGTTTCTATGGAAACGACAGGATTTTCTTTTGGGATACGACAATCACATTTCCGATCCACTAATCCGTCTTTACTGCATCCCTCACTAATACACATTGACGAATTCACACGGAAATTGCGTCGCCATGAAATACTATGGGTTCTATGACTTCCCCTTCTAAATCGAGTAACGTTTCTATGGAAACGACTGGCTTTTCTTTTGCGATACGAGTATCTCCCTCTCGATGCACTAATCCTTCTTTACTGCATCCCTCACTCCCACTCATTGACGAATTCACACGGAAATTTCGTCGCCATGAAATACTATGGGTTCTATGACTTCTCCTTCTAAATCGAGTATCGTTTCTATTGAAACGACTGGCTTTTCTTTTGCGATACGAGTATCTCCCTCTCGATGCACTAATCCTTCTTTACTGCATCCCTCACTCCCACTCATTGACGAATTCACACGGAAATTTCGTCGCCATGAAATACTATGGGTTCTATGACTTCTCCTTCTAAATCGAGTAACGTTTCTATGGAAACGACATTTTTCTTTTGGGATACGACAATCACATTTCCGATCCACTAATCCGTCTTTACTGCATCCCTCACTAATACACATTGACGAATTCACACGGAAATTGCGTCGCCATGTAATACTATGGGTTCTATGACTTCTCCTTCTAAATCGAGTAACGTTTCTATGGAAACGACAGGATTTTCTTTTGGGATACGACAATCACATTTCCGATCCACTAATCCGTCTTTACTGCATCCCTCACTATTACACATTGACGAATTCATACGGAAATTGCGTCGCCATGAAATACTATGGGTTCTATGACTTCTCCTTCTAAATCGAGTAACGTTTCTATGGAAACGACTGGCTTTTCTTTTGCGATACGAGTATCTCCAACTCGATGCACTAATCCTTCTTTACTGCTTCCCTCACTCCCACTCATTGACGAATTCACACGGAAATTGCGTCGCCATGAAATACTATGGGTTCTATGACTTCTCCTTCTAAATCGAGTATCGTTTCTATGGAAACGACTGGCTTTTCTTTTGCGATACGAGTATCTCCCTCTCGATGCACTAATCCTTCTTTACTGCATCCCTCACTCCCACTCATTGACGAATTCACACGGAAATTTCGTCGCCATGAAATACTATGGGTTCTATGACTTCTCCTTCTAAATCGAGTATCGTTTCTATGGAAACGACTGGCTTTTCTTTTGCGATACGAGTATCTCCCTCTCGATGCACTAATCCTTATTTACTGCATCCCTCACTCCCACTCATTGACGAATTCACACGGAAATTTCGTCGCCAAGAAATACTATGGGTTCTATGACTTCTCCTTCTAAATCGAGTAACGTTTCTATGGAAACGACTGGCTTTTCTTTTGCGATACGAGTATCTCCCTCTCGATGCACTAATCCTTCTTCACTGCATCCCTCACTCCCACTCATTGACGAATTCGCACGGAAATTGCGTCGCCATGAAATACTATGGGTTCAATGACTTCTCCTTCTAAATCGAGTAACGTTTGTATGGAAACGAAAGGATTTTCTTTTGCGATACGAGTATCTCCCTCTCGATGCACTAATCCTTCTTTACTGCATCCCTCACTCCCACTCATTGACGAATTCACACGGAAATTGCGTCGCCATGAAATACTATGGGTTCTATGACTTCTCCTTCTAAATCGAGTAACGTTTCTATGGAAACGACAGGATTTTCTTTTGGGATACGACAATCACATTTCCGATCCACTAATCCGTCTTTACTGCATCCCTCACTAATACACATTGACGAATTCACACGGAAATTGCGTCGCCATGAAATACTATGGGTTCTATGACTTCTCCTTCTAAATCGAGTAACGTTTCTATGGAAAGGACTGGCTTTTCTTTTGCGATACGAGTATCTCCCTCTCGATGCACTAATTCTTCTTTACTGCATCCCTCACTCCCACTCATTGACGAATTCACACGGAAATTTCGTCGCCATGAAATACTATGGGTTCTATGACTTCTCCTTCTAAATCGAGTATCGTTTCTATGGAAACGACTGGCTTTTCTTTTGCGATACGAGTAACTCCCTCTCGATGCACTAATCCTTCTTTACTGCATCCCTCACTCCCACTCATTGACGAATTCACACGGAAATTTCGTCGCCATGAAATACTATGGGTTCTATGACTTCTCCTTCTAAATCGAGTAACGTTTCTATCAAAACGAGAGGATTTTCTTTTGGGATACGACATACACATTTCCGATCCACTAATCCGTCTTTACTGCATCCCTCACTAATACACATTGACGAATTCACACGGAAATTGCGTCGCCATGAAATACTATGGGTTCTATGACTTCTCCTTCTAAATCGAGTAACGTTTCTATGGAAACGACTGGCTTTTCTTTTGCGATACGAGTATCTCCCTCTCGATGCACTAATCCTTCTTTACTGCATCCCTCACTCCCACTCATTGCCGAATTCACACGGAAATTGCGTCGCCAAGAAATACTATGTGTTCTATGACTTCTCCTTCTAAATCGAGTAACGTTTCTATGGAAACGACAGGATTTTCTTTTGGGATACGACAATCACATTTCCGATCCACTAATCCGTCTTTACTGCATCCCTCACTAATACACATTGACGAATTCACACGGAAATTGCGTCGCCATGAAATACTATGGGTTATATGACTTCTCCTTCTAAATCGAGTAACGTTTCTATGGAGACGACTGGCTTTTCTTTTGCGATCCGAGTATCTCCCTCTCGATGCACTAATCCTTCTTTACTGCATCCCTCACTCCCACTCATTGACGAATTCACACGGAAATTTCGTCGCCATGAAATACTATTGGTTCTATGACTTCTCCTTCTAAATCGAGTATCGTTTCTATGGAAACGACTGGTTTTTCTTTTGCGATACGAGTATCTCCCTCTCGATGCACTAATCCTTCTTTACTGCATCCCTCACTCCCACTCATTGACGAATTCACACGGAAATTTCGTCGCCATGGAATACTATGGGTTCTATGACTTCTCCTTCTAAATCGAGTATCGTTTCTATGGAAACGACTGGCTTTTCTTAGGCGATACGAGTATCTCCCTCTCGATGCACTAATCCTTCATTACTGCATCCCTCACTCCCACTCATTGACGAATTCACACGGAAATTTCGTCGCCATGAAATACTATGGGTTCTATGACTTCTCCTTCTAAATCGAGTAACGTTTCTATGGAAACGACAGGAATTTCTTTTGGGATACGACAATCACATTTCCGATCCACTAATCCGTCCTTACTGCATCCCTCACTAATACACATTGACGAATTCACACGGTAATTGCGTCGCCATGAAATACTATGGGTTCTATGACTTCGCCTTCTAAATCGAGTAACGTTTCTATGGAAACGACTGGCTTTTCTTTTGCGATACGAGTATCTCCCTCTCGATGCACTAATTCTTCTTTACTGCATCCCTCACTCCCACTCATTGACGAATTCACATGGAAATTGCGTCGCCATGAAATACTATGGGTTCTATGACTTCTCCTTCTAAATCGAGTAACGTTTCTATGGAAACGACAGGATTTTCTTTTGGGATACGACAATCACATTTCCGATCCACTAATCCGTCTTTACTGCATCCCTCACTAATACACATTGACGAATTCACACGGAAATTGCGTCGCCATGAAATACTATGGGTTCTATGACTTCTCCTTCTAAATCGAGTAACGTTTCTATGGAAACGACTGGCTTTTCTTTTGCGATACGAGTATCTCCCTCTCGATGCACTAATCCTTCTTTACTGCATCCCTTACTCCCACTCATTGACGAATTCACACGGAAATTGCGTCGCCATGAAATACTATGAGTTCTATGACTTCTCCTTCTAAATCGAGTAACGTTTCTATGGAAACGACAGGATTTTCTTTTGGGATACGACAATCACATTTCCGATCCACTAATCCGTCTTTACTGCATCCCTCACTAATACACATTGACGAATTCACACGGAAATTGCGTCGCCATGTAATACTATGGGTTCTATGGCTTCTCCTTCTAAATCGAGTAACGTTTCTATGGAAACGACTGTCTTTTCTTTTGCGATACGAGTATCTCCCTCTCGATGCACTAATCCTTCTTTACTGCATCCCTCACCCCCACTCATTGACGAATTCACACGGAAATTGCGTCGCCATGAAATACTATGGGTTCTATGACTTCTCCTTCTAAATCGAGTAACGTTTCTATGGAAACGACAGGATTTTCTTTTGGGATACGACAATCACATTTCCGATCCACTAATCCGTCTTTACTGCATCCCTCACTAATACACATTGACGAATTCACACGGAAATTGCGTCGCCATGAAATACTATGGGTTCTATGACTTCTCCTTCTAAATCGAGTAACGTTTCTATGCAAACGACTGGCTTTTCTTTTGCGATACGAGTATCTCCCTCTCGATGCACTAATCCTTCTTTACTGCATCCCTCACTCCCACTCATTGACGAATTCACACGGAAATTTCGTCGCCATGAAATACTATGAGTTCTATGACTTCTCCTTCTAAATCGAGTATCGTTTCTATGGAAACGACTGGCTTTTCTTTTGCGATATGAGTATCTCCCTCTCGATGCACTAATCCTTCTTTACTGCATCCCTCACTCCCACTCATTGACGAATTAACACGGAAATTTCGTCGCCATGAAATACTATGTGTTCTATGACTTCTCCTTCTAAATCGAGTATCGTTTCTATGGAAACGACTGGCTTTTCTTTTGCGATACGAGTATATCCCTCTCGATGCACTAATCCTTCTTTACTGCATCCCTCACTCCCACTCATTGACGAATTCACACGGAAATTTCGTCGCCATGAAATACTATGGGTTCTATGACTTCTCCTTCTAAATCGAGTAACGTTTCTATGGAAACGACTGGCTTTTCTTTTGCGATACGAGTATCTCCCTCTCGATGCACTAATCCTTCTTCACTGCATCCCTCACTCCCACTCATTGACGAATTGACACGGAAATTGCGTCGCCATGAAATACTATTGGGTCTATGACTTCTCCTTCTAAATCGAGTAACGTTTGTATGGAAACGAAAGGATTTTCTTTTGCGATACGAGTATCTCCCTCTCGATGCACTAATCCTTCTTTACTGCATCCCTCACTCCCACACATTGACGAATTCACACGGAAATTGCGTCGCCATGAAATACTATTTGTTCTATGACTTCTCCTTCTAAATCGAGTAACGTTTCTATGGAAACGAGAGGATTTTCTTTTGCGATACGAGTATCTCCCTCTCGATGCACTAATACTTCTTTACTGCATCCCTCACTCCCACTCATTGACGAATTCACACGGAAATTGCGTCGCCATGAAATACTATGGGTTCTATGACTTCTCCTTCTAAATCGGGTAACGTTTCTATGGAAACGACTGACTTTTCTTTTGCGATACGAGTATCTCCCTCTCGATGCACTAATCCTCCTTTACTGCATCCCTCACTCCCACTCATTGACGAATTCACACGGAAATTGCGTCGCCATGAAATACTATGGGTTCTATGACTTCTCGTTCTAAATCGAGTAACGTTTCTATGGAAACGACAGGATTTTCTTTTGGGATGCGACAATCACATTTCCGATCCACTAATCCGTCTTTACTGCATCCCTCACTAATACACATTGAGGAATTCACACGGAAATTGCGTCGCCATGAAATACTATGGGTTCTATGACTTCTCCTTCTAAATCGAGTAACGTTTCTATGGAAACGACTGGCTTTTCTTTTGCGATACGAGTATCTCCCTCTCGATGCACTAATCCTTCTTTACTGCATCCCTCACTCCCACTCATTGACGAATTCACACGGACATTTCGTCGCCATGAAATACTATGGGTTCTATGACTTCTCCTTCTAAATCGAGTATCGTTTCTATGGAAACGACTGGCTTTGCTTTTGCGATACGAGTATCTCCCTCTCGATGCACTAATCCTTCTTTACTGCATCCCTCACTCCCACTCATTGACGAATTCACACGGAAATTTCGTCGCCATGAAATACTATGGGTTCTATGACTTCTCCTTCTAAATCGAGTAACGTTTCTATGGAAACGACAGGATTTTCTTTTGGGATACGACAATCACATTTCCGATCCACTAATCCGTCTTTACTGCATCCCTCACTAATACACATTCACGAATTCACACGGAAATTGCGTCGCCATGAAATACTATGGGTTCTATGACTTCTCCTTCTAAATCGAGTAACGTTTCTATGGAAACGAATGGCTTTTCTTTTGCGATACGAGTGTCTCCCTCTCGATGCACTAATCCTTCTTTACTGCATCCCTCACTCCCACTCATTGACGAATTCACACGGAAATTTCGTCGCCATGAAATACTATGGGTTCTATGACTTCTCCTTCTAAATCGAGTATCGTTTCTATGGCAACGACTGGCTTTTCTTTTGCGATACGAGTATCTCCCTCTCGATGCACTAATCCTTCTTTACTGCATCCCTCACTCCCACTCATTGACGAATTCACACGGAAATTTCGTCGCCATAAAATACTATGGGTTCAATGACTTCTCTATCTAAATCGAGTAACGTTGCTATGGAAACGACAGGATTTTCTTTTGGGATACGACAATCACATTTCCGATCCACTAATCCGTCTTTACTGCATCCCTCACTAATACACATTGACGAATTCACACGGAAATTGCGTCGCCATGAAATACTATGGGTTCTATGACTTCTCCTTCTAAATCGAGTAACGTTTCTATGGAAACGACTGGCTTTTCTTTTGCGATACGAGTATCTCCCTCTCGATGCACTAATCCTTCTTTACTGCATCCCTCACTCCCACTCATTGACGAATTCACACGGAAATTGCGTCGCCATGAAATACTATGTGTTCTATGACTTCTCCTTCTAAATCGAGTAACGTTTCTATGGAAACGACAGGATTTTCTTTTGGGATACGACAATCACATTTCCGATCCACTAATCCGTCTTTACTGCATGCCTCACTAATACACATTGACGAATTGACACGGAAATTGCGTCGCCATGAAATACTATGGGTTATATGACTTCTCCTTCTAAATCGAGTAACGTTTCTATGGAAACGACTGGCTTTTCTTTTGCGATACGAGTATCTCCCTCTCGATGCACTAATCCTTCTTTACTGCATCCCTCACTCCCACTCATTGACGAATTCACACGGAAATTTCGTCGCCATGAAATACTATTGGTTCTATGGCTTCTCCTTCTAAATCGAGTATCGTTTCTATGGAAACGACTGGCTTTTCTTTTGCGATACGAGTATCTCCCTCTCGATGCACTAATTCTTCTTTACTGCATCCCTCACTCCCACTCATTGACGAATTCACACGGAAATTGCGTCGCCATGAAATACTATGGGTTCTATGACTTCTCCTTCCAAATCGAGTAACGTTTCTATGGAAACGACAAGATTTTCTTTTGGGATACGACAATCACATTTCCGATCCACTAATCCGTCTTTACTGCATCCCTCACTACTACACATTGACAAATTCACACGGAAATTGCGTCGCCATGAAATACTATGGGTTCTATGACTTCTCCTTCTAAATCGAGCAACGTTTCTATGGAAACGACTGGCTTTTCTTTTGCGATACGAGTATCTCCCTCTCGATGCACTAATCCTTCTTTACTGCATCCCTCACTCCCACTCATTGACGAATTCACACGGAAATTGCGTCGCCTTGAAATACTATGGGTTCTATGACTTCTCTATCTAAATCGAGTAACGTTGCTATGGAAACGACAGGATTTTCTTTTGGGATACGACAATCACATTTCCGATCCACTAATCCGTCTTTACTGTATCCCTCACTAATACACATTGACGAATTCACACGGAAATTGCGTCGCCATGAAATACTATGGTTTCTATGACTTCTCCTTCTAAATCGAGTAACGTTTCTATGGAAACGACTGGCTTTTTTTTGCGATACGAGTATCTCCCTCTCGATGCACTAATTCTTCTTTACTGCATCCCTCACTCCCAGTCATTGACGAATTCACACGGAAATTGCGTCGCCATGAAATACTCTGGGTTCTATGACTTCTCCTTCTAAATCGAGTAACGTTTCTATGGAAACGACAAGATTTTCTTTTGGGATACGACAATCACATTTCCGATCCACTAATCCGTCTTTACTGCATCCCTCACTAATACACATTGACAAATTCACACGCAAATTGCGTCGCCATGAAATACTATGGGTTCTATGACTTCTCCTTCTAAATCGAGTAACGTTTCTATGGAAACGACTGGTTTTTCTTTTGCGATACGAGTATCTCCCTCTCGATGCACTAATCCTTCTTTACTGCATCCCTCACTCCCACTCATTGACGAATTCACACGGAAATTGCGTCGCCATGAAATACTATGGGTTCTATGACTTCTCCTTCTAAATCGAGTAACGTTTCTATGGAAACGACAGGATTTTCTTTTGGGATACGACAATCACCTTTCCGATCCACTAATCCGTCTTTACTGCATCCCTCACTAATACACATTGACGAATTCACACGGAAATAGCGTCGCCATGAAATACTATGGGTTCTATGACTTCTCCTTCTAAATCGAGTAACGTTTCTATGGAAACGACTGGCTTTTCTTTTGCGATACGAGTATCTCCCTCTCGATGCACTAATCCTTCTTTACTGCATCCCTCACTCCCACTCATTGACGAATTCACACGGAGATTGCGTCGCTATGAAATACTATGGGTTCTATGACTTCTCCTTCTAAATCGAGTAACGTTTCTATGGAAACGACAGGATTTTCTTTTGGGATACGACAATCACATTTCCGATCCACTAATCCGTCTTTACTGCATCCCTCACTAATACACATTGACGAATTCACACGGAAATTGCGTCGCCATGAAATACTATGGGTTCTATGACTTCTCCTTCTAAATCGAGTAACGTTTCTATGGAAACGACTGGCTTTTCTTTTGCGATACGAGTATCTCTCTCTCGATGCACTAATCCTTCTTTACTGCATCCCTCACTCCCACTCATTGACGAATTCACACGGAAATTGCGTCGCCATGAAATACTATGGGTTCTATGACTTCTCCTTCTAAATCGAGTAACGTTTGTATGGAAACGAAAGGATTTTCCTTTGCGATACGAGTATCTCCCTGTCGATGCACTAATCCTTCTTTACTGCCTCCCTCACTCCCACTCATTGACGAATTCACACGGAAATTGCGTCGCCATGAAATACTATGGGTTCTATGACTTCTCCTTCTAAATCGAGTAACGTTTCTATGGAAACGACAGGATTTTCTTTTGCGATACGAGTATCTCCCTCTCGATGCACTAATCCTTCTTTACTGCATCCCTCACTCCCACTCATTGACGAATTCACACGGAAATTGCGTCGCCATGAAATACTATGGGTTCTATGACTTCTGCTTCTAAATCGAGTAACGTTTCTATGGAAACGACAGGATTTTCTTTTGCGATACGAGTATCTCCCTCTCGATGCACTAATCCCTCTTTACTGCATCCCTCACTCCCACTCATTGACGAATTCACACGGAAATTGCGTCGCCATGAAATACTATGGGTTCTATGACTTCTCCTTCTAAATCGAGTAACGTTTCTATGGAAACGACAGGATTTTCTTTTGGGATACGACAATCACATTTCCGATCCTCTAATCCGTCTTTACTGCATCCCTCACTAATACACATTGACGAATTCACACGGAAATTGCGTCGCCATGAAATACTATGGGTTCTATGACTTCTCCTTCTAAATCGAGTAACGTTTCTATGGAAACGACTGGCTTTTCTTTTGCGATACGAGTATCACCCTCTCGATGCACTGATCCTTCTTTACTGCATCCCTCACTCCCACTCATTGACTAATTCACACGGAAATTGCGTCGCCATGAAATACTATGGGTTCTATGACTTCTCCTTCTAAATCGAGTAACGTTTCTATGGAAACGACAGGATTTTCTTTTGGGATACGACAATCACATTTCCGATCCACTAATCCGTCTTTACTGCAAACCTCACTAATACACATTGAGGAATTCACACGGAAATTGCGTCGCCATGAAATACTATGGGTTCTATGACTTCTCCTTCTAAATCGAGTATCGTTTCTATGGAAACGACTGGCTTTTCTTTTGCGATACGACAATCACCTTTCCGATCCACTAATCCGTCTTTACTGCATCCCTCACTAATACACATTGACGAATTCATACGGAAATTGCGTCGCTATGAAATACTATGGGTTCTATGACTTCTCCTTCTAAATCGAGTGTCGTTTCTATGGAAACGATTGGCTTTTCCTTTGCGATACGAGTATCTCCCTGTCGATGCACTAATCCTTCTTTACTGCATCCCTCACTCCCACTCATTGACGAATTCACACGGAAATTGCGTCGCCATGAAGTACTATGGGTTCTATGACTTCTCCTTCTAAATCGAGTAACATTTCTATGGAAACGACAGGATTTTCTTTTGGGATACGACAATCACATTTCCGATCCACTAATCCGTTTTTACTGCATCCCTCACTAATACACATTGACGAATTCACACGGAAATTGCGTCGCCATGAAATACTATGGGTTCTATGACTTCTCCTTCTAAATCGAGTAACGTTTCTATGGAAACGACAGGATTTTCTTTTGGGATACGACAATCACATTTCCGATCCACTAATCCGTCTTTACTGCATCCCTCACTAATACACATTGACGAATTCATACGGAAATTGCGTCGCTATGAAATACTATGGGTTCTATGACTTCTCCTTATAAATCGAGTATCGTTTCTATGGAAACGACTGGCTTTTCTTTTGCGATACGAGTATCTCCCTCTCGATGCACTAATCCTTCTTTACTGCATCCATCACTCCCACTCATTGACGAATTCACACGGAAATTGCGTCGCCATGAAATACTATGGGTTCTATGACTTCTCCTTCTAAATCGAGTATCGTTTCTATGGAAACGACTGGCTTTTCTTTTGCGATACGAGTATCTCCCTCTCGATGCACTAATCCTTATTTACTGCATCCCTCACTCCCACTCATTGACGAATTCACACGGAAATTTCGTCGCCATGAAATACTATGGGTTCTATGACTTCTCCTTCTAAATCGAGTAACGTTTCTATGGAAACGACAGGATTTTCTTTTGGGATACGACAATCACATATCCGATCCACTAATCCGTCTTTACTGCATCCCTCACTAATACACATTGACGAATTCTTACGGAAATTGCGTCGCTATGAAATACTATGGGTTCTATGACTTCTCCTTCTAAATCGAGTATCGTTTCTATGGAAACGATTGGCTTTTCTTTCGCGATACGAGTATCTCCCTCTCGATGCACTAATCCTTCTTTACTGCATCCCTCACTCCCACTCATTGAGGAATTCACACTGAAATTGCGTCGCCATGAAGTACTATGGGTTCTATGACTTCTCCTTCTAAATCGAGTAACGTTTCTATGGAAACGACAGGATTTTCTTTTGGGATACGACAATCACATTTCCGATCCACTAATCCGTCTTTACTGCATCCCTCACTAATACACATTGACGAATTCATACGGAAATTGCGTCGCTATGAAATTCTATGGGTTCAATGACTTCTCCTTCTATATCGAGTATCGTTTCTGTGGAAACGACTGGCTTTTCTTTTGCGATACGAGTATCTCTTTCTCGATGCACTAATCCTTCTTTACTGCATCCCTCACTCCCACTCATTGACGAATTCACACGGAAATTGCGTCGCCATGAAATACTATGGGTTCTATGACTTCTCCTTCTAAATAGAGTAACGTTTCTATGGAAACGACAGGATTTTCTTTTGGGATAGGACAGTCACATTTCCGATCCTCTAATCCGTCTTTACTGCATCCCTCACTAATACACATTGACGAATTCACACGGAAATTGCGTCGCCATGAAATACTATGGGTTCTATGACTTCTCCTTGTAAATCCAGTAACGTTTCTATGGAAACGACTGGCTTTTCTTTTGCGATACGAGTATCTCCCTCTCGATGCACTAATCCTTCTTTACTGCATCCCTCACTCCCACTCATTGACGAATTCACACGGAAATTGCGTCGCCATGAAATACTATGGGTTATATGACTTCTCCTTCTAAATCGAGTAACGTTTCAATGGAAACGACAGGATTTTCTTTTGGGATACGACAATCACATTTCCGATCCACTAATCCGTCTTTACTGCATCCCTCACTAATACACATTGACGAATTCACACGGAAATTGCGTCGCTATGAAATACTATGGGTTCTATGACTTCTCCTTCTAAATCGAGTAACGTTTCTATGGAAACGACAGGATTTTCTTTTGGGATACGACAATCACATTTCCGATCCAGTAATCCGTCTTTACTGCATCCATCACGAATACACATTGACGAATTCATACGGAAATTGCGTCGCTATGAAATACTATGGGTTCTATGACTTCTCCTTCTAAATCGAGTATCGTTTCTATGGAAACGACTGGCTTTTCTTTTGCGATACGAGTATCTCCCTCTCGATGCTCTAATCCTTCTTTACTGCATCCCTCACTCCCACTCATTGACGAATTCACACGGAAATTGCGTCGCCATGAAATACTATGGGTTCTATGACTTCTGCTTCTAAATCGAGTAACGTTTCTATGGAAACGACAGGATTTTCTTTTGCGATACGAGTATCTCCCTCTCGATGCACTAATCCTTCTTTACTGCATCCCTCACTCCCACTCATTGACGAATTCACACGGAAATTGCGTCGCCATGAAATACTATGGGTTCTATGACTTCTCCTTCTAAATCGAGTAACGTTTCTATGGAAACGACAGGATTTTCTTTTGGGATACGACAATCACATTTCCGATCCTCTAATCCGTCTTTACTGCATCCCTCACTAATACACATTGACGAATTCACACGGAAATTGCGTCGCCATGAAATACTATGGGTTCTATGACTTCTCCTTCTAAATCGAGTAACGTTTCTATGGAAACGACTGGCTTTTCTTTTGCGATACGAGTATCACCCTCTCGATGCACTGATCCTTCTTTACTGCATCCCTCACTCCCACTCATTGACTAATTCACACGGAAATTGCGTCGCCATGAAATACTATGGGTTCTATGACTTCTCCTTCTAAATCGAGTAACGTTTCTATGGAAACGACAGGATTTTCTTTTGGGATACGACAATCACATTTCCGATCCACTAATCCGTCTTTACTGCAAACCTCACTAATACACATTGAGGAATTCACACGGAAATTGCGTCGTCATGAAATACTATGGGTTCTATGACTTCTCCTTCTAAATCGAGTATCGTTTCTATGGAAACGACTGGCTTTTCTTTTGCGATACGACAATCACATTTCCGATCCACTAATCCGTCTTTACTGCATCCCTCACTAATACACATTGACGAATTCATACGGAAATTGCGTCGCTATGAAATACTATGGGTTCTATGACTTCTCCTTCTAAATCGAGTGTCGTTTCTATGGAAACGATTGGCTTTTCCTTTGCCATACGAGTATCTCCCTGTCGATGCACTAATCCTTCTTTACTGCATCCCTCACTCCCACTCATTGACGAATTCACACGGAAATTGCGTCGCCATGAAGTACTATGGGTTCTATGACTTCTCCTTCTTAATCGAGTAACATTTCTATGGAAACGACAGGATTTTCTTTTGGGATACGACAATCACATTTCCGATCCACTAATCCGTCTTTACTGCATCCCTCACTAATACACATTGACGAATTCACACGGAAATTGCGTCGCCATGAAATACTATGGGTTCTATGACTTCTCCTTCTAAATCGAGTAACGTTTCTATGGAAACGACAGGATTTTCTTTTGGGATACGACCATCACATTTCCGATCCACTAATCCGTCTTTACTGCATCCCTCACTAATACACATTGACGAATTCATACGGAAATTGCGTCGCTATGAAATACTATGGGTTCTATGACTTCTCCTTATAAATCGAGTATCGTTTCTATGGAAACGACTGGCTTTTCTTTTGCGATACGAGTATCTCCCTCTCGATGCACTAATCCTTCTTTACTGCATCCATCACTCCCACTCATTGACGAATTCACACGGAAATTGCGTCGCCATGATATACTATGGGTTCTATGACTTCTCCTTCTAAATCGAGTATCGTTTCTATGGAAACGACTGGCTTTTCTTATGCGATACGAGTATCTCCCTCTCGATGCACTAATCCTTATTTACTGCATCCCTCACTCCCACTCATTGACGAATTCACACGGAAATTTCGTCGCCATGAAATACTATGGGTTCTATGACTTCTCCTTCTAAATCGAGTAACGTTTCTATGGAAACGACAGGATTTTCTTTTGGGATACGACAATCACATATCCGATCCACTAATCCGTCTTTACTGCATCCCTCACTAATACACATTGTCGAATTCTTACGGAAATTGCGTCGCTATGAAATACTATGGGTTCTATGACTTCTCCTTCTAAATCGAGTATCGTTTCTATGGAAACGATTGGCTTTTCTTTTGCGATACGAGTATCTCCCTCTCGATGCACTAATCCTTCTTTACTGCATCCCTCACTCCCACTCATTGAGGAATTCACACTGAAATTGCGTCGCCATGAAGTACTATGGGTTCTATGACTTCTCCTTCTAAATCGAGTAACGTTTCTATGGAAACGACAGGATTTTCTTTTGGGATACGACAATCACATTTCCGATCCACTAATCCGTCTTTACTGCATCCCTCACTAATACACATTGACGAATTCATACGGAAATTGCGTCGCTATGAAATACTATGGGTTCAATGACTTCTCCTTCTATATCGAGTATCGTTTCTGTGGAAACGACTGGCTTTTCTTTTGCGATACGAGTATCTCTTTCTCGATGCACTAATCCTTCTTTACTGCATCCCTCACTCCCACTCATTGACGAATTCACACGGAAATTGCGTCGCCATGAAATACTATGGGTTCTATGACTTCTCCTTCTAAATAGAGTAACGTTTCTATGGAAACGACAGGATTTTCTTTTGGGATACGACAATCACATTTCCGATCCTCTAATCCGTCTTTACTGCATCCCTCACTAATACACATTGACGAATTCACACGGAAATTGCGTCGCCATGAAATACTATGGGTTCTATGACTTCTCCTTGTAAATCGAGTAACGTTTCTATGGAAACGACTGGCTTTTCTTTTGCGATACGAGTATCTCCCTCTCGATGCACTAATCCTTCTTTACTGCATCCCTCACTCCCACTCATTGACGAATTCACACGGAAATTGCGTCGCCATGAAATACTATGGGTTATATGACTTCTCCTTCTAAATCGAGTAACGTTTCTATGGAAACGACAGGATTTTCTTTTGGGATACGACAATCACATTTCCGATCCACTAATCCGTCTTTACTGCATCCCTCACTAATACACATTGACGAATTCACACGGAAATTGCGTCGCCATGAAATACTATGGGTTCTATGACTTCTCCTTCTAAATCGAGTAACGTTTCTATGGAAACGACAGGATTTTCTTTTGGGATACGACAATCACATTTCCGATCCAGTAATCCGTCTTTACTGCATCCCTCACGAATACACATTGACGAATTCATACGGAAATTGCGTCGCTATGAAATACTATGGGTTCTATGACTTCTCCTTCTAAATCGAGTATCGTTTCTATGGAAACGACTGGCTTTTCTTTTGCGATACGAGTATCTCCCTCTCGATGCTCTAATCCTTCTTTACTGCATCCCTCACTCCCACTCATTGACGAATTCACACGGAAATTGCGTCGCCATGAAATACTATGGGTTCTATGACTTCTCCTTCTTAATCGAGTAACGTTTCTATGGAAACGACAGGATTTTTATTTGGGATACGACAATCACATTTCCGATCCACTAATCCGTCTTTACTGCATCCCTCACTAATACACATTGACGAATTCACACGGAAATTGCGTCGCCATGAAATACTATGGGTTCTATGACTTCTCCTTCTAAATCGAGTAACGTTTCTATGGAAACGACAGGATTTTCTTTTGGGATACGACAGTCACAGTTCCGATCCACTAATCCGTCTTTACTGCATCCCTCACTAATACACATTGACGAATTCACACGGAAATGGCGTCGCCATGAAATACTATGGGTTCTATGACTTCTCCTTCTAAATCGAGTAACGTTTCTATGGAAACGACAGGATTTTCTTTTGGGATACGACAATCACATTTCCGATCCACTAATCCGTCTTTACTGCATCCCTCACTAATACACATTGACGAATTCATACGGAAATTGCGTCGCTATGAAATACTATGGGTTCTATGACTTCTCCTTCTAAGTCGAGTATCGTTTCTATGGAAACGACTGGCTTTTCTTTTGCGATACGACAATCACATTTCCGATCCACTAATCCGTCTTTACTGCATCCCTCACTAATACACATTGACGAATTCATACGGAAATTGCGTCGCTATGAAATACTATGGGTTCTATGACATCTCCTTCTAAATCGAGTGTCGTTTCTATGGAAACGACTGGCTTTTCTTTTGCGATACGACAATCACATTTCCGATCCACTTATCCGTCTTTACTGCATCCCTCACTAATACACATTGACGAATTCACACGGAAATTGCGTCGCCATGAAATACTATGGGTTCTATGACTTCTCCTTCTAAATCGAGTAACGTTTCTATGGAAACGACTGGATTTTCTTTTGGGATACGACAATCACATTTCCGATCCACTAATCCGACTTTACTGCATCCCTCACTAATACACATTGACGAATTCACACGGAAATTGCGTCGCTATGAAATACTATGGGTTCTATGACTTCTCCTTCTAAATCGAGTATCGTTTCTATGGAAACGACTGGCTTTTCTTTTGCGATACGAGTATCTCCCTCTCGATGCACTAATCCTTCTTTACTGCATCCCTCACACCCACTCATTGACGAATTCACACGGAAATTGCGTCGCCATGAAATACTATGGGTTCTAAGACTTCTCCTTCTAAATCGAGTAACGTTTCTATGGAAACGACAGGATTTTCTTTTGGGATACGACAATCACATTTCCGATCCACTAATCCGTCTTTACTGCATCCCTCACTAATACACATTGACGAATTCACACGGAAATTGCGTCGCCATGAAATACTATGGATTCTATGACTTCTCCTTCTAAATCGAGTAACATTTCTATGGAAACGACTGGCTTTTCTTTTGCGATACGAGTATCTCCCGCTCGATGCACTAATCCTTCTTTAGTGCATCCCTCATTCCCACTCATTGACGAATTCACACGGAAATTGCGTCGCCATGAAATACTATGGGTTCTATGACTTCTCCTTCTAAATCGAGCATCGTTTCTATGGAAACGACTGGCTTTTCTTTTGCGATACGAGTATCTCCCTCTCGATGCACTAGTCCTTCTTTACTGCATCCCTCACTCACACTCATTGACGAATTCACACGGAAATTGCGTCGCCATGAAATACTATGGGTTCTATGACTTCTCCTTCTAAATCGAGTAACGTTTCTATGGAAACGACAGGATTTTCTTTTGGGATACGACAATCACATTTCCGATCCACTAATCCGTCTTTACTGCATCCCTCACTAATACACATTGACGAATTCATACGGAAATTGCGTCGCTATGAAATACTATGGGTTCTATGGCTTCTCCTTCTAAATCGAGTAACGTTTCTATGGAAACGACAGGATTTTCTTTTGGGATACGACAATCACATTTCCGATCCACTAATCCGTCTTTACTGCATCCCTCACTAATACTCATTGACGAATTCACACGGAAATTGCGTCACCATGAAATACTATGGGTTCTATGACTTCTCCTTCTAAATCGAGTAACGTTTCTATGGAAACGACTGGCTTTTCTTTTGCGATACGAGTATCTCCCTCTCGATGCACTAATCCTTCTTTACTGCATCCGTCACTCCCACTCATTGACGAATTCACACGGAAATTGCGTCGCCATGAAATACTATGGGTTCTATGACTTCTCCTTCTAAATCGAGTATCGTTTCTATGGAAACGACTGGCTTTTCTTTTGCGATACGAGTATCTCCCTCTCGATGCTTTAATCCTTCTTTACTGCATCCCTCACTCCCACTGATTGACGAATTCACACGGAAATTGCGTCGCCATGAAATACTATGGGTTCAATGACTTCTCCTTCTAAATCGAGTAACGTTTCTATGGAAACGACAGGATTTTCTTTTGGGATACGACAATCACATTTCCGATCCACTAATCCGCCTTTACTGCATCCCTCACTAATACACATTGACGAATTCACACGGAAATTGCGTCGCCATGAAATACTATGGGTTCTATGACTTCTCCTTCTAAATCGAGTAACGTTTCTATGGAAACGACAGGATTTTCTTTTGGCATACGACAATCACATTTCCGATCCACTAATCCGTCTTTACTGCAACCCTCACTAATACACATTGACGAATTCATACGGAAATTGCGTCGCTATGAAATACTATGGGTTCAATGACTTCTCCTTCTAAATCGAGTATCATTTCTATGGAAACGACTGGCTTTTCTTTTGCGATACGACAATCACATTTCCGATCCACTAATCCGTCTTTACTGCATCCCTCACTAAGACACATTGACGAATTCATACGGAAATTGCGTCGCTATGAAATACTATGGGTTCTATGACTTCTCCTTCTAAATCGAGTGTCGTTTCTATGGAAACGACTGGCTTTTCTTTTGCGATACGAATATCTCCCTCTCGATGCACTAATCCTTCTTTACTGCATCCCTCACTCCTACTCATTGACGAATTCACACGGAAATTGCATCGCCATGAAATACTATGGGGATCTATGATTTCTCCTTCTAAATCGAGTAACATTTCTACGGAAACGACAGGATTTTCTTTTGGGATACGACAATCACATTTCCGATCCACTAATCCGTCTTTACTGCATCCCTCACTAATACACATTGACGAATTCACACGGAAATTGCGTCGCCATGAAATACTATGGGTTCTATGACTTCTCCTTCTAAATCGAGTAACGTTTCTATGGAAACGACAGGATTTTCTTTTGGGATACGACAATCACATTTCCGATCCACTAATCCGTCTTTACTGCATCCCTCACTAATACACATTGACGAATTCATACGGAAATTGCGTCGCTATGAAATACTAAGGGTTCTATGACTTCTCCTTATAAATCGAGTATCGTTTCTATGGAAACGACTGGCTTTTCTTTTGCGATACGAGTATCTCCCTCTCGATGCACTAATCCTTCTTTACTGCATCCCTCACTCCCACTCATTGACGAATTCACACGGAAATTGCGTCGCCATGAAATACTATGGGTTCTATGACTTCTCCTTCTAAATCAAGTATCGTTTCTATGGAAACGACTGGCTTTTCTTTTGCGATACGACAATCACATTTCCGATCCACTTATCCGTCTTTACTGCATCCCTCACTAATACACATTGACGAATTCACACGGAAATTGCGTGCCATGAAATACTATGGGTTCTATGACTTCTCCTTCTAAATCGAGTAACGTTTCTATGGAAACGACTGGATTTTCTTTTGGGATACGACAATCACTTATCCGATCCACTAATCCGTCTTTACTGCATCCCTCACTAATACACATTGACGAATTCATACGGAAATTGCGTCGCTATGAAATACTATGGGTTCTATGACTTCTCCTTCTAAATCGAGTATCGTTTCTATGGAAACGACTGGCTTTTCTTTTGCGATACGAGTATCTCCCTCTCGATGCACTAATCCTTCTTTACTGCATCCCTCACACCCACTCATTGACGAATTCACACGGAAATTGCGTCGCCATGAAATACTATGGGTTCTAAGACTTCTCCTTCTAAATCGAGTAACGTTTCTATGGAAACGACAGGATTTTCTTTTGGGATACGACAATCACATTTCCGATCCACTAATCCGTCTTTACTGCATCCCTCACTAATACACATTGACGAATTCATACGGAAATTGCGTCGCTATGAAATACTATGGGTTCTATGACTTCTCCTTCTAAATCGAGTATCGTTTCTATGGAAACGACTGGCTTTTCGTTTGCGATACGAGTATCTCCCTCTCGATGCACTAATCCTTCGTTACTGCATCCCTCACTCCCACTCATTGACGAATTTACACGGAAATTGCGTCGCCATGAAATACTATGGGTTCTATGACTTCTCCTTCTAAATCGAGTAACGTTTCTATGGAAACGACAGGATTTTCTTTTGGGATACGACAATCACATTTCCGATCCACTAATCCGTCTTTACTGCATCCCTCACTTATACACATTGACGAATTCACACGGAAATTGCGTCGCCATGAAATACTATGGGTTCTATGACTTCTCCTTCTAAATCGAGTAACGTTTCTATGGAAACGACAGGATTTTCTTTTGTGATACGACAATCACATTTCCGATCCACTAATCCGTCTTTACTGCATCCCTCACTAATACACATTGACGAATTCATACGGAAATTGCGTCGCTATGAAATACTATGGGTTCTATGACTTCTCCTTCTAAATCGAGTATCGTTTCTATGGAAACGAGTGGCTTTTCTTTTGCGATACGAGTATCTCCCTCTCGATGCACTAATCCTTCTTTACTGCATCCCTCACTCCCACTCATTGACGAATTCACACGGAAATTGCGTCGCCATGAAATACTATGGGTTCTATGACTTCTCCTTCTAAATCGAGTATCGTTTCTATGGAAACGACTGGCTTTTCTTTTGCGATACGACAATCACATTTCCGATCCACTTATCCGTCTTTACTGCATCCCTCACAAATACACATTGACGAATTCACGCGGAAATTGCGTCGCCATGAGATACTATGGGTTCTATGACTTCTCCTTCTAAATCGAGTAACGTTTCTATGGAAACGACAGGATTTTCTTTTGGGATACCACAATCACTTATCCGATCCACTAATCCGTCTTTACTGCATCCCTCACTAATACACATTGACGAATTCATACGGAAATTGCGTCGCTATGAAATACTATGGGTTCTGTGACTTCTCCTTCTAAATCGAGTATCGATTCTATGGAAACGACTGGCTTTTCTTTTGCGATACGAGTATCTCCCTCTCGATACACTAATCCTTCTCTACTGCATCCCTCACACCCACTCATTGACGAATTCACACGGAAATCGCGTCGCCATGAAATACTATGGGTTCTAAGACTTCTCCTTCTAAATCGAGTAACGTTTCTATGGAAACGACTGGCTTTTCTTTTGCGATACGAGTATCTCCCTCTCGATGCACTAATCCTTCTTTACTGCATCCCTCACTCCCACTCATTGACGAATTCACACGGAAATTGCGTCGCCATGAAGTACTATGGGTTCTATGACTTCTCCTTCTAAATCGAGTATCGTTTCTATGGAAACGACTGGCTTATCTTTTGCGATACGACAATCACATTTCCGATCCACTAATCAGTCTTTACTGCATCCCTCACTAATACACATTGACGAATTCACACGGAAATTGCGTCGCCATGGAATACTATGGGTTCTATGACTTCTCCTTCTAAATCGAGTATCGTTTCTATGGAAACGACTGGCTTTTCTTTTGCGATACGACAATCACATTTCCGATCCACTAATCCGTCTTTACTGCATCCCTCACTAATACACATTGACGAATTCATAGGGAAATTGCGTCGCTATGAAATACTATGGGTTCTATGACTTCTCCTTCTAAATCGAGTATCGTTTCTATGGAAACGACAGGATTTTCTTTTGCGATACGAGTATCTCCCTCTCGATGCTCTAATCCTTCTTTACTGCATCCCTCACTCCCACTCATTGACGAATTCACACGGAAATTGCGTCGCCATGAAATACTATGGGTTCTATGACTTCTCCTTCTAAATCGAGTAATGTTTCTATGGAAACGACAGGATTTTATTTTGGGATACGACAATCTCATTTCCGATCCACTAATCCTTCATTACTGCATCCCTCACTCCCACTCATTGACGAATTCACACGGAAATTGCGTCGCCATGAAGTACTATGGGTTCTATGACTTCTCCTTCTAAATCGAGTATCGTTTCTATGGAAACGACTGGCTTATCTTTTGCGATACGACAATCACATTTCCGATCCACTAATCCGTCTTTACTGCATCCCTCACTAATACACATTGACGAATTCATACGGAAATTGCGTCGCTATGAAATACTATGGGTTCTATGACTTCTCCTTCTAAATCGAGTATCGTTTCTATGGAAACGACTGGCTTTTCTTTTGCGATACGAGTATCTCCCTCTCGATGCACTAATCCTTCTTTAGTGCATCCCTCACTCCCACTCATTGACGAATTCACACGGAAATTGCGTCGCCATGAAATACTATGGGTTCTATGACTTCTCCTTCTAAATCGAGTATCGTTTCTATGGAAACGACTGGCTTTTCTTTTGCGATACGAGTATCCCCCTCTCGATGCACTAGTCCTTCTTTACTGCATCCCTCACTCACACTCATTGACGAATTCACACGGTAATTGCGTCGCCATGAAATACTATGGGTTCCATGACTTCTCCTTCTAAATCGAGTAACGTTTCTATGGAAACGACAGGATTTTCTTTTGGGATACGACAATCACATTTCCGATCCACTAAGCCGTCTTTACTGCATCCCTCACTAATACACATTGACGAATTCATACGGAAATTGCGTCGCTATGAAATACTGTGGGTTCTATGACTTTTCCTTCTAAATCGAGTATCGTTTCTATGGAAACGACAGGATTTTCTTTTGGGATACGACAAACACATTTCCGATCCACTAATCCGTCTTTACTGCATCCCTCACTAATACACATTGACGAATTCACACGGAAATTGCGTCGCCATGAAATACTATGGGTTCTATGACTTCTCCTTCTAAATCGAGTATCGTTTCTATGGAAACGACTGGCTTTTCTTTTGCGATACGAGTATCTCCCTCTCGATGCACTAATCCTTCTTTACTGCATCCCTCACTCCCACTCATTGACGAATTCACACGGAAATTGCGTCGCCATGAAGTACTATGGGTTCTATGACTTCTCCTTCTAAATCGAGTATCGTTTCTATGGAAACGACTGGCTTATCTTTTGCGATACGACAATCACATTTCCGATCCACTAATCAGTCTTTACTGCATCCCTCACTAATACACATTGACGAATTCACACGGAAATTGCGTCGCCATGGAATACTATGGGTTCTATGACTTCTCCTTCTAAATCGAGTATCGTTTCTATGGAAACGACTGGCTTTTCTTTTGCGATACGACAATCACATTTCCGATCCACTAATCCGTCTTTACTGCATCCCTCACTAATACACATTGACGAATTCATAGGGAAATTGCGTCGCTATGAAATACTATGGGTTCTATGACTTCTCCTTCTAAATCGAGTATCGTTTCTATGGAAACGACAGGATTTTCTTTTGCGATACGAGTATCTCCCTCTCGATGCTCTAATCCTTCTTTACTGCATCCCTCACTCCCACTCATTGACGAATTCACACGGAAATTGCGTCGCCATGAAATACTATGGGTTCTATGACTTCTCCTTCTAAATCGAGTAATGTTTCTATGGAAACGACAGGATTTTATTTTGGGATACGACAATCTCATTTCCGATCCACTAATCCTTCATTACTGCATCCCTCACTCCCACTCATTGACGAATTCACACGGAAATTGCGTCGCCATGAAATACTATGGGTTCTATGACTTCTCCTTCTAAATCGAGTATCGTTTCTATGGAAACGACTGGCTTTTCTTTTGCGATACGACAATCACATTTCCGATCCACTTATCCGTCCTTACTGCATCCCTCACTAATACACATTGACGAATTCACACGGAAATTGCGTCGCCATGAAATACTATGGGTTCTATGACTTCTCCTTCTAAATCGAGTATCGTTTCTATGGAAACGACAGGATTTTCTTTTGCGATACGACAATCACATTTCCGATCCACTAATCCGTCTTTACTGCATCCCTCACTAATACACATTGACGAATTCATACGGAAATTGCGTCGCTATGAAATACTATGGGTTCTATGACTTCTCCTTCTAAATCGAGTATCGTTTCTATGGAAACGACTGGCTTTTCTTTTGCGATACGAGTATCTCCCTCTCGATGCACTAATCCTTCTTTACTGCATCCCTCACTCCCACTCATTGACGAATTCACACGGAAATTGCGTCGCCATGAAATACTTTGGGTTCTATGACTTGTCCTTCTAAATCGAGTATCGTTTCTATGGAAACGACTGGCTTTTCTTTTGCGATACGACAATCACATTTCCGATCCACTAATCCGTTTTTACTGCATCCCTCACTAATACACATTGACGAATTCACAGGGAAATTGCGTCGCCAAGAAATACTATGGGTTCTATGACTTCTCCTTCCAAATCGAGTATCGTTTCTATGGAAACGACTGGCTTTTCTTTTGCGATACGACAATCACATTTCCGATCCACTAATCCGTCTTTACTGCATCCCTCACTAATACACATTGACGAATTCATACGGAAATTGCGTCGCTATGAAATACTATGGGTTCTATGACTTCTGCTTCTAAATCAAGTATCGTTTCTATGGAAACGACTGGCTTTTCTTTTGCGATACGAGTATCTTCCTCTCGATGCACTAATCCTTCTTTACTGCATCCCTCACTCCCACTCATTGACGAACTCACACGGAAATTGCGTCGCTATGAAATACTATGGGTTCTATGACTTCTCCTTCTAAATCGAGTATCGTTTCTACTGAAACGACTGGCTTTTCTTTTGCGATACGAGTATCTCCCTCTCGATGCACTAATCCTTCTTTACTGCATCCCTCACTCCCACTCATTGACGAATTCACACGGAAATTGCGTCGCCATGAAATACTATGGGTTCTATGACTTCTCCTTCTAAATCGAGTAACGTTTCTATGGAAACGACAGGATTTTCTTTTGGGATACGACAATCACATTTCCGATCCACTAATCCGTCTTTACTGCATCCCTCACTAATACACATTGACGAATTCATACGGAAATTGCGTCGCTATGAAATACTATGGGTTCTGTGACTTCTCCTTCTAAATCGAGTATCGTTTCTATGGAAACGACTGGCTTTTCTTTTGCGATACGACAATCACATTTCCGATCCACTAATCCGTCTTTACTGCATCCCTCACTAATACACATTGACGAATTCACACGAAAATTGCGTCGCCATGAAATACTATGGGTTCTATGACTTCTCCTTCTAAATCGAGAATCGTTTCTATGGAAACGACTGGCTTTTCTTTTGCGATACGAGCATCTCCCTCTCGATACACTAATCCTTCTTTACTGCATCCCTCACTCCCACTCATTGACGAATTCACACGGAAATTGCGTCGCTATGAAATACTATGGGTTCTATGACTTCTCCTTCTAAATCGAGTATCGTTTCTAAGGAAACGACTGGCTTTTCTTTTGCGATACGAGTATCTCCCTCTCGATTCACTAATCCTTCTTTACTGCATCCCTCACTCCCACTCATTGACGAATTCACACGGGCATTGCGTCGCCATGAAATACTATGGGTTCTAAGACTTCTCCTTCTAAATCGAGTAACGTTTCTATTTAAACGACTGGCTTTTCTTTTGCAATACAACAATCACATTTCCGATCCACTAATCCGTCTCTACTGCATCCCTCACTAATACATATTGACGAATTCACACGGAAATTGCGTCGCCAAGAAATACTATGGGTTCTATGACTTCTCTTTCTAAATCGAGTATCGTTTCTATGGAAACGACTGGCTTTTCTTTTGCGATACGACAATCACATTTCCGATCCACTAATCCGTCTTTACTGCATCCCTCACTAATACACATTGACGAATTCATACGGAAATTGCGTCGCTATGAAATACTATGGGTTCTATGACTTCTCCTTCTAAATCGAGTATCGTTTCTATGGAAACGACTGGCTTTTCTTTTGCGATACGAGTATCTCCCACTCGATGCACTAATCCTTCTTTACTGCATCCCTCACTCCCACTCATTGACGAATTCACACGGAAATTGCGTCGCTATGAAATACTATGGGTTCTATGACTTCTCCTTCTAAATCGAGTATCGTTTCTATGGAAACGACTGGCTTTTCTTTTGCGATACGAGTATCTCCCTCTCGATGCACTAATCCTTCTTTACTGCATCCCTCACTCCCACTCATTGACGAATTCACACGGAAATTGCGTCGCCATGAAATACTATGGGTTCTATGACTTCTCTTTCTAAATCGAGTAACGTTTCTATGGAAACGACAGGATTTTCTTTTGGGATACGACAATCACATTTCCGATCCACTAATCCGTCTTTACTGCATCCCTCACTAATACACATTGACGAATTCACACGGAAATTGCGTCGCCATGAAATACTATAGGTTCTATGACTTCTCCTTCTAAATCGAGTAACGTTTCTATGCAAACGACAGGATTTTCTTTTGGGATACGACAATCACATTTCCGATCCACTAATCCGTCTTTACTGCACCCCTCACTAATACACATTGACGAATTCACACGGAAATTGCGTCGCCATGAAATACTATGGGTTCTATGACTTCTCCTTCTAAATCGAGTAACGTTTCTATGGAAACGACTGGCTTTTCTTTTGCGATACGAGTATCTCCCTCACGATGCACTAATCCTTCTTTACTGCATCCCTCACTCCCACTCATTGACGAATTCACACGGAAATTGCGTCGCCATGAAATACTATGGGTTCTATGACTTCTCCTTCTAAATCGAGTAACGTTTCTATGCAAACGACAGGATTTTCTTTTGGGATACGACTATCACATTTCCGATCCACTAATCCGTCTTTACTGCATCCCTCACTAATACACATTGACGAATTCACACGGAAATTGCGTCGCCATGAAATACTATGGGTTCTATGACTTCTCCTTCTAAATCGAGTATCGTTTCTTTGGAAACGACTGGCTTTTCTTTTGCGATACGAGTATCTCCCTCTCGATGCACTAATCCTTCTTTACTGCATCCCTCACTCCCACTCATTGACGAATTCACACGGAAATTGCGTCGCTATGAAATACTATGGGTTCTATGACTTCTCCTTCTAAATCGAGTATCGTTTCTATGGAAACGACTGGCTTTTCTTTTGCGATACGAGTATCTCCCTCTCGATGCACTAATCCTCGTTTACTGCATCCCTCACTCACACTCATTGACGAATTCACACGGAAATTGCGTCGCCATGAAATACTATGTGTTCTATGACTTCTCCTTCTAAATCGAGTAACGTTTCAATGGAAACGACTGGCTTTTCTTTTGCGATACGAGTATCTCCCTCTCGATGCACTAATCCTTCTTTACTGCATCCCTCACTCCCACTCATTGACGAATTCACACGGAAATTGCGTCGCCATGAAATACTATGGGTTCTATGACTTCTCCTTCTAAATCGAGTATCGTTTCTATGGAAACGACTGGCTTTTCTTTTGCGATACGACAATCACATTTCCGATCCACTAATCCGTCTTTACTGCATCCCTCACTAATACACATTGACGAATTCACACGGAAATTGCGTCGCCATGGAATACTATGGGTTCTATGACTTCTCCTTCTAAATCGAGTATCGTTTCTATGGAAACGACTGGCTTTTCTTTTGCGATACGAGTATCTCCCTCTCGATTCACTAATCCTTCATTACTGCATCCCTCACTCCCACTCATTGACGAATTCACACGGGCAATGCGTCGCCATGAAATACTATGGGTTCTAAGACTTCTCCTTCTAAATCTAGTAACGTTTCTATGGAAACGACTGGCTTTTCTTTTGCGATACGACAATCACATTTCCGAACCACTAATCCGTCTCTACTGCATCCCTCACTAATACACATTGACGAATTCACACGGAAATTGCGTCGCCAAGAAATACTATGGGTTCTATGACTTCTCCTTCTAAATCGAGTATCGTTTCTATGGAAACGACTGGCTTTTCTTTTGCGATACGACAATCACATTTCCGATCCACTAATCCGTCTTTACTGCATCCCTCACTAATACACATTGACGAATTCACACGGAAATTGCGTCGCTATGAAATACTATGGGTTCTATGACTTCTCCTTCTAAATCGAGTATCGTTTCTATGGAAACGACTGGCTTTTCTTTTGCGATACAAGTATCTCCCTCTCGATGCACTAATCCTTCTTTACTGCATCCCTCACTCCCACTCATTGACGAATTCACACGGGCAATGCGTCGCCATGAAATACTATGGGTTCTAAGACTTCTCCTTCTAAATCGAGTAACGTTTCTATGGAAACGACTGGCTTTTCTTTTGCGATACGACAATCACATTTCCGAACCACTAATCCGTCTCTACTGCATCCCTCACTAATACACATTGACGAATTCATACGGAAATTGCGTCGCCAAGAAATACTATGGGTTCTATGACTTCTCCTTCTAAATCGAGTATCGTTTCTATGGAAACGACTGGCTTTTCTTTTGCGATACGACAATCACATTTCCGATCCACTAATCCGTCTTTACTGCATCCCTCACTAATACACATTGACGAATTCACACGGAAATTGCGTCGCTATGAAATACTATGGGTTCTATGACTTCTCCTTCTAAATCGAGTATCGTTTCTATGGAAACGACTGGCTTTTCTTTTGCGATAAAAGTATCTCCCTCTCGATGCACTAATCCTTCTTTACTGCATCCCTCACTCCCACTCATTGACGAATTCACACGGAAATTGCGTCGCTATGAAATACTATGGGTTCTATGACTTCTCCTTCTAAATCGAGTATCGTTTCTATGGAAACGACTGGCTTTTCTTTTGCGATACGAGTATCCCCCTCTCGATGCACTAGTCCTTCTTTACTGCATCCCTCACTCACACTCATTGACGAATTCACACGGAAATTCCGTCGCCATGAAATACTATGGGTTCCATGACTTCTCCTTCTAAATCGAGTAACGTTTCTATGGAAACGACAGGATTTTCTTTTGGGATACGACAATCACATTTCCGATCCACTAATCCGTCTTTACTGCATCCCTCACTAATACACATTGACGAATTCATACGGAAATTGCGTCGCTATGAAAGACTATGGGTTCTATGACTTTTCCTTCTAAATCGAGTATCGTTTCTATGGAAACGACAGGATTTTCTTTTGGGATACGACAAACACATTTCCGATCCACTAATCCGTCTTTACTGCATCCCTCACTAATACACATTGACGAATTCACACGGAAATTGCGTCGCCATGAAATACTATGGGTTCTATGACTTCTCCTTCTAAATCGAGTATCGTTTCTATGGAAACGACTGGCTTTTCTTTTGCGATACGAGTATCTCCCTCTCGATGCACTAATCCTTCTTTACTGCATCCCTCACTCCCACTCATTGACGAATTCACACGGAAATTGCGTCGCCATGAAGTACTATGGGTTCTATGACTTCTCCTTCTAAATCGAGTATCGTTTCTATGGAAACGACTGGCTTTTCTTTTGCGATACGACAATCACATTTCCGATCCACTAATCAGTCTTTACTGCATCCCTCACTAATACACATTGACGAATTCACACGGAAATTGCGTCGCCATGGAATACTATGGGTTCTATGACTTCTCCTTCTAAATCGAGTATCGTTTCTATGGAAACGACTGGCTTTTCTTTTGCGATTCGACAATCACATTTCCGATCCACTAATCCGTCTTTACTGCATCCCTCACTAATACACATTGACGAATTCATAGGGAAATTGCGTCGCTATGAAATACTATGGGTTCTATGACTTCTCCTTCTAAATCGAGTATCGTTTCTATGGAAACGACAGGATTTTCTTTTGCGATACGAGTATCTCCCTCTCGATGCTCTAATCCTTCTTTACTGCATCCTTCACTCCCACTCATTGACGAATTCACACGGAAATTGCGTCGCCATGAAATACTATGGGTTCTATGACTTCTCCTTCTAAATCGAGTAATGTTTCTATGGAAACGACAGGATTTTATTTTGGGATACGACAATCTCATTTCCGATCCACTAATCCTTCATTACTGCATCCCTCACTCCCACTCATTGACGAATTCACACGGAAATTGCGTCGCCATGAAATACTATGGGTTCTATGACTTCTCCTTCTAAATCGAGTATCGTTTCTATGGAAACGACTGGCTTTTCTTTTGCGATACGACAATCACATTTCCGATCCACTTATCCGTCCTTACTGCATCCCTCACTAATACACATTGACGAATTCACACGGAAATTGCGTCGCCATGAAATACTATGGGTTCTATGACTTCTCCTTCTAAATCGAGTATCGTTTCTATGGAAACGACAGGATTTTCTTTTGCGATACGACAATCACATTTCCGATCCACTAATCCGTCTTTACTGCATCCCTCACTAATACACATTGACGAATTTATACGGAAATTGCATCGCTATGAAATACTATGGGTTCTATGACTTCTCCTTCTAAATCGAGTATCGTTTCTATGGAAACGACTGGCTTTTCTTTTGCGATACGAGTATCTCCCTCTCGATGCACTAATCCTTCTTTACTGCATCCCTCACTCCCACTCATTGACGAATTCACACGGGCATTGCGTCGCCATGAAATACTATTGGTTCTAAGACTTCTCCTTCTATATCGAGTAACGTTTCTATTTAAACGACTGGCTTTTCTTTTGCGATACAACAATCACATTTCCGATCCACTAATCCGTCTCTACTGCATCCCTCACTAATACACATTGACGAATTCACACGGAAATTGCGTCGCCAAGAAATACTATGGGTTCTATGACTTCTCTTTCTAAATCGAGTATCGTTTCTATGGAAACGACTGGCTTTTCTTTTGCGATACGACAATCACATTTCCGATCCACTAATCCGTCTTTACTGCATCCCTCACTAATACACATTGACGAATTCATACGGAAATTGCGTCGCTATGAAATACTATGGGTTCTATGACTTCTCCTTCTAAATCGAGTATCGTTTCTATGGAAACGACTGGCTTTTCTTTTGCGATACGAGTATCTCCCACTCGATGCACTAATCCTTCTTTACTGCATCCCTCACTCCCACTCATTGACGAATTCACACGGAAATTGCGTCGCTATGAAATACTATGGGTTCTATGACTTCTCCTTCTAAATCGAGTATCGTTTCTATGGAAACGACTGGCTTTTCTTTTGCGATACGAGTATCTCCCTCTCGATGCACTAATCCTTCTTTACTGCATCCCTCACTCCCACTCATTGACGAATTCACACGGAAATTGCGTCGCCATGAAATACTATGGGTTCTATGACTTCTCTTTCTAAATCGAGTAACGTTTCTATGGAAACGACAGGATTTTCTTTTGGGATACGACAATCACATTTCCGATCCACTAATCCGTCTTTACTGCATCCCTCACTAATACACATTGACGAATTCACACGGAAATTGCGTCGCCATGAAATACTATAGGTTCTATGACTTCTCCTTCTAAATCGAGTAACGTTTCTATGCAAACGACAGGATTTTCTTTTGGGATACGACAATCACATTTCCGATCCACTAATCCGTCTTTACTGCACCCCTCACTAATACACATTGACGAATTCACACGGAAATTGCGTCGCCATGAAATACTATGGGTTCTATGACTTCTCCTTCTAAATCGAGTAACGTTTCTATGGAAACGACTGGCTTTTCTTTTGCGATACGAGTATCTCCCTCTCGATGCACTAATCCTTCTTTACTGCATCCCTCACTCCCACTCATTGACGAATTCACACGGAAATTGCGTCGCCATGAAATACTATGGGTTCTATGACTTCTCCTTCTAAATCGAGTATCGTTTCTATGGAAACGACTGGCTTTTCTTTTGCGATACGAGTATCTCCCTCTCGATTCACTAATCCTTCTTTACTGCATCCCTCACTCCCACTCATTGACGAATTCACACGGGCATTGCGTCGCCATGAAATACTATTGGTTCTAAGACTTCTCCTTCTAAATCGAGTAACGTTTCTATTTAAACGACTGGCTTTTCTTTTGCGATACAACAATCACATTTCCGATCCACTAATCCGTCTCTACTGCATCCCTCACTAATACACATTGACGAATTCACACGGAAATTGCGTCGCCAAGAAATACTATGGGTTCTATGACTTCTCTTTCTAAATCGAGTATCGTTTCTATGGAAACGACTGGCTTTTCTTTTGCGATACGACAATCACATTTCCGATCCACTAATCCGTCTTTACTGCATCCCTCACTAATACACATTGACGAATTCATACGGAAATTGCGTCGCTATGAAATACTATGGGTTCTATGACTTCTCCTTCTAAATCGAGTATCGTTTCTATGGAAACGACTGGCTTTTCTTTTGCGATACGAGTATCTCCCACTCGATGCACTAATCCTTCTTTACTGCATCCCTCACTCCCACTCATTGACGAATTCACACGGAAATTGCGTCGCTATGAAATACTATGGGTTCTATGACTTCTCCTTCTAAATCGAGTATCGTTTCTATGGAAACGACTGGCTTTTCTTTTGCGATACGAGTATCTCCCTCTCGATGCACTAATCCTTCTTTACTGCATCCATCACTCCCACTCATTGACGAATTCACACGGAAATTGCGTCGCCATGAAATACTATGGGTTCTATGACTTCTCTTTCTAAATCGAGTAACGTTTCTATGGAAACGACAGGATTTTCTTTTGGGATACGACAATCACATTTCCGATCCACTAATCCGTCTTTACTGCATCCCTCACTAATACACATTGACGAATTCACACGGAAATTGCGTCGCCATGAAATACTATAGGTTCTATGACTTCTCCTTCTAAATCGAGTAACGTTTCTATGCAAACGACAGGATTTTCTTTTGGGATACGACAATCACATTTCCGATCCACTAATCCGTCTTTACTGCACCCCTCACTAATACACATTGACGAATTCACACGGAAATTGCGTCGCCATGAAATACTATGGGTTCTATGACTTCTCCTTCTAAATCGAGTAACGTTTCTATGGAAACGACTGGCTTTTCTTTTGCGATACGAGTATCTCCCTCTCGATGCACTAATCCTTCTTTACTGCATCCCTCACTCCCACTCATTGACGAATTCACACGGAAATTGCGTCGCCATGAAATACTATGGGTTCTATGACTTCTCCTTCTAAATCGAGTATCGTTTCTATGGAAACGACTGGCTTTTCTTTTGCGATACGACAATCACATTTCCGATCCACTAATCCGTCTTTACTGCATCCCCCACTAATACACATTGACGAATTCACACGGAAATTGCGTCGCCATGGAATACTATGGGTTCTATGACTTCTCCTTCTAAATCGAGTATCGTTTCTATGGAAACGACTGGCTTTTCTTTTGCGATACGAGTATCTCCCTCTCGATTCACTAATCCTTCTTTACTGCATCCCTCACTCCCACTCATTGACGAATTCACACGGGCAATGCGTCGCCATGAAATACTATGGGTTCTAAGACTTCTCCTTCTAAATCTAGTAACGTTTCTATGGAAACGACTGGCTTTTCTTTTGGGATACGACAATCACTTTTCCGAACCACTAATCCGTCTCTACTGCATCCCTCACTAATACACATTGACGAATTCACACGGAAATTGCGTCGCCAAGAAATACTATGGGTTCTATGACTTCTCCTTCTAAATCTAGTATCGTTTCTATGGAAACGACTGGCTTTTCTTTTGCGATACGACAATCACATTTCCGATCCACTAATCCGTCTTTACTGCATCCCTCACTAATACACATTGACGAATTCACACGGAAATTGCGTCGCTATGAAATACTATGGGTTCTATGACTTCTCCTTCTAAATCGAGTATCGTTTCTATGGAAACGACTGGCTTTTCTTTTGCGATACGAGTATCTCCCTCTCGATGCACTAATCCTTCTTTACTGCATCCCTCACTCCCACTCATTGACGAATTCACACGGGCAATGCGTCGCCATGAAATACTATGGGTTCTAAGACTTCTCCTCCTAAATCGAGTAACGTTTCTATGGAAACGACTGGCTTTTCTTTTGCGATACGACAATCACATTTCCGAACCACTAATCCGTCTCTACTGCATCCCTCACTAATACACATTGACGAATTCATACGGAAATTGCGTCGCCAAGAAATACTATGGGTTCTATGACTTCTCCTTCTAAATCGAGTATCGTTTCTATGGAAACGACTGGCTTTTCTTTTGCGATACGACAATCACATTTCCGATCCACTAATCCGTCTTTACTGCATCCCTCACTAATACACATTGACGAATTCACACGGAAATTGCGTCGCTATGAAATACTATGGGTTCTATGACTTCTCCTTCTAAATCGAGTATCGTTTCTATGGAAACGACTGGCTTTTCTTTTGCGATACGAGTATCTCCCTCTCGATGCACTAATCCTTCTTTACTGCATCCCTCACTCCCACTCATTGACGAATTCACACGGAAATTGCGTCGCTATGAAATACTATGGGTTCTATGACTTCTCCTTCTAAATCGAGTATCGTTTCTATGGAAACGACTGGCTTTTCTTTTGCGATACGAGTATCTCCCTCTCGATGCACTAATCCTTCTTTACTGCATCCCTCGCTCCCACTCATTGACGAATTCACTCGGAAATTGCGTCGCCATGAAATACTATGGGTTCTATGACTTCTCCTTCTAAATCGAGTAACGTTTCTATGGAAACGACAGGATTTTCTTTTGGGATACGACAATCACAATTCCGATCCACTAATCCGTCTTTACTGCATCCCTCACTAATACACATTGACGAATTCACACGGAAATTGCGTCGCCATGAAATACTATAGGTTCTATGACTTCTCCTTCTAAATCGAGTAACGTTTCTATGCAAACGACAGGATTTTCTTTTGGGATACGACAATCACATTTCCGATCCACTAATCCGTCTTTACTGCATCCCTCACTAATACACATTGACGAATTCACACGGAAATTGCGTCGCCATGAAATACTATGGGTTCTATGACTTCTCCTTCTAAATCGAGTAACGTTTCTTTGGAAACGACTGGCTTTTCTTTTGCGATACGAGTATCTCCCTCTCGATGCACTAATCCTTCTTTACTGCATCCCTCACTCCCACTCATTGACGAATTCACACGAAAATTGCGTCGCTATGAAATACTATGGGTTCTATGACTTCTCCTTCTAAATCGAGTATCGTTTCTATGGAAACGACTGGCTTTTCTTTTGCGATACGAGTATCTCCCTCTCGATGCACTAATCCTTCTTTACTGCATCCCTCACTCCCACTCATTGACGAATTCACACGGAAATTGCGTCGCCATGAAATACTATGGGTTCTAAGACTTCTCCTTCTAAATCGAGTAACGTTTCTATTTAAACGACTGGCTTTTCTTTTGCGATACAACAATCACATTCCGATCCACTAATCCGTCTCTACTGCATCCCTCACTAATACACATTGACGAATTCACACGGAAATTGCGTCGCCAAGAAATACTATGGGTTCTATGACTTCTCTTTCTAAATCGAGTATCGTTTCTATGGAAACGACTGGCTTTTCTTTTGCGATACGACAATCACATTTCCGATCCACTAATCCGTCTTTACTGCATCCCTCACTAATACACATTGACGAATTCATACGGAAATTGCGTCGCTATGAAATACTATGGGTTCTATGACTTCTCCTTCTAAATCGAGTATCGTTTCTATGGAAACGACTGGCTTTTCTTTTGCGATACGAGTATCTCCCACTCGATGCACTAATCCTTCTTTACTGCATCCCTCACTCCCACTCATTGACGAATTCACACGGAAATTGCGTCGCTATGAAATACTATGGGTTCTATGACTTCTCCTTCTAAATCGAGTATCGTTTCTATGGAAACGACTGGCTTTTCTTTTGCGATACGAGTATCTCCCTCTCGATGCACTAATCCTTCTTTACTGCATCCCTCACTCCCACTCATTGACGAATTCACACGGAAATTGCGTCGCCATGAAATACTATGGGTTCTATGACTTCTCTTTCTAAATCGAGTAACGTTTCTATGGAAACGACAGGATTTTCTTTTGGGATACGACAAACACATTTCCGATCCACTAATCCGTCTTTACTGCATCCCTCACTAATACACATTGACGAATTCACACGGAAATTGCGTCGCCATGAAATACTATAGGTTCTACGACTTCTCCTTCTAAATCGAGTAACGTTTCTATGCAAACGACAGGATTTTCTTTTGGGATACGACAATCACATTTCCGATCCACTAATCCGTCTTTACTGCACCCCTCACTAATACACATTGACGAATTCACACGGAAATTGCGTCGCCATGAAATACTATGGGTTCTATGACTTCTCCTTCTAAATCGAGTAACGTTTCTATGGAAACGACTGGCTTTTCTTTTGCGATACGAGTATCTCCCTCTCGATGCACTAATCCTTCTTTACTGCTTCCCTCACTCCCACTGATTGACGAATTCACACGGAAATTGCGTCGCCATGAAATACTATGGGTTCTATGACTTCTCCTTCTAAATCGAGTATCGTTTCTATGGAAACGACTGGCTTTTCTTTTGCGATACGACAATCACACTTCCGATCCACTAATCCGTCTTTACTGCATCCCCCACTAATACACATTGACGAATTCACACGGAAATTGCGTCGCCATGGAATACTATGGGTTCTATGACTTCTCCTTCTAAATCGAGTATCGTTTCTATGGAAACGACTGGCTTTTCTTTTGCGATACGAGTATCTCCCTCTCGATTCACTAATCCTTCTTTACTGCATCCCTCACTCCCACTCATTGACGAATTCACACGGGCAATGCGTCGCCATGAAATACTATGGGTTCTAAGACTTCTCCTTCTAAATCTAGTAACGTTTCTATGGAAACGACTGGCTTTTCTTTTGCGATACGACAATCACATTTCCGAACCACTAATCCGTCTCTACTGCATCCCTCACTAATACACATTGACGAATTCACACGGAAATTGCGTCGCCAAGAAATACTATGGGTTCTATGACTTCTCCTTCTAAATCGAGTATCGTTTCTATGGAAACGACTGGCTTTTCTTTTGCGATACGACAATCACATTTCCGATCCACTAATCCGTCTTTACTGCATCCCTCACTAATACACATTGACGAATTCACACGGAAATTGCGTCGCTATGAAATACTATGGGTTCTATGACTTCTCCTTCTAAATCGAGTATCGTTTCTATGGAAACGACTGGCTTTTCTTTTGCGATACGAGTATCTCCCTCTCGATGCACTAATCCTTCTTTACTGCATCCCTCACTCCCACTCATTGACGAATTCACACGGGCAATGCGTCGCCATGAAATACTATGGGTTCTAAGACTTCTCCTTCTAAATCGAGTAACGTTTCTATGGAAACGACTGGCTATTCTTTTGCGATACGACAATCACATTTCCGAACCACTAATCCGTCTCTACTGCATCCCTCACTAATACACATTGACGAATTCATACGGAAATTGCGTCGCCAAGAAATACTATGGGTTCTATGACTTCTCCTTCTAAATCGAGTATCGTTTCTATGGAAACGACTGGCTTTTCTTTTGCGATACGACAATCACATTTCCGATCCACTAATCCGTCTTTACTGCATCCCTCACTAATACACATTGACGAATTTACACGGAAATTGCGTCGCTATGAAATACTATGGGTTCTATGACTTCTCCTTCTAAATCGAGTATCGTTTCTATGGAAACGACTGGCTTTTCTTTTGCGATACGAGTATCTCCCTCTCGATGCACTAATCCTTCTTTACTGCATCCCTCACTCCCACTCATTGACGAATTCACACAGAAATTGCGTCGCTATGAAATACTATGGGTTCTATGACTTCTCCTTCTAAATCGAGTATCGTTTCTATGGAAACGACTGGCTTTTCTTTTGCGATACGAGTATCTCCCTCTCGATGCACTAATCCTTCTTTACTGCATCCCTGGCTCCCACTCATTGACGAATTCACTCGGAAATTGCGTCGCCATGAAATACTATAGGTTCTATGACTTCTCCTTCTAAATCGAGTAACGTTTCTATGCAAACGACAGGATTTTCTTTTGGGATACGACAATCACATTTCCGATCCACTAATCCGTCTTTACTGCATCCCTCACTAATACACATTGACGAATTCACACGGAAATAGCGTCGCCATGAAATACTATGGGTTCTATGACTTCTCCTTCTAAATCGAGTAACGTTTCTTTGGAAACGACTGGCTTTTCTTTTGCGATACGAGTATCTCCCTCTCGATGCACTAATCCTTCTTTACTGCATCCCTCACTCCCACTCATTGACGAATTCACACGAAAATTGCGTCGCTATGAAATACTATGGGTTCTATGACTTCTCCTTCTAAATCGAGTATCGTTTCTATGGAAACGACTGGCTTTTCTTTTGCGATACGAGTATCTCCCTCTCGATGCACTAATCCTTCTTTACTGCATCCCTCACTCACACTCATTGACGAATTCACACGGAAATTGCGTCGCCATGAAATACTATGGGTTCTATGACTTCTCCTTCTAAATCGAGTAACGTTTCTATGGAAACGACAGGATTTTCTTTTGGGATACGACAATCACATTTCCGATCCACTAATCCGTCTTTACTGCATCCCTCACTAATACACATTGACGAATTCATACGGAAATTGCGTCGCTATGAAGTACTATGGGTTCTATGACTTCTCCTTCTAAATTAAGTAACGTTTCTATGGAAACGACAGGATTTTCTTTTGGGATACGACAATCACATTTCCGATCCACTAATCCGTCTTTACTGCATCCCTCACTAATACACATTGACGAATTCACACGGAAATTGCGTCGCCATGAAATACTATGGGTTCTATGACTTCTCCTTCTAAATCGAGTATCGTTTCTATGGAAACGACTGGCTTTTCTTTTGCGATACGAGTATCTCCCTCTCGATGCACTAATCCTTCTTTACTGCATCCCTCACTCCCACTCATTGACGAATTCACACGGAAATTGCGTCGCCATGAAATACTATGGGTTCTATGACTTCTCTTTCTAAATCGAGTAACGTTTCTATGGAAACGACAGGATTTTCTTTTGGGATACGACAAACACATTTCCGATCCACTAATCCGTCTTTACTGCATCCCTCACTAATACACATTGACGAATTCACACGGAAATTGCGTCGCCATGAAATACTATAGGTTCTACGACTTCTCCTTCTAAATCGAGTAACGTTTCTATGCAAACGACAGGATTTTCTTTTGGGATACGACAATCACATTTCCGATCCACTAATCCGTCTTTACTGCACCCCTCACTAATACACATTGACGAATTCACACGGAAATTGCGTCGCCATGAAATACTATGGGTTCTATGACTTCTCCTTCTAAATCGAGTAACGTTTCTATGGAAACGACTGGCTTTTCTTTTGCGATACGAGTATCTCCCTCTCGATGCACTAATCCTTCTTTACTGCTTCCCTCACTCCCACTGATTGACGAATTCACACGGAAATTGCGTCGCCATGAAATACTATGGGTTCTATGACTTCTCCTTCTAAATCGAGTATCGTTTCTATGGAAACGACTCTCTTTGGGATACGACAATCACATTTGCGATCCACTAATCCGTCTTTACTGCATCCCTCACTAATACACATTGACGAATTCACACGGAAATTGCGTCGCCATGAAATACTATGGGTTCTATGACTTCTCCTTCTAAAATCGAGTAACGTTTCTATGGAAACGACTGGCTTTTCTTTTGCGATACGAGTATCTCCCTCTCGATGCACTAATCCTTCTTTACTGCATCCCTCACTCCCACTCATTGACGAATTCACACGGAAATTGCGTCGCCATGAAATACTATGGGTTCTATGACTTCTCCTTCTAAATCGAGTATCGTTTCTATGGAAACGACTGGCTTTTCTTTTGCGATACGAGTATCTCCCTCTCGATGCACTAATCCTTCTTTACTGCATCCCTCACTCCCACTCATTGACGAATTCACACGGAAATTGCGTCGCCATGAAATACTATGGGTTCTACGACTTCTCCCTTCTAAATCGAGTATCGTTTCTATGGAAACGACTGGCTTTTCTTTTGCGATACGACAATCACATTTCCGATCCACTAATCCGTCTCCACTGCATCCCTCACTAATACACATTGACGAATTCACACGGAAATTGCGTCGCCATGGAATACTATGGGTTCTATGACTTCTCCTTCTAAATCGAGTATCGTTTCTATGGAAACGACTGGCTTTTCTTTTGCGATACGACAATCACATTTCCGATCCACTAATCCGTCTTTACTGCATCCCTCACTAATACACATTGACGAATTCACACGGAAATTGCGTCGCTATGAAATACTATGGGTTCTATGACATCTCCTTCTAAATCGAGTATCGTTTCTATGGAAACGACTGGCTTTTCTTTTGCGATACGACAATCACATTTCCGATCCACTAATCCGCCATTACTGCATCCCTCACTAATACACATTGACGAATTCATACGGAAATTGCGTCGCCAAGAAATACTATGGGTTCTATGACTTCTCCTTCTAAATCGAGTATCGTTTCTATGGAAACGACTGGCTTTTCTTTTGCGATACGACAATCACATTCCGATCCACTAATCCGTCTTTACTGCATCCCTCACTAATACACATTGACGAATTCACACGGAAATTGCGTCGCTATGAAATACTATGGGTTTCTATGACTTCTCCTTCTAAATCGAGTATCGTTTCTATGGAAACGACTGGCTTTTCTTTTGCGATACGAGTATCTCCCTCTCGATGCACTAATCCTTCTTTACTGCATCCCTCACTCCCACTCATTGACGAATTCACACAGAAATTGCGTCGCTATGAAATACTATGGGTTCTATGACTTCTCCTTCTAAATCGAGTATCGTTTCTATGGAAACGACTGGCTTTTCTTTTGCGATACGAGTATCTCCCTCTCGATGCACTAATCCTTCTTTACTGCATCCCTGGCTCCCACTCATTGACGAATTCACTCGGAAATTGCGTCGCCATGAAATACTATAGGTTCTATGACTTCTCCTTCTAAATCGAGTAACGTTTCTATGCAAACGACAGGATTTTCTTTTGGGATACGACAATCACATTTCCGATCCACTAATCCGTCTTTACTGCATCCCTCACTAATACACATTGACGAATTCACACGGAAATAGCGTCGCCATGAAATACTATGGGTTCTATGACTTCTCCTTCTAAATCGAGTAACGTTTCTTTGGAAACGACTGGCTTTTCTTTTGCGATACGAGTATCTCCCTCTCTGATGCACTAATCCTTCTTTACTGCATCCCTCACTCCCACTCATTGACGAATTCACACGAAAATTGCGTCGCTATGAAATACTATGGGTTCTATGACTTCTCCTTCTAAATCGAGTATCGTTTCTATGGAAACGACTGGCTTTTCTTTTGCGATACGAGTATCTCCCTCTCGATGCACTAATCCTTCTTTACTGCATCCCTCACTCACACTCATTGACGAATTCACACGGAAATTGCGTCGCCATGAAATACTATGGGTTCTATGACTTCTCCTTCTAAATCGAGTAACGTTTCTATGGAAACGACAGGATTTTCTTTTGGGATACGACAATCACATTTCCGATCCACTAATCCGTCTTTACTGCATCCCTCACTAATACACATTGACGAATTCATACGGGAAATTGCGTCGCTATGAAGTACTATGGGTTCTATGACTTCTCCCTTCTAAATTAAGTAACGTTTCTATGGAAACGACAGGATTTTCTTTTGGGATACGACAATCACATTTCCGATCCACTAATCCGTCTTTACTGCATCCCTCACTAATACACATTGACGAATTCACACGGAAATTGCGTCGCCATGAAATACTATGGGTTCTATGACTTCTCCTTCTAAATCGAGTATCGTTTCTATGGAAACGACTGGCTTTTCTTTTGCGATACGAGTATCTCCCTCTCGATGCACTAATCCTTCTTTACTGCATCCCTCACTCCCACTCATTGACGAATTCACACGGAAATTGCGTCGCCATGAAATACTATGGGTTCTACGACTTCTCCTTCTAAATCGAGTATCGTTTCTATGGAAACGACTGGCTTTTCCTTTTGCGATACGACAATCACATTTCCGATCCACTAATCCGTCTCCACTGCATCCCTCACTAATACACATTGACGAATTCACACGGAAATTGCGTCGCCATGGAATACTATGGGTTCTATGACTTCTCCTTCTAAATCGAGTATCGTTTCTATGGAAACGACTGGCTTTTCTTTTGCGTTACGAGTATCTCCCTCTCGATTCACTAATCCTTCTTTACTGCATCCCTCACTCCCACTCATTGACGAATTCACACGGGCAATGCGTCGCCATGAAATACTATGGGTTCTAAGACTTTTCCTTCTAAATCGAGTAACGTTTCTATGGAAACGACTGGCTTTTCTTTTGCGATACGACAATCACATTTCCGAACCACTAATCCGTCTCTACTGCATCCCTCACTAATACACATTGACGAATTCACACGGAAATTGCGTCGCCAAGAAATACTATGGGTTCTATGACTTCTCCTTCTAAATCGAGTATCGTTTCTATGGAAACGACTGGCTTTTCTTTTGCGATACGACAATCACATTTCCGATCCACTAATCCGTCTTTACTGCATCCCTCACTAATACACATTGACGAATTCACACGGAAATTGCGTCGCTATGAAATACTATGGGTTCTATGACATCTCCTTCTAAATCGAGTATCGTTTCTATGGAAACGACTGGCTTTTCTTTTGCGATACGACAATCACATTTCCGATCCACTAATCCGTCATTACTGCATCCCTCACTAATACACATTGACGAATTCATACGGAAATTGCGTCGCTATGAAATACAATGGGTTCTATGACTTCTCCTTCTAAATCGAGTATCGTTTCTATGGAAACGACTGGCTTTTCTTTTGCGATACGAGTATCTCCCTCTCGATGCACTAATCCTTCTTTACTGCATCCCTCACTCCCACTCATTGACGAATTCACACGAAAATTGCGTCGCTATGAAATACTATGGGTTCTATGACTTATCCTTCTAAATCGAGTATCGTTTCTATGGAAACGACTGGCTTTTCTTTTGCGATACGAGTATCTCCCTCTCGATGCACTAATCCTTCTTTACTGCATCCCTCACTCCCACTCATTGACGAATTCACACGGAAATTGCGTCGCCATGAAATACTATGGGTTCTATGACTTCTCCTTCTAAATCGAGTAACGTTTCTATGGAAACGACAGGATTTTCTTTTGGGATACGACAATCTTATTTCCGATCCACCAATCCGTCTTTACTGCATCCCTCACTAATACACATTGACGAATTCATACGGAAATTGCGTCGCTATGAAATACTATGGGTTCTATGACTTCTCCTTCTAAATCGAGTATCGTTTCTATGGAAACGACTGGCTTTTCTTTTGCGATACGACAATCACATTTCCGATCCACTAATCCGTCTTTACTGCATCCCTCACTAATACACATTGACGAATTCACACGAAAATTGCGTCGCCATGAAATACTATGGGTTCTATGACTTCTCCTTCTAAATCGAGTATCGTTTCTATGGAAACGACTGGCTTTTCTTTTGCGATACGAGTATCTCCCTCTCGATGCACTAATCCTTCTTTACTGCATCCCTCACTCCCACTCATTGACGAATTCACACGGAAATTGCGTCGCTATGAAATACTATGGGTTCTATGACTTCTCCTTCTAAATCAAGTATCGTTTCTATGGAAACGATTGGCTTTTCTTTTGCGATACGAGTATCTCCCTCTCGATTCACTAATCCTTCTTTACTGCATCCCACACTCCCACTCATTGACGAATTCACACGGGCATTGCGTCGCCATGAAATACTATGGGTTCTAAGACTTCTCCTTCTAAATCGAGTAACGTTTCTATGGAAACGACTGGCTTTTCTTTTGCGATACGACAATCACATTTCCAATCCACTAATCCGTCTCTACTGCATCCCTCACTAATACACATTGACGAATTCACACGGAAATTGCGTCGCCAAGAAATACTATGGGTTCTATGACTTCTCCTTCTAAATCGAGTACCGTTTCTATGGAAACGACTGGCTTTTCTTTAGCGATACGACAATCACATTTCCGATCCACTATTCCGTCTTTACTGCATCCCTCACTAATACACATTGACGAATTCATACGGAAATTGCGTCGCTATGAAATACTATGGGTTCTATGACTTCTCCTTCTAAATCGAGTATCGTTTCCATGGAAACGACTGGCTTTTCTTTTGCGATACGAGTATCTCCCTCTCGATGCACTAATCCTTCTTTACTGCATCCCTCACTCCCACTCATTGACCAATTCACACGGAAATTGCGTCGCTATGAAATACTATGGGTTCTATGACTTCTCCTTCTAAATCGAGTATCGTTTCTATGGAAACGACTGGCTTTTCTTTTGCGATACGAGTATCTCCCTCTCGATGCACTAATCCTTCTTTACTGCATCCCTCACTCCCACTCATTGACGAATTCACACGGAAATTGCATCGCCATGAAATACTATGGGTTCTATGACTTCTCCTTCTAAATCGAGTAACGTTTCTATGGAAACGACAGGATTTTCTTTTGGGATACGACAATCACATTTCCGATCCACTAATCCGTCATTACTGCATCCCTCACTAATACACATTGACGAATTCACACGGAAATTGCGTCGCTATGAAATACTATGGGTTCTATGACTTCTCCTTCTAAATCGAGTTACGTTTCTATGGAAACGACTGGCTTTTCTTTTGGGATACGACAATCACATTTGCGATCCACTAATCCGTCTTTACTGCATCCCTCACTAATACACATTGACGAATTCACACGGAAATTGCGTCGCCATGAAATACTATGGGTTCTATGACTTCTCCTTCTAAATCGAGCAACGTTTCTATGGAAACGACTGGCTTTTCTTTTGCGATACGAGTATCTCCCTCTCGATGCACTAATCCTTCTTTACTGCATCCCTCACTCCCACTCATTGACGAATTCACACGGAAATTGCGTCGCCATGAAATACTATGGGTTCTATGACTTCTCCTTCTAAATCGAGTATCGTTTCTATGGAAACGACTGGCTTTTCTTTTGCGATACGAGTATCTCCCTCTCGATGCACTAATCCTTCTTTACTGCATCCCTCACTCCCACTCATTGACGAATTCACACGGAAATTGCGTCGCCATGAAATACTATGGGTTCTACGACTTCTCCTTCTAAATCGAGTATCGTTTCTATGGAAACGACTGGCTTTTCTTTTGCGATACGACAATCACATTTCCGATCCACTAATCCGTCTCCACTGCATCCCTCACTAATACACATTGACGAATTCACACGGAAATTGCGTCGCCATGGAATACTATGGGTTCTATGACTTCTCCTTCTAAATCGAGTATCGTTTCTATGGAAACGACTGGCTTTTCTTTTGCGTTACGAGTATCTCCCTCTCGATTCACTAATCCTTCTTTACTGCATCCCTCACTCCCACTCATTGACGAATTCACACGGGCAATGCGTCGCCATGAAATACTATGGGTTCTAAGACTTTTCCTTCTAAATCGAGTAACGTTTCTATGGAAACGACTGGCTTTTCTTTTGCGATACGACAATCACATTTCCGAACCACTAATCCGTCTCTACTGCATCCCTCACTAATACACATTGACGAATTCACACGGAAATTGCGTCGCCAAGAAATACTATGGGTTCTATGACTTCTCCTTCTAAATCGAGTATCGTTTCTATGGAAACGACTGGCTTTTCTTTTGCGATACGACAATCACATTTCCGATCCACTAATCCGTCTTTACTGCATCCCTCACTAATACACATTGACGAATTCACACGGAAATTGCGTCGCTATGAAATACTATGGGTTCTATGACATCTCCTTCTAAATCGAGTATCGTTTCTATGGAAACGACTGGCTTTTCTTTTGCGATACGACAATCACATTTCCGATCCACTAATCCGTCATTACTGCATCCCTCACTAATACACATTGACGAATTCATACGGAAATTGCGTCGCTATGAAATACAATGGGTTCTATGACTTCTCCTTCTAAATCGAGTATCGTTTCTATGGAAACGACTGGCTTTTCTTTTGCGATACGAGTATCTCCCTCTCGATGCACTAATCCTTCTTTACTGCATCCCTCACTCCCACTCATTGACGAATTCACACGAAAATTGCGTCGCTATGAAATACTATGGGTTCTATGACTTATCCTTCTAAATCGAGTATCGTTTCTATGGAAACGACTGGCTTTTCTTTTGCGATACGAGTATCTCCCTCTCGATGCACTAATCCTTCTTTACTGCATCCCTCACTCCCACTCATTGACGAATTCACACGGAAATTGCGTCGCCATGAAATACTATGGGTTCTATGACTTCTCCTTCTAAATCGAGTAACGTTTCTATGGAAACGACAGGATTTTCTTTTGGGATACGACAATCTTATTTCCGATCCACCAATCCGTCTTTACTGCATCCCTCACTAATACACATTGACGAATTCATACGGAAATTGCGTCGCTATGAAATACTATGGGTTCTATGACTTCTCCTTCTAAATCGAGTATCGTTTCTATGGAAACGACTGGCTTTTCTTTTGCGATACGACAATCACATTTCCGATCCACTAATCCGTCTTTACTGCATCCCTCACTAATACACATTGACGAATTCACACGAAAATTGCGTCGCCATGAAATACTATGGGTTCTATGACTTCTCCTTCTAAATCGAGTATCGTTTCTATGGAAACGACTGGCTTTTCTTTTGCGATACGAGTATCTCCCTCTCGATGCACTAATCCTTCTTTACTGCATCCCTCACTCCCACTCATTGACGAATTCACACGGAAATTGCGTCGCTATGAAATACTATGGGTTCTATGACTTCTCCTTCTAAATCGAGTATCGTTTCTATGGAAACGATTGGCTTTTCTTTTGCGATACGAGTATCTCCCTCTCGATTCACTAATCCTTCTTTACTGCATCCCACACTCCCACTCATTGACGAATTCACACGGGCATTGCGTCGCCATGAAATACTATGGGTTCTAAGACTTCTCCTTCTAAATCGAGTAACGTTTCTATGGAAACGACTGGCTTTTCTTTTGCGATACGACAATCACATTTCCAATCCACTAATCCGTCTCTACTGCATCCCTCACTAATACACATTGACGAATTCACACGGAAATTGCGTCGCCAAGAAATACTATGGGTTCTATGACTTCTCCTTCTAAATCGAGTACCGTTTCTATGGAAACGACTGGCTTTTCTTTAGCGATACGACAATCACATTTCCGATCCACTATTCCGTCTTTACTGCATCCCTCACTAATACACATTGACGAATTCATACGGAAATTGCGTCGCTATGAAATACTATGGGTTCTATGACTTCTCCTTCTAAATCGAGTATCGTTTCCATGGAAACGACTGGCTTTTCTTTTGCGATACGAGTATCTCCCTCTCGATGCACTAATCCTTCTTTACTGCATCCCTCACTCCCACTCATTGACCAATTCACACGGAAATTGCGTCGCTATGAAATACTATGGGTTCTATGACTTCTCCTTCTAAATCGAGTATCGTTTCTATGGAAACGACTGGCTTTTCTTTTGCGATACGAGTATCTCCCTCTCGATGCACTAATCCTTCTTTACTGCATCCCACACTCCCACTCATTGACGAATTCACACGGAAATTGCATCGCCATGAAATACTATGGGTTCTATGACTTCTCCTTCTAAATCGAGTAACGTTTCTATGGAAACGACAGGATTTTCTTTTGGGATACGACAATCACATTTGCGATCCACTAATCCGTCATTACTGCATCCCTCACTAATACACATTGACGAATTCACACGGAAATTGCGTCGCCATGAAATACTATGGGTTCTATGACTTCTCCTTCTAAATCGAGTAACGTTTCTATGGAAACGACTGGCTTTTCTTTTGCGATACGAGTATCTCCCTCTCGATGCACTAATCCTTCTTTACTGCATCCCTCACTCCCACTCATTGACGAATTCACACGGAAATTGCGTCGCCATGAAATACTATGGGTTCTATGACTTCTCCTTCTAAATCGAGTAACGTTTCTATGGAAACGACAGGATTTTCTTTTGGGATACGACAATCACATTTCCGATCCACTAATCCGTCTTTACTGCATCCCTCACTAATACACATTGACGAATTCACACGGAAATTGCGTCGCCATGAAATACTATGGGTTCTATGACTTCTCCTTCTAAATCGAGTATCGTTTCTATGGAAACGACTGGCTTTTCTTTTGCGATACGAGTATCTCCCTCTCGATGCACTAATCCTTCTTTACTGCATCCCTCACTCCCACTCATAGACGAATTCACACGGAAATTGCGTCGCCATGAAATACTATGGGTTCTATGACTTCTGCTTCTAAATCGAGTATCGTTTCTATGGAAACGACTGGCTTTTCTTTTGCGATACGAGTATCTCCCTCTCGATGCACTAATCCTTCTTTACTGCATCCCTCACTCACACTCATTGACGAATTCACACGGAAATTGCGTCGCCATGAAATACTATGGGTTCTATGACTTCTCCTTCTACATCGAGTAACGTTTCTATGGAAACGACAGGTTTTTCTTTTGGGATACGACAATCACATTTCCGATCCACTAATCCGTCTTTACTGCATCCCTCACTAATACACATTGACGAATTCATACGGAAATTGCGTCGCTATGAAATACTATGGTTTCTATGACTTCTCCTTCTAAATCGAGTAACGTTTCTATGGCAACGACAGGATTTTCTTTTGGGATACGACAATCACATTTCCGATCCACTAATCCGTCTTTACTGCATCCCTCACTAATACACATTGACGAATTCACACGGAAATTGCGTCGCCATGAAATACTATGGGTTCTATGACTTCTCCTTCTAAATCGAGTATCGTTTCTATGGAAACGACTGGCTTTTCTTTTGCGATACGAGTATCTCCCTCTCGATGCACTAATCCTTCTTTACTGCATCCCTCACTCCCACTCATTGACGAATTCACACGGAAATTGCGTCGCCATGAAATACTATGGGTTCTATGACTCCTCCTTCTAAATCGAGTATCGTTTCTATGGAAACGACTGGCTTTTCTTTTGCGATACGACAATCACATTTCCGATCCACTAATCCGTCTTTACTGCATCCCTCACTAATACACATTGACGAATTCACACGGAAATTGCGTCGCCATGAAATACTATGGGTTCTATGACTTCTCCTTCTAAATCGAGTATCGTTTCTATGGAAACGACTGGCTCTTCTTTTGCGGTACGACAATCACATTTCCGATCCACTAATCCGTCTTTACTGCATCCCTCACTAATACACATTGACGAATTCATAGGGAAATTGCGTCGCTATGAAATACTATGGGTTCTATGACTTCTCCTTCTAAATCGAGTATCGTTTCTATGGAAACGACAGGATTTTCTTTTGCGATACGAGTATCTCCCTCGCGATGCTCTAATCCTTCTTTACTGCATCCCTCACTCCCACTCATTGACGAATTCACACGGAAATTGCGTCGCCATGAAATACTATGGGTTCTATGACTTCTCCTTCTAAATCGAGTAACGTTTCTATGGAAACGACAGGATTTTCTTTTGGGATACGACAATCACATTTCCGATCCACCAATCCGTCTTTACTGCATCCCTCACTAATACACATTGACGAATTCATACGGAAATTGCGTCGCTATGAAATACTATGGGTTCTATGACTTCTCCTTCTAAATCGAGTATCGTTTCTATGGAAACGACTGGCTTTTCTTTTGCGATACGACAATCACATTTCCAATCCACTAATCCGTCTCTACTGCATCCCTCACTAATACACATTGACGAATTCACACGGAAATTGCGTCGCCAAGAAATACTATGGGTTCTATGACTTCTCCTTCTAAATCGAGTACCGTTTCTATGGAAACGACTGGCTTTTCTTTAGCGATACGACAATCACATTTCCGATCCACTATTCCGTCTTTACTGCATCCCTCACTAATACACATTGACGAATTCACACGGAAATTGCGTCGCCATGAAATACTATGGGTTCTATGACTTCTCCTTCTAAATCGAGTATCGTTTCTATGGAAACGACTGGCTTTTCTTTTGGGATACGACAATCACATTTGCGATCCACTAATCCGTCTTTACTGCATCCCTCACTAATACACATTGACGAATTCACACGGAAATTGCGTCGCCATGAAATACTATGGGTTCTATGACTTCTCCTTCTAAATCGAGTAACGTTTCTATGGAAACGACTGGCTTTTCTTTTGCGATACGAGTATCTCCCTCTCGATGCACTAATCCTTCTTTACTGCATCCCTCACTCCCACTCATTGACGAATTCACACGGTAATTGCGTCGCCATGAAATACTATGGGTTCTATGACTTCTCCTTCTAAATCGAGTAACGTTTCTATGGAAACGACAGGATTTTCTTTTGGGATACGACAATCACATTTCCGATCCACTAATCCGTCTTTACTGCATCCCTCACTAATACACATTGACGAATTCACACGGAAATTGCGTCGCCATGAATTACTATGGGTTCTATGACTTCTCCTTCTAAATCGAGTATCGTTTCTATGGAAACGACTGGCTTTTCTTTTGCGATACGAGTATCTCCCTCTCGATGCACTAATCCTTCTTTACTGCATCCCTCACTCCCACTCATAGACGAATTCACACGGAAATTGCGTCGCCATGAAATACTATGGGTTCTATGACTTCTGCTTCTAAATCGAGTATCGTTTCTATGGAAACGACTGGCTTTTCTTTTGCGATACGAGTATCTCCCTCTCGATGCACTAATCCTTCTTTACTGCATCCCTCACTCACACTCATTGACGAATTCACACGGAAATTGCGTCGCCATGAAATACTATGGGTTCTATGACTTCTCCTTCTAAATCGAGTAACGTTTCTATGGAAACGACAGGATTTTCTTTTGGGATACGACAATCACATTTCCGATCCACTAATCCGTCTTTACTGCATCCCTCACTAATACACATTGACGAATTCATACGGAAATTGCGTCGCTATGAAATACTATGGGTTCTATGACTTCTCCTTCTAAATCGAGTAACGTTTCTATGGCAACGACTGGCTTTTCTTTTGCGATACGAGTATCTCCCTCTCGATGCACTAATCCTTCTTTACTGCATCCCTCACTCCCACTCATTGACGAATTCACACGGAAATTGCGTCGCCATGAAATACTATGGGTTCTATGACTCCTCCTTCTAAATCGAGTATCGTTTCTATGGAAACGACTGGCTTTTCTTTTGCGATACGACAATCACATTTCCGATCCACTAATCCGTATTTACTGCATCCCTCACTAATACACATTGACGAATTCACACGGAAATTGCGTCGCCATGAAATACTATGGGTTCTATGACTTCTCCTTCTAAATCGAGTATCGTTTCTATGGAAACGACTGGCTCTTCTTTTGCGGTACGATAATCACATTTCCGATCCACTAATCCGTCTTTACTGCATCCCTCACTAATACACATTGACGAATTCATAGGGAAATTGCGTCGCTATGAAATACTATGGGTTCTATGACTTCTCCTTCTAAATCGAGTATCGTTTCTATGGAAACGACAGGATTTTCTTTTGCGATACGAGTATCTCCCTCGCGATGCTCTAATCCTTCTTTACTGCATCCCTCACTCCCACTCATTGACGAATTCACACGGAAATTGCGTCGCCATGAAATACTATGGGTTCTATGACTTCTCCTTCTAAATCGAGTAATGTTTCTATGGAAACGACAGGATTTTATTTAGGGATACGACAATCTCATTTCCGATCCACTAATCCTTCATTACTGCATCCCTCACTCCCACTCATTGACGAACTCACACGGAAATTGCGTCGCCATGAAATACTATGGGTTCTATGACTTCTCCTTCTAAATCGAGTATCGTTTCTATGGAAACGACTGGCTTTTCTTTTGCGATTCGACAATCACATTTCCGATCCACTAATCCGTCTTTACTGCATCCCTCACTAATACACATTGACGAATTCATACGGAAATTGCGTCGCTATGAAATACTATGGGTTCTATGACTTCTCCCTCTAAATCGAGTATCGTTTCTATGGAAACGACTGGCTTTTCTTTTGCGATACGAGTATCTCCCTCTCGATGCACTAATCCTTCTTTACTGCATCCCTCACTCCCACTCATTGACGAATTCACACGGAAATTGCGTCGCTATGAAATACTATGGGTTCTATGTCTTCTCCTTCTAAATCGAGTATCGTTTCTATGGAAACGACTGGCTTTTCTTTTGCGATACGAGTATCTCCCTCTCGATGCACTAATCCTTCTTTACTGCATCCCTCACTCCCACTCATGACGAATTCACACGGAAATTGCGTCGCCATGAAATACTATGGGTTCTATGACTTCTCCTTCTAAATCGAGTAACGTTTCTATGGAAACGACAGGATTTTCTTTTGGGATACGACAATCACAATTCCGATCCACTAATCCGTCTTTACTGCATCCCTAACTGATACACATTGACGAATTCACACGGAAATTGCGTCGCCATGAAATACTATAGGTTCTATGACTTCTCCTTCTAAATCGAGTAACGTTACTATGCAAACGACAGGACATTCTTTTGGGATACGACAATCACATTTCCGATCCACTAATCCGTCTTTACTGCATCCCTCACTAATACACATTGACGAATTCACACGGAAATTGCGTCGCCATGAAATACTATGGGTTCTATGACTTCTCCTTCTAAATCGAGTAACGTTTCTATGGAAACGACTGGCTTTTCTTTTGCGATACGAGTATCTCCCTCTCGATGCACTAATCCTTCTTTACTGCATCCCTCACTCCCACTCATTGACGAATTCACTCGGAAATTGCGTCGCCATGAAATACTATGGGTTCTATGACTTCTCCTTCTAAATCGAGTAACGTTTCTATGGAAACGACAGGATTTTCTTTTGGGATACGACTATCACATTTCCGATCCACTAATCCGTCTTTACTGCATCCCTCACTAATACACATTGACGAATTCACACGGAAATAGCGTCGCCATGAAATACTATGGGTTCTATGTCTTCTCCTTCTAAATCGAGTATCGTTTCTATGGAAACGACTGGCTTTTCTTTTGCGATACGAGTATCTCCCTCTCGATGCACTAATCCTTCTTTACTGCATCCCTCACTCCCACTCATTGACGAATTCACTCGGAAATTGCGTCGCCATGAAATACTATGGGTTCTATGACTTCTCCTTCTAAATCGAGTAACATTTCTATGGAAACGACTGGCTTTTCTTTTGCGATACGAGTATCTCCCTCTCGATGCACTAATCCTTCTTTACTGCATCCCTCACTCCCACTCATTGAGGAATTCACACGGAAATTGCGTCGCCATGAAATACTATGGGTTCTATGACTTCTCCTTCTAAATCGAGTATCGTTTCTATGGAAACGACTGGCTTTTCTTTTGCGATACGAGTATCTCCCTCTCGATGCACTAATCCTTCTTTACTGCATCCCTCACTCACACTCATTGACGAATTCACACGGAAATTGCGTCGCCATGAAATACTATGGGTTCTATGACTTCTCGTTCTAAATCGAGTAACGTTTCTATGGAAACGACAGGATTTTCTTTTGGGATACGACAATCACATTTCCGATCCACTAATCCGTCTTTACTGCATCCCTCACTAATACACATTGACGAATTCACACGGAAATTGCGTCGCCAAGAAATACTATGGGTTCTATGACTTCTCCTTCTAAATCGAGTATCGTTTCTATGGAAACGACTGGCTTTTCTTTTGCGATACGACAATCACATTTCCGATCCACTAATCCGTCTTTACTGCATCCCTCACTAATACACATTGACGAATTCATACGGAAATTGCGTCGCTATGAAATACTATGGGTTCTATGACTTCTCCTTCTAAATCGAGTATCGTTTCTATGGAAACGACTGGCTTTTCTTTTGCAATACGAGTATCTCCCTCTCGATGCACTAATCCTTCTTTACTGCATCCCTCACTCCCACTCATTGACGAATTCACACAAAAATTGCGTCGCTATGAAATACTATGGGTTCTATGACTTCTCCTTCTAAATCGAGTATCGTTTCTATGGAAACGACTGGCTTTTCTTTTGCGATACGAGTATATCCCTCTCGATGCACTAATCCTTCTTTACTGCATCCCTCACTCGCACTCATTGACGAATTCACACGGGCATTGCGTCGCCATGAAATACTACGGGTTCTAAGACTTCTCCTTCTAAATCGAGTAACGTTTCTATGGAAACGACTGGCTTTTCTTTTGCGATACGACAATCACATTTCCGATCCACTAATCCGTCTCTACTGCATCCCTCACTAATACACATTGACGAATTCACACGGAAATTGCGTCGCCAAGAAATACTATGGGTTCTATGACTTCTCCTTCTAAATCGACTATCGTTTCTATGGAAACGACTGGCTTTTCTTTTGCGATACGACAATCACATTTCCGATCCACTATTCCGTCTTTACTGCATCCCTCACTAATACACATTGACGAATTCATACGGAAATTGCGTCGCTATGAAATACTATGGGTTCTATGACTTCTCCTTCTAAATCGAGTATCGTTTCCATGGAAACGACTGGCTTTTCTTTTGCGATACGAGTATCTCCCTCTCGATGCACTAATCCTTCTTTACTGCATCCCTCACTCCCACTCATTGACCAATTCACACGGAAATTGCGTCGCTATGAAATACTATGGGTTCTATGACTTCTCCTTCTAAATCGAGTATCGTTTCTATGGAAACGACTGGCTTTTCTTTTGCGATACGAGTATCTCCCTCTCGATGCACTAATCCTTCTTTACTGCATCCCTCACTCCCACTCATTGACGAATTCACACGGAAATTGCGTCGCCATGAAATACTATGGGTTCTATGACTTCTCCTTCTAAATCGAGTAACGTTTCTATGGAAACGACAGGATTTTCTTTTGGGATACGACAATCACATTTCCGATCCACTAATCCGTCTTCACTGCATCCCTCACTAATACACATTGACGAATTCACACGGAAATTGCATCGCCATGAAATACTATGGGTTCTATGACTTCTCCTTCTAAATCGAGTAACGTTTCTATGGAAACAACAGGCTTTTCTTTTGGGATACGACAATCACATTTGCGATCCACTAATCCGTCTTTACTGCATCCCTCACTAATACACATTGACGAATTCACACGGAAATTGCGTCGCCATGAAATACTATGGGTTCTATGACTTCTACTTCTAAATCGTCTAACGTTTCTATGGAAACGACTGGCTATTCTTTTGCGATACGAGTATCTCCCTCTCGATGCACTAATCCTTCTTTACTGCATCCCTCACTCCCACTCATTGACGAATTCACACGGAAATTGCGTCGCCATGAAATACTATGGGTTCTATGACTTCTCTTTCTAAATCGAGTATCGTTTCCATGGAAACGACTGGCTTTTCTTTTGCGATACGAGTATCTCCCTCTCGATGCACTAATCCTTCTTTACTGCATCCCTCACTCCCACTCATTGACCAATTCACACGGAAATTGCGTCGCTATGAAATACTATGGGTTCTATGACTTCTCCTTCTAAATCGAGTATCGTTTCTATGGAAACGACTGGCTTTTCTTTTGCGATACGAGTATCTCCCTCTCGATGCACTAATCCTTCTTTACTGCATCCCTCACTCCCACTCATTGACGAATTCACACGGAAATTGCGTCGCCATGAAATACTATGGGTTCTATGACTTCTCCTTCTAAATCGAGTAACGTTTCTATGGAAACGACAGGATTTTCTTTTGGGATACGACAATCACATTTCCGATCCACTAATCCGTCTTTACTGCATACCTCACTAATACACATTGACGAATTCACACGGAAATTGCGTCGCCATGAAATACTATGGATTCTATGACTTCACCTTCTAAATCGAGTAACGTTTCTATGGAAACGACTGGCTTTTCTTTTGGGATACGACAATCACATTTGCGATCCACTAATCCGTCTTTACTGCATCCCTCACTATTACACATTGACGATTTCACACGGAAATTGCGTCGCCATGAAAAACTATGGGTTCTATGACTTCTCCTTCTAAATCGAGTAACGTTTCTATGGAAACGACTGGCTATTCTTTTGCGATACGAGTATCTCCCTCTCGATGCACTAATCCTTCTTTACTGCATCCCTCACTCCCACTCATTGACGAATTCACACGAAAATTGCGTCGCTATGAAATACTATGGGTTCTATGACTTCTCCTTCTAAATCGAGTATCGTTTCTATGGAAACGACTGGCTTTTCTTTTGCGATACGAGTATATCCCTCTCGATGCACTAATCCTTCTTTACTGCATCCCTCACTCGCACTCATTGACGAATTCACACGGGCATTGCGTCGCCATGAAATACTACGGGTTCTAAGACTTCTCCTTCTAAATCGAGTAACGTTTCTATGGAAACGACTGGCTTTTCTTTTGCGATACGACAATCACATTTCCGATCCACTAATCCGTCTCTACTGCATCCCTCACTAATACACATTGACGAATTCACACGGAAATTGCGTCGCCAAGAAATACTATGGGTTCTATGACTTCTCCTTCTAAATCGACTATCGTTTCTATGGAAACGACTGGCTTTTCTTTTGCGATACGACAATCACATTTCCGATCCACTATTCCGTCTTTACTGCATCCCTCACTAATACACATTGACGAATTCATACGGAAATTGCGTCGCTATGAAATACTATGGGTTCTATGACTTCTCCTTCTAAATCGAGTATCGTTTCCATGGAAACGACTGGCTTTTCTTTTGCGATACGAGTATCTCCCTCTCGATGCACTAATCCTTCTTTACTGCATCCCTCACTCCCACTCATTGACCAATTCACACGGAAATTGCGTCGCTATGAAATACTATGGGTTCTATGACTTCTCCTTCTAAATCGAGTATCGTTTCTATGGAAACGACTGGCTTTTCTTTTGCGATACGAGTATCTCCCTCTCGATGCACTAATCCTTCTTTACTGCATCCCTCACTCCCACTCATTGACGAATTCACACGGAAATTGCGTCGCCATGAAATACTATGGGTTCTATGACTTCTCCTTCTAAATCGAGTAACGTTTCTATGGAAACGACAGGATTTTCTTTTGGGATACGACAATCACATTTCCGATCCACTAATCCGTCTTCACTGCATCCCTCACTAATACACATTGACGAATTCACACGGAAATTGCATCGCCATGAAATACTATGGGTTCTATGACTTCTCCTTCTAAATCGAGTAACGTTTCTATGGAAACAACAGGCTTTTCTTTTGGGATACGACAATCACATTTGCGATCCACTAATCCGTCTTTACTGCATCCCTCACTAATACACATTGACGAATTCACACGGAAATTGCGTCGCCATGAAATACTATGGGTTCTATGACTTCTACTTCTAAATCGTCTAACGTTTCTATGGAAACGACTGGCTATTCTTTTGCGATACGAGTATCTCCCTCTCGATGCACTAATCCTTCTTTACTGCATCCCTCACTCCCACTCATTGACGAATTCACACGGAAATTGCGTCGCCATGAAATACTATGGGTTCTATGACTTCTCTTTCTAAATCGAGTATCGTTTCCATGGAAACGACTGGCTTTTCTTTTGCGATACGAGTATCTCCCTCTCGATGCACTAATCCTTCTTTACTGCATCCCTCACTCCCACTCATTGACCAATTCACACGGAAATTGCGTCGCTATGAAATACTATGGGTTCTATGACTTCTCCTTCTAAATCGAGTATCGTTTCTATGGAAACGACTGGCTTTTCTTTTGCGATACGAGTATCTCCCTCTCGATGCACTAATCCTTCTTTACTGCATCCCTCACTCCCACTCATTGACGAATTCACACGGAAATTGCGTCGCCATGAAATACTATGGGTTCTATGACTTCTCCTTCTAAATCGAGTAACGTTTCTATGGAAACGACAGGATTTTCTTTTGGGATACGACAATCACATTTCCGATCCACTAATCCGTCTTTACTGCATACCTCACTAATACACATTGACGAATTCACACGGAAATTGCGTCGCCATGAAATACTATGGATTCTATGACTTCACCTTCTAAATCGAGTAACGTTTCTATGGAAACGACTGGCTTTTCTTTTGGGATACGACAATCACATTTGCGATCCACTAATCCGTCTTTACTGCATCCCTCACTATTACACATTGACGATTTCACACGGAAATTGCGTCGCCATGAAAAACTATGGGTTCTATGACTTCTCCTTCTAAATCGAGTAACGTTTCTATGGAAACGACTGGCTATTCTTTTGCGATACGAGTATCTCCCTCTTGATGCACTAATCCTTCTTTACTGCATCCCTCACTCCCACTCATTGACGAATTCACACGGAAATTGCGTCGCCATGAAATACTATGGGTTCTATGACTTCTCTTTCTAAATCGAGTAACGTTTCTATGGAAACGACAGGATTTTCTTTTGGGATACGACAATCACAATTCCGATCCACTAATCCGTCTTTACTGCATCCCTCACTAATACACATTGACGAATTCACACGGAAATTGCGTCGCCATGAAATACTATAGGTTCTATGACTTCTCCTTCTAAATCGTGTAACGTTTCTATGCAAACGACAGGATTTTCTTTTGGGATACGACAATCACATTTCCGATCCACTAATCCGTCTTTACTGCATCCCTCACTAATACACATTGACGAATTCACACGGAAATTGCGTCGCCAAGAAATACTATGGGTTCTATGACTTCTCCTTCTAAATCGAGTATCGTTTCTATGGAAACGACTGGCTTTTCTTTTGCAATACGAGTATCTCCCTCTCGATGCACTAATCCTTCTTTACTGCATCCCTCACTCCCACTCATTGACGAATTCACACGAAAATTGCGTCGCTATGAAATACTATGGGTTCTATGACTTCTCCTTCTAAATCGAGTATCGTTTCTATGGAAACGACTGGCTTTTCTTTTGCGATACGAGTATATCCCTCTCGATGCACTAATCCTTCTTTACTGCATCCCTCACTCGCACTCATTGACGAATTCACACGGGCATTGCGTCGCCATGAAATACTATGGGTTCTAAGACTTCTCCTTCTAAATCGAGTAACGTTTCTATGGAAACGACTGGCTTTTCTTTTGCGATACGACAATCACATTTCCGATCCACTAATCCGTCTCTACTGCATCCCTCACTAATACACATTGACGAATTCACACGGAAATTGCGTCGCCAAGAAATACTATGGGTTCTATGACTTCTCCTTCTAAATCGACTATCGTTTCTATGGAAACGACTGGCTTTTCTTTTGCGATACGACAATCACATTTCCGATCCACTATTCCGTCTTTACTGCATCCCTCACTAATACACATTGACGAATTCATACGGAAATTGCGTCGCTATGAAATACTATGGGTTCTATGACTTCTCCTTCTAAATCGAGTATCGTTTCCATGGAAACGACTGGCTTTTCTTTTGCGATACGAGTATCTCCCTCTCGATGCACTAATCCTTCTTTACTGCATCCCTCACTCCCACTCATTGACCAATTCACACGGAAATTGCGTCGCTATGAAATACTATGGGTTCTATGACTTCTCCTTCTAAATCGAGTATCGTTTCTATGGAAACGACTGGCTTTTCTTTTGCGATACGAGTATCTCCCTCTCGATGCACTAATCCTTCTTTACTGCATCCCTCACTCCCACTCATTGACGAATTCACACGGAAATTGCGTCGCCATGAAATACTATGGGTTCTATGACTTCTCCTTCTAAATCGAGTAACGTTTCTATGGAAATGACAGGATTTTCTTTTGGGATACGACAATCACATTTCCGATCCACTAATCCGTCTTTACTGCATCCCTCACTAATACACATTGACGAATTCACACGGAAATTGCGTCGCCATGAAATACTATGGGTTCTATGACTTCTCCTTCTAAATCGAGTAACGTTTCTATGGAAACAACAGGCTTTTCTTTTGGGATACGACAATCACATTTGCGATCCACTAATCCGTCTTTACTGCATCCCTCACTAATACACATTGACGAATTCACACGGAAATTGCGTCGCCATGAAATACTATGGGTTCTATGACTTCTACTTCTAAATCGTCTAACGTTTCTATGGAAACGACTGGCTATTCTTTTGCGATACGAGTATCTCCCTCTCGATGCACTAATCCTTCTTTACTGCATCCCTCACTCCCACTCATTGACGAATTCACACGGACATTGCGTCGCCATGAAATACTATGGGTTCTATGACTTCTCTTTCTAAATCGAGTATCGTTTCCATGGAAACGACTGGCTTTTCTTTTGCGATACGAGTATCTCCCTCTCGATGCACTAATCCTTCTTTACTGCATCCCTCACTCCCACTCATTGACCAATTCACACGGAAATTGCGTCGCTATGAAATACTATGGGTTCTATGACTTCTCCTTCTAAATCGAGTATCGTTTCTATGGAAACGACTGGCTTTTCTTTTGCGATACGAGTATCTCCCTCTCGATGCACTAATCCTTCTTTACTGCATCCCTCACTCCCACTCATTGACGAATTCACACGGAAATTGCGTCGCCATGAAATACTATGGGTTCTATGACTTCTCCTTCTAAATCGAGTAACGTTTCTATGGAAACGACAGGATTTTCTTTTGGGATACGACAATCACATTTCCGATCCACTAATCCGTCTTTACTGCATACCTCACTAATACACATTGACGAATTCACACGGAAATTGCGTCGCCATGAAATACTATGGGTTCTATGACTTCTCCTTCTAAATCGAGTAACGTTTCTATGGAAACGACTGGCTTTTCTTTTGGGATACGACAATCACATTTGCGATCCACTAATCCGTCTTTACTGCATCCCTCACTAATACACATTGACGATTTCACACGGAAATTGCGTCGCCATGAAAAACTATGGGTTCTATGACTTCTCCTTCTAAATCGAGTAACGTTTCTATGGAAACGACTGGCTATTCTTTTGCGATACGAGTATCTCCCTCTTGATGCACTAATCCTTCTTTACTGCATCCCTCACTCCCACTCATTGACGAATTCACACGGAAATTGCGTCGCCATGAAATACTATGGGTTCTATGACTTCTCTTTCTAAATCGAGTAACGTTTCTATGGAAACGACAGGATTTTCTTTTGGGATACGACAATCACAATTCCGATCCACTAATCCGTCTTTACTGCATCCCTCACTAATACACATTGACGAATTCACACGGAAATTGCGTCGCCATGAAATACTATAGGTTCTATGACTTCTCCTTCTAAATCGTGTAACGTTTCTATGCAAACGACAGGATTTTCTTTTGGGATACGACAATCACATTTCCGATCCACTAATCCGTCTTTACTGCATCCCTCACTAATACACATTGACGAATTCACACGGAAATTGCGTCGCCATGAAATACTATGGGTTCTACGACTTCTCCTTCTAAATCGAGTAACGTTTCTATGGAAACGACTGGCTTTTCTTTTGCGATTCGAGTATCTCCCTCTCGATGCACTAATCCTTCTTTACTGCATCACTCACTCCCACTCATTGACGAATTCACTCGGAAATTGCGTCGCCATGAAATACTATGGGTTCTATGACTTCTCCTTCTAAATCGAGTAACGTTTCTATGGAAACGACAGGATTTTCTTTTGGGATACGACTATCACATTTCCGATCCACTAATCCGTCTTTACTGCATCCCTCACTAATACACATTGACGAATTCACACGGAAATAGCGTCGCCATGAAATACTATGGGTTCTATGACTTCTCCTTCTAAATCGAGTATCGTTTCTATGGAAACGACTGGCTTTTCTTTTGCGATACGAGTATCTCCCTCTCGATGCACTAATCCTTCTTTACTGCATCCCTCACTCCCACTCATTGACGAATTCACACGGACATTGCGTCGCTATGAAATACTATGGTTTCTATGACTTCTCCTTCTAAATCGAGTAACATTTCTATGGAAACGACTGGCTTTTCTTTTGCGATACGAGTATCTCCCTCTCGATGCACTAATCCTTCTTTTCTGCATCCCTCACTCCCACTCATTGACGAATTCACACGGAAATTGCGTCGCCATGAAATACTATGGGTTCTATGACTTCTCCTTCTAAATCGAGTATCGTTTCTATGGAAACGACTGGCTTTTCTTTTGCGATACGAGTATCTCCCTCTCGATGCACTAATCCTTCTTTACTGCATCCCTCACTCACACTCATTGACGAATTCACACGGAAATTGCGTCGCCATGAAATACTATGGGTTCTATGACTTCTCGTTCTAAATCGAGTAACGTTTCTATGGAAACGACAGGATTTTCTTTTGGGATACGACAATCACATTTCCGATCCACTAATCCGTCTTTACTGCATCCCTCACTAATACACATTGACGAATTCACACGGAAATTGCGTCGCCAAGAAATACTATGGGTTCTATGACTTCTCCTTCTAAATCGAGTATCGTTTCTATGGAAACGACTGGCTTTTCTTTTGCGATACGACAATCACATTTCCGATCCACTGATCCGTCTTTACTGCATCCCTCACTAATACACATTGACGAATTCATACGGAAATTGCGTCGCTATGAAATACTATGGGTTCTATGACTTCTCCTTCTAAATCGAGTATCGTTTCTATGGAAACGACTAGCTTTTCTTTTGCGATACGAGTATCTCCCTCTCGATGCACTAATCCTTCTTTACTGCATCCCTCACTCCCACTCATTGACGAATTCATACGGGCATATCGTCGCCATGAAATACTATGGGTTCTAAGACTTCTCCTTCTAAATCGAGTAACGTTTCTATGGAAACGACTGGCTTTTCTTTTGCGATACGACAATCACATTTCCAATCCACTAATCCGTCTCTACTGCATCCCTCACTAATACACATTGACGAATTCACACGGAAATTGCGTCGCCAAGAAATACTATGGGTTCTATGACTTCTCCTTCTAAATCGAGTACCGTTTCTATGGAAACGACTGGCTTTTCTTTTGCGATACGACAATCACATTTCCGATCCACTATTCCGTCTTTACTGCATCCCTCACTAATACATATTGACGAATTCATACGGAAATTGCGTCGTTATGAAATACTATGGGTTCTATGACTTCTCCTTCTAAATCGAGTATCGTTTCCATGGAAACGACTGGCTTTTCTTTTGCGATACGAGTATCTCCCTCTCGATGCACTAATCCTTCTTTACTGCATCCCTCACTCCCACTCATTGACCAATTCACACGGAAATTGCGTCGCTATGAAATACTATGGGTTCTATGACTTCTCCTTCTAAATCGAGTATCGTTTCTATGGAAACGACTGGCTTTTCTTTTGCGATACGAGTATCTCCCTCTCGATGCACTAATCCTTCTTTACTGTATCCCTCACTCCCACTCATTGACGAATTCACACGGAAATTGCGTTGCCATGAAATACTATGGGTTCTATGACTTCTCCTTCTAAATCGAGTAACGTTTCTATGGAAACGACAGGATTTTCTTTTGGGATACGACAATCACATTTCCGATCCACTAATCCGTCTTTACTGCATCCCTCACTAATACACATTGACGAATTCACACGGAAATTGCGTCGCCATGAAATACTATGGGTTCTATGACTTCTCCTTCTAAATCGAGTAACGTTTCTATGGAAACGACTGGCTTTTCTTTTGGGATACGACAATCACATTTGCGATCCACTAATCCGTCTTTACTGCATCGCTCACTAATACACATTGACGAATTCACACGGAAATTGCGTCGCCATGAAATACTATGGGTTCTATGACTTCTCCTTCTAAATCGAGTAACATTTCTATGGAAACGACTGGCTTTTCTTTTGCGATACGAGTATCTCCCTCTCGATGCACTAATCCTTCTTTACTGCATCCCTCACTCCCACTCATTGACGAATTCACACGGAAATTGCGTCGCCATGAAATACTATGGGTTCTATGACTTCTCCTTCTAAATCGAGTAACGTTTCTATGGAAACGACAGGATTTTCTTTTGGCATACGACAATCACATTTCCGATCCACTAATCCGTCTTTACTGCATCCCTCACTAATACACATTGACGAATTCACACGGAAATTGCGTCGCCATGAAATACTATGGGTTCAATGACTTCTCCTTCTAAGTCGAGTATCGTTTCTATGGAAACGACTGGCTTTTCTTTTGCGATACGACTATCTCCCTCTCGATGCACTAATCCTTCTTTACTGCATCCCTCACTCCCACTCATTGACGAATTCACACGGAAATTGCGTCGCTATGAAATACTATGGGTTCTATGACTTCTCCTTCTAAATCGAGTAACATTTCTATGGAAACGACTGGCTTTTCTTTTGCGATACGAGTATCTCCCTCTCGATGCACTAATCCTTCTTTACTGCATCCCTCACTCCCACTCATTGACGAATTCACACGGAAATTGCGTCGCCATGAAATACTATGGGTTCTATGACTTCTCCTTCTAAATCGAGTATCGTTTCTATGGAAACGACAGGCTTTTCTTTTGCGATACGAGTATCTCCCTCTCGATGCACTAATCCTTCTTTACTGCATCCCTCACTCACACTCATTGACGAATTCACACGGAAATTGCGTCGCCATGAAATACTATGGGTTCTATGACTTCTCCTTCTAAACCGAGTATCGTTTCTATGGAAACGACTGGCTTTTCTTTTGCGATACGAGTATCTCCCTCTCGATGCACTAATCCTTCTTTACTGCATCCCTCACTCCCACTCATTGACGAATTCACACGGAAATTGCGTCGCCATGAAATACTATGGGTTCTATGACTTCTCCTTCTAAATCGAGTAATGTTTCTATGGAAACGACAGGATTTTATTTAGGGATACGACAATCTCATTTCCGATCCACTAATTATTCATTACTGCATCCCTCACTCCCACTCATTGACGAATTCACACGGAAATTGCGTCGCCATGAAATACTATGGGTTCTATGACTTCTCCTTCTAAATCGAGTAATGTTTCTATGGAAACGACAGGATTTTATTTAGGGATACGACAATCTCATTTCCGATCCACTAATTATTCATTACTGCATCCCTCACTCCCACTCATTGACGAATTCACACGGAAATTGCGTCGCCATGAAATACTATGGGTTCTATGACTTCTCCTTCTAAACCGAGTATCGTTTCTATGGAAACGACTGGCTTTTCTTTTGCGATACGAGTATCTCCCTCTCGATGCACTAATCCTTCTTTACTGCATCCCTCACTCCCACTCATTGACGAATTCACACGGAAATTGCGTCGCCATGAAATACTATGGGTTCTATGACTTCTCCTTCTAAATCGAGTAACGTTTCTATGGAAACGACAGGATTTTCTTTTGGGATACGACAATCACAATTCCGATCCACTAATCCGTCTTTACTGCATCCCTAACTAATACACATTGACGAATTCACACGGAAATTGCGTCGCCATGAAATACTATAGGTTCTATGACTTCTCCTTCTAAATCGAGTGACGTTTCTATGCAAACGACAGGATTTTCTTTTGGGATACGACAATCACATTTCCGATCCACTAATCCGTCTTTACTGCATCCCTCACTAATACACATTGACGAATTCACACGGAAATTGCGTCGCCATGAAATACTATGGGTTCTATGACTTCTCCTTCTAAATCGAGTAACGTTTCTATGGAAACGACTGGCTTTTCTTTTGCGATACGAGTATCTCCCTCTCGATGCACTAATCCTTCTTTACTGCATCCCTCACTCCCACTCATTGACGAATTCACTCGGAAATTGCGTCGCCATGAAATACTATGGGTTCTATGACTTCTCCTTCTAAATCGAGTATCGTTTCTATGAAAACGACAGGATTTTCTTTTGGGATACGACTATCACATTTCCGATCCACTAATCCGTCTTTACTGCATCCCTCACTAATCCACATTGACGAATTCACACGGAAATAGCGTCGCCATGAAATACTATGGGTTCTATGACTTCTCTTTCTAAATCGAGTATCGTTTCTATGGAAACGACTGGCTTTTCTTTTGCGATACGAGTGCCTCTCTCGATGCACTAATCCTTCTTTACTGCATCCCTCACTCCCACTCATTGACGAATTCACACGGACATTGTGTCGCTATGAAATACTATGGGTTCTATGACTTCTCCTTCTAAATCGAGTAACATTTCTATGGAAACGACTGGCTTTTCTTTTGCGATACGAGTATCTCCCTCTCGATGCATTAATCCTTCTTTACTGCATCCCTCACTCACACTCATTGACGAATTCACACGGAAATTGCGTCGCCATGAAATACTATTTGTTCTATGACTTCTCGTTCTAAATCGAGTAACGTTTCTATGGAAACGACAGGATTTTCTTTTGGGATACGACAATCACATTTCCGATCCACTAATCCGTCTTTACTGCATCCCTCACTAATACACATTGACGAATTCACACGGAAATTGCGTCGCCAAGAAATACTATGGGTTCTATGACTTCTCCTTCTAAATCGAGTATCGTTTCTATGGAAACGACTGGCTTTTCTTTTGCGATACGACAATCACATTTCCGATCCACTAATCCGTCTTTACTGCATCCCTCACTAATACACATTGACGAATTCATACGGAAATTGCGTCGCTATGAAATACTATGGGTTCTATGACTTCTCCTTCTAAATCGAGTATCGTTTCTATGGAAACGACTGGCTTTTCTTTTGCGATACGAGTATCTCCCTCTCGATGCACTAATCCTTCTTTACTGCATCAATCACTCCCACTCATTGACGAATTCACACGAAAATTGCGTCGCTATGAAATACTATGGGTTCTATGACTTCTCCTTCTAAATCGAGTATCGTTTCTATGGAAACGACTGGCTTTTCTTTTGCGATACGAGTATCTCCCTCTCGATGCACTAATCCTTCTTTACTGCATCCCTCACTCCCACTCATTGACGAATTCACACGGAAATTGCGTCGCCATGAAATACTATGGGTTCTATGACTTCTCCTTCTAAATCGAGTAACGTTTCTATGGAAACAACAGGATTTTCTTTTGGGATACGACAATCACATTTCCGATCCACCAATCCGTCTTTACTGCATCCCTCACTAATACACATTGACGAATTCATACGGAAATTGCGTCGCTATGAAATACTATGGGTTCTATGACTTCTCCTTCTAAATCGAGTATCGTTTCTATGGAATCGACTGGCTTTTCTTTTGCGATACGACAATCACATTTCCGACCCACTAATCCGTCTTTACTGCATCCCTCACTAATACGTATTGACGAATTCACACGAAAATTGCGTCGCCATGAAATACTATGGGTTCTATGACTTCTCCTTCTAAATCGAGTATCGTTTCTATGGAAACGACTGGCTTTTCTTTTGCGATACGAGTATCTCCCTCTCGATGCACTAATCCTTCTTTACTGCATCCCTCACTCCCACTCATTGACGAATTCACACGGAAATTGCGTCGCTATGAAATACTATGGGTTCTATGACTTCTCCTTCTAAATCGAGTATCGTTTCTATGGAAACGATTGGCTTTTCTTTTGCGATACGAGTATCTCCCTCTCGATTCACTAATCCTTCTTTACTGCATCCCTCACTCCCACTCATTGACGAATTCACACGGGCATTGCGTCGCCATGAAATACTATGGGTTCTAAGACTTCTCCTTCTAAATCGAGTAACGTTTCTATGGAAACGACTGGCTTTTCTTTTGCGATACGACAATCACATTTCCGATCCACTAATCCGTCTCTACTGCATCCATCACTAATACACATTGACGAATTCACACGGAAATTGCGTCGCCAAGAAATACTATGGGTTCTATGACTTCTCCTTCTAAATCGAGTACCGTTTCTATGGAAACGACTGGCTTTTCTTTTGCGATAAGACAATCACATTTCCGATCCACTATTCCGTCTTTACTGCATCCATCACTAATACACATTGACGAATTCATACGGAAATTGCGTCGCTATGAAATACTATGGGTTCTATGACTTCTCCTTCTAAATCGAGTATCGTTTCCATGGAAACGACTGGCTTTTCTTTTGCGATACGAGTATCTCCCTCTCGATGCACTAATCCTTCTTTACTGCATCCCTCACTCCCACTCATTGACCAATTCACACGGAAATTGCGTCGCTATGAAATACTATGGGTTCTATGACTTCTCCTTCTAAATCGAGTATCGTTTCTATGGAAACGACTGGCTTTTCTTTTGCGATACGAGTATCTCCCTCTCGATGCACTAATCCTTCTTTACTGCATCCCTCACTCCCACTCATTGACGAATTCACACGGAAATTGCGTCGCCATGAAATACTATGGGTTCTATGACTTCTCCTTCTAAATCGAGTAACGTTTCTATGGAAACGACTGGCTTTTCTTTTGGGATACGACAATCACATTTGCGATCCACTAATCCGTCTTTACTGCATCCCTCACTAATACACATTGACGAATTCACACGGAAGTTGCGTCGCCATGAAATACTATGGGTTCTATGACTTCTCCTTCTAAATCGAGTAACGTTTCTATGGAAACGACTGGCTTTTCTTTTGCGATACGAGTATCTCCCTCTCGATGCACTAATCCTTCTTTACTGCATCCCTCACTCCTACTCATTGACGAATTCACACGGAAATTGCGTCGCCATGAAATACTATGTGTTCTATGACTTTACCTTCTAAATCGAGTAACGTTTCTATGGAAACGACAGGATTTTCTTTTGGGATACGACAATCACATTTCCGATCCACTAATCCGTCTTTACTGCATCCCTCACTAATACACATTGACGAATTCACACGGAAATTGCGTCGCCATGAAATACTATGGGTTCTATGACTTCTCCTTCTAAATCGAGTATCGTTTCTATGGAAACGACTGGCTTTTCTTTTGCGATACGAGTATCTCCCTCTCGATGCACTAATCCTTCTTTACCGCATCCATCACTCCCACTCATTGACGAATTCACACGGAAATTGCGTCGCTATGAAATACTATGGGTTCTATGACTTCTCCTTCTAAATCGAGTAACATTTCTATGGAAACGACTGGCTTTTCTTTTGCGATACGAGTATCTCCCTCTCGATGCACTAATCCTTCTTTACTGCATCCCTCACTCCCACTCATTGACGAATTCACACGGAAATTGCGTCGCCATGAAATACTATGGGTTCTATGACTTCTCCTTCTAAATCGAGTATCGTTTCTATGGAAACGACTGGCTTTTCTTTTGCGATACGAGTATCTCCCTCTCGATGCACTAATCCTTCTTTACTGCATCCCTCACTCACACTCATTGACGAATTCACACGGAAATTGCGTCGCCATGAAATACTATGGGTTCTATGACTTCTCCTTCTAAATCGAGTAACGTTTCTATGGAAACGACAGGATTTTCTTTTGGGATACGACAATCATATTTCCGATCCACTAATCCGACTTTACTGCATCCCTCACTAATACACATTGACGAATTCATACGGAAATTGCGTCGCTATGAAATAATATGGGTTCTATGACTTCTCCTTCTAAATCGAGTAACGTATCTATGGAAACGACAGGATTTTCTTTTGGGATACGACAATCACATTTCCGATCCTCTAATCCGTCTTTACTGCATCCCTCACTAATACACATTGAGGAATTCACACGGAAATTGCGTCGCCATGAAATACTATGGGTTCTATGACTTCTCCTTCTAAATCGAGTATCGTTTCTATGGAAACGACTGGCTTTTCTTTTGCGATACGAGTATCTCCCTCTCGATGCACTAATCCTTCTTTACTGCATCCCTCACTCCCACTCATTGACGAATTCACACGGAAATTGCGTCGCCATGAAATACTATGTGTTCTATGACTCCTCCTTCTAAATCGAGTATCGTTTCTATGGAAACGACTGGCTTTTCTTTTGCGAGTCGACAATCACTTTTCCGATCCACTAATCCGTCTTTACTGCATCCCTCACTAATACACATTGACGAATTCACACGGAAATTGCGTCGCCATGAAATACTATGGGTTCTATGACTTCTCCTTCTAAATCGAGTATCGTTTCTATGGAAACGACTGGCTTTTCTTTTGCGGAACGACAATCACATTTCCGATCCACTAATCCGTCTTTACTGCTTCCCTCACTAATACACATTGACGAATTCATAGGGAAATTGCGTCGCTATGAAATACTATGGGTTCTATGACTTCTCCTTCTAAATCGAGTATCGTTTCTATGGAAACGACAGGATTTTCTTTTGCGATACGAGTATCTCCCTCGCGATGCTCTAATCCATCTTTACTGCATCCCTCACTCCCACTCATTGACGAATTCACACGGAAATTGCGTCGCCATGAAATACTATGGGGTCTATGACTTCTCCTTCTAAATCGAGTATCGTTTCTATGGAAACGACTGGCTTTTCTTTTGCGATACGAGTATCTCCCTCTCGATGCACTAATCCTTCTTTACTGCATCCCTCACTCACACTCATTGACGAATTCACAAGGAAATTGCGTCGCCATGAAATACTATGGGTTCTATGACTTCTCCTTCTAAATCGAGTAACGTTTCTATGGAAACGACAGGATTTTCTTTTGGGATACGACAATCACATTTCCGATCCACTAATCCGTCTTTACTGCATCCCTCACTAATACACATTGACGAATTCATACGGAAATTGCGTCGCCATGAAATACTATGGGTTCTATGACTTCTCCTTCTAAATCGAGTAACGTTTCTATGGAAACGACAGGATTTTCTTTTGGGATACGACAATCACATTTCCGATCCACTAATCCGTCTTTACTGCATCCCTCACTAATACACATTGACGAATTCACACGGAAATTGAGTCGCCATGAAATACTATGGGTTCTATGACTTCTCCTTCTAAATCGAGTATCGTTTCTATGGAAACGACTGGCTTTTCTTTTGCGATACGAGTATCTCCCTCTCGATGCACTAATCCTTCTTTACTGCATCCCTCACTCCCACTCATTGACGAATTCACACGGAAATTGCGTCGCCATGAAATACTATGGGTTCTATGACTCCTCCTTCTAAATCGAGTATCGTTTCTATGGAAACGACTGGCTTTTCTTTTGCGATACGACAATCACATTTCCGATCCACTAATCCGTCTTTACTGCATCCCTCACTAATACACATTGACGAATTCACACGGAAATTGCGTCGCCATGAAATACTATGGGTTCTATGACTTCTCCTTCTAAATCGAGTATCGTTTCTATGGAAACGACTGGCTTGTCTTTTGCGGTACGACAATCACATTTCCGATCCACTAATCCGTCTTTACTGCATCCCTCACTAATACACATTGACGAATTCATAGGGAAATTGCGTCGCTATGAAATACTATGGGTTCTATGACTTGTCCTTCTAAATCGAGTATCGTTTCTATGGAAACGACAGGATTTTCTTTTGCGATACGAGTATCTCCCTCGCGATGCTCTAATCCTTCTTTACTGCATCCCTCACTCCCACTCATTGACGAATTCACACGGAAATTGCGTCGCCATGAAATACTATGGGTTCTATGACTTCTCCTTCTAAATCGAGTAATGTTTCTATGGAAACGACAGGATTTTATTTAGGGATACGACAATCTCATTTCCGATCCACTAATCCTTCACTACTGCATCCCTCACTCCCACTCATGGACGAATTCACACGGAAATTGCGTCGCCATGAAATACTATGGGTTCTATGACTTCTCCTTCTAAATCGAGTATCGTTTCTATGGAAACGACTGGCTTTTCCTTTGCGATACGACAATCACATTTCCGATCCACTTATCCGTCTTTACTGCATCCCTCACTAATACACATTGACGAATTCACACGGAAATTGCGTCGCCATGAAATACCATGGGTTCTATGACTTCTCCTTCTAAATCGAGTATCGTTTCAATGGAAACGACAGGATTTTCTTTTGCGATACGACAATCACATTTCCGATCCACTAATCCGTCTTTACTGCATCCCTCACTAATACACATTGACGAATTAATACGGAAATTGCGTCGCTATGAAATACTATGGGTTCTGTGACTTCTCCTTCTAAATCGAGTATCGTTTCTACGGAAACGACTGGCTTTTCTTTTGCGATACGAGTATCTCCCTCTCGATGCACTAATCCTTCTTTACTGCATCCCTCACTCCCACTCATTGACGAATTCACTCGGAAATTGCGTCGAAATAAAATACTATGGGTTCTATGTCTTCTCCTTCTAAATCGAGTATCGTTTCTATGGAAACGACAGGATTTTCTTTTGCGATACGACAATCACATTTCCGATCCACTAATCCGTCTTTACTGCATCCCTCACTAATACACATTGACGAATTCACACGGAAATTGCGTCGCCATGAAATACTATGGGTTCTATGACTTCTCCTTCTAAATCGAGTATCGTTTCTATGGAAACGAGTGGCTTTTCTTTTGCGATACGACAATCACATTTCCGATCCACTAATCCGTCTCTACTGCATCCATCACTAATACACATTGACGAATTCACACGGAAATTGCGTCGCCAAGAAATACTATGGGTTCTATGACTTCTCCTTCTAAATCGAGTACCGTTTCTATGGAAACGACTGGCTTTTCTTTTGCGATAAGACAATCACATTTCCGATCCACTATTCCGTCTTTACTGCATCCCTCACTAATACACATTGACGAATTCATACGGAAATTGCGTCGCTATGAAATACTATGGGTTCTATGACTTCTCCTTCTAAATCGAGTATCGTTTCCATGGAAACGACTGGCTTTTCTTTTGCGATACGAGTATCTCCCTCTCGATGCACTAATCCTTCTTTACTGCATCCCTCACTCCCACTCATTGACCAATTCACACGGAAATTGCGTCGCTATGAAATACTATGGGTTCTATGACTTCTCCTTCTAAATCGAGTATCGTTTCTATGGAAACGACTGGCTTTTCTTTTGCGATACGAGTATCTCCCTCTCGATGCACTAATCCTTCTTTACTGCATCCCTCACTCCCACTCATTGACGAATTCACACGGAAATTGCGTCGCCATGAAATACTATGGGTTCCATGACTTCTCCTTCTAAATCGAGTAACGTTTCTATGGAAACGACTGGCTTTTCTTTTGGGATACGACAATCACATTTGCGATCCACTAATCCGTCTTTACTGCATCCCTCACTAATACACATTGACGAATTCACACGGAAGTTGCGTCGCCATGAAATACTATGGGTTCTATGACTTCTCCTTCTAAATCGAGTAACGTTTCTATGGAAACGACTGGCTTTTCTTTTGCGATACGAGTATCTCCCTCTCGATGCACTAATCCTTCTTTACTGCATCCCTCACTCCTACTCATTGACGAATTCACACGGAAATTGCGTCGCCATGAAATACTATGTGTTCTATGACTTTACCTTCTAAATCGAGTAACGTTTCTATGGAAACGACAGGATTTTCTTTTGGGATACGACAATCACATTTCCGATCCACTAATCCGTCTTTACTGCATCCCTCACTAATACACATTGACGAATTCACACGGAAATTGCGTCGCCATGAAATACTATGGGTTCTATGACTTCTCCTTCTAAATCGAGTATCGTTTCTATGGAAACGACTGGCTTTTCTTTTGCGATACGAGTATCTCCCTCTCGATGCACTAATCCTTCTTTACCGCATCCATCACTCCCACTCATTGACGAATTCACACGGAAATTGCGTCGCTATGAAATACTATGGGTTCTATGACTTCTCCTTCTAAATCGAGTAACATTTCTATGGAAACGACTGGCTTTTCTTTTGCGATACGAGTATCTCCCTCTCGATGCACTAATCCTTCTTTACTGCATCCCTCACTCCCACTCATTGACGAATTCACACGGAAATTGCGTCGCCATGAAATACTATGGGTTCTATGACTTCTCCTTCTAAATCGAGTATCGTTTCTATGGAAACGACTGGCTTTTCTTTTGCGATACGAGTATCTCCCTCTCGATGCACTAATCCTTCTTTACTGCATCCCTCACTCACACTCATTGACGAATTCACACGGAAATTGCGTCGCCATGAAATACTATGGGTTCTATGACTTCTCCTTCTAAATCGAGTAACGTTTCTATGGAAACGACAGGATTTTCTTTTGGGATACGACAATCATATTTCCGATCCACTAATCCGACTTTACTGCATCCCTCACTAATACACATTGACGAATTCATACGGAAATTGCGTCGCTATGAAATAATATGGGTTCTATGACTTCTCCTTCTAAATCGAGTAACGTATCTATGGAAACGACAGGATTTTCTTTTGGGATACGACAATCACATTTCCGATCCTCTAATCCGTCTTTACTGCATCCCTCACTAATACACATTGACGAATTCACACGGAAATTGCGTCGCCATGAAATACTATGGGTTCTATGACTTCTCCTTCTAAATCGAGTATCGTTTCTATGGAAACGACTGGCTTTTCTTTTGCGATACGAGTATCTCCCTCTCGATGCACTAATCCTTCTTTACTGCATCCCTCACTCCCACTCATTGACGAATTCACACGGAAATTGCGTCGCCATGAAATACTATGTGTTCTATGACTCCTCCTTCTAAATCGAGTATCGTTTCTATGGAAACGACTGGCTTTTCTTTTGCGAGTCGACAATCACTTTTCCGATCCACTAATCCGTCTTTACTGCATCCCTCACTAATACACATTGACGAATTCACACGGAAATTGCGTCGCCATGAAATACTATGGGTTCTATGACTTCTCCTTCTAAATCGAGTATCGTTTCTATGGAAACGACTGGCTTTTCTTTTGCGGAACGACAATCACATTTCCGATCCACTAATCCGTCTTTACTGCTTCCCTCACTAATACACATTGACGAATTCATAGGGAAATTGCGTCGCTATGAAATACTATGGGTTCTATGACTTCTCCTTCTAAATCGAGTATCGTTTCTATGGAAACGACAGGATTTTCTTTTGCGATACGAGTATCTCCCTCGCGATGCTCTAATCCATCTTTACTGCATCCCTCACTCCCACTCATTGACGAATTCACACGGAAATTGCGTCGCCATGAAATACTATGGGGTCTATGACTTCTCCTTCTAAATCGAGTATCGTTTCTATGGAAACGACTGGCTTTTCTTTTGCGATACGAGTATCTCCCTCTCGATGCACTAATCCTTCTTTACTGCATCCCTCACTCACACTCATTGACGAATTCACAAGGAAATTGCGTCGCCATGAAATACTATGGGTTCTATGACTTCTCCTTCTAAATCGAGTAACGTTTCTATGGAAACGACAGGATTTTCTTTTGGGATACGACAATCACATTTCCGATCCACTAATCCGTCTTTACTGCATCCCTCACTAATACACATTGACGAATTCATACGGAAATTGCGTCGCCATAAAATACTATGGGTTCTATGACTTCTCCTTCTAAATCGAGTAACGTTTCTATGGAAACGACAGGATTTTCTTTTGGGATACGACAATCACATTTCCGATCCACTAATCCGTCTTTACTGCATCCCTCACTAATACACATTGACGAATTCACACGGAAATTGAGTCGCCATGAAATACTATGGGTTCTATGACTTCTCCTTCTAAATCGAGTATCGTTTCTATGGAAACGACTGGCTTTTCTTTTGCGATACGAGTATCTCCCTCTCGATGCACTAATCCTTCTTTACTGCATCCCTCACTCCCACTCATTGACGAATTCACACGGAAATTGCGTCGCCATGAAATACTATGGGTTCTATGACTCCTCCTTCTAAATCGAGTATCGTTTCTATGGAAACGACTGGCTTTTCTTTTGCGATACGACAATCACATTTCCGATCCACTAATCCGTCTTTACTGCATCCCTCACTAATACACATTGACGAATTCACACGGAAATTGCGTCGCCATGAAATACTATGGGTTCTATGACTTCTCCTTCTAAATCGAGTATCGTTTCTATGGAAACGACTGGCTTGTCTTTTGCGGTACGACAATCACATTTCCGATCCACTAATCCGTCTTTACTGCATCCCTCACTAATACACATTGACGAATTCATAGGGAAATTGCGTCGCTATGAAATACTATGGGTTCTATGACTTGTCCTTCTAAATCGAGTATCGTTTCTATGGAAACGACAGGATTTTCTTTTGCGATACGAGTATCTCCCTCGCGATGCTCTAATCCTTCTTTACTGCATCCCTCACTCCCACTCATTGACGAATTCACACGGAAATTGCGTCGCCATGAAATACTATGGGTTCTATGACTTCTCCTTCTAAATCGAGTAATGTTTCTATGGAAACGACAGGATTTTATTTAGGGATACGACAATCTCATTTCCGATCCACTAATCCTTCACTACTGCATCCCTCACTCCCACTCATGGACGAATTCACACGGAAATTGCGTCGCCATGAAATACTATGGGTTCTATGACTTCTCCTTCTAAATCGAGTATCGTTTCTATGGAAACGACTGGCTTTTCCTTTGCGATACGACAATCACATTTCCGATCCACTTATCCGTCTTTACTGCATCCCTCACTAATACACATTGACGAATTCACACGGAAATTGCGTCGCCATGAAATACCATGGGTTCTATGACTTCTCCTTCTAAATCGAGTATCGTTTCAATGGAAACGACAGGATTTTCTTTTGCGATACGACAATCACATTTCCGATCCACTAATCCGTCTTTACTGCATCCCTCACTAATACACATTAACGAATTAATACGGAAATTGCGTCGCTATGAAATACTATGGGTTCTGTGACTTCTCCTTCTAAATCGAGTATCGTTTCTACGGAAACGACTGGCTTTTCTTTTGCGATACGAGTATCTCCCTCTCGATGCACTAATCCTTCTTTACTGCATCCCTCACTCCCACTCATTGACGAATTCACTCGGAAATTGCGTCGAAATAAAATACTATGGGTTCTATGTCTTCTCCTTCTAAATCGAGTATCGTTTCTATGGAAACGACAGGATTTTCTTTTGCGATACGACAATCACATTTCCGATCCACTAATCCGTCTTTACTGCATCCCTCACTAATACACATTGACGAATTCACACGGAAATTGCGTCGCCATGAAATACTATGGGTTCTATGATTTCTCCTTCTAAATCGAGTAACGTTTCTATGGAAACGACAGGATTTTCTTTTGGGATACGACAATAACATTTCCGATCCACTAATCCGTCTTTTCTGCTTCCCTCACTAATACACATTGACGAATTCATACGGAAATTGCGTCGCTATGAAATACTATGGGTTCTATGACTTCTCCTTCTAAATCGAGTATCGTTTCTATGGAAACGAGTGGCTTTTCTTTTGCGATACGACAATCACATTTCCGATCCACTAATCCGTCTTTACTGCATCCCTCACTAATACACATTGACGAATTCATACGGAAATTGCGTCGCTATGAAATACTATGGGTTCTATGACTTCTCCTTCTAAATCGAGTATCGTTTCTATGGAAACGACTGGCTTTTCTTTTGCGATACGAGTATCTCCCTCTCGATGCACTAATCCTTCTTTACTGCATCCCTCACTCCCACTCATTGACGAATTCACACGGAAATTGCGTCGCTATGAAATACTATGGGTTCATTGACTTCTCCTTCTAAATCGAGTATCGTTTCTATGGAAACGACTGGCTTTTCTTTTGCGATACGAGTATCTCCCGCTCGATGCACTAATCCTTCTTTACTGCATCCCTCACTCCCACTCATTGACGAATTCACACGGAAATTGCGTCGCCATGAAATACTATGGGTTCTATGACTTCTCCTTCTAAATCGAGTAACTTTTCTGTGGAAACGACAGGATTTTCTTTTGGGATACGACAATCACATTTCCGATCCACCAATCCGTCTTTACTGCATCCCTCACTAATACACATTGACGAATTCATACGGAAATTGCGTCGCTATGAAATACTATGGGTTCTATGACTTCTCCTTCTAAATCGAGTATCGTTTCTACGGAAACGACTGGCTTTTCTTTTGCGATACGACAATCACATTTCCGATCCACTAATCCGTCTTTACTGCATCCCTCACTAATACACATTGACGAATTCATACGGAAATTGCGTCGCCATGAAATACTATGGGTTCTATGACTTCTCCTTCTAAATCGAATAACGTTTCTATGGAAACGACAGGATTTTCTTTTGGGATACGACAATCACATTTCCGATCCACTAATCCGTCTTTACTGCATCCCTCACTAATACACATTGACGAATTCACACGGAAATTGCGTCGCCATGAAATACTATGGGTTCTATGACTTCTCCTTCTAAATCGAGTATCGTTTCTATGGAAACGACTGGCTTTTCTTTTGCGATACGAGTATCTCCCTCTCGATGCACTAATCCTTCTTTACTGCATCCCTCACTCCCACTCATTGACGAATTCACACGGAAATTGCGTCGCCATGAAATACTATGGGTTCTATGACTCCTCCTTCTAAATCGAGTATCGTTTCTATGGAAACGACTGGCTTTTCTTTTGCGATACGACAATCACATTTCCGATCCACTAATCCGTCTTTACTGCATCCCTCACTAATACACATTGACGAATTCACACGGAAATTGCGTCGCCATGAAATACTATGGGTTCTATGATTTCTCCTTCTAAATCGAGTATCGTTTCTATGGAAACGACTGGCTTTTCTTTTGCGGTACGACAATCACATTTCCGATCCACTAATCCGTCTTTACTGCATCCCTCACTAATACACATTGACGAATTCATAGGGAAATTGCGTCGCTATGAAATACTATGGGTTCTAAGACTTCTCCTTCTAAATCGAGTATCGTTTCTATGGAAACGACAGGATTTTCTTTTGCGATACGAGTATCTCCCTCGCGATGCTCTAATCCTTCTTTACTGCATCCCTCACTCCCACTCATTGACGAATTCACACGGAAATTGCGTCGCCATGAAATACTATGGGTTCTATGACTTCTCCTTCTAAATCGAGTAATGTTTCTATGGAAACGACAGATTTTATTTAGGGATACGACAATCTCATTTCCGATCCACTAATCCTTCACTACTGCATCCCTCACTCCCACTCATGGACGAATTCACACGGAAATTGCGTCGCCATGAAATACTATGGGTTCTATGACTTCTCCTTCTAAATCGAGTATCGTTTCTATGGAAACGACTGGCTTTTCCTTTGCGATACGACAAACACATTTCCGATCCATTTATCCGTCTTTACTGCATCCCTCACTAATACACATTGACGAATTCACACGGAAATTGCGTCGCCGTGAAATACCATGGGTTCTATGACTTCTCCTTCTAAATCGAGTATCGTTTCTATGGAAACGACAGGATTTTCTTTTGCGATACGACAATCACATTTCCGATCCACTAATCCGTCTTTACTGCATCCCTCACTAATACACATTGACGAATTCATACGGAAATTGCGTCGCTATGAAATACTATGGGTTCTGTGACTTCTCCTTCTAAATCGAGTATCGTTTCTATGGAAACGACTGGCTTTTCTTTTGCGATACGAGTATCTCCCTCTCGATGCACTAATCTTTCTTTACTGCATCCCTCACTCCCACTCATTGACGAATTCACTCGGAAATTGCGTCGCCATGAAATACTATGGGTTCTATGACTTCTCCTTCTAAATCGAGAATCGTTTCTATGGAAACGACAGGATTTTCTTTTGCGATACGACAATCACATTTCCGATCCACTAATCCGTCTTTACTGCATCCCTCACTAATACACATTGACGAATTCACACGGAAATTGCGTCGCCATGAAATACTATGGGTTCTATGACTTCTCCTTCTAAATCGAGTAACGTTTCTATGGAAACGACAGGATTTTCTTTTGGGATACGACAATAACATTTCCGATCCACTAATCCGTCTTTTCTGCTTCCCTCACTAATACACATTGACGAATTCATACGGAAATTGCGTCGCTATGAAATACTATGGGTTCTATGACTTCTCCTTCTAAATCGAGTATCGTTTCTACGGAAACGAGTGGCTTTTCTTTTGCGATACGACAATCACATTTCCGATCCACTAATCCGTCTTTACTGCATCCCTTACTAATACACATTGACGAATTCATACGGAAATTGCGTCGCTATGAAATACTATGGGTTCTATGACTTCTCCTTCTAAATCGAGTATCGTTTCTATGGAAACGACTGGCTTTTCTTTTGCGATACGAGTATCTCCCTCTCGATGCACTAATCCTTCTTTACTGCATCCCTCACTCCCACTCATTGACGAATTCACACGGAAATTGCGTCGCTATGAAATACTATGGGTTCATTGACTTCACCTTCTAAATCGAGTATCGTTTCTATGGAAACGACTGGCTTTTTCTTTTGCGATACGAGTATCTCCCGCTCGATGCACTAATCCTTCTTTACTGCATCCCTCACTCCCACTCATTGACGAATTCACACGGAAATTGCGTCGCCATGAAAAACTATGGGTTCTATGACTTCTCCTTCTAAATCGAGTAACGTTTCTGTGGAAACGACAGGATTTTCTTTTGGGATACGACAATCACATTTCCGATCCACCAATCCGTCTTTACTGCATCCCTCACTAATACACATTGACGAATTCATACGGAAATTGCGTCGCTATGAAATACTATGTGTTCTATGACTTCTCCTTCTAAATCGAGTATCGTTTCTATGGAAACGACTGGCTTTTCTTTTGCGATACGACAATCACATTTCCGATCCACTAATCCGTCTTTACTGCATCCCTCACTAATACACATTGACGAATTCACACGGAAATTGCGTCGCCATGAAATACTATGGGTTCTATGACTTCTCCTTCTAAATCGAGTATCGTTTCAATGGAAACGACTGGCTTTTCTTTTGCGATACGAGTATCTCCCTCTCGATGCACTAATCCTTCTTTACTGCATCCCTCACTCCCACTCATTGACGAATTCACACGGAAATTGCGTCGCTATGAAATACTATGGGTTCTATGACTTCTCCTTCTAAATCGAGTATCGTTTCTATGGAAAACGACTGGCTTTTCTCTTTGCGATACGAGTATCTCCCTCTCGATTCACTAATCCTTCTTACTGCATCACTCACTCCCACTCATTGACGAATTCAAACGGGCATTGCGTCGCCATGAAATACTATGGGTTCTAAGACTTCTCCTTCTAAATCGAGTAACGTTTCTATGGAAACGACTGGCTTTTTCTTTTGCGATACGACAATCACAAATGCCCGATCCACTAATCCGTCTCTACTGCATCCCTCACTAATACACATTGACGAATTCACACGGAAATTGCGTCGCCAAGAAATTACTATGGGTTCTATGACTTCTCCTTCTAAATCGAGTATCGTTTCTATGGAAACGACTGGCTTTTCTTTTGCGATACGAGTATCTCCCTCTCGATGCACTAATCTTTCTTTACTGCATCCCTCACTCCCACTCATTGACGAATTCACTCGGAAATTGCGTCGCCATGAAATACTATGGGTTCTATGACTTCTCCTTCTAAATCGAGAATCGTTTCTATGGAAACGACAGGATTTTCTTTTGCGATACGACAATCACATTTCCGATCCACTAATCCGTCTTTACTGCATCCCTCACTAATACACATTGACGAATTCACACGGAATTGCGTCGCCATGAAATACTATGGGTTCTATGACTTCTCCTTCTAAATCGAGTAACGTTTCTATGGAAACGACAGGATTTTCTTTTGGGATACGACAATAACATTTCCGATCCACTAATCCGTCTTTTCTGCTTCCCTCACTAATACACATTGACGAATTCATACGGAAATTGGCGTCGCTATGAAATACTATGGGTTCTATGACTTCTCCCTTCTAAATCGAGTATCGTTTCTACGGAAACGAGTGGCTTTTCTTTTGCGATACGACAATCACATTTCCGATCCACTAATCCGTCTTTACTGCATCCCCTTACTAATACACATTGACGAATTCATACGGAATTGCGTCGCTATGAAATACTATGGTTCTATGACTTCTCCTTCTAAATCGAGTATCGTTTCTATGGAAACGACTGGCTTTTCTTTTGCGATACGAGTATCTCCCTCTCGATGCACTAATCCTTCTTTACTGCATCCCTCACTCCCACTCATTGACGAATTCACACGGAAATTGCGTCGCTATGAAATACTATGGGTTCATTGACTTCACCTTCTAAATCGAGTATCGTTTCTATGGAAACGACTGGCTTTTCTTTTGCCGATACGAGTATCTCCCGCTCGATGCACTAATCCTTCTTTACTGCATCCCTCACTCCCACTCATTGACGAATTCACACGGAAATTGCGTCGCCATGAAAAAACTATGGGTTCTATGACTTCTCCTTCTAAATCGAGTAACGTTTCTGTGGAAACGACAGGATTTTCTTTTGGGATACGACAATCACATTTCCGATCCACCAATCCGTCTTTACTGCATCCCTCACTAATACACATTGACGAATTCATACGGAAATTGCGTCGCTATGAAATACTATGTGTTCTATGACTTCTCCTTCTAAATCGAGTATCGTTTCTATGGAAACGACTGGCTTTTCTTTTGCGATACGACAATCACATTTCCGATCCACTAATCCGTCTTTACTGCATCCCTCACTAATACACATTGACGAATTCACACGGAAATTGCGTCGCCATGAAATACTATGGGTTCTATGACTTCTCCTTCTAAATCGAGTATCGTTTCAATGGAAACGACTGGCTTTTCTTTTGCGATACGAGTATCTCCCTCTCGATGCACTAATCCTTCTTTACTGCATCCCTCACTCCCACTCATTGACGAATTCACACGGAAATTGCGTCGCTATGAAATACTATGGGTTCTATGACTTCTCCTTCTAAATCGAGTATCGTTTCTATGGAAACGACTGGCTTTTCTTTTGCGATACGAGTATCTCCCTCTCGATTCACTAATCCTTCTTTACTGCATCCCTCACTCCCACTCATTGACGAATTCAAACGGGCATTGCGTCGCCATGAAATACTATGGGTTCTAAGACTTCTCCTTCTAAATCGAGTAACGTTTCTATGGAAACGACTGGCTTTTCTTTTGCGATACGACAATCACAAATCCCGATCCACTAATCCGTCTCTACTGCATCCCTCACTAATACACATTGACGAATTCACACGGAAATTGCGTCGCCAAGAAATACTATGGGTTCTATGACTTCTCCTTCTAAATCGAGTATCGTTTCTATGGAAACGATTGGCTTTTCTTTTGCGATACGAGTATCTCCCTCTCGATTCACTAATCCTTCTTTACTGCATCCCTCACTCCCACTCATTGACGAATTCTAACGGGCATTGCGTCGCCATGAAATACTGTGGGTTCTAAGACGTCTCCTTCTAAATCGAGTAACGTTTCTATGGAAACGACTGGCTTTTCTTTTGCGATACGACAATCACAAATCCCGATCCACTAATCCGTTTCTACTGCATCCCTCACTAATACACATTGACGAATTCACACGGAAATTGCGTCGCCAAGAAATACTATGGGTTCTATGACTTCTCCTTCTAAATCGAGTATCGTTTCTATGGAAACGACTGGCTTTTCTTTTGCGTTACGAGTATCTCCCTCTCGATGCACTAATCCTTCTTTACTGCATCCCTCACTCCCACTCATTGACGAATTCACACGGAAATTGCGTCGCTATGAAATACTATGGGTTCTATGACTTCTCCTTCTAAATCGAGTATCGTTTCTATGGAAACGACTGGCTTTTCTTTTGCGATACGAGTATCTCCCTCTCGATGCACTAATCCTTCTTTACTGCATCCCTCACTCCCACTCATTGACGAATTCACACGGAAATTGCGTCGCCATGAAATACTATGGGTTCTATGACTTCTCCTTCTAAATCGAGTAACGTTTCTATGGAAACGACAGGATTTTCTTTTGGGATACGACAATCACATTTCCGATCCACTAATCCGTCTTTACTGCATCCCTCACTAATACACATTGACGAATTCATACGGAAATTGCGTCGCTATGAAATACTATGGGTTCTATGACTTCTCCTTCTAAATCGAGTATCTTTTCTATGGAAACGTCTGGCTTTTCTTTTGCGATACGAGTATCTCCCTCTCGATGCACTAATCCTTCTTTACTGCATCCCTCACTCCCACTCATTGACGAATTCACACGGAAATTGCAACGCCATGAAATACTATGGGTTCTATGACTTCTCCTTCTAAATCGAGTAACCTTTCTATGGAAACGACAGGATTTTCTTTTGGGATACGACAATCACATTTCGGATCCACTAATCCGTCTTTACTGCATCCCTCACTAATACACATTGACGAATTCATACGGAAATTGCGTCGCTATGAAATACTATGGGTTCTATGACTTCTCCTTCTAAATCGAGTATCGTTTCTATGGAAACGACTGGCTTTTCTTTTGCGATACGACAATCACATTTCCGATCCACTAATCCGTCTTTACTGCATCCCTCACTAATACACATTGACGAATTCATACGGAAATTGCGTCGCTATGAAATACTATGGGTTCTATGACTTCTCCTTCTAAATCGAGTATCGTTTCTATGGAAACGACTGGCTTTTATTTTGCGATACGACAATCACATTTCCGATCCACTAATCCGTCTTTACTGCATCCCTCACTAATACACATTGACGAATTCACACGGAAATTGCGTCGCCATGAAATACTATGGGTTCTATGACTTCTCCTTCTAAATCGAATAACGTTTCTATGGAAACGACAGGATTTTCTTTTGGGATACGACAATCACATTTCCGATCCACTAATCCGTCTTTACTGCATCCCTCACTAATACACATTGACGAATTCATACGGAAATGGCGTCGCTATGAAATACTATGGGTTCTATGACTTCTCCTTCTAAATCGCGTATCGTTTCTATGGAAACGACTGGCTTTTCTTTTGCGATACGACAATCACATTTCCGATCCACTAATCCGTCTTTACTGCATCCCTCACTAATACACATTGACGAATTCATACGGAAATTGCGTCGCTATGAAATAGTATGGGTTCTATGACTTCTCCTTCTAAATCGAGTATCGTTTCTATGGAAACGACTGGCTTTTCTTTTGCGATACGAGTATCTCCCTCTCGATGCACTAATCCTTCTTTACTGCATCCCTCACTCCCACTCATTGACGAATTCACACGGAAATTGCGTCGCCATGAAATACTATGGGTTCTATGACTTCTCCTTCTAAAACGAGTAACGTTTCCATGGAAACGACAGGATTTTCTTTTGGGATACGACAATCACATTTCCGATCCACTAATCCGCCTTTACTGCATCCCTCACTAATACACATTGACGAATTCATACGGAAATTGCGTCGCTATAAAATACTATGTGTTCTATGACTTCTCCTTCTAAATCGAGTATCGTTTCTATGGAAACGACTGGCTTTTCTTTTGGGATACGAGAATCACATTTCCGATCCACTAATCGGTCTTTACTGCATCCCTCACTAATACACATTGACGAATTCACACGGAAACTGCGTCGCCATGAAATACTATGGGTTCTATGACTTCTCCTTCTAAATGGAGTAACGTTTTTATGGAAACGACAGGATTTTCTTTTGGGATACGACAATCACATTTCCGATCCACTAATCCGTCTTTACTGCATCCCTCACTAATACACATTGACGAATTCATACGGAAATTGCGTCGCTATGAAATACTATGGGTTCTATGACTTCTCCTTCTAAATTGAGTATCGTTTCTGTGGAAACGACTGGCTGTTCTTTTGCGATACGACAATCACATTTCCGAACCACTAATCCGTCTTTACTGCATCCCTCACTAATACACATTGACGAACTCATACGGAAATTGCGTCGCTATGAAATACTATGGGTTCTATGACTTCTCCTTCTAAATCGAGTATCTTTTCTATGGAAACGTCTGGCTTTTCTTTTGCGATACGAGTATCTCCCTCTCGATGCACTAATCCTTCTTTACTGCATCCCTCACTCCCACTCATTGACGAATTCACACGGAAATTGCGTCGCCATGAAATACTATGGGTTCTATGACTTCTCCTTCTAAATCGAGTAACGTTTCCATGGAAACGACAGGATTTTCTTTTGGGATACGACAATCACATTTCCGATTCACTAATCCGTCTTTACTGCATCCCTCACTAATACACATTGACGAATTCATACGGAAATTGCGTCGCTATGAAATACTATGGGTTCTATGACTTCTCCTTCTAAATCGAGTATCGTTTCTATGGAAACGACTGGCTTTTCTTTTGGGATACGACAATCACATTTCCGATCCACTAATCCGTCTTTACTGCATCCCTCACTAATACACATTGACGAATTCACACGGAAATTGCGTCGCCATGAAATACTATGGGTTCTATGGCTTCTCCTTCTAAATCGAGTAACGTTTTTATGGAAACGACAGGATTTTCTTTTGGGATACGACAATCACATTTCCGATCCACTAATCCGTCTTTACTGCATCCCTCACTAATACACATTGACGAATTCATACGGGAATTGCGTCGCTATGAAATACTATGGGTTCTATGACTTCTCCTTCTAAATCGAGTATCGTTTCTGTGGAAACGACCGGCTTTTCTTTTGCGATACGACAATCACATTTCCGATCCACTAATCCGTCTTTACTGCATCCCTCACTAATACACATTGACGAACTCATACGGAAATTGCGTCGTTATGAAATACTATGGGTTCTATGACTTCTCCTTCTAAATCGAGTATCGTTTCTATGGAAACGACTGGCTTTTCTTTTGCGATACAAGTATCTCCCTCTCGATGCACTAATCCTTCTTTACTGCATCCCTCACACCCACTCATTGACGAATTCACACGGAAATTGCGTCGCCATGAAATGTTATGGGTTCTATGACTTCTCCTTCTAAATCGAGTAACGTTTCTATTTAAACGACAGGATTTTCTTTTGGGATACGACAATCACATTTCCGATCCACTAATCCGTCTTTACTGCATCCCTCACTAGTACACATTGACGAATTCACACGGAAATTGCGTCGCTATGAAATACTATGGGTTCTATGACTTCTCCTTCATAATCGAGTAAAGTTTCTATGGAAACGACTGGCTTTTCTTTTGCGATACGAGTATCTCCCTCTCGATGCACTAATCCTTCTTTACTGCATCCATCACTCCCACTCATTGACGTATTCACACGGAAATTGCGTCGCCATGAAATACTATGGGTTCTATGACTTCTCCTTCTAAATCGAGTATCGTTTCTATGGAAACGACTGGCTTTTCTTTTGCGATACGAGTACCTCCCTCTCGATGCACTAATCCTTCTTTACTGCATCCCTCACTCCCACTCATTGACGAATTCACACGGAAATTGCGTTGCTATGAAATACTATGGGTTCTATGACTTCTCCTTCTAAATCGAGTATCGTTTCTATGGAAACGACTGGCTTTTCTTTTGCGATACGAGTATCTCCCTCTCGATGCACTAATCCTTCTTTACTGCATCCCTCACTCCCACTCATTGACGAATTCACACGGAAATTGCGTCGCCATGAAATACTATGGGTTCTATGACTTCTCCTTCTAAATCGAGTAACGTTTCTATGGAAACGACAGGATTTTCTTTTGGGATACGACAATCACATTTCCGATCCACTAATCCGTCTTTACTGCATCCCTCACTAATACACATTGACGAATTCATACGGAAATTGCGTCGCTATGAAATACTATGGGTCCTATAACTTCTCCTTCTAAATCTAGTGTCGTTTCTATGGAAACGACTGGCTTTTCTTTGCGATACGAGTATCTGCCTCTCGATGCACTAATCCTTCTTTACTGCATCCCTCACTCCCACTCATTGACGAATTCACACGGAAATTGCGTCGCCATGAAATACTATGGGTTCTATGACTTCTCCTTCTAAATCGAGTAACGTTTCTATGGAAACGACAGGATTTTCTTTTGGTATACGACAATCACATTTCCGATCCACTAATCCGTCTTTACTGCATCCCTCACTAGTACACATTGACGAATTCTCACGGAAATTGCGTCGCTATGAAATACTATGGGTTCTATGACTTCTCCTTCTAAATCGAGTATCGTTTCTATGGAAACGACTGGCTTTTCTTTTGCGATACGAGTATCTCCTTCTCGATGCACTAATCCTTCTTTACTGCATCCCTCACTCCCACTCATTGACGAATTCACACGGAAATTGCGTCGCCATGAAATACTATGGGTTCTATGACTTCTCCTTCTAAATCGAGTAACGTTTCTATGGAAACGACAGGATTTTCTTTTCGGATACGACAATCATACTTCCGATCCACTAATCCGTCTTTACTGCATCCCTCACTAATACACATTGACGAATTCATACGGAAATGGCGTCGCTATGAAATACTATGGGTTCTATGACTTCTCCTTCTAAATCGAGTATCGTTTCTATGGAAACGACTGGCTTTTCTTTTGCGATATGAGTATCTCCCTCTCGATGTACTAATCCTTCTTTACTGCATCCCTCACTCCCACTCATTGACGAATTCACACGGAAATTGCGTCGCCATGAAAGACTGTGGGTTCTATGACTTCTCCTTCTAAATCGAGTAACGTTTCTATGGAAACGATAGGATTCTCTTTTGGGATACGACAATCACATTTCCGATCCACTAATCCGTCTTTACTGCATCCCTCACTAGTACACATTGACGAATTCACACGGAAATTGCGTCGCTATGAAATACTATGGGTTCTATGACTTCTCCTTCTAAATCGAGTAACGTTTCTACGGAAACGACAGGATATTCATTTGGGATACGACAATCACTTTTCCGATCCACTAATCCGTCTTTACTGCATCCCTCACTAATACTCATTGACGAATTCACACGGAAATTGCGTCGCCATGAAATACTATGGGTTCTATGACTTCTCCTTCTAGATCGAGTAACGTTTCTATGGAAACGACAGGATTTTCTTTTGGGATACGACAATCACATTTCCGATCCACTAATCCGTCTTTACTTCATCCCTCACTAATACACATTGCCGAACTCACACGGAAATTCGTCGCCATGAAATACTATGGGTTCTATGACTTCTCCTTCTAAATCGAGTAACGTTTCTATGGAAACGACAGGATTTTTTTTTTTGGGATACGACAGTCACATTTCCGATCCACTAATCCGTCTTTACTGCATCCCTCACTAATACACATTGACGAATTCACACGGAAATTGCGTCGCCATGAAATACTATGGGTTCTATGACTTCCCCTTCTAAATCGAGTATCGTTTCTATGGAAACGACTGGCTTTTCTTTTGCGATACGACAATCACATTTCCGATCCACTAATCCGTCTTTACTGCATCCCTCACTAATACTCATTGACGAAATCACACGGAAATTGCGTCGCTATGAAATACTATGGGTTCTATGACTTCTCCTTCTACATCGAGTATCGTTTCTATGGAAACGACTGGCTTTTCTTTCTCGATACGAGTAACTCCCTCTCGATGCACTAATCCTTCTTTACTGCATCCCTCACTCCCACTCATCGACGAATTCACACGGAAATTGCGTCGCCATGAAATACTATGGGTTCTATGACTTCTCCTTCTAAATCGAGTAACGTTTCTACGGAAACGACAGGATATTCATTTGGGATACGACAATCACTTTTCCGATCCACTAATCCGTCTTTACTGCATCCCTCACTAATACACATTGACGAATTCACACGGAAATTGCGTCGCCATGAAATACTATGGGTTCTATGACTTCTCCTTCTAGATCGAGTAACGTTTCTATGGAAACGACAGGATTTTCTTTTGGGATACGACAATCACATTTCCGATCCACTAATCCGTCTTTACTTCATCCCTCACTAATACACATTGCCGAATTCACACGGAAATTCGTCGCCATGAAATACTATGGGTTCTATGACTTCACCTTCTAAGTCGAGTAACGTTTCTATGGAAACGACAGGATTTTTTTTTTGGGATACGACAATCACATTTCCGATCCACTAATCCGTCTTTACTGCATCCCTCACTAATACACATTGACGAATTCACACGGAAATTGCGTCGCCATGAAATACTATGGGTTCTATGACTTCTCCTTCTAAATCGAGTATCGTTTCTATGGAAACGACTGGCTTTTCTTTTGCGATACGAGTATCTCCCTCTCGATGCACTAATCCTTCTTTACTGCATCCCTCACTCCCACTCATTGACGAATTCACACGGAAATTGCGTCGCCATGAAATACTATGGGTTCTATGACTTCTCCTTCTAAATCGCGTAACGTTTCTATGGAAACGAGAGGATTTTCTTTTGGGATACGACAATCACATTTCCGATCCACTAATCCCTCTTTACTGCATCCCTCACTAATACACATTGTTGAATTAATACGGAAATTGCGTCGCTATGAAATACTATGGGTTCTATGACTTCTCCTTCTACATCGAGTATCGTTTCTATGGAAACGACTGGCTTTTCTTTCTCGATACGAGTAACTCCCTCTCGATGCACTAATCCTTCTTTACTGCATCCCTCACTCCCACTCATTGACATATTCACACGGAAATTTCGTCGCCATGAAATACTATGGGTTCTATGACTTCTCCTTCTAAATCGAGTATCGTTTCTATGGAAACGACTGGCATTTCTTTTGCGATCCGAGTATCTCCCTCTCGATGCACTAATCCATCTTTACTGCATCCCTCACTCCCACTCATTGACGAATTCACACGGAAATTGCGTCGCTATGAAATACTATGGGTTCTATGACATCTCCTTCTAAATCGAGTATCGTTTCTATGGAAACGACTGGCTTTTCTTTTGCGATACGTCAATCACATTTCCGATCCACTAATCCGTCTTTACTGCATCCCTCACTAATACACATTGACGAATTCATACGGAAATTGCGTCGCTATGAAATACTATGGGTTCTATGACTTCTCCTTCTACATCGAGTATCGTTTCTATGGAAACGACTGGCTTTTCTTTCTCGATACGAGTAACTCCCTCTCGATGCACTAATCCTTCTTTACTGCATCCCTCACTCCCACTCATTGACATATTCACACGGAAATTTCGTCGCCATGAAATACTATGGGTTCTATGACTTCTCCTTCTAAATCGAGTATCGTTTCTATGGAAACGACTGGCATTTCTTTTGCGATCCGAGTATCTCCCTCTCGATGCACTAATCCATCTTTACTGCATCCCTCACTCCCACTCATTGACGAATTCACACGGAAATTGCGTCGCCATGAAATACTATGGGTTCTATGACTTCTCCTTCTAAATCGAGTAACGTTTCTATGGAAACGACGGGATTTTCTTTTGGGATACGACAATCACATTTCCGATCCACTAATCCGTCTTTACTGCATCCCTCACTAATACACATTAACGAATTCATACGGAAATTGCGTCGCTATGGAATACTATGGGTTCTATGACTTCTCCTTCTAAATCGAGTATCGTTTCTATGGAAACGACTGGCTTTTCTTTTGCGATACGAGTATCTCCCACTCGATGCACTAATCCTTCTTTACTGCACCCCTCACTCCCACTCATTGACGAATTCACACGGAAATTGCGTCGCCATGAGATACCATGTGTTCTATGACTTCTCCTTCTAAATCGAGTAACGTTTCTATGGAAACGACAGGATTTTCTTTTGGGATACGACAATCACATTTCCGATCCACTAATCCGTCTTTACTGCATCCCTCACTAATACACATTGACGAATTCATACGGAAATTGCGTCGCTATGAAATTCTATGGGTTCTATGACTTCTCCTTCTAAATCGAGTATCGTTTCTATGGAAACGACTGGCTTTACTTTTGCGATACGACAATCACATTTCCGATCCACTAATCCGTCTTTACTGCATCCCTCACTAATACACATTGACGAATTCATACGGAAATTGCGTCGCTATGAAATACTATGGGTTCTATGACTTCTCCTTCTAAATCGAGTATCGTTTCTATGGAAACGACTGGCTTTTCTTTTGCGATACGAGTATCTCCCTCTCGATGCACTAATCCTTCTTTACTGCATCCCTCACTCCCACTCATGACGAATTCACACGGAAATTGCGTCGCCATGAAATACTATGGGTTCTATGACTTCTCCTTCTAAATCGAGTAACGTTTCTATGGAAACCACAGGATTTTCTTTTGGGATACGACAATCACATTTCCGATCCACTAATCCGTCTTTACTGCATCCCTCACTAATACACATTGACGAATTCATAAGGAAATTGCGTCGCTATGAAATACTATGGGTTCTATGACTTCTCCTTCTAAATCGAGTATCGTTTCTATGGAAACGAGTGGCTTTTCTTTTGCGATACGAGTACCTCCCTCTCGATGCACTAATCCTTCTTTACTGCATCCCTCTCTCCCACTCATTGACGAATTCACACGGAAATTGCGTCGACATGAAATACTATGGGTTCTATGACTTCTCCTTCTAAATCGAGTAACGATTCTATGGAAACGACAGGATTTTCTTTTGGGATACGACAATCACATTTCCGATCCACTAATCCGTCTTTACTGCATCCCTCACTAATACACATTGACGAATTCATACGGAAATTGCGTCGCTATGAAATACTATGGGTTCTATGACTTCTCCTTCTAAATCGAGTATCGTTTCTATGGAAACGACTGGCTTTTCTTTTGCGATACGACAATCACATTTCCGATCCACTAATCCGTCTTTACCGCATCCCTCACTAATACACATTGACGAATTCATACGGAAATTGCGTCGTTATGAAATACTATGGGTTCTATGACTTCTCCTTCTAAATCGAGTATCGTTTCTATGGAAACGACTGGCTTTTCTTTTGCGATACGAGTATCTCCCTCTCGATGCACTAATCCTTCTTTACTGCATCCCTCACTCACACTCATTGACGTATTCACACGGAAATTGCGTCGCCATGAAATACTATGGGTTCTATGACTTCTCCTTCTAAATCGAGTAACGTTTCTATGGAAACGACAGGATTTTCTTTTGGGATACGACAATCACATTTCCGATCCACTAATCCGTCTTTACTGCATCCCTCACTAATACACATTGACGAATTCATACGGAAATTGCGTCGCTATGAAATACTATGGGTTCTATGACTTCTCCTTCTAAATCGAGTATCGTTTCTATGGAAACGACTGGCTTTTCTTTTGCGATACGAGTATCTCCCTCTCGATGCACTAATCCTTCTTTACTGCATCCCTCACTCCCACTCATTGACGAATACACACGGAAATTGCGTCGCCATGAAATACTATGGGTTCTATGAGTTCTCCTTCTAAGTCGAGTAACGTTTCTATGGAAACGATAGGATTTTCTTTTGGGATACGACAATCACATTTCCGATCCACTAATCCGTCTTTACTGCATCCCTCACTAGTACACATTCACGAATTCACACGGAAATTGCGTCGTTATGAAATATAATGGGTTCTATGACTTCTCCTTCTAAATCGAGTAACGTTTCTATGGAAACGACAGGATATTCTTTTGGGATACGACAATCACTTTTCCGATCCACTAATCCGTCTTTACTTCATCCCTCACTAATACACATTGACGAATTCACACGGAAATTGCGTCGCCATGAAATACTATGGGTTCTATTACTTCTCCTTCTAAATCGAGTAACGTTTCTATGGAAACGACAGGATTTTTTTTTGGGATACGACAATCACATTTCCGATCCACTAGTCCGTCTTTACTGCATCCCTCACTAATACACATTGACGAATTCACATGGAAATTGCGTCGCCATGAAATACTATGGGTTCTATGACTTCTCCTTCTAAATCGAGTATCGTTTCTATGGAAACGACTGGCTTTTCTTTTGCGATACGACAATCACATTTCCGATCCACTAATCCGTCTTTACTGCATCCCTCACTAATACACATTGACGAATTCACACGGAAATTGCGTCGCCATGAAATACTATGGGTTCTATGACTTCTCCTTCTAAATCGATTATCGTTTCTATGCAAACGACTGGCTTTTCTTTTGCGATACGAGTATCTCCCTCTCGATGCACTAATCCTTCTTTACTGCATCCCTCACTCCCACTCATTGACGAATTCACACGGAAATTGCGTCGCCATGAAATACTATGGGTTCTATGACATCTCCTTCTAAATCGAGTATCGTTCCTATGGATACGACTGGCTTTTCTTTTGCGATACGTCAATCACATTTCCGATCCACTAATCCGTCTTTACTGCAGCCCTCACTAATACACATTGACGAATTCATACGGAAATTGCGTCGCTATGAAATACTATGGGTTCTATGACTTCTCCTTCTAAATCGAGTATCGTTTCTATGGAAACGACTGGCTTTTCTTTTACGATACGAGTATCTCCCTCTCGATGCACTAATCCTTCTTTGCTGCATCCCTCACTCCCACTCATTGACGTATTCACACGGAAATTGCGTCGCCATGAAATACTATGGATTCTATGACTTCTCCTTCTAAATCGAGTATCGTTTCTATGGAAACGACTGGCATTTCTTTTGCGATCCGAGTATCTCCCTCTCGATGCACTAATACTTCTTTACTGCATCCCTCACTCCCACTCATTGACGAATTCACACGGAAATTGCGTCGCTATGAAATACTATGGGTTCTATGACTTCTCCTTCTAAATCGAGTAACGTTTCTATGGAAACGACGGGATTTTCTTTTGGGATACGACAATCACATTTCCGATCCACTAATCCGTCTTTACTGCATCCCTCACTAATACACATTGACGAATTCATACAGAAATTGCGTCGCTATGAAATACTATGGGTTCTATGACTTCTCCTTTTAAATCGAGTATCGTTTCTATGGAAACGACTGGCTTTTCTTTTGCGATACGACAATCACATCTCCGATCCACTAATCCGTCTTTACTGCATCCCTCACTAATACACATTGACGAATTCATACGGAAATTGCGTCGCTATGAAATACTATGGGTTCTATGACTTCTCCTTCTAAATCGAGTATCGTTTCTATGGAAACGACTGGCTTTTCTTTTGCGATACGAGTATCTCCCTCTCGATGCACTAATCCTTCTTTACTGCATCCCTCACTCCCACTCATTGACGAATTCACACGGAAATTGCGTAGCCATGAAATACTATGGGTTCTATGACTTCTCCTTCTAAATCGAGTAACGTTTCTATGGAAACGACAGGATTTTCTTTTGGGATACGACAATCACATTTCCGATCCACTAATCCGTCTTTACTGCATCCCTCACTAATACACATTGACGAATGCATACGGAAATTGCGTCGCTATGAAATACTATGGGTTCTATGACTTCTCCTTCAAAATCGAGTATCGTTTCTATGGAAACGACTATCTTTTCTTTTGCGATACGAGTATCTCCCTCTCGATGCACTAATCCTTCTTTACTGCATCCCTCACTCCCACTCATTGACGAATTCATACGGAAATTGCGTCGCCATGAAATACTATGGGTTCTATGACTTCTCCTTCTAAATCGAGTAACGTTTCTATGGAAACGACAGGATTTTCTTTTGGGATACGACAATCACATTTCCGATCCACTTATCCGTCTTTACTGCATCCCTCACTAATACACATTGACGAATTCATACGGAAATTGCGTCGCTATGAAATACTATGGGTTCTATGACTTCTCCTTCTAAATCGAGTATCGTTTCTATGGAAACGACTGGCTTTTCTTTTGCGATACGACAATCACATTTCCGATCCACTAATCCGTCTTTACTGCATCCCTCACTAATACACATTGACGAATTCATACGGAAATTGCGTCGCTATGAAATACTATGGGTTCTATGACTTCTCCTTCTAAATCGAGTATCGTTTCTATGGAAACGACTGGCTTTTCTTTTGCGATACGAGTATCTCCCTCTCGATGCACTAATCCTTCTTTACTGCATCCCTCGCTCCCACTCATTGACGTATTCACACGGAAATTGCGTCGCCATGAAATACTATGGGTTCTATGACTTCTCCTTCTAAATCGAGTATCGTTTCTATGGAAACGACTGGCTTTTCTTTTGCGATACGAGTATCTCCCTCTCGATGCACTAATCCTTTTTTACTGCATCCCTCACTCCCACTCATTGACGAATTCACATGGAAATTGCGTCGCTATGAAATGCTATAGGTTCTATGACTTCTCCTTCTAAATCGAGTATCGTTTCTATGGAAACGACTGGCTTTTCTTTTGCGATACGAGTATCTCCCTCTCGATGCACTAATCCTTCTTTACTGCATCCCTCACTCCCACTCATTGACGAATTCACACGGAAATTGCGTCGCCATGAAATACTATGGGTTCTATGTCTTCTCCTTCTAAATCGAATAACGTTTCTATGGAAACGACAGGATTTTCTTTTGGGATACGACAATCACATTTCCGATCCACTAATCCGTCTTTACTGCATCCCTCACTAATACACATTGACGAATTCATACGGAAATTGCGTCGCTATGAAATACTATTTGTTCTATGACTTCTCCTTCTAAATCGAGTATCATTTCTATGGAAACGACTGGCTTTTCTTTTGCGATACGAGTATCTCCCTCTCGATGCACTAATCCTTCTTTACTGTATCCCTCACTCCCACTCATTGACGAATACACTCGGAAATTGCGTCGTCGTGAATTACTATGGGTTCTATGTCTTCTCCTTCTAAATCGAGTAACGTTTCTATGGAAACGACAGGATTTTCTTTTGGGATACGACAATCACATTTCCGATCCACTAATCCGTCTTTACTGCATCCCTCACTAATACACATTGACGAATTCATACGGAAATTGCGTCGCTATGAAATACTATGGGTTCTATGACTTCTCCTTCTAAATCGAGTATCGTTTCTATGGAAACGACTGGCTTTTCTTTTGCGATACGAGTATCTCCCTCTCGATGCACTAATCCTTCTTTACTGCATCCCTCACTCCCACTCATTGACGAATTCACACGGAAATTGCGTCGCCATGAAATACTATGGGTTCTATGACTTCTCCTTCTAAATCGAGTATCGTTTCTATGGAGACGACTGGCTTTTCTTTTGGGATACGACAATCACATTTCCGATCCACTAATCCGTCTTTACTGCATCCCTCACTAATACACATTGACGAATTCACACGGAAATTGCGTCGCCATGAAATACTATGGGTTCTATGACTTCTCCTTCTAAATCGAGTAACGTCTCTATGGAAACGACAGGATTTTCTTTTGGGATACGACAATCACATTTCCGATCCACTAATCCGTCTTTACTGCATCCCTCACTAATACACATTGACGAATTCATACGGAAATTGCGTCGCTATGAAATACTACGGGTTCTATGACTTCTCCTTCTAAATCGAGTATCGTTTCTATGGAAACGACTGGTTTTTCTTTTGCGATACGACAATCACATTTCCGATCCACTAATCCGTCTTTACTGCATCCCTCACTAATACACATTGACGAATTCATACGGAAATCGCGCCGCAATGAAATACTATGGGTTCTATGACTTCTCCTTCTAAATCGAGTATCGTTTCTATTGAAACGACTGGCTTTTCTTTTGCGATACGAGTATCTCCCTCTCGATGCACTAATCCTTCTTTACTGCATCCCTCACTCCCACCCATTGACGAATTCACACGGAAATTGCGTCGCCATGAAATACTATGGGTTCCATGACTCCTCCTTCTAAATCGAGTATCGTTTCTATGGAAACGACTGGCTTTTCTTTTGCGATACGACAATCACATTTCCGATCCACTAATCCGTCTTTACTGCATCCCTCACTAATACACATTGACGAATTCACACGGAAATTGCGTCGCCATGAAATACTATGGGTTCTATGACTTCTCCTTCTAAATCGAGTATCGTTTCTATGGAAACGACTGGCTTTTCTTTTGCGATACGACAATCACATTTCCGATCCACTAATCCGTCTTTACTGCATCCCTCACTAATACACATTGACGAATTCATACGGAAATTCCGTCGCTATGAAATACTATGGGTTCTATGACTTCTCCTTCTAAATCGAGTATCGTTTCTATGGAAACGACTGGCTTTTCTTTTGCGATACGACAATCACATTTCCGATCCACTAATCCGTCTTTACTGCATCCCTCACTAATACACATTGACGAATTCACACGGAAATTGCGTCGCCATGAAATACTATGGGTTCTATGACTTCTCCTACTAAATCCAGTATCGTTTCTATGGAAACGACTGGCTTTTCTTTTGCGATACGACAATCACATTTCCGATCCACTAATCCGTGTTTACTGCATCCCTCACTAATACACATTGACGAATTCATACGGAAATTGCGTCGCTATGAAATACTATGGGTTCTATGACTTCTCCTTCTAAATCGAGTATCGTTTCTATGGAAACGACTGGCTTTTCTTTTGCGATACGAGTATCTCCCTCTCGATGCACTAATCCTTCTTTACTGCATCCCTCACTCCCACTCATTGACGTATTCACACGGAAATTGCGTCGCCATGAAATACTATGGGTTCTATGACTTCTCCTTCTAAATCGAGTATCGTTTCTATGGAAACGACTGGCTTTTCTTTTGCAATACGAGTATCTCCCTCTCGATGCACTAATCCTTTTTTACTGCATCCCTCACTCCCACTCATTGACGAATTCACATGGAAATTGCGTCGCTATGAAATGCTATGGGTTCTATGACTTCTCCTTCTAAATCGAGTATCGTTTCTATGGAAACGACTGGCTTTTCTTTTGCGATACGAGTATCTCCCTCTCGATGCACTAATCCTTCTTTACTGCATCCCTCACTCCCACTCATTGACGAATTCACACGGAAATTGCGTCGCCATGAATTACTATGGGTTCTATGTCTTCTCCTTCTAAATCGAGTAACGTTTCTATGGAAACGACAGGATTTTCTTTTGGGATACGACAATCACATTTCCGATCCACTAATCCGTCTTTACTGCATCCCTCACTAATACACATTGACGAATTCATACGGAAATTGCGTCGCTATGAAATACTATGGGTTCTATGACTCCTCCTTCTAAATCGAGTATCGTTTCTATGGAAACGACTGGCTTTTCTTTTGCGATACGAGTATCTCCCTCTCGATGCACTAATCCTTCTTTACTGCATCCCTCACTCCCACTCATTGACGAATTCACACGGAAATTGCGTCGCCATGAAATACTATGTGTTCTATGACTTCTCCTTCTAAATCGAGTATCGTTTCTATGGAAACGACTGGCTTTTCCTTTGGGATACGACAATCACATTTCGGATCCACTAATCCGTCTTTACTGCACCCCTCACTAATACACATTGACGAATTCACACGGAAATTGCGTCGCCATGAAATACTATGGGTTCTATGACTTCTCCTTCTAAATCGAGTAACTTCTCTATGGAAACGACAGGATTTTCTTTTGGGATACGACAATCACATTTCCGATCCACTAATCCGTCTTTACTGCATCCCTCACTAATACACATTGACGAATTCATACGGAAATTGCGTCGCTATGAAATACTACGGGTTCTATGACTTCTCCTTCTAAATCGAGTATCGTTTCTATGGAAACGACTGGCTTTTCTTTTGCGATACGACAATCACATTTCCGATCCACTAATCCGTCTTTACTGCATCCCTCACTAATACACATTGACGAATTCATACGGAAATCGCGCCGCAATGAAATACTATGGGTTCTATGACTTCTCCTTCTAAATCGAGTATCGTTTCAATGGAAACGACTGGCTTTTCTTTTGCGATACGAGTATCTCCCTCTCGATGCACTAATCCTTCTTTACTGCATCCCTCACTCCCACCCATTGACGAATTCACACGGAAATTGCGTCGCCATGAAATACTATGGGTTCTATGACTCCTCCTTCTAAATCGAGTATCGTTTCTATGGAAACGACTGGCTTTTCTTTTGCGATACGACAATCACATTTCCGATCCACTAATCCGTCTTTACTGCATCCCTCACTAATACACATTGACGAATTCACACGGAAATTGCGTCGCCATGAAATACTATGGGTTCTATGACTTCTCCTTCTAAATCGAGTATCGTTTCTATGGAAACGACTGGCTTTTCTTTTGCGATACGACAATCACATTTCCGATCCACTAATCCGTCTTTACTGCATCCCTCACTAATACACATTGACGAATTCATACGGAAATTGCGTCGCTATGAAATACTATGGGTTCTATGACTTCTCCTTCTAAATCGAGTATCGTTTCTATGGAAACGACTGGCTTTTCTTTTGCGATACGACAATCACATTTCCGATCCACTAATCCGTCTTTACTGCATCCCTCACTAATACACATTGACGAATTCACACGAAAATTGCGTCGACATGAAATACTATGGGTTCTATGACTTCTCCTTCTAAATCCAGTATCGTTTCTATGGAAACGACTGGCTTTTCTTTTGCGATACGACAATCACCTTTCCGATCCACTAATCCTTCTTTACTGCATCCCTCACTCCCACTCATTGACGAATTCACACGGAAATTGCGTCGCCATGAAATACTATGGGTTCTATGACTTCTCCTTCTAAATCGAGTATCGTTTCTATGGAAACGACTGGCTTTTCTTTTGCGATATGACAATCACATTTCCGATCCACTAATCCGTCTTTACTGCATCCCTCACTAATACACATTGACGAATTCACACGGAAATTGCGTCGCCATGAAATACTATGGGTTCTATGACTTCTCCTTCTAAATCGAGTATCGTTTCTATGGAAACGACTGGCTTTTCTTTTGCGATACGAGTATCTCCCTCTCGATGCACTAATCCTTCTTTACTGCATCCCTCACTCCCACTCATTGACGTATTCACACGGAAATTGCGTCGCCATGAAATACTATGGGTTCTATGGCTCCTCCTTCTAAATCGAGTATCGTTTCTATGGAAACGACTGGCTTTTCTTTTGCGATACGAGTATCTCCCTCTCGATGCACTAATCCTTTTTTACTGCATCCCTCACTCCCACTCATTGACGAATTCACATGGAAATTGCGTCGCTATGAAATGCTATGGGTTCTATGACTTCTCCTTCTAAATCGAGTATCGTTTCTATGGAAACGACTGGCTTTACTTTTGCGATACGAGTATCTCCCTCTCGATGCACTAATCCTTCTTTACTGCATCCCTCACTCCCACTCATTGACGAATTCACACGGAAATTGCGTCGCCATGAATTACTATGGGTTCTATGTCTTCTCCTTCTAAATCGAGTAACTTTTCTATGGAAGCGACAGGATTTTCTTTTGGGATACGACAATCACATTTCCGTTCCACTAATCCGTCTTTACTGCATCCCTCACTAATACACATTGACGAATTCATACGGAAATTGCGTCGCTATGAAATACTATGGGTTCTATGACTTCTCCTTCTAAATCGAGTATCGTTTCTATGGAAACGACTGGCTTTTCTTTTGCGATACGAGTGTCTCCCTCTCGATGCACTAATCCTTCTTTACTGCATCCCTCACTCCCACTCATTGACGAATTCACACGGAAATTGCGTCGCCATGAAATACTATGGGTTCTATGACTTCTCCTTCTAAATCGAGTATCGTTTCTATGGAAACGACTGGCTTTTCTTTTGGGATACGACAATCACATTTCCGATCCACTAATCCGTCTTTACTGCATCCCTCACTAATACACATTGACGAATTCACACGGAAATTGCGTCGCCATGAAATACTATGGGTTCTATGACTTCTCCTTCTAAATCGAGTAACGTCTCTATGGAAACGACAGGATTTTCTTTTGGGATACGACAATCACATTTCCGATCCACTAATCCGTCTTTACTGCATCCCTCACTAATACACATTGACGAATTCATACGGAAATTGCGTCGCTATGAAATACTACGGGTTCTATGACTTCTCCTTCTAAATCGAGTATCGTTTCTATGGAATCGACTGGCTTTTCTTTTGCGATACGACAATCACATTTCCGATCCACTAATCCGTCTTTACTGCATCCCTCACTAATACACATTGACGAATTCATACGGATATCGCGCCGCAATGAAATACTATGGGTTCTATGACTTCTCCTTCTAAATCGAGTATCGTTTCTATGGAAACGACTGGCTTTTCTTTTGCGATACGAGTATCTCCCTCTCGATGCACTAATCCTTCTTTACTGCATCCCTCACTCCCACCCATTGACGAATTCACACGGAAATTGCGTCGCCATGAAATACTATGGGTTCTATGACTCCTCCTTCTAAATCGAGTATCGTTTCTATGGAAACGACTGGCTTTTCTTTTGCGATACGACAATCACATTTCCGATCCACTAATCCGTCTTTACTGCATCCCTCACTAATACACATTGACGAATTCACACGGAAATTGCGTCGCCATGAAATACTATGGGTTCTATGACTTCTCCTTCTAAATCGAGTATCGTTTCTATGGAAACGACTGGCTTTTCTTTTGCGATACGACAATCACATTACCGATCCACTAATCCGTCTTTACTGCATCCCTCACTAATACACATTGACGAATTCATACGGAAATTCCGTCGCTATGAAATACTATGGGTTCTATGACTTCTCCTTCTAAATCGAGTATCGTTTCTATGGAAACGACTGGCTTTTCTTTTGCGATACGACAATCACATTTCCGATCCACTAATCCGTCTTTACTGCATCCCTCACTAATACACATTCACGAATTCACACGGAAATTGCGTCGCCATGAAATACTATGGGTTCTATGACTTCTCCTACTAAATCCAGTATCGTTTCTATGGAAACGACTGGCTTTTCTTTTGCGATACGACAATCACATTTCCGATCCACTAATCCGTGTTTACTGCATCCCTCACTAATACACATTGACGAATTCATACGGAAATTGCGTCGCTATGAAATACTATGGGTTCTATGACTTCTCCTTCTAAATCGAGTATCGTTTCTATGGAAACGACTGGCTTTTCTTTTGCGATACGAGTATCTCCCTCTCGATGCACTAATCCTTCTTTACTGCATCCCTCACTCCCACTCATTGACGTATTCACACGGAAATTGCGTCGCCATGAAATACTATGGGTTCTATGACTTCTCCTTCTAAATCGAGTATCGTTTCTATGGAAACGACTGGCTTTTCTTTTGCGATACGAGTATCTCCCTCTCGATGCACTAATCCGTTTTTACTGCATCCCTCACTCCCACTCATTGACGAATTCACATGGAAATTGCGTCGCTATGAAATGCTATGGGTTCTATGACTTCTCCTTCTAAATCGAGTATCGTTTCTATGGAAACGACTGGCTTTTCTTTTGCGATACGAGTATCTCCCTCTCGATGCACTAATCCTTTTTTACTGCATCCCTCACTAATACACATTGACGAATTCACACGGAAATTGCGTCGCCATGAAATACTATGGGTTCTATGACTTCTCCTTCTAAATCGAGTAACTTCTCTATGGAAACGACAGGATTTTCTTTTGGGATACGACAATCACATTTCCGATCCACTAATCCGTCTTTACTGCATCCCTCACTAATACACATTGACGAATTCATACGGAAATTGCGTCGCTATGAAATACTACGGGTTCTATGACTTCTCCTTCTAAATCGAGTATCGTTTCTATGGAAACGACTGGCTTTTCTTTTGCGATACGACAATCACATTTCCGATCCACTAATCCGTCTTTACTGCATCCCTCACTAATACACATTGACGAATTCATACGGAAATCGCGCCGCAATGAAATACTATGGGTTCTATGACTTCTCCTTCTAAATCGAGTATCGTTTCAATGGAAACGACTGGCTTTTCTTTTGCGATACGAGTATCTCCCTCTCGATGCACTAATCCTTCTTTACTGCATCCCTCACTCCCACCCATTGACGAATTCACACGGAAATTGCGTCGCCATGAAATACTATGGGTTCTATGACTCCTCCTTCTAAATCGAGTATCGTTTCTATGGAAACGACTGGCTTTTCTTTTGCGATACGACAATCACATTTCCGATCCACTAATCCGTCTTTACTGCATCCCTCACTAATACACATTGACGAATTCACACGGAAATTGCGTCGCCATGAAATACTATGGGTTCTATGACTTCTCCTTCTAAATCGAGTATCGTTTCTATGGAAACGACTGGCTTTTCTTTTGCGATACGACAATCACATTTCCGATCCACTAATCCGTCTTTACTGCATCCCTCACTAATACACATTGACGAATTCATACGGAAATTGCGTCGCTATGAAATACTATGGGTTCTATGACTTCTCCTTCTAAATCGAGTATCGTTTCTATGGAAACGACTGGCTTTTCTTTTGCGATACGACAATCACATTTCCGATCCACTAATCCGTCTTTACTGCATCCCTCACTAATACACATTGACGAATTCACACGAAAATTGCGTCGACATGAAATACTATGGGTTCTATGACTTCTCCTTCTAAATCCAGTATCGTTTCTATGGAAACGACTGGCTTTTCTTTTGCGATACGACAATCACCTTTCCGATCCACTAATCCTTCTTTACTGCATCCCTCACTCCCACTCATTGACGAATTCACACGGAAATTGCGTCGCCATGAAATACTATGGGTTCTATGACTTCTCCTTCTAAATCGAGTATCGTTTCTATGGAAACGACTGGCTTTTCTTTTGCGATATGACAATCACATTTCCGATCCACTAATCCGTCTTTACTGCATCCCTCACTAATACACATTGACGAATTCACACGGAAATTGCGTCGCCATGAAATACTATGGGTTCTATGACTTCTCCTTCTAAATCGAGTATCGTTTCTATGGAAACGACTGGCTTTTCTTTTGCGATACGAGTATCTCCCTCTCGATGCACTAATCCTTCTTTACTGCATCCCTCACTCCCACTCATTGACGTATTCACACGGAAATTGCGTCGCCATGAAATACTATGGGTTCTATGGCTTCTCCTTCTAAATCGAGTATCGTTTCTATGGAAACGACTGGCTTTTCTTTTGCGATACGAGTATCTCCCTCTCGATGCACTAATCCTTTTTTACTGCATCCCTCACTCCCACTCATTGACGAATTCACATGGAAATTGCGTCGCTATGAAATGCTATGGGTTCTATGACTTCTCCTTCTAAATCGAGTATCGTTTCTATGGAAACGACTGGCTTTACTTTTGCGATACGAGTATCTCCCTCTCGATGCACTAATCCTTCTTTACTGCATCCCTCACTCCCACTCATTGACGAATTCACACGGAAATTGCGTCGCCATGAATTACTATGGGTTCTATGTCTTCTCCTTCTAAATCGAGTAACGTTTCTATGGAAGCGACAGGATTTTCTTTTGGGATACGACAATCACATTTCCGTTCCACTAATCCGTCTTTACTGCATCCCTCACTAATACACATTGACGAATTCATACGGAAATTGCGTCGCTATGAAATACTATGGGTTCTATGACTTCTCCTTCTAAATCGAGTATCGTTTCTATGGAAACGACTGGCTTTTCTTTTGCGATACGAGTGTCTCCCTCTCGATGCACTAATCCTTCTTTACTGCATCCCTCACTCCCACTCATTGACGAATTCACACGGAAATTGCGTCGCCATGAAATACTATGGGTTCTATGACTTCTCCTTCTAAATCGAGTATCGTTTCTATGGAAACGACTGGCTTTTCTTTTGGGATACGACAATCACATTTCCGAACCACTAATCCGTCTTTACTGCATCCCTCACTAATACACATTGACGAATTCACACGGAAATTGCGTCGCCATGAAATACTATGGGTTCTATGACTTCTCCTTCTAAATCGAGTAACGTCTCTATGGAAACGACAGGATTTTCTTTTGGGATACGACAATCACATTTCCGATCCACTAATCCGTCTTTACTGCATCCCTCACTAATACACATTGACGAATTCATACGGAAATTGCGTCGCTATGAAATACTACGGGTTCTATGACTTCTCCTTCTAAATCGAGTATCGTTTCTATGGAATCGACTGGCTTTTCTTTTGCGATACGACAATCACATTTCCGATCCACTAATCCGTCTTTACTGCATCCCTCACTAATACACATTGACGAATTCATACGGATATCGCGCCGCAATGAAATACTATGGGTTCTATGACTTCTCCTTCTAAATCGAGTATCGTTTCTATGGAAACGACTGGCTTTTCTTTTGCGATACGAGTATCTCCCTCTCGATGCACTAATCCTTCTTTACTGCATCCCTCACTCCCACCCATTGACGAATTCACACGGAAATTGCGTCGCCATGAAATACTATGGGTTCTATGACTCCTCCTTCTAAATCGAGTATCGTTTCTATGGAAACGACTGGCTTTTCTTTTGCGATACGACAATCACATTTCCGATCCACTAATCCGTCTTTACTGCATCCCTCACTAATACACATTGACGAATTCACACGGAAATTGCGTCGCCATGAAATACTATGGGTTCTATGACTTCTCCTTCTAAATCGAGTATCGTTTCTATGGAAACGACTGGCTTTTCTTTTGCGATACGACAATCACATTACCGATCCACTAATCCGTCTTTACTGCATCCCTCACTAATACACATTGACGAATTCATACGGAAATTCCGTCGCTATGAAATACTATGGGTTCTATGACTTCTCCTTCTAAATCGAGTATCGTTTCTATGGAAACGACTGGCTTTTCTTTTGCGATACGACAATCACATTTCCGATCCACTAATCCGTCTTTACTGCATCCCTCACTAATACACATTCACGAATTCACACGGAAATTGCGTCGCCATGAAATACTATGGGTTCTATGACTTCTCCTACTAAATCCAGTATCGTTTCTATGGAAACGACTGGCTTTTCTTTTGCGATACGACAATCACATTTCCGATCCACTAATCCGTGTTTACTGCATCCCTCACTAATACACATTGACGAATTCATACGGAAATTGCGTCGCTATGAAATACTATGGGTTCTATGACTTCTCCTTCTAAATCGAGTATCGTTTCTATGGAAACGACTGGCTTTTCTTTTGCGATACGAGTATCTCCCTCTCGATGCACTAATCCTTCTTTACTGCATCCCTCACTCCCACTCATTGACGTATTCACACGGAAATTGCGTCGCCATGAAATACTATGGGTTCTATGACTTCTCCTTCTAAATCGAGTATCGTTTCTATGGAAACGACTGGCTTTTCTTTTGCGATACGAGTATCTCCCTCTCGATGCACTAATCCTTTTTTACTGCATCCCTCACTCCCACTCATTGACGAATTCACATGGAAATTGCGTCGCTATGAAATGCTATGGGTTCTATGACTTCTCCTTCTAAATCGAGTATCGTTTCTATGGAAACGACTGGCTTTTCTTTTGCGATACGAGTATCTCCCTCTCGATGCACTAATCCTTCTTTACTGCATCCCTCACTCCCACTCATTGACGAATTCACACGGAAATTGCGTCGCCATTAAATACTATGGGTTCTATGTCTTCTCCTTCTAAATCGAATAACGTTTCTATGGAAACGACAGGATTTTCCTTTGGGATACGACAATCACATTTCCGATCCACTAATCCGTCTTTACTGCATCCCTCACTAATACACATTGACGAATTCATACGGAAATTGCGTCGCTATGAAATACTATGGGTTCTATGACTTCTCCTTCTAAATCGAGTATCGTTTCTATGGAAACGACTGGCTTTTCTTTTGCGATACGAGTATCTCCCTCTCGATGCACTAATCCTTCTTTACTGCATCCCTCACTCCCACTCATTGACGAATTCACACGGAAATTGCGTCGCCATGAATTACTATGGGTTCTATGTCTTCTCCTTCTAAATCGAGTAACGTTTCTATGGAAACGACAGGATTTTCTTTTGGGATACGACAATCACATTTCCGATCCACTAATCCGTCTTTACTGCATCCCTCACTAATACACATTGACGAATTCATACGGAAATTGCGTCGCTATGAAATACTATGGGTTCTATGACTCCTCCTTCTAAATCGAGTATCGTTTCTATGGAAACGACTGGCTTTTCTTTTGCGATACGAGTATCTCCCTCTCGATGCACTAATCCTTCTTTACTGCATCCCTCACTCCCACTCATTGACGAATTCACACGGAAATTGCGTCGCCATGAAATACTATGTGTTCTATGACTTCTCCTTCTAAATCGAGTATCGTTTCTATGGAAACGACTGGCTTTTCTTTTGGGATACGACAATCACATTTCCGATCCACTAATCCGTCTTTACTGCATCCCTCACTAATACACATTGACGAATTCACACGGAAATTGCGTCGCCATGAAATACTATGGGTTCTATGACTTCTCCTTCTAAATCGAGTAACGTCTCTATGGAAACGACAGGATTTTCTTTTGGGATACGACAATCACATTTCCGATCCACTAATCCGTCTTTACTGCATCCCTCACTAATACACATTGACGAATTCATACGGAAATTGCGTCGCTATGAAATACTACGGGTTCTATGACTTCTCCTTCTAAATCGAGTATCGTTTCTATGGAAACGACTGGCTTTTCTTTTGCGATACGACAATCACATTTCCGATCCACTAATCCGTCTTTACTGCATCCCTCACTAATACACATTGACGAATTCATACGGAAATCGCGCCAAATGAAATACTATGGGTTCTATGACTTCTCCTTCTAAATCGAGTATCGTTTCAATGGAAACGACTGGCTTTTCTTTTGCGATACGAGTATCTCCCTCTCGATGCACTAATCCTTCTTTACTGCATCCCTCACTCCCACCCATTGACGAATTCACACGGAAATTGCGTCGCCATGAAATACTATGGGTTCTATGACTCCTCCTTCTAAATCGAGTATCGTTTCTATGGAAACGACTGGCTTTTCTTTTGCGATACGACAATCACATTTCCGATCCACTAATCCGTCTTTACTGCATCCCTCACTAATACACATTGACGAATTCACGCGAAAATTGCGTCGACATGAAATACTATGGGTTCTATGACTTCTCCTTCTAAATCCAGTATCGTTTCTATGGAAACGACTGGCTTTTCTTTTGCGATACGACAATCACCTTTCCGATCCACTAATCCGTCTTTACTGCATCCCTCACTAGTACACATTGACGAACTCATACGGAAACTGCGTCGCTTTGAAATACTATGGGTTCTATGACTTCTCCTTCTAAATCGAGTATCGTTTCTATGGAAACGACTGGCTTTTCTCTTGCGATACGAGTATCTCCCTCTCGATGCACTAATCCCTCTTTACTGCATCCCTCACTCCCACTCATTGACGAATTCACACGGAAATTGCGTCGCCATGAAATACTATGGGTTCTATGACTTCTCCTTCTAAATCGAGTATCGTTTCTATGGAAACGACTGGCTTTTCTTTTGCAATATGACAATCACATTTCCGATCCACTAATCCGTCTTTACTGCATCCCTCACTAATACACATTGACGAATTCTCACGGAAATTGCGTCGCCATGAAATACTATGGGTTCTATGACTTCTCCTTCTAAATCGAGTATCGTTTCTATGGAAACGACTGGCTTTTCTTTTGCGATACGAGTATCTCCCTCTCGATGCACTAATCCTTCTTTACTGCATCCCTCACTCCCACTCATTGACGAATTCACACGGAAATTGCGTCGCCATGAATTACTATGGGTTCTATGTCTTCTCCTTCTAAATCGAGTAACGTTTCTATGGAAACGACAGGATTTTCTTTTGGGATACGACAATCACATTTCCGTTCCACTAATCCGTCTTTACTGCATCCCTCACTAATACACATTGACGAATTCATACGGAAATTGCGTCGCTATGAAATAGTATGGGTTCTATGACTTCTCCTTCTAAATCGAGTATCGTTTCTATGGAAACGACTGGCTTTTCTTTTGCGATACGAGTATCTCCCTCTCGATGCACTAATCCTTCTTTACTGCATCCCTCACTCCCACTCATTGACGAATTCACACGGAAATTGCGTCGCCATGAAATACTATGGGTTCTATGACTTCTCCTTCTAAATCGAGTATCGTTTCTATGGAAACGACTGGCTTTTCTTTTGGGATACGACAATCACATTTCCGATCCACTAATCCGTCTTTACTGCATCCCTCACTAATACACATTGACGAATTCACACGGAAATTGCGTCGCCATGGAATACTATGGGTTCTATGACTTCTCCTTCTAAATCGAGTAACGTCTCTATGGAAACGACAGGATTTTCTTTTGGGATACGACAATCACATTTCCGATCCACTAATCCGTCTTTACTGCATCCCTCACAAATACACATTGACGAATTCATACGGAAATTGCGTCGCTATGAAATACTACGGGTTCTATGACTTCTCCTTCTAAATCGAGTATCGTTTCTATGGAAACGACTGGCTTTTCTTTTGCGATACGACAATCACATTTCCGATCCACTAATCCGTCTTTACTGCATCCCTCACTAATACACATTGACGAATTCATACGGAAATCGCGCCGCAATGAAATACTATGGGTTCTATGACTTCTCCTTCTAAATCGAGTATCGTTTCTATGGAAACGACTGGCTTTTCTTTTGCGATACGAGTATCTCCCTCTCGATGCACTAATCCTTCTTTACTGCATCCCTCACTCCCACCCATTGACGAATTCACACGGAAATTGCGTCGCCATGAAATACTATGGGTTCTATGACTCCTCCTTCTAAATCGAGTATCGTTTCTATGGATACGACTGGCTTTTCTTTTGCGATACGACAATCACATTTCCGATCCACTAATCCGTCTTTACTGCATCCCTCACTAATACACATTGACGAATTCACACGGAAATTGCGTCGCCATGAAATACTATGGGTTCTATGACTTCTCCTTCTAAATCGAGTATCGTTTCTATGGAAACGACTGGCTTTTCTTTTGCGATACGACAATCACATTTCCGATCCACTAATCCGTCTTTACTGCATCCCTCACTAATACACATTGACGAATTCATACGGAAATTCCGTCGCTATGAAATACTATGGGTTCTATGACTTCTCCTTCTAAATCGAGTATCGTTTCTATGGAAACGACTGGCTTTTCTTTTGCGATACGACAATCACATTTCCGATCCACTAATCCGTCTTTACTGCATCCCTCACTAATACACATTGACGAATTCACACGGAAATTGCGTCGCCATGAAATACTATGGGTTCTATGACTTCTCCTACTAAATCCAGTATCGTTTCTATGGAAACGACTGGCTTTTCTTTTGCGATACGACAATCACATTTCCGATCCACTAATCCGTGTTTACTGCATCCCTCACTAATACACATTGACGAATTCATACGGAAATTGCGTCGCTATGAAATACTATGGGTTCTATGACTTCTCCTTCTAAATCGAGTATCGTTTCTATGGAAACGACTGGCTTTTCTTTTGCGATACGAGTATCTCCCTCTCGATGCACTAATCCTTTTTTACTGCATCCCTCACTCCCACTCATTGACGAATTCACATGGAAATTGCGTCGCTATGAAATGCTATGGGTTCTATGACTTCTCCTTCTAAATCGAGTATCGTTTCTATGGAAACGACTGGCTTTTCTTTTGCGATACGAGTATCTCCCTCTCGATGCACTAATCCTTCTTTACTGCATCCCTCACTCCCACTCATTGACGAATTCACACGGAAATTGCGTCGCCATGAATTACTATGGGTTCTATGTCTTCTCCTTCTAAATCGAGTAACGTTTCTATGGAAACGAAAGGATTTTATTTTGGGATACGACAATCACATTTCCGATCCACTAATCCGTCTTTACTGCATCCCTCACTAATACACATTGACGAATTCATACGGAAATTGCGTCGCTATGAAATACTATGGGTTCTATGACTCCTCCTTCTAAATCGAGTATCGTTTCTATGGAAACGACTGGCTTTTCTTTTGCGATACGAGTATCTCCCTCTCGATGCACTAATCCTTCTTTACTGCATCCCTCACTCCCACTCATTGACGAATTCACACGGAAATTGCGTCGCCATGAAATACTATGTGTTCTATGACTTCTCCTTCTAAATCGAGTATCGTTTCTATGGAAACGACTGGCTTTTCTTTTGGGATACGACAATCACATTTCCGATCCACTAATCCGTCTTTACTGCATCCCTCACTAATACACATTGACGAATTCACACGGAAATTGCGTCGCCATGAAATACTATGGGTTCTATGACTTCTCCTTCTAAATCGAGTAACGTCTCTATGGAAACGACAGGATTTTCTTTTGGGATACGACAATCACATTTCCGATCCACTAATCCGTCTTTACTGCATCCCTCACTAATACACATCGACGAATTCATACGGAAATTGCGTCGCTATGAAATACTACGGGTTCTATGACTTCTCCTTCTAAATCGAGTATCGTTTCTATGGAAACGACTGGCTTTTCTTTTGCGATACGACAATCACATTTCCGATCCACTAATCCGTCTTTACTGCATCCCTCACTAATACACATTGACGAATTCATACGGAAATCGCGCCAAATGAAATACTATGGGTTCTATGACTTCTCCTTCTAAATCGAGTATCGTTTCAATGGAAACGACTGGCTTTTCTTTTGCGATACGAGTATCTCCCTCTCGATGCACTAATCCTTCTTTACTGCATCCCTCACTCCCACCCATTGACGAATTCACACGGAAATTGCGTCGCCATGAAATACTATGGGTTCTATGACTCCTCCTTCTAAATCGAGTATCGTTTCTATGGAAACGTCTGGCTTTTCTTTTGCGATACGACAATCACATTTCCGATCCACTAATCCGTCTTTACTGCATCCCTCACTAATACACATTGACGAATTCACACGGAAATTGCGTCGCCATGAAATACTATGGGTTCTATGACTTCTCCTTCTAAATCGAGTATCGTTTCTATGGAAACGACTGGCTTTTCTTTTGCGATACGACAATCACATTTCCGATCCACTAATCCGTCTTTACTGCATCCCTCACTAATACACATTGACGAATTCACGCGAAAATTGCGTCGACATGAAATACTATGGGTTCTATGACTTCTCCTTCTAAATCCAGTATCGTTTCTATGGAAACGACTGGCTTTTCTTTTGCGATACGACAATCACCTTTCCGATCCACTAATCCGTCTTTACTGCATCCCTCACTAGTACACATTGACGAACTCATACGGAAACTGCGTCGCTTTGAAATACTATGGGTTCTATGACTTCTCCTTCTAAATCGAGTATCGTTTCTATGGAAACGACTGGCTTTTCTCTTGCGATACGAGTATCTCCCTCTCGATGCACTAATCCCTCTTTACTGCATCCCTCACTCCCACTCATTGACGAATTCACACGGAAATTGCGTCGCCATGAAATACTATGGGTTCTATGACTTCTCCTTCTAAATCGAGTATCGTTTCTATGGAAACGACTGGCTTTTCTTTTGCAATATGACAATCACATTTCCGATCCACTAATCCGTCTTTACTGCATCCCTCACTAATACACATTGACGAATTCTCACGGAAATTGCGTCGCCATGAAATACTATGGGTTCTATGACTTCTCCTTCTAAATCGAGTATCGTTTCTATGGAAACGACTGGCTTTTCTTTTGCGATACGAGTATCTCCCTCTCGATGCACTAATCCTTCTTTACTGCATCCCTCACTCCCACTCATTGACGAATTCACACGGAAATTGCGTCGCCATGAATTACTATGGGTTCTATGTCTTCTCCTTCTAAATCGAGTAACGTTTCTATGGAAACGACAGGATTTTCTTTTGGGATACGACAATCACATTTCCGTTCCACTAATCCGTCTTTACTGCATCCCTCACTAATACACATTGACGAATTCATACGGAAATTGCGTCGCTATGAAATAGTATGGGTTCTATGACTTCTCCTTCTAAATCGAGTATCGTTTCTATGGAAACGACTGGCTTTTCTTTTGCGATACGAGTATCTCCCTCTCGATGCACTAATCCTTCTTTACTGCATCCCTCACTCCCACTCATTGACGAATTCACACGGAAATTGCGTCGCCATGAAATACTATGGGTTCTATGACTTCTCCTTCTAAATCGAGTATCGTTTCTATGGAAACGACTGGCTTTTCTTTTGGGATACGACAATCACATTTCCGATCCACTAATCCGTCTTTACTGCATCCCTCACTAATACACATTGACGAATTCACACGGAAATTGCGTCGCCATGGAATACTATGGGTTCTATGACTTCTCCTTCTAAATCGAGTAACGTCTCTATGGAAACGACAGGATTTTCTTTTGGGATACGACAATCACATTTCCGATCCACTAATCCGTCTTTACTGCATCCCTCACAAATACACATTGACGAATTCATACGGAAATTGCGTCGCTATGAAATACTACGGGTTCTATGACTTCTCCTTCTAAATCGAGTATCGTTTCTATGGAAACGACTGGCTTTTCTTTTGCGATACGACAATCACATTTCCGATCCACTAATCCGTCTTTACTGCATCCCTCACTAATACACATTGACGAATTCATACGGAAATCGCGCCGCAATGAAATACTATGGGTTCTATGACTTCTCCTTCTAAATCGAGTATCGTTTCTATGGAAACGACTGGCTTTTCTTTTGCGATACGAGTATCTCCCTCTCGATGCACTAATCCTTCTTTACTGCATCCCTCACTCCCACCCATTGACGAATTCACACGGAAATTGCGTCGCCATGAAATACTATGGGTTCTATGACTCCTCCTTCTAAATCGAGTATCGTTTCTATGGATACGACTGGCTTTTCTTTTGCGATACGACAATCACATTTCCGATCCACTAATCCGTCTTTACTGCATCCCTCACTAATACACATTGACGAATTCACACGGAAATTGCGTCGCCATGAAATACTATGGGTTCTATGACTTCTCCTTCTAAATCGAGTATCGTTTCTATGGAAACGACTGGCTTTTCTTTTGCGATACGACAATCACATTTCCGATCCACTAATCCGTCTTTACTGCATCCCTCACTAATACACATTGACGAATTCATACGGAAATTCCGTCGCTATGAAATACTATGGGTTCTATGACTTCTCCTTCTAAATCGAGTATCGTTTCTATGGAAACGACTGGCTTTTCTTTTGCGATACGACAATCACATTTCCGATCCACTAATCCGTCTTTACTGCATCCCTCACTAATACACATTGACGAATTCACACGGAAATTGCGTCGCCATGAAATACTATGGGTTCTATGACTTCTCCTACTAAATCCAGTATCGTTTCTATGGAAACGACTGGCTTTTCTTTTGCGATACGACAATCACATTTCCGATCCACTAATCCGTGTTTACTGCATCCCTCACTAATACACATTGACGAATTCATACGGAAATTGCGTCGCTATGAAATACTATGGGTTCTATGACTTCTCCTTCTAAATCGAGTATCGTTTCTATGGAAACGACTGGCTTTTCTTTTGCGATACGAGTATCTCCCTCTCGATGCACTAATCCTTTTTTACTGCATCCCTCACTCCCACTCATTGACGAATTCACATGGAAATTGCGTCGCTATGAAATGCTATGGGTTCTATGACTTCTCCTTCTAAATCGAGTATCGTTTCTATGGAAACGACTGGCTTTTCTTTTGCGATACGAGTATCTCCCTCTCGATGCACTAATCCTTCTTTACTGCATCCCTCACTCCCACTCATTGACGAATTCACACGGAAATTGCGTCGCCATGAATTACTATGGGTTCTATGTCTTCTCCTTCTAAATCGAGTAACGTTTCTATGGAAACGAAAGGATTTTATTTTGGGATACGACAATCACATTTCCGATCCACTAATCCGTCTTTACTGCATCCCTCACTAATACACATTGACGAATTCATACGGAAATTGCGTCGCTATGAAATACTATGGGTTCTATGACTCCTCCTTCTAAATCGAGTATCGTTTCTATGGAAACGACTGGCTTTTCTTTTGCGATACGAGTATCTCCCTCTCGATGCACTAATCCTTCTTTACTGCATCCCTCACTCCCACTCATTGACGAATTCACACGGAAATTGCGTCGCCATGAAATACTATGTGTTCTATGACTTCTCCTTCTAAATCGAGTATCGTTTCTATGGAAACGACTGGCTTTTCTTTTGGGATACGACAATCACATTTCCGATCCACTAATCCGTCTTTACTGCATCCCTCACTAATACACATTGACGAATTCACACGGAAATTGCGTCGCCATGAAATACTATGGGTTCTATGACTTCTCCTTCTAAATCGAGTAACGTCTCTATGGAAACGACAGGATTTTCTTTTGGGATACGACAATCACATTTCCGATCCACTAATCCGTCTTTACTGCATCCCTCACTAATACACATCGACGAATTCATACGGAAATTGCGTCGCTATGAAATACTACGGGTTCTATGACTTCTCCTTCTAAATCGAGTATCGTTTCTATGGAAACGACTGGCTTTTCTTTTGCGATACGACAATCACATTTCCGATCCACTAATCCGTCTTTACTGCATCCCTCACTAATACACATTGACGAATTCATACGGAAATCGCGCCAAATGAAATACTATGGGTTCTATGACTTCTCCTTCTAAATCGAGTATCGTTTCAATGGAAACGACTGGCTTTTCTTTTGCGATACGAGTATCTCCCTCTCGATGCACTAATCCTTCTTTACTGCATCCCTCACTCCCACCCATTGACGAATTCACACGGAAATTGCGTCGCCATGAAATACTATGGGTTCTATGACTCCTCCTTCTAAATCGAGTATCGTTTCTATGGAAACGTCTGGCTTTTCTTTTGCGATACGACAATCACATTTCCGATCCACTAATCCGTCTTTACTGCATCCCTCACTAATACACATTGACGAATTCACACGGAAATTGCGTCGCCATGAAATACTATGGGTTCTATGACTTCTCCTTCTAAATCGAGTATCGTTTCTATGGAAACGACTGGCTTTTCTTTTGCGATACGACAATCACATTTCCGATCCACTAATCCGTCTTTACTGCATCCCTCACTAATACACATTGACGAATTCATACGGAAATTGCGTCGCTATGAAATACTATGGGTTCTATGACTTCTCCTTCTAAATCGAGTATCGTTTCTATGGAAACGACTGGCTTTTCTTTTGCGATACGACAATCACATTTCCGATCCACTAATCCGTCTTTACTGCATCCCTCACTAATACACATTGACGAATTCACACGAAAATTGCGTCGACATGAAATACTATGGGTCTATGACTTCTCCTTCTAAATCCAGTATCGTTTCTATGGAAACGACTGGCTTTTCTTTTGCGATACGACAATCACCTTTCCGATCCACTAATCCGTCTTTACTGCATCCCTCACTAGTACACATTGACGAACTCATACGGAAACTGCGTCGCTTTGAAATACTATGGGTACTATGACTTCTCCTTCTAAATCGAGTATCGTTTCTATGGAAACGACTGGCTTTTCTCTTGCGATACGAGTATCTCCCTCTCGATGCACTAATCCTTCTTTACTGCATCCCTCACTCCCACTCATTGACGAATTCACACGGAAATTGCGTCGCCATGAAATACTATGGGTTCTATGACTTCTCCTTCTAAATCGAGTATCGTTTCTATGGAAACGACTGGCTTTTCTTTTGCGATATGACAATCACATTTCCGATCCACTAATCCGTCTTTACTGCATCCCTCACTAATACACATTGACGAATTCACACGGAAATTGCGTCGCCATGAAATACTATGTGTTCTATGACTTCTCCTTCTAAATCGAGTATCGTTTCTATGGAAACGACTGGCTTTTCTTTTGGGATACGACAATCACATTTCGGATCCACTAATCCGTCTTTACTGCATCCCTCACTAATACACATTGACGAATTCACACGGAAATTGCGTCGCCATGAAATACTATGGGTTCTATGTCTTCTCCTTCTAAATCGAGTAACGTTTCTATGGAAACGACAGGATTTTCTTTTGGGATACGACAATCACATTTCCGTTCCACTAATCCGTCTTTACTGCATCCCTCACTAATACACATTGACGAATTCATACGGAAATTGCGTCGCTATGAGATACTATGGGTTCTATGACTTCTCCTTCTAAATCGAGTATCGTTTCTATGGAAACGACTGGCTTTTCTTTTGCGATACGAGTATCTCCCTCTCGATGCACTAATCCTTCTTTACTGCATCCCTCACTCCCACTCATTGACGAATTCACACGGAAATTGCGTCGCAATGAAATACTATGGGTTCTATGACTTCTCCTTCTAAATCGAGTATCGTTTCTATGGAAACGACTGGCATTTCTTTTGGGATACGACAATCACATTTCCGATCCACTAATCCGTCTTTACTGCATCCCTCACTAATACACATTGACGAATTCACACGGAAATTGGGTCGCCATGAAATACTATGGGTTCTATGACTTCTCCTTCTAAATCGAGTAACGTCTCTATGGAAACGACAGGATTTTCTTTTGGGATACGACAATCACATTTCCGATCCACTAATCCGTCTTTACTGCATCCCTCACTAATACACATTGACGAATTCATACGGAAATTGCGTCGCTATGAAATACTACGGGTTCTATGACTTCTCCTTCTAAATCGAGTATCGTTTCTATGGAAACGACTGGCTTTTCTTTTGCGATACGACAATCACATTTCCGATCCACTAATCCGTCTTTACTGCATCCCTCACTAATACACATTGACGAATTCATACGGAAATCGCGCCGCAATGAAATACTATGGGTTCTATGACTTCTCCTTCTAAATCGAGTATCGTTTCTATGGAAACGACTGGCTTTTCTTTTGCGATACGAGTATCTCCCTCTCGATGCACTAATCCTTCTTTACTGCATCCCTCACTCCCACCCATTGACGAATTCACACGGAAATTGCGTCGCCATGAAATACTATGGGTTCTATGACTCCTCCTTCTAAATCGAGTATCGTTTCTATGGAAACGCCTGGCTTTTCTTTTGCGATACGACAATCACATTTCCGATCCACTAATCCGTCTTTACTGCATCCCTCACTAATACACATTGACGAATTCACACGGAAATTGCGTCGCCATGAAATACTATGGGTTCTATGACTTCTCCTTCTAAATCGAGTATCGTTTCTATGGAAACGACTGGCTTTTCTTTTGCGATACGACAATCACATTTTCGATCCACTAATCCGTCTTTACTGCATCCCACACTAATACACATTGACGAATTCATACGGAAATTGCGTCGCTATGAAATACTATGGGTTCTATGACTTCTCCTTCTAAATCGAGTATCGTTTCTATGGAAACGACTGGCTTTTCTTTTGCGATACGACAGTCACATTTCCGATCCACTAATCCGTCTTTACTGCATCCCTCACTAATACACATTGACGAATTCACACGAAAATTGCGTCGACATGAAATACTATGGGTTCTATGACTTCTCCTTCTAAATCCAGTATCGTTTCTATGGAAACGACTGGCTTTTCTTTTGCGATACGACAATCACCTTTCCGATCCACTAATCCGTCTTTACTGCATCCCTCACTAGTACACATTGACGAACTCATACGGAAACTGCGTCGCTTTGAAATACTATGGGTTCTATGACTTCTCCTTCTAAATCGAGTATCGTTTCTATGGAAACGACTGGCTTTTCTCTTGCGATACGAGTATCTCCCTCTCGATGCACTAATCCTTCTTTACTGCATCCCTCACTCCCACTCATTGACGAATTCACACGGAAATTGCGTCGCCATGAAATACTATGGGTTCTATGACTTCTCCTTCTAAATCGAGTATCGTTTCTATGGAAACGACTGGCTTTTCTTTTGCAATATGACAATCACATTTCCGATCCACTAATCCGTCTTTACTGCATCCCTCACTAATACACATTGACGAATTCTCACGGAAATTGCGTCGCCATGAAATACTATGGGTTCTATGACTTCTCCTTCTAAATCGAGTATCGTTTCTATGGAAACGACTGGCTTTTCTTTTGCGATACGAGTATCTCCCTCTCGATGCACTAATCCTTCTTTACTGCATCCCTCACTCCCACTCATTGACGAATTCACACGGAAATTGCGTCGCCATGAATTACTATGGGTTCTATGTCTTCTCCTTCTAAATCGAGTAACGTTTCTATGGAAACGACAGGATTTTCTTTTGGGATACGACCATCACATTTCCGTTCCACTAATCCGTCTTTACTGCATCCCTCACTAATACACATTGACGAATTCATACGGAAATTGCGTCGCTATGAAATACTATGGGTTATATGACTTCTCCTTCTAAATCGAGTATCGTTTCTATGGAAACGACTGGCTTTTCTTTTGCGATACGAGTATCTCCCTCTCGATGCACTAATCCTTCTTTACTGCATCCCTCACTCCCACTCATTGACGAATTCACACGGAAATTGCGTCGCCATGAAATACTATGGGTTCTATGACTTCTCCTTCTAAATCGAGTATCGTTTCTATGGAAACGACTGGCTTTTCTTTTGGGATACGACAATCACATTTCCGATCCACTAATCCGTCTTTACTGCATCCCTCACTAATACACATTGACGAATTCACACGGAAATTGCGTCGCCATGGAATACTATGGGTTCTATGACTTCTCCTTCTAAATCGAGTAACGTCTCAATGGAAACGACAGGATTTTCTTTTGGGATACGACAATCACATTTCCGGTCCACTAATCCGTCTTTACTGCATCCCTCACAAATACACATTGACGAATTCATACGGAAATTGCGTCGCTATGAAATACTACGGGTTCTATGACTTCTCCTTCTAAATCGAGTATCGTTTCTATGGAAACGACTGGCTTTTCTTCTGCGATACGACAATCACATTTCCGATCCACTAATCCGTCTTTACTGCATCCCTCACTAATACACATTGAGGAATTCATACGGAAATCGCGCCGCAATGAAATACTATGGGTTCTATGACTTCTCCTTCTAAATCGAGTATCGTTTCTATGGAAACGACTGGCTTTTCTTTTGCGATACGACAATCACATTTCCGATCCACTAATCCGTCTTTACTGCATCCCTCACTAATACACATTGACGAATTCACACGGAAATTGCGTCGCCATGAAATACTATGGGTTCTATGACTTCTCCTACTAAATCCAGTATCGTTTCTATGGAAACGACTGGCTTTTCTTTTGCGATACGACAATCACATTTCCGATCCACTAATCCGTGTTTACTGCATCCCTCACTAATACACATTGACGAATTCATACGGAAATTGCGTCGCTATGAAATACTATGGGTTCTATGACTTCTCCTTCTAAATCGAGTATCGTTTCTATGGAAACGACTGGCTTTTCTTTTGCGATACGAGTATCTCCCTCTCGATGCACTAATCCTTTTTTACTGCATCCCTCACTCCCACTCATTGACGAATTCACATGGAAATTGCGTCGCTATGAAATGCTATGGGTTCTATGACTTCTCCTTCTAAATCGAGTATCGTTTCTATGGAAACGACTGGCTTTTCTTTTGCGATACGAGTATCTCCCTCTCGATGCACTAATCCTTCTTTACTGCATCCCTCACTCCCACTCATTGACGAATTCACACGGAAATTGCGTCGCCATGAAATACTATGGGTTCTATGTCTTCTCCTTCTAAATCGAATAACGTTTCTATGGAAACGACAGGATTTTCTTTTGGGATACGACAATCACATTTCCGATCCACTAATCCGTCTTTACTGCATCCCCCACTAATACACATTGACGAATTCATACGGAAATTGCGTCGCCATGAAATACTATGGGTTCTATGACTTCTCCTTCTAAATCGAGTATCGTTTCTATGGAAACGACTGGCTTTTCTTTTGCGATACGACAATCACATTTCCGATCCACTAATCCGTCTTTACTGCATCCCTCACTAATACACATTGACGAATTCACACGGAAATTGCGTCGCCATGAAATACTATGGGTTCTATGACTTCTCCTACTAAATCCAGTATCGTTTCTATGGAAACGACTGGCTTTTCTTTTGCGATACGACAATCACATTTCCGATCCACTAATCCGTGTTTACTGCATCCCTCACTAATACACATTGACGAATTCATACGGAAATTGCGTCGCTATGAAATACTATGGGTTCTATGACTTCTCCTTCTAAATCGAGTATCGTTTCTATGGAAACGACTGGCTTTTCTTTTGCGATACGAGTATCTCCCTCTCGATGCACTAATCCTTTTTTACTGCATCCCTCACTCCCACTCATTGACGAATTCACATGGAAATTGCGTCGCTATGAAATGCTATGGGTTCTATGACTTCTCCTTCTAAATCGAGTATCGTTTCTATGGAAACGACTGGCTTTTCTTTTGCGATACGAGTATCTCCCTCTCGATGCACTAATCCTTTTTTACTGCATCCCTCACTCCCACTCATTGACGAATTCACATGGAAATTGCGTCGCTATGAAATGCTATGGGTTCTATGACTTCTTCTTCTAAATCGAGTATCGTTTCTATGGAAACGACTGGCTTTTCTTTTGCGATACGAGTATCTCCCTCTCGATGCACTAATCCTTCTTTACTGCATCCCTCACTCCCACCCATTGACGAATTCACACGGAAATTGCGTCGCCATGAAATACTATGGGTTCTATGACTCCTCCTTCTAAATCGAGTATCGTTTCTATGGATACGACTGGCTTTTCTTTTGCGATACGACAATCACATTTCCGATCCACTAATCCGTCTTTACTGCATCCCTCACTAATACACATTGACGAATTCACACGGAAATTGCGTCGCCATGAAATACTATGGGTTCTATGACTTCTCCTTCTAAATCGAGTATCGTTTCTATGGAAACGACTGGCTTTTCTTTTGCGATACGACAATCACATTTCCGATCCACTAATCCGTCTTTACTGCATCCCTCACTAATACACATTGACGAATTCATACGGAAATTCCGTCGCTATGAAATACTATGGGTTCTATGACTTCTCCTTCTAAATCGAGTATCGTTTCTATGGAAACGACTGGCTTTTCTTTTGCGATACGACAATCACATTTCCGATCCACTAATCCGTCTTTACTGCATCCCTCACTAATACACATTGACGAATTCACACGGAAATTGCGTCGCCATGAAATACTATGGGTTCTATGACTTCTCCTACTAAATCCAGTATCGTTTCTATGGAAACGACTGGCTTTTCTTTTGCGATACGACAATCACATTTCCGATCCACTAATCCGTGTTTACTGCATCCCTCACTAATACACATTGACGAATTCATACGGAAATTGCGTCGCTATGAAATACTATGGGTTCTATGACTTCTCCTTCTAAATCGAGTATCGTTTCTATGGAAACGACTGGCTTTTCTTTTGCGATACGAGTATCTCCCTCTCGATGCACTAATCCTTTTTTACTGCATCCCTCACTCCCACTCATTGACGAATTCACATGGAAATTGCGTCGCTATGAAATGCTATGGGTTCTATGACTTCTCCTTCTAAATCGAGTATCGTTTCTATGGAAACGACTGGCTTTTCTTTTGCGATACGAGTATCTCCCTCTCGATGCACTAATCCTTCTTTACTGCATCCCTCACTCCCACTCATTGACGAATTCACACGGAAATTGCGTCGCCATGAAATACTATGGGTTCTATGTCTTCTCCTTCTAAATCGAATAACGTTTCTATGGAAACGACAGGATTTTCTTTTGGGATACGACAATCACATTTCCGATCCACTAATCCGTCTTTACTGCATCCCTCACTAATACACATTGACGAATTCATACGGAAATTGCGTCGCTATGAAATACTATGGGTTCTATGACTTCTCCTTCTAAATCGAGTATCGTTTCTATGGAAACGACTGGCTTTTCTTTTGCGATACGAGTATCTCCCTCTCGATGCACTAATCCTTCTTTACTGCATCCCTCACTCCCACTCATTGACGAATTCACACGGAAATTGCGTCGCCATGAATTACTATGGGTTCTATGTCTTCTCCTTCTAAATCGAGTAACGTTTCTATGGAAACGACAGGATTTTCTTTTGGGATACGACAATCACATTTCCGATCCACTAATCCGTCTTTACTGCATCCCTCACTAATACACATTGACGAATTCATACGGAAATTGCGTCGCTATGAAATACTATGGGTTCTATGACTCCTCCTTCTAAATCGAGTATCGTTTCTATGGAAACGACTGGCTTTTCTTTTGCGATACGAGTATCTCCCTCTCGATGCACTAATCCTTCTTTACTGCATCCCTCACTCCCACTCATTGACGAATTCACACGGAAATTGCGTCGCCATGAAATACTAAGTGTTCTATGACTTCTCCTTCTAAATCGAGTATCGTTTCTATGGAAACGACTGGCTTTTCTTTTGGGATACGACAATCACATTTCCGATCCACTAATCCGTCTTTACTGCATCCCTCACTAATACACATTGACGAATTCACACGGAAATTGCGTCGCCATGAAATACTATGGGTTCTATGACTTCTCCTTCTAAATCGAGTAACGTCTCTATGGAAACGACAGGATTTTCTTTTGGGATACGACAATCACATTTCCGATCCACTAATCCGTCTTTACTGCATCCCTCACTAATACACATTGACGAATTCATACGGAAATTGCGTCGCTATGAAATACTACGGGTTCTATGACTTCTCCTTCTAAATCGAGTATCGTTTCTATGGAAACGACTGGCTTTTCTTTTGCGATACGACAATCACATTTCCGATCCACTAATCCGTCTTTACTGCATCCCTCACTAATACACATTGACGAATTCATACGGAAATCGCGCCAAATGAAATACTATGGGTTCTATGACTTCTCCTTCTAAATCGAGTATCGTTTCAATGGAAACGACTGGCTTTTCTTTTGCGATACGAGTATCTCCCTCTCGATGCACTAATCCTTCTTTACTGCATCCCTCACTCCCACCCATTGACGAATTCACACGGAAATTGCGTCGCCATGAAATACTATGGGTTCTATGACTCCTCCTTCTAAATCGAGTATCGTTTCTATGGAAACGTCTGGCTTTTCTTTTGCGATACGACAATCACATTTCCGATCCACTAATCCGTCTTTACTGCATCCCTCACTAATACACATTGACGAATTCACACGGAAATTGCGTCGCCATGAAATACTATGGGTTCTATGACTTCTCCTTCTAAATCGAGTATCGTTTCTATGGAAACGACTGGCTTTTCTTTTGCGATACGACAATCACATTTCCGATCCACTAATCCGTCTTTACTGCATCCCTCACTAATACACATTGACGAATTCATACGGAAATTGCGTCGCTATGAAATACTATGGGTTCTATGACTTCTCCTTCTAAATCGAGTATCGTTTCTATGGAAACGACTGGCTTTTCTTTTGCGATACGACAATCACATTTCCGATCCACTAATCCGTCTTTACTGCATCCCTCACTAATACACATTGACGAATTCACACGAAAATTGCGTCGACATGAAATACTATGGGTCTATGACTTCTCCTTCTAAATCCAGTATCGTTTCTATGGAAACGACTGGCTTTTCTTTTGCGATACGACAATCACCTTTCCGATCCACTAATCCGTCTTTACTGCATCCCTCACTAGTACACATTGACGAACTCATACGGAAACTGCGTCGCTTTGAAATACTATGGGTTCTATGACTTCTCCTTCTAAATCGAGTATCGTTTCTATGGAAACGACTGGCTTTTCTCTTGCGATACGAGTATCTCCCTCTCGATGCACTAATCCTTCTTTACTGCATCCCTCACTCCCACTCATTGACGAATTCACACGGAAATTGCGTCGCCATGAAATACTATGGGTTCTATGACTTCTCCTTCTAAATCGAGTATCGTTTCTATGGAAACGACTGGCTTTTCTTTTGCGATATGACAATCACATTTCCGATCCACTAATCCGTCTTTACTGCATCCCTCACTAATACACATTGACGAATTCACACGGAAATTGCGTCGCCATGAAATACTATGTGTTCTATGACTTCTCCTTCTAAATCGAGTATCGTTTCTATGGAAACGACTGGCTTTTCTTTTGGGATACGACAATCACATTTCGGATCCACTAATCCGTCTTTACTGCATCCCTCACTAATACACATTGACGAATTCACACGGAAATTGCGTCGCCATGAAATACTATGGGTTCTATGTCTTCTCCTTCTAAATCGAGTAACGTTTCTATGGAAACGACAGGATTTTCTTTTGGGATACGACAATCACATTTCCGTTCCACTAATCCGTCTTTACTGCATCCCTCACTAATACACATTGACGAATTCATACGGAAATTGCGTCGCTATGAGATACTATGGGTTCTATGACTTCTCCTTCTAAATCGAGTATCGTTTCTATGGAAACGACTGGCTTTTCTTTTGCGATACGAGTATCTCCCTCTCGATGCACTAATCCTTCTTTACTGCATCCCTCACTCCCACTCATTGACGAATTCACACGGAAATTGCGTCGCCATGAAATACTATGGGTTCTATGACTTCTCCTTCTAAATCGAGTATCGTTTCTATGGAAACGACTGGCATTTCTTTTGGGATACGACAATCACATTTCCGATCCACTAATCCGTCTTTACTGCATCCCTCACTAATACACATTGACGAATTCACACGGAAATTGCGTCGCCATGAAATACTATGGGTTCTATGACTTCTCCTTCTAAATCGAGTAACGTCTCTATGGAAACGACAGGATTTTCTTTTGGGATACGACAATCACATTTCCGATCCACTAATCCGTCTTTACTGCATCCCTCACTAATACACATTGACGAATTCATACGGAAATTGCGTCGCTATGAAATACTACGGGTTCTATGACTTCTCCTTCTAAATCGAGTATCGTTTCTATGGAAACGACTGGCTTTTCTTTTGCGATACGACAATCACATTTCCGATCCACTAATCCGTCTTTACTGCATCCCTCACTAATACACATTGACGAATTCATACGGAAATCGCGCCGCAATGAAATACTATGGGTTCTATGACTTCTCCTTCTAAATCGAGTATCGTTTCTATGGAAACGACTGGCTTTTCTTTTGCGATACGAGTATCTCCCTCTCGATGCACTAATCCTTCTTTACTGCATCCCTCACTCCCACCCATTGACGAATTCACACGGAAATTGCGTCGCCATGAAATACTATGGGTTCTATGACTCCTCCTTCTAAATCGAGTATCGTTTCTATGGAAACGCCTGGCTTTTCTTTTGCGATACGACAATCACATTTCCGATCCACTAATCCGTCTTTACTGCATCCCTCACTAATACACATTGACGAATTCACACGGAAATTGCGTCGCCATGAAATACTATGGGTTCTATGACTTCTCCTTCTAAATCGAGTATCGTTTCTATGGAAACGACTGGCTTTTCTTTTGCGATACGACAATCACATTTTCGATCCACGAATCCGTCTTTACTGCATCCCACACTAATACACATTGACGAATTCATACGGAAATTGCGTCGCTATGAAATACTATGGGTTCTATGACTTCTCCTTCTAAATCGAGTATCGTTTCTATGGAAACGACTGGCTTTTCTTTTGCGATACGACAATCACATTTCCGATCCACTAATCCGTCTCTACTGCATCCCTCACTAATACACATTGACGAATTCACACGGAAATTGCGTCGCCATGAAATATTATGGGTTCTATGACTTCTCCTTCTAAATCCAGTATCGTTTCAATGGAAACGACTGGCTTTTCTTTTGCGATACGACAATCACCTTTCCGATCCACTAATCCGTCTTTACTTCATCCCTCACTAATACACATTGACGAACTCATACGGAAATTGCGTCGCTTTGAAATACTATGGGTTCTATGACTTCTCCTTCTAAATCGAGTATCGTTTCTATGGAAACGACTGGCTTTTCTCTTGCGATACGAGTATCTCCCTCTCGATGCACTAATCCTTCTTTACTGCATCCCTCACTCCCACTCATTGACGAATTCACATGGAAATTGCGTCGCTATGAAATGCTATGGGTTCTATGACTTCTCCTTCTAAATCGAGTATCGTTTCTATGGAAACGACTGGCTTTTCTTTTGCGATACGAGTATCTCCCTCTCGATGCACTAATCCTTCTTTACTGCATCCCTCACTCCCACTCATTGACGAATTCACACGGAAATTGCGTCGCCATGAAATACTATGGGTTCTATGTCTTCTCCTTCTAAATCGAATAACGTTTCTATGGAAACGACAGGATTTTCTTTTGGGATACGACAATCACATTTCCGGTCCACTAATCCGTCTTTACTGCATCCCTCACTAATACACATTGACGAATTCATACGGAAATTGCGTCGCTATGAAATACTATGGGTTCTATGACTTCTCCTTCTAAATCGAGTATCGTTTCTATGGAAACGACTGGCTTTTCTTTTGCGATACGAGTATCTCCCTCTCGATGCACTAATCCTTCTTTACTGCATCCCTCACTCCCACTCATTGACGAATTCACACGGAAATTGCGTCGCCATGAATTACTATGGGTTCTATGTCTTCTCCTTCTAAATCGAGTAACGTTTCTATGGAAACGACAGGATTTTCTTTTGGGATACGACAATCACATTTCCGATCCACTAATCCGTCTTTACTGCATCCCTCACTAATACACATTGACGAATTCATACGGAAATTGCGTCGCTATGAAATACTATGGGTTCTATGACTCCTCCTTCTAAATCGAGTATCGTTTCTATGGAAACGACTGGCTTTTCTTTTGCGATACGAGTATCTCCCTCTCGATGCACTAATCCTTCTTTACTGCATCCCTCACTCCCACTCATTGACGAATTCACACGGAAATTGCGTCGCCATGAAATACTATGTGTTCTACGACTTCTCCTTCTAAATCGAGTATCGTTTCTATGGAAACGACTGGCTTTTCTTTTGGGATACGACAATCACATTTCCGATCCACTAATCCGTCTTTACTGCATCCCTCACTAATACACATTGACGAATTCACACGGAAATTGCGTCGCCATGAAATACTATGGGTTCTATGACTTCTCCTTCTAAATCGAGTAACGTCTCTATGGAAACGACAGGATTTTCTTTTGGGATACGACAATCACATTTCCGATCCACTAATCCGTCTTTACTGCATCCCTCACTAATACACATTGACGAATTCATACGGAAATTGCGTCGCTATGAAATACTACGGGTTCTATGACTTCTCCTTCTAAATCGAGTATCGTTTCTATGGAAACGACTGGCTTTTCTTTTGCGATACGACAATCACATTTCCGATCCACTAATCCGTCTTTACTGCATCCCTCACTAATACACATTGACGAATTCATACGGAAATCGCGCCAAATGAAATACTATGGGTTCTATGACTTCTCCTTCTAAATCGAGTATCGTTTCAATGGAAACGACTGGCTTTTCTTTTGCGATACGAGTATCTCCCTCTCGATGCACTAATCCTTCTTTACTGCATCCCTCACTCCCACCCATTGACGAATTCACACGGAAATTGCGTCGCCATGAAATACTATGGGTTCTATGACTCCTCCTTCTAAATCGAGTATCGTTTCTATGGAAACGCCTGGCTTTTCTTTTGCGATACGACAATCACATTTCCGATCCACTAATCCGTCTTTACTGCATCCCTCACTAATACACATTGACGAATTCACACGGAAATTGCGTCGCCATGAAATACTATGGGTTCTATGACTTCTCCTTCTAAATCGAGTATCGTTTCTATGGAAACGACTGGCTTTTCTTTTGCGATACGACAATCACATTTTCGATCCACTAATCCGTCTTTACTGCATCCCACACTAATACACATTGACGAATTCATACGGAAATTGCGTCGCTATGAAATACTATGGGTTCTATGACTTCTCCTTCTAAATCGAGTATCGTTTCTATGGAAACGACTGGCTTTTCTTTTGCGATACGACAATCACATTTCCGATCCACTAATCCGTCTTTACTGCATCCCTCACTAATACACATTGACGAATTCACACGGAAATTGCGTCGCCATGAAATATTATGGGTTCTATGACTTCTCCTTCTAAATCCAGTATCGTTTCAATGGAAACGACTGGCTTTTCTTTTGCGATACGACAATCACCTTTCCGATCCACTAATCCGTCTTTACTTCATCCCTCACTAATACACATTGACGAACTCATACGGAAATTGCGTCGCTTTGAAATACTATGGGTTCTATGACTTCTCCTTCTAAATCGAGTATCGTTTCTATGGAAACGACTGGCTTTTCTCTTGCGATACGAGTATCTCCCTCTCGATGCACTAATCCTTCTTTACTGCATCCCTCACTCCCACTCATTGACGAATTCACATGGAAATTGCGTCGCTATGAAATGCTATGGGTTCTATGACTTCTCCTTCTAAATCGAGTATCGTTTCTATGGAAACGACTGGCTTTTCTTTTGCGATACGAGTATCTCCCTCTCGATGCACTAATCCTTCTTTACTGCATCCCTCACTCCCACTCATTGACGAATTCACACGGAAATTGCGTCGCCATGAAATACTATGGGTTCTATGTCTTCTCCTTCTAAATCGAATAACGTTTCTATGGAAACGACAGGATTTTCTTTTGGGATACGACAATCACATTTCCGGTCCACTAATCCGTCTTTACTGCATCCCTCACTAATACACATTGACGAATTCATACGGAAATTGCGTCGCTATGAAATACTATGGGTTCTATGACTTCTCCTTCTAAATCGAGTATCGTTTCTATGGAAACGACTGGCTTTTCTTTTGCGATACGAGTATCTCCCTCTCGATGCACTAATCCTTCTTTACTGCATCCCTCACTCCCACTCATTGACGAATTCACACGGAAATTGCGTCGCCATGAATTACTATGGGTTCTATGTCTTCTCCTTCTAAATCGAGTAACGTTTCTATGGAAACGACATAATTTTCTTTTGGGATACGACAATCACATTTCCGATCCACTAATCCGTCTTTACTGCATCCCTCACTAATACACATTGACGAATTCATACGGAAATTGCGTCGCTATGAAATACTATGGGTTCTATGACTCCTCCTTCTAAATCGAGTATCGTTTCTATGGAAACGACTGGCTTTTCTTTTGCGATACGAGTATCTCCCTCTCGATGCACTAATCCTTCTTTACTGCATCCCTCACTCCCACTCATTGACGAATTCACACGGAAATTGCGTCGCCATGAAATACTATGTGTTCTATGACTTCTCCTTCTAAATCGAGTATCGTTTCTATGGAAACGACTGGCTTTTCTTTTGGGATACGACAATCACATTTCCGATCCACTAATCCGTCTTTACTGCATCCCTCACTAATACACATTGACGAATTCACACGGAAATTGCGTCGCCATGAAATACTATGGGTTCTATGACTTCTCCTTCTAAATCGAGTAACGTCTCTATGGAAACGACAGGATTTTCTTTTGGGATACGACAATCACATTTCCGATCCACTAATCCGTCTTTACTGCATCCCTCACTAATACACATTGACGAATTCATACGGAAATTGCGTCGCTATGAAATACTACGGGTTCTATGACTTCTCCTTCTAAATCGAGTATCGTTTCTATGGAAACGACTGGCTTTTCTTTTGCGATACGACAATCACATTTCCGATCCACTAATCCGTCTTTACTGCATCCCTCACTAATACACATTGACGAATTCATACGGAAATCGCGCCAAATGAAATACTATGGGTTCTATGACTTCTCCTTCTAAATCGAGTATCGTTTCAATGGAAACGACTGGCTTTTCTTTTGCGATACGAGTATCTCCCTCTCGATGCACTAATCCTTCTTTACTGCATCCCTCACTCCCACCCATTGACGAATTCACACGGAAATTGCGTCGCCATGAAATACTATGGGTTCTATGACTCCTCCTTCTAAATCGAGTATCGTTTCTATGGAAACGTCTGGCTTTTCTTTTGCGATACGACAATCACATTTCCGATCCACTAATCCGTCTTTACTGCATCCCTCACTAATACACATTGACGAATTCACACGGAAATTGCGTCGCCATGAAATACTATGGGTTCTATGACTTCTCCTTCTAAATCGAGTATCGTTTCTATGGAAACGACTGGCTTTTCTTTTGCGATACGACAATCACATTTCCGATCCACTAATCCGTCTTTACTGCATCCCTCACTAATACACATTGACGAATTCATACGGAAATTGCGTCGCTATGAAATACTATGGGTTCTATGACTTCTCCTTCTAAATCGAGTATCGTTTCTATGGAAACGACTGGCTTTTCTTTTGCGATACGACAATCACATTTCCGATCCACTAATCCGTCTTTACTGCATCCCTCACTAATACACATTGACGAATTCACACGAAAATTGCGTCGACATGAAATACTATGGGTCGATGACTTCTCCTTCTAAATCCAGTATCGTTTCTATGGAAACGACTGGCTTTTCTTTTGCGATACGACAATCACCTTTCCGATCCACTAATCCGTCTTTACTGCATCCCTCACTAGTACACATTGACGAACTCATACGGAAACTGCGTCGCTTTGAAATACTATGGGTTCTATGACTTCTCCTTCTAAATCGAGTATCGTTTCTATGGAAACGACTGGCTTTTCTCTTGCGATACGAGTATCTCCCTCTCGATGCACTAATCCTTCTTTACTGCATCCCTCACTCCCACTCATTGACGAATTCACACGGAAATTGCGTCGCCATGAAATACTATGGGTTCTATGACTTCTCCTTCTAAATCGAGTATCGTTTCTATGGAAACGACTGGCTTTTCTTTTGCGATATGACAATCACATTTCCGATCCACTAATCCGTCTTTACTGCATCCCTCACTAATACACATTGACGAATTCACACGGAAATTGCGTCGCCATGAAATACTATGTGTTCTATGACTTCTCCTTCTAAATCGAGTATCGTTTCTATGGAAACGACTGGCTTTTCTTTTGGGATACGACAATCACATTTCGGATCCACTAATCCGTCTTTACTGCATCCCTCACTAATACACATTGACGAATTCACACGGAAATTGCGTCGCCATGAAATACTATGGGTTCTATGTCTTCTCCTTCTAAATCGAGTAACGTTTCTATGGAAACGACAGGATTTTCTTTTGGGATACGACAATCACATTTCCGTTCCACTAATCCGTCTTTACTGCATCCCTCACTAATACACATTGACGAATTCATACGGAAATTGCGTCGCTATGAGATACTATGGGTTCTATGACTTCTCCTTCTAAATCGAGTATCGTTTCTATGGAAACGACTGGCTTTTCTTTTGCGATACGAGTATCTCCCTCTCGATGCACTAATCCTTCTTTACTGCATCCCTCACTCCCACTCATTGACGAATTCACACGGAAATTGCGTCGCCATGAAATACTATGGGTTCTATGACTTCTCCTTCTAAATCGAGTATCGTTTCTATGGAAACGACTGGCATTTCTTTTGGGATACGACAATCACATTTCCGATCCACTAATCCGTCTTTACTGCATCCCTCACTAATACACATTGACGAATTCATACGGAAATCGCGCCGCAATGAAATACTATGGGTTCTATGACTTCTCCTTCTAAATCGAGTATCGTTTCTATGGAAACGACTGGCTTTTCTTTTGCGATACGAGTATCTCCCTCTCGATGCACTAATCCTTCTTTACTGCATCCCTCACTCCCACCCATTGACGAATTCACACGGAAATTGCGTCGCCATGAAATACTATGGGTTCTATGACTCCTCCTTCTAAATCGAGTATCGTTTCTATGGAAACGCCTGGCTTTTCTTTTGCGATACGACAATCACATTTCCGATCCACTAATCCGTCTTTACTGCATCCCTCACTAATACACATTGACGAATTCACACGGAAATTGCGTCGCCATGAAATACTATGGGTTCTATGACTTCTCCTTCTAAATCGAGTATCGTTTCTATGGAAACGACTGGCTTTTCTTTTGCGATACGACAATCACATTTTCGATCCACTAATCCGTCTTTACTGCATCCCACACTAATACACATTGACGAATTCATACGGAAATTGCGTCGCTATGAAATACTATGGGTTCTATGACTTCTCCTTCTAAATCGAGTATCGTTTCTATGGAAACGACTGGCTTTTCTTTTGCGATACGACAATCACATTTCCGATCCACTAATCCGTCTTTACTGCATCCCTCAATAATACACATTGACGAATTCACACGGAAATTGCGTCGCCATGAAATATTATGGGTTCTATGACTTCTCCTTCTAAATCCAGTATCGTTTCAATGGAAACGACTGGCTTTTCTTTTGCGATACGACAATCACCTTTCCGATCCACTAATCCGTCTTTACTTCATCCCTCACTAATACACATTGACGAACTCATACGGAAATTGCGTCGCTTTGAAATACTATGGGTTCTATGACTTCTCCTTCTAAATCGAGTATCGTTTCTATGGAAACGACTGGCTTTTCTCTTGCGATACGAGTATCTCCCTCTCGATGCACTAATCCTTCTTTACTGCATCCCTCACTCCCACTCATTGACGAATTCACACGGAAATTGCGTCGCCATGAAATACTATGGGTTCTATGGCTTCTCCTTCTAAACCGAGTATCGTTTCTATGGAAACGACTGGCTTTTCTTTTGCGATATGACAATCACATTTCCGATCCACTAATCCGTCTTTACTGCATCCCTCACTAATACACATTGACGAATTCACACGGAAATTGCGTCGCCATGAAATACTATGGGTTCTATGACTTCTCCTTCTAAATCGAGTATCGTTTCTATGGAAACGACTGCCTTTTCTTTTGCGACACGACAATCACATTTCCGATCCACTAATCCGTCTTTACTGCATCCCTCACAAATACACATTGACGAATTCATACGGAAATTGCGTCGCTATGAAATACTATGGGTTCTATGACTTCTCCTTGTAAATCGAGTATCGTTTCTATGGAAACGACTGGCTTTTCTTTTGCGATACGACAATCACATTTCCGATCCACTAATCCGTCTTTACTGCATCCCTCACTAATACACATTGACGAATTCACACGGAAATTGCGTCGCCATGAAATACTATGGGTTCTATGACTGCTCCTTCTAAATCGAGTATCGTTTCTATGGAAACGACTGGCTTTTCTTTTGCGATACGACAATCTCATTTCCGATCCACTAATCCGTCTTTACTGCATCCCTCACTAATACAAACTTGACGAATTCATACGGAAATTGCGTCGCTATGAAATACTATGGGTTCTATGACTTCTCCTTCTAAATCGAGTATCGTTTCTATGGAAACGACTGGCTTTTCTTTTGCGATACGAGTATCTCCCTCTCGATGCACTAATCCTTCTTTACTGCATCTCTCACTCCCACTCATTGACGAATTCACACGGAAATTGCGTCGCCATGAAATACTATGGGTTCTATGACTTCTCCTTCTAAATCGAGTAACGTTTATATGGAAACGACAGGATTTTCTTTTGGGATACGACAATCACATTTCCGATCCACTAATCCGTCTTTACTGCATCCCTCACTAATACACATTGACGAATTCATACGGAAATTGCGTCGCTATGAAATACTATGGGTTCTATGGCTTCTCCTTCTAAATCGAGTATCGTTTCTATGGAAACGACTGGCTTTTCTTTTGCGATACGACAATCACATTTCCGATCCACTAATCCGTCTTTACTGCATCCCTCACTAATACACATTGACGAATTCACACGGAAATTGCGTCGCTATGAAATACTATGGATTGTATGACTTCTCCTTCTAAATCGAGTAACGTTTTTATGGAAACGACAGGATTTCCTTTTGGGATACGACAATCACAATTCCGCTTCACTAATCCGTCTTTACTGCATCCTTCACTAATACAGATTGACGAATTCATACGGGAATTGCGTCGCTATTAAATACTATGGGTTCTATGACTTCTCCTTCTAAATCGAGTATCGTTTCTATGGAAACGACTAGCTTTTCTTTTGCGATACGACTGTCACACTTCCGATCCACTAATCCGTCTTTACTGCATCCCTCACTAATACATATTGACGAACTCATACGGAAATTGTGTCGCTATGAAATACTATGGGTTCTATGACTTCTCCTTCTAAATCGAGTATCGTTTCTATGGAAACGACTGGCTTTTCTTTTGCGATACGAGTATCTCCCTCTCGATGCACTAATCCTTCTTTACTGCATCCCTCACTCCCACTCATTGACGAATTCACACGGAAATTGCGTCGCCATGAAATACTATGGGTTCTATGACTTCTCCTTCTAAATCGAGTAACGTTTCTATGGAAACGACAGGATTTTCTTTTGGGATACGACAATCACATTTCCGATCCACTAATCCGTATTTACTGCATCCCTCACTAGTATACATTCACGAATTCACACGGAAATTGCGTCGCTATGAAATACTATGGGTTCTATGACTTCTCCTTCTAAATCGAGTAACGTTTCTATGGAAACGACAGGATATTCTTTTGGGATACGACAATCACATTTCCGATCCACTAATCCGTCTTTACTGCATCCCTCACTAATACACATTGACGAATGCACACGGAAATTGCGTCGCCATGAAATACTATGGGTTCTATGACTTCTCCTTCTAGATCGAGTAACGTTTCTATGGAAACGACAGGATTTTCTTAAGGGATACGACAATCACATTTCCGATCCACTAATCCGTCTTTACTGCATCCCTCACTAATACACATTGACGAATTCACACGGAAATTGCGACGCCATGAAATACTATGGGTTCTATGACTTCTCCTTCTAAATCGAGTAACGTTTCTATGGAAAGGACAGGATTTTCTTTTGGGATACGACAATCAAATTTCCGATCCACTAATCCGTCTTTACTGCATCCCTCACTAATACACATTGACGAATTCACACGGAAATTGCGTCGCCATGAAATACTATGAATTCTATGACTTCTCCTTCTAAATCGAGTATCGTTTCTATGGAAACGACTGGCTTTTCTTTTGCGATACGACAATCACATTTCCGATCCACTAATCCGTCTTTACTGCATCCCTCAGTAATACACATTGACGAATTCACACGGAAATTGCGTCGCCATGAAATACTATGGGTTCTATGACTGCTCCTTCTAAATCGAGTATCGTTTCTATGGAAACGACTGGCTTTTCTTTTGCGATACGACAATCTCATTTCCGATCCACTAATCCGTCTTTACTGCATCCCTCACTAATACACATTGACGAATTCATACGGAAATTGCGTCGCTATGAAATACTAAGGGGTTCTATGACTTCTCCTTCTAAATCGAGTATCGTTTCTATGGAAACGACTGGCTTTTCTTTTGCGATACGAGTATCTTCCTCTCGATGCACTAATCCTTCTTTACTGCATCCCTCACTCCCACTCATTGACGAATTCACACGGAAATTGCGTCGCCATGAAATACTATGGGTTCTATGACTTCTCCTTCTAAATCGAGTAACGTTTCTATGGAAACGACAGGATTTTCTTTTGGGATACGACAATCACATTTCCGATCCACTAATCCGTATTTACTGCATCCCTCACTAGTATACATTGACGAATTCACACGGAAATTGCGTCGCTATGAAATACTATGGGTTCTATGACTTCTCCTTCTAAATCGAGTAACGTTTCTATGGAAACGACAGGATATTCTTTTGGGATACGACAATCACATTTCCGATCCACTAATCCGTCTTTACTGCATCCCTCACTAATACACATTGACGAATGCACACGGAAATTGCGTCGCCATGAAATACTATGGGTTCTATGACTTCTCCTTCTAGATCGAGTAACGTTTCTATGGAAACGACAGGATTTTCTTTTGGGATACGACAATCACATTTCCGATCCACTAATCCGTCTTTACTGCATCCCTCACTAATACACATTGACGAATTCATACGGAAATTGCGTCGCTATGAAATACTATGGGTTCTATGACTTCTCCTTCTAAATCGAGTATCGTTTCTATGGAAACGACTGGCTTTTCTTTTGCGATACGAGTATCTCCCTCTCGATGCACTAATCCTTCTTTACTGCATCCCTCACTCCCACTCATTGACAAATTCACACGGAAATTGCGTCGCCATGAAATACTATGGGTTCTATGACTTCTCCTTCTAAATCGAGTATCGTTTCTAAGGAAACGACTGGCTTTTCTTTTGCGATACGACAATCTCATTTCCGATCCACTAATCCGTCTTTACTGCATCCCTCACTAATACACATTGACGAATTCACACGGAAATTGCGTCGCCATGAAATACTATGGGTTCTATGACTTCTCCTTCTAAATCGAGTATCGTTTCTATGGAAACGACTGGCTTTTCTTTTGCGATACGACAATCACATTTCCGATCCACTAATCCGTCTTTACTGCATCCCTCACTAATACACATTGACGAATTCATACGGAAATTGCGTCGCCATGAAATACTATGGGTTCTATGACTTCTCCTTCTAAATCGAGTATCGTTTCTATGGAAACGACTGGCTTTTCTTTTGCGATACGACAATCACATTTCCGATCCACTAATCCGTCTTTACTGCATCCCTCACTTATACACATTGACGAATTCACACGGAAATTGCGTCGCCATGAAATACTATGGGTTCTATGACTTCTCCTTCTAAATCCAGTATCGTTTCTATGGAAACGACTGGCTTTTCTTTTGCGATACGATAATCACATTTCCGATCCACTAATCCGTCTTTACAGCACCCCTCACTAATACACATTGACGAACTCATACGGAAATTGCGTCGCTTTGAAATACTATGGGTTCTATGACTTCTCCTTCTAAATCGAGTATCGTTTCTATGGAAACGACTGGCTTTTCTCTTGCGACACGAGTATCTCCCTCTCGATGCACTAATCCTTCTTTACTGCATCCCTCACTCCCACTCGTTGACGAATTTACACGGAAATTGAGTCGCCGTGAAATACTATGGGTTCTATGACTTCTCCTTCTAAATCGAGTATCGTTTCTATGGAAACGACTGGCTTTTCTTTTGCGATATGACAATCACATTTCCTATCCACTAATCCGTCTTTACTGCATCCCTCACTAATACACATTGACGAATTCACACGGAAATTGCGTCGCCATGAAATACTATGGGTTCTATGACTTCTCCTTCTAAATCGAGTATCGTTTCTATGGAAACGACTGGCTTTTCTTTTGCGACACGACAATCACATTTCCGATCCACTAATCCGTCTTTACTGCATCCCTCACTAATACACATTGACGAATTCATACGGAAATTGCGTCGCTATGAAATACTATGGGTTCTATGACTTCTAGTTCTAAATCGAGTATCGTTTCTATGGAAACGACTGGCTTTTCTTTTGCGATACGACAATCACATTTCCGATCCACTAATCCGTCTTTACTGCATCCCTCACTAATACACATTGACGAATTCACACGGCAATTGCGTCGCCATGAATTACTATGGGTTCTATGACTGCTCCTTCTAAATCGAGTATCGTTTCTATGGAAACGACTGGCTTTTCTTTTGCGATACGACAATCACATTTCCGATCCACTAATCCGTCTTTACTGCATCCCTCACTAGTACACATTGACGAACTCATACGGAAATTGCGTCGCTTTGAAATACTATGGGTTCTATGACTTCTCCTTCTAAATCGAGTATCGTTTCTATGGAAACGACTGGCTTTTCTCTTGCGATACGAGTATCTCCCTCTCGATGCACTAATCCTTCTTTACTGCATCCCTCACTCCCACTCATTGACGAATTCACACGGAAATTGCGTCGCCATGAAATACTATGGGTTCTATGACTGCTCCTTCTAAATCGAGTATCGTTTCTATGGAAACGACTGGCTTTTCTTTTGCGATACGACAATCACATTTCCGATCCACTAATCCGTGTTTACTGCATCCCTCACTAATACACATTGACGAATTCATACGGAAATTGCGTCGCTATGAAATACTATGGGTTCTATGACTTCTCCTTCTAAATCGAGTATCGTTTCTATGGAAACGACTGGCTTTTCTTTTGCGATACGAGTATCTCCCTCTCGATGCACTAATCCTTCTTTACTGCATCCCTCACTCCCACTCATTGACGAATTCACACGGATATTGCGTCGCGATGAAATACTATGGGTTCTATGACTTCTCCTTCTAAATCGAGTAACGTTTCTATGGAAACGACAGGATTTTCTTTTGGGATACGACAATCACATTTCCGATCCACTAATCCGTCTTTACTGCATCCCTCATTAATACACATTGACGAATTCATACGGAAATTGCGTCGCTATGAAATACTATGGGTTCTATGACTTCTCCTTCTAAATCGAGTATCGTTTCTATGGAAACGACTGGCTTTTCTTTTGCGATACGACAATCACATTTCCGATCCACTAATCCGTCTTTACTGCATCCCTCACTAATACACATTGACGAATTCACACGGAAATTGCGTCGCCATGAAATACTATGGGTTGTATGACTTCTCCTTCTAAATCGAGTAACGTTTTTATGGAAACGACAGGATTTTCTTTTGGGATACGACAATCACAATTCCGCTCCACTAATCCGTCTTTACTGCATCCTTCACTAATACAGATTGACGAATTCATACGGGAATTGCGTCGCTATGAAATACTATGGGTTCTATGTCTTCTCCTTCTAAATCGAGTATCGTTTCTATGGAAACGACTAGCTTTCCTTTTGCGATACGGCAATCACATTTCCGATCCACTAATCCGTCTTTACTGCATCCCTCACTAATACACATTGACGAACTCATACGGAAATTGTGTCGCTATGATATACTATGGGTCCTATGACTTCTCCTTCTAAATCGAGTATCGTTTCTATGGAAACGACTGGCTTTTCTTTTGCGATACGAGTATCTCCCTCTCGATGCACTAATCCTTCTTTACTGCATCCCTCACTCCCACTCATTGACGAATTCACACGGAAATTGCGTCGCCATGAAATACTATGGGTTCTATGACTTCTCCTTCTAAATCGAGTAACGTTTCTATGGAAACGACAGGATTTTCTTTTGGGATACGACAATCACATTTCCGATCCACTAATCCGTCTTTACTGCATCCCTCACTAGTATACATTGACGAATTCACACGGAAATTGCGTCGCTATGAAATACTATGGGTTCTATGACTTCTCCTTCTAAATCGAGTAACGTTTCTATGGGAACGACAGGATATTCTTTTGGGATACGACAATCACATTTCCGATCCACTAATCCGTCATTACTGCATCCATCACTAATACACATTGACGAATGCACACGGAAATTGCGTCGCCATGAAATACTATGTGTTCTATGACTTCTCCTTCTAGATCGAGTAACGTTTCTATGGAAACGACAGGATTTTCTTTTGGGATACGACAATCACATTTCCGATCCACTAATCCGTCTTTACTGCATCCCTCACTAATACACATTGACGAATTCACACGGAAATTGCGTCGCCATGAAATACTATGGGTTCTATGACTTCTCCTTCTAAATCGAGTAACGTTTCTATGGAAACGACAGGATTTTCTTTTGGGATACGACAATCACATTTCCGATCCACTAATCCGTCATTACTGCACCCCTCACTAATACACATTGACGAATTCACACGGAAATTGCGTCGCCATGAAATACTATGGGTTCAATGACTTCTCCTTCTAGATCGAGTAACGTTTCTATGGAAACGACAGGATTTTCTTTTGGGATACGACAATCACATTTCCGATCCACTAATCCGTCTTTACTGCATCCCTCACTAATACACATTGACGAATTCACACGGAAATTGCGTCGCCATGAAATACTATGGGTTCTATGACTTCTCCTTCTAAATCGAGTAACGTTTCTATGGAAACGACAGGATTTTCTTTTGGGATACGACAATCACATTTCCGATCCACTAATCCGTCTTTACTGCATCCCTCACTAGTACACATTGACGAACTCATACGGAAATTGCGTCGCTTTGAAATACTATGGGTTCTATGACTTCTCCTTCTAAATCGAGTATCGTTTCTATGGAAACGACCGGCTTTTCTCTTGCGATACGAGTATCTCCCTCTCGATGCACTAATCCTTCTTTACTGCATCCCTCACTCCCACTCATTGACGAATTCACACGGAAATTGCGTCGCCATGAAATACTATGGGTTCTATTACTTCTCCTTCTAAATCGAGTATCGTTTCTATGGAAACGACTGGCTTTTCTTTTGCGATATGACAATCACATTTCCGATCCACTAATCCGTCTTTACTGCATCCCTCACTAGTACACATTGACGAATTCATACGGAAATTGCGTCGCTATGAAATACTATGGGTTCTATGACTTCTCCTTCTAAATCGAGTATCGTTTCTATGGAAACCGCTGGCTTTTCTTTTGCGATACGAGTATCTCCCTCTCGATGCACTAATCCTTCTTTACTGCATCCCTCACTCCCACTCATTGACGAATTCACACGGAAATTGCGTCGCCATGAAATACTATGGGTTCTATGACTTCTCCTTCTAAATCGAGTAACGTTTCTATGGAAACGACAGGATTTTCTTTTTGGATACGACAATCACATTTCCGATCCACTAATCCGTCTTTACTGCATCCCTCACTAATACACATTGACGAATTCATACGGAAATTGCGTCGCTATGAAATACTATGGGTTCTATGACTTCTCCTTCTAAATCGAGTATCGTTTCTATGGATACGACTGGCTTTTCTTTTGCGATACGACAATCACATTTGCGATCCACTAATCCGTCTTTACTGCATCCCTCACTAATACACATTGACGAATTCACACGGAAATTGCGTCGCCATGAAATACTATGGGTTGTATGACTTCTCCTTCTAAATCGAGTAACGTTTTTATGGAAACGACAGGATTTTCTTTTGGGATACGACAATCACAATTCCGCTCCACTAATCCGTCTTTACTGCATCCTTCACTAATACAGATTGACGAATTCATACGGGAATTGCGTCGCTATGAAATACTATGGGTTCTATGTCTTCTCCTTCTAAATCGAGTATCGTTTCTATGGAAACGACTAGCTTTTCTTTTGCGATACGACAATCACATTTCCGATCCACTAATCCGTCTTTACTGCATCCCTCACTAATACACATTGACGAACTCATACGGAAATTGTGTCGCTATGATATACTATGGGTTCTATGACTTCTCCTTCTAAATCGAGTATCGTTTCTATGGAAACGACTGGCTTTTCTTTTGCGATACGAGTATCTCCCTCTCGATGCACTAATCCTTCTTTACTGCATCCCTCACTCCCACTCATTGACGAATTCACACGGAAATTGCGTCGCCATGAAATACTATGAGTTCTATGACTTCTCCTTCTAAATCGAGTAACGTTTCTATGGAAACGACAGGATTTTCTTTTGGGATACGACAATCACATTTCCGATCCACTAATCCGTCTTTACTGCATCCCTCACTAGTATACATTGACGAATTCACACGGAAATTGCGTCGCTATGAAATACTATGGGTTCTATGACTTCTCCTTCTAAATCGAGTAACGTTTCTATGGAAACGACAGGATATTCTTTTGGGATACGACAATCACATTTCCGATCCACTAATCCGTCATTACTGCATCCCTCACTAATACACATTGACGAATGCACACGGAAATTGCGTCGCCATGAAATACTATGGGTTCTATGACTTCTCCTTCTAGATCGAGTAACGTTTCTATGGAAACGACAGGATTTTCTTTTGGGATACGACAATCACATTTCCGATCCACTAATCCGTCTTTACTGCATCCCTCACTAATACACATTGACGAATTCACACGGAAATTGCGTCGCCATGAAATACTATGGGTTCTATGACTTCTCCTTCTAAATCGAGTAACGTTTCTATGGAAACGACAGGATTTTCTTTTGGGATACGACAATCAAATTTCCGATCCACTAATCCGTCTTTACTGCATCCCTCACTAATACACATTGACGAATTCACACGGAAATTGCGTCGCCATGAAATACTATGGGTTCTATGACTTCTCCTTCTAAATCGAGTATCGTTTCTATGGAAGCGACTGGCTTTTCTTTTGCGATACGACAATCACATTTCCGATCCACTAATCCGTCTTTACTGCATCCCTCACTAATACACATTGACGAATTCACACGGAAATTGCGTCGCCATGAAATACTATGGGTTCTATGACTTCTCCTTCTAAATCGAGTATCGTTTCTATGGAAACGACTGGCTTTTCTTTTGCGATACGAGTATCTCCCTCTCGATGCGCTAATCCTTCTTTACTGCATCCCTCACTCCCACTCATTGACGAATTCACACGGAAATTGAGTCGCCATGAAATACTATGGGTTCTATGACTTATCCTTCTAAATCGAGTAACGTTTCTATTGAAACGACAGGATTTTCTTTTGGGATACGACAATCACATTTCCGATCCACTAATCCGTCTTTACTGCATCCCTCACTAATACACATTGACGAATTCATACGGAAATTGCGTCGCTATGAAATACTATGGGTTCTATGACTTCTCCTTCTAAATCGAGTATCGTTTCTATGGAAACGACTGGCTTTTCTTTTGCGATACGACAATCACATTTCCGATCCACTAATCCGTCTTTACTGCATCCCTCACTAATACACATTGAGGAATTCATACGGAAATTGCGTCGCTATGAAATACTATGGGTTCTATGACTTCTCCTTCTAAATCGAATATCGTTTCTATGGAAACGACTGGCTTTTCTTTTGCGATACGAGTATCTCCCTCTCGATGCACTAATCCTTCTTTACTGCATCCCTCACTCCCACTCATTGACGTATTCACACGGAAATTGCGTCGCCATGATATACTATGGGTTCTATGACTTCTCCTTCTAAATCGAGTATCGTTTCTATGGAAACGACTGGCTTTTCCTTTGCGATACGAGTATCTACCTCTCGATGCACTAATCCTTCTTTACTGCATCCCTCACTCCCACTCATTGACGAATTCACACGGAAATTGCGTCGCTATGAAATACTATAGGTTCTATGACTTCTCCTTCTAAATCGAGTATCGTTTCTATGGAAACGACTGGCTTTTCTTTTGCGATACGAGTATCTCCCTCTCGATGCACTAATCCTTCTTTACTGCATCCCTCACTCAAACTCAATGACGAATTCACACGGAAATTGCGTCGCCATGAAATACTATGGGTTCTATGACTTCTCCTTCTAAATCGAGTATCGTTTCTATGGAAACGACTGGCTTTTCTTTTGCGATACGACAATCACATTTCCGATCCACTAATCCGTCATTACTGCATCCCTCACTAATACACATTGACGAATTCATACGGAAATTGCGTCGCTATGAAATACTATGGGTTCTATGACTTCTCCTTCTAAATCGAGTATCGTTTCTATGGAAACGACTGGCTTTTCTTTTGCGATACGAGTATCTCCCTCTCGATGCACTAATCCTTCTTTACTGCATCCCTCACTCCCACTCATTGACGAATTCACACGGAAATTGCGTCGCCATGAATTACAATGGGTTCTATGACTTCTCCTTCTAAATCGAGTAACGTTTCTATGGAAACGACAGGATTTTCTTTTGGGATACGACAATCACATTTCCGATCCACTAATCCGTCTTTACTGCATCCCTCACTAATACACATTGACGAATTCATACGGAAATTGCGTCGCTATGAAATACTATGGGTTCTATGACTTCTCCTTCTAAATCGAGTATCGTTTCTATGGAAACGACTGGCTTTTCTTTTGCGATACGACAATCACATTTCCGATCCACTAATCCGTCTTTACTGGATCCCTCACTAATACACATTGACGAATTCACACGGAAATTGCGTCGCCAAGAAATACTATGGGTTCTATGACTTCTCCTTCTAAATCGAGTATCGTTTCTATGGAAACGACTGGCTTTTCTTTTGCGATACGACAATCACATTTCCGATCCACTAATCCGTCTTTACTGCATCCCTCACTCCCACTCATTGACGAATTCACACGGAAATTGCGTCGCTATGAAATACTATAGGTTCTATGACTTCTCCTTCTAAATCGAGTATCGTTTCTATGGAAACGACTGGCTTTTCTTTTGCGATACGAGTATCTCCCTCTCGATGCACTAATCCTTCTTTACTGCATCCCTCACTCAAACTCAATGACGAATTCACACGGAAATTGCGTCGCCATGAAATACTATGGGTTCTATGACTTCTCCTTCTAAATCGAGTATCGTTTCTATGGAAACGACTGGCTTTTCTTTTGCGATACGACAATCACATTTCCGATCCACTAATCCGTCTTTACTGCATCCCTCACTGATACACATTGACGAATTCATACGGAAATTGCGTCGCTATGAAATACTATGGGTTCTATGACTTCTCCTTCTAAATCGAGTATCGTTTCTATGGAAACGACTGGCTTTTCTTTTGCGATACGAGTATCTCCCTCTCGATGCACTAATCCTTCTTTACTGCATTCCTCACTCCCACTCATTGACGAATTCACACGGAAATTACGTCGCCATGAATTACAATGGGTTCTATGACTTCTCCTTCTAAATCGAGTAACGTTTCTATGGAAACGACAGGATTTTCTTTTGGGATACGACAATCACATTTCCGATCCACTAATCCGTCTTTACTGCATCCCTCACTAATACACATTGACGAATTCATACGGAAATTGCGTCGCTATGAAATACTATGGGTTCTATGACTTCTCCTTCTAAATCGAGTATCGTTTCTATGGAAACGACTGGCTTTTCTTTTGCGATACGACAATCACATTTCCGATCCACTAATCCGTCTTTACTGCATCCTTCACTAATACAGATTGACGAATTCATACGGGAATTGCGTCGCTATGAAATACTATGGGTTCTATGTCTTCTCCTTCTAAATCGAGTATCGTTTCTATGGAAACGACTAGCTTTTCTTTTGCGATACGACAATCACATTTCCGATCCACTAATCCGTCTTTACTGCATCCCTCACTAATACACATTGACGAACTCATACGGAAATTGTGTCGCTATGATATACTATGGGTTCTATGACTTCTCCTTCTAAATCGAGTATCGTTTCTATGAAAACGACTGGCTTTTCTTTTGCGATACGAATATCTCCCTCTCGATGCACTAATCCTTCTTTACTGCATCCCTCACTCCCACTCATTGACGAATTCACACGGAAATTGCGTCGCCATGAAATACTATGGGTTCTATGACTTCTCCTTCTAAATCGAGTAACGTTTCTATGGAAACGACAGGATTTTCTTTTGGGATACGACAATCACATTTCCGATCCACTAATCCGTCTTTACTGCATCCCTCACTAGTATACATTGACGAATTCACACGGAAATTGCGTCGCTATGAAATACTATGGGTTCTATGACTTCTCCTTCTAAATCGAGTAACGTTTCTATGGAAACGACAGGATATTCTTTTGGGATACGACAATCACATTTCCGATCCACTAATCCGTCATTACTGCATCCCTCACTAATACACATTGACGAATGCACACGGAAATTGCGTCGCCATGAAATACTATGGGTTCTATGACTTCTCCTTCCAGATCGAGTAACGTTTCTATGGAAACGACAGGATTTTCTTTTGGGATACGACAATCACATTTCCGATCCACTAATCCGTCTTTACTGCATCCCTCACTATTACACATTGACGAATTCACACGGAAATTGCGTCGCCATGAAATACTATGGGTTCTATGACTTCTCCTTCTAAATCGAGTAACGTTTCTATGGAAACGACAGGATTTTCTTTTGGGATTCGACAATCAAATTTCCGATCCACTAATCCGTCTTTACTGCATCCCTCACTAATACACATTGACGAATTCACACGGAAATTGCGTCGCCATGAAATACTATGGGTTCTATGACTTCTCCTTCTAAATCGAGTATCGTTTCTATGGAAACGACTGGCTTTTCTTTTGCGATACGACAATCACATTTCCGATCCACTAATCCGTCTTTACTGCATCCCTCACTAATACACATTGACGAATTCATACGGAAATTGCGTCGCTATGAAATACTATGGGTTCTATGACTTCTCCTTCTAAATCGAGTATCGTTTCTATGGAAACGACTGGCTTTTCTTTTGCGATACGAGTATCTCCCTCTCGATGCACTAATCCTTCTTTACTGCATCCCTCACTCCCACTCATTGACGAATTCACACGGAAATTACGTCGCCATGAATTACAATGGGTTCTATGACTTCTCCTTCTAAATCGAGTAACGTTTCTATGGAAACGACAGGATTTTCTTTTGGGATACGACAATCACATTTCCGATCCACTAATCCGTCTTTACTGCATCCCTCACTAATACACATTGACGAATTCATACGGAAATTGCGTCGCTATGAAATACTATGGGTTCTATGACTTCTCCTTCTAAATCGAGTATCGTTTCTATGGAAACGACTGGCTTTTCTTTTGCGATACGACAATCACATTTCCGATCCACTAATCCGTCTTTACTGCATCCTTCACTAATACAGATTGACGAATTCATACGGGAATTGCGTCGCTATGAAATACTATGGGTTCTATGTCTTCTCCTTCTAAATCGAGTATCGTTTCTATGGAAACGACTAGCTTTTCTTTTGCGATACGACAATCACATTTCCGATCCACTAATCCGTCTTTACTGCATCCCTCACTAATACACATTGACGAACTCATACGGAAATTGTGTCGCTATGATATACTATGGGTTCTATGACTTCTCCTTCTAAATCGAGTATCGTTTCTATGAAAACGACTGGCTTTTCTTTTGCGATACGAGTATCTCCCTCTCGATGCACTAATCCTTCTTTACTGCATCCCTCACTCCCACTCATTGACGAATTCACACGGAAATTGCGTCGCCATGAAATACTATGGGTTCTATGACTTCTCCTTCTAAATCGAGTAACGTTTCTATGGAAACGACAGGATTTTCTTTTGGGATACGACAATCACATTTCCGATCCACTAATCCGTCTTTACTGCATCCCTCACTAGTATACATTGACGAATTCACACGGAAATTGCGTCGCTATGAAATACTATGGGTTCTATGACTTCTCCTTCTAAATCGAGTAACGTTTCTATGGAAACGACAGGATATTCTTTTGGGATACGACAATCACATTTCCGATCCACTAATCCGTCATTACTGCATCCCTCACTAATACACATTGACGAATGCACACGGAAATTGCGTCGCCATGAAATACTATGGGTTCTATGACTTCTCCTTCCAGATCGAGTAACGTTTCTATGGAAACGACAGGATTTTCTTTTGGGATACGACAATCACATTTCCGATCCACTAATCCGTCTTTACTGCATCCCTCACTAATACACATTGACGAATTCACACGGAAATTGCGTCGCCATGAAATACTATGGGTTCTATGACTTCTCCTTCTAAATCGAGTAACGTTTCTATGGAAACGACAGGATTTTCTTTTGGGATACGACAATCAAATTTCCGATCCACTAATCCGTCTTTACTGCATCCCTCACTAATACACATTGACGAATTCACACGGAAATTGCGTCGCCATGAAATACTATGGGTTCTATGACTTCTCCTTCTAAATCGAGTATCGTTTCTATGGAAGCGACTGGCTTTTCTTTTGCGATACGACAATCACATTTCCGATCCACTAATCCGTCTTTACTGCATCCCTCACTAATACACATTGACGAATTCACACGGAAATTGCGTCGCCATGAAATACTATGGGTTCTATGACTTCTCCTTCTAAATCGAGTATCGTTTCTATGGAAACGACTGGCTTTTCTTTTGCGATACGAGTATCTCCCTCTCGATGCGCTAATCCTTCTTTACTGCATCCCTCACTCCCACTCATTGACGAATTCACACGGAAATTGAGTCGCCATGAAATACTATGGGTTCTATGACTTCTCCTTCTAAATCGAGTAACGTTTCTATGGAAACGACAGGATTTTCTTTTGGGATACGACAATCACATTTCCGATCCACTAATCCGTCTTTACTGCATCCCTCACTAATACACATTGACGAATTCATACGGAAATTGCGTCGCTATGAAATACTATGGGTTCTATGACTTCTCCTTCTAAATCGAGTATCGTTTCTATGGAAACGACTGGCTTTTCTTTTGCGATACGACAATCACATTTCCGATCCACTAATCCGTCTTTACTGCATCCCTCACTAATACACATTGACGAATTCATACGGGAATTGCGTCGCTATGAAATACTATGGGTTCTATGACTTCTCCTTCTAAATTGAGTATCGTTTCTATGGAAACGACTGGCTTTTCTTTTGCGATACGAGTACCTCCCGCTCGATGCACTAATCCTTCTTTACTGCATCCCTCACTCCCACTCATTGACGTATTCACACGGAAATTGCGTCGCCATGATATACTATGGGTTCTATGACTTCTCCTTCTAAATCGAGTATCGTTTCTATGGAAACGACTGGCTTTTCCTTTGCGATACGAGTATCTACCTCTCGATGCACTAATCCTTCTTTACTGCATCCCTCACTCCCACTCATTGACGAATTCACACGGAAATTGCGTCGCCATGAAATACTATAGGTTCTATGACTTCTCCTTCTAAATCGAGTATCGTTTCTATGGAAACGACTGGCTTTTCTTTTGCGATACGAGTATCTCCCTCTCGATGCACTAATCCTTCTTTACTGCATCCCTCACTCAAACTCAATGACGAATTCACACGGAAATTGCGTCGCCATGAAATACTATGGGTTCTATGACTTCTCCTTCTAAATCGAGTATCGTTTCTATGGAAACGACTGGCTTTTCTTTTGCGATACGACAATCACATTTCCGATCCACTAATCCGTCTTTACTGCATCCCTCACTAATACACATTGACGAATTCATACGGAAATTGCGTCGCTATGAAATACTATGGGTTCTATGACTTCTCCTTCTAAATCGAGTATCGTTTCTATGGAAACGACTGGCTTTTCTTTTGCGATACGAGTATCTCCCTCTCGATGCACTAATCCTTCTTTACTGCATCCCTCACTCCCACTCATTGACGAATTCACACGGAAATTGCGTCGCCATGAATTACAATGGGTTCTATGACTTCTCCTTCTAAATCGAGTAACGTTTCTATGGAAACGACAGGATTTTCTTTTGGGATACGACAATCACATTTCCGATCCACTAATCCGTCTTTACTGCATCCCTCACTAATACACATTGACGAATTCATACGGAAATAGCGTCGCTATGAAATACTATGGGTTCTATGACTTCTCCTTCTAAATCGAGTATCGTTTCTATGGAAACGACTGGCTTTTCTTTTGCGATACGACAATCACATTTCCGATCCACTAATCCGTCTTTACTGCATCCCTCACTAATACACATTGACGAATTCACACGGAAATTGCGTCGCCATGAAATACTATGGGTTGTATGACTTCTCCTTCTAAATCGAGTAACGTTTTTATGGAAACGACAGGATTTTCTTTTGGGATACGACAATCACAATTCCGCTCCACTAATCCGTCTTTACTGCATCCTTCACTAATACAGATTGACGAATTCATACGGGAATTGCGTCGCTATGAAATACTATGGGTTCTATGTCTTCTCCTTCTAAATCGAGTATCGTTTCTATGGAAACGACTAGCTTTTCTTTTGCGATACGACAATCACATTTCCGATCCACTAATCCGTCTTTACTGCATCCCTCACTAATACACATTGACGAACTCATACGGAAATTGTGTCGCTATGATATACTATGGGTTCTATGACTTCTCCTTCTAAATCGAGTATCGTTTCTATGGAAACGACTGGCTTTTCTTTTGCGATACGAGTATCTCCCTCTCGATGCACTAATCCTTCTTTACTGCATCCCTCACTCCCACTCATTGACGAATTCACACGGAAATTGCGTCGCCATGAAATACTATGGGTTCTATGACTTCTCCTTCTAAATCGAGTAACGTTTCTATGGAAACGACAGGATATTCTTTTGGGATACGACAATCACATTTCCGATCCACTAATCCGTCATTACTGCATCCCTCACTAATACACATTGACGAATCCACACGGAAATTGCGTCGCCATGAAATACTATGGGTTCTATGACTTCTCCTTCTAGATCGAGTAACGTTTCTATGGAAACGACAGGATTTTCTTTTGGGATACGACAATCACATTTCCGATCCACTAATCCGTCATTACTGCATCCCTCACTAGTATACATTGACGAATTCACACGGAAATTGCGTCGCTATGGAATACTATGGGTTCTATGACTTCTCCTTCTAAATCGAGTAACGTTTCTATGGAAACGACAGGATTTTCTTTTGGGATACGACAATCAAATTTCCGATCCACTAATCCGTCTTTACTGCATCCCTCACTAATACACATTGACGAATTCACACGGAAATTGCGTCGCCATGAAATACTATGGGTTCTATGACTTCTCCTTCTAAATCGAGTATCGTTTCTATGGAAGCGACTGGCTTTTCTTTTGCGATACGACAATCACATTTCCGATCCACTAATCCGTCTTTACTGCATCCCTCACTAATACACATTGACGAATTCACACGGAAATTGCGTCGCCATGAAATACTATGGGTTCTATGACTTCTCCTTCTAAATCGAGTATCGTTTCTATGGAAACGACTGGCTTTTCTTTTGCGATACGAGTATCTCCCTCTCGATGCGCTAATCCTTCTTTACTGCATCCCTCACTCCCACTCATTGACGAATTCACACGGAAATTGAGTCGCCATGAAATACTATGGGTTCTATGACTTCTCCTTCTAAATCGAGTAACGTTTCTATGGAAACGACAGGATTTTCTTTTGGGATACGACAATCACATTTCCGATCCACTAATCCGTCTTTACTGCATCCCTCACTAATACACATTGACGAATTCATACGGAAATTGCGTCGCTATGAAATACTATGGGTTCTATGACTTCTCCTTCTAAATCGAGTATCGTTTCTATGGAAACGACTGGCTTTTCTTTTGCGATACGACAATCACATTTCCGATCCACTAATCCGTCTTTACTGCATCCCTCACTAATACACATTGACGAATTCATACGGGAATTGCGTCGCTATGAAATACTATGGGTTCTATGACTTCTCCTTCTAAATTGAGTATCGTTTCTATGGAAACGACTGGCTTTTCTTTTGCGATACGAGTACCTCCCGCTCGATGCACTAATCCTTCTTTACTGCATCCCTCACTCCCACTCATTGACGTATTCACACGGAAATTGCGTCGCCATGATATACTATGGGTTCTATGACTTCTCCTTCTAAATCGAGTATCGTTTCTATGGAAACGACTGGCTTTTCCTTTGCGATACGAGTATCTACCTCTCGATGCACTAATCCTTCTTTACTGCATCCCTCACTCCCACTCATTGACGAATTCACACGGAAATTGCGTCGCCATGAAATACTATAGGTTCTATGACTTCTCCTTCTAAATCGAGTATCGTTTCTATGGAAACGACTGGCTTTTCTTTTGCGATACGAGTATCTCCCTCTCGATGCACTAATCCTTCTTTACTGCATCCCTCACTCAAACTCAATGACGAATTCACACGGAAATTGCGTCGCCATGAAATACTATGGGTTCTATGACTTCTCCTTCTAAATCGAGTATCGTTTCTATGGAAACGACTGGCTTTTCTTTTGCGATACGACAATCACATTTCCGATCCACTAATCCGTCTTTACTGCATCCCTCACTAATACACATTGACGAATTCATACGGAAATTGCGTCGCTATGAAATACTATGGGTTCTATGACTTCTCCTTCTAAATCGAGTATCGTTTCTATGGAAACGACTGGCTTTTCTTTTGCGATACGAGTATCTCCCTCTCGATGCACTAATCCTTCTTTACTGCATCCCTCACTCCCACTCATTGACGAATTCACACGGAAATTGCGTCGCCATGAATTACAATGGGTTCTATGACTTCTCCTTCTAAATCGAGTAACGTTTCTATGGAAACGACAGGATTTTCTTTTGGGATACGACAATCACATTTCCGATCCACTAATCCGTCTTTACTGCATCCCTCACTAATACACATTGACGAATTCATACGGAAATAGCGTCGCTATGAAATACTATGGGTTCTATGACTTCTCCTTCTAAATCGAGTATCGTTTCTATGGAAACGACTGGCTTTTCTTTTGCGATACGACAATCACATTTCCGATCCACTAATCCGTCTTTACTGCATCCCTCACTAATACACATTGACGAATTCACACGGAAATTGCGTCGCCATGAAATACTATGGGTTGTATGACTTCTCCTTCTAAATCGAGTAACGTTTTTATGGAAACGACAGGATTTTCTTTTGGGATACGACAATCACAATTCCGCTCCACTAATCCGTCTTTACTGCATCCTTCACTAATACAGATTGACGAATTCATACGGGAATTGCGTCGCTATGAAATACTATGGGTTCTATGTCTTCTCCTTCTAAATCGAGTATCGTTTCTATGGAAACGACTAGCTTTTCTTTTGCGATACGACAATCACATTTCCGATCCACTAATCCGTCTTTACTGCATCCCTCACTAATACACATTGACGAACTCATACGGAAATTGTGTCGCTATGATATACTATGGGTTCTATGACTTCTCCTTCTAAATCGAGTATCGTTTCTATGGAAACGACTGGCTTTTCTTTTGCGATACGAGTATCTCCCTCTCGATGCACTAATCCTTCTTTACTGCATCCCTCACTCCCACTCATTGACGAATTCACACGGAAATTGCGTCGCCATGAAATACTATGGGTTCTATGACTTCTCCTTCTAAATCGAGTAACGTTTCTATGGAAACGACAGGATATTCTTTTGGGATACGACAATCACATTTCCGATCCACTAATCCGTCATTACTGCATCCCTCACTAATACACATTGACGAATCCACACGGAAATTGCGTCGCCATGAAATACTATGGGTTCTATGACTTCTCCTTCTAGATCGAGTAACGTTTCTATGGAAACGACAGGATTTTCTTTTGGGATACGACAATCACATTTCCGATCCACTAATCCGTCATTACTGCATCCCTCACTAGTATACATTGACGAATTCACACGGAAATTGCGTCGCTATGGAATACTATGGGTTCTATGACTTCTCCTTCTAAATCGAGTAACGTTTCTATGGAAACGACAGGATATTCTTTTGGGATACGACAATCACATTTCCGATCCACTAATCCGTCTTTACTGCATCCTTCACTAATACAGATTGACGAATTCATACGGGAATTGCGTCGCTATGAAATACTATGGGTTCTATGTCTTCTCCTTCTAAATCGAGTATCGTTTCTATGGAAACGACTAGCTTTTCTTTTGCGATACGACAATCACATTTCCGATCCACTAATCCGTCTTTACTGCATCCCTCACTAATACACATTGACGAACTCATACGGAAATTGTGTCGCTATGATATACTATGGGTTCTATGACTTCTCCTTCTAAATCGAGTATCGTTTCTATGGAAACGACTGGCTTTTCTTTTGCGATACGAGTATCTCCCTCTCGATGCACTAATCCTTCTTTACTGCATCCCTCACTCCCACTCATTGACGAATTCACACGGAAATTGCGTCGCCATGAAATACTATGGGTTCTATGACTTCTCCTTCTAAATCGAGTAACGTTTCTATGGAAACGGCAGGATATTCTTTTGGGATACGACAATCACATTTCCGATCCACTAATCCGTCATTACTGCATCCCTCACTAATACACATTGACGAATTCACACGGAAATTGCGTCGCCATGAAATACTATGGGTTCTATGACTTCTAATTCTAAATCGAGTATCGTTTCTATGGAAACGACTGGCTTTTCTTTTGCGATACGAGTATCTCCCTCTCGATGCACTAATCCTTCTTTACTGCATCCCTCACTCCCACTCATTGACGAATTCACACGGAAATTGCGTCGCCATGAATTACAATGGGTTCTATGACTTCTCCTTCTAAATCGAGTAACGTTTCTATGGAAACGACAGGATTTTCTTTTGGGATACGACAATCACATTTCCGATCCACTAATCCGTCTTTACTGCATCCCTCACTAATACACATTGACGAATTCATACGGAAATTGCGTCGCTATGAAATACTATGGGTTCTATGACTTCTCCTTCTAAATCGAGTATCGTTTCTATGGAAACGACTGGCTTTTCCTTTTGCGATACGAGTATCTCCCTCTCGATGCACTAATCCTTCTTTACTGCATCCCTCACTCCCACTCATTGACGAATTCACACGTAAATTGCGTCGCCATGAAATACTATGGGTTCTATGACTTCTCCTTCTAAATCGAGTAACGTTTCTATGGAAACGACAGGATTTTCTTTTGGGATACGACAATCACATTTCCGATCCACTAATCCGTCCTTACTGCATCCCTCACTAGTACACATTGACGAATTCACACGGAAATTGCGTCGCCATGAAATACTATGGGTTCTATGACTTCTCCTTCTAAATCGAGTATCGTTTCTATGGAAGCGACTGGCTTTTCTTTTGCGATACGACAATCACATTTCCGATCCACTAATCCGGCTTTACTGCATCCCTCACTAATACACATTGACGAATTCACACGGAAATTGCGTCGCCATGAAATACTATGGGTTCTATGACTTCTCCTTCTATATCGAGTATCGTTTCTATGGAAACGACTGGCTTTTCTTTTGCGATACGAGTATCTCCCTCTCGATGCACTAATCCTTCTTTACTGCATCCCTCACTCCCACTCATTGACGAATTCACACGGAAATTGCGTCGCCATGAAATACTATGGGTTCTATGACTTCTCCTTCTAAATCGAGTATCGTTTCTATGGAAACGACAGGCTTTTCTTTTGCGATACGAGTATCTCCCATCTCGATGCACTAATCCTTCTTTACTGCATCCCTCACTCCCACTCATTGGCGAATTCACACGGAAATTGCGTCGCCATGAAATACTATGGGTTCTATGACTTCTCCTTCTAAATCGAGTAACGTTTCTATGGAAACGACAGGATTTTCTTTTGGGATACGACAATCACATTTCCGATCCACTAATCCGTCTTTACTGCATCCCTCACTAATACACATTGACGAATTCACACGGAAATTGCGTCGCCATGAAATACTATGGGTTCTATGACTTCTCCTTCTAGATCGAGTAACGTTTCTATGGAAACGACAGGATTTTCTTTTGGGATACGACAATCACATTTCCGATCCACTAATCCGTCTTTACTGCATCCCTCACTAATACACATTGACGAATTCATACGGAAATTGCGTCGCTATGAAATACTATGGGATCTATGACTTCTCCTTCTAAATCGAGTATCGTTTCTGTGGAAACGACTGGCTTTTCTTTTGCGATACGACAATCACATTTCCGATCCACTAATCCGTCTTTACTTCATCCCTCACTAATACAGATTGACGAATTCATACGGAAATTGCGTCGCTATGAAATACTATGGGTTCTATGACTTCTCCTTCTAAATCGAGTACCGTTTCTATGGAAACGACTGGCTTTTCTTTTGCGATACGACAATCACTTTTCCGAACCACTAATCCTTCTTTACTGCATCCCTCACTAATACACATTGACGAATTCATACGGAAATTGCGTCGCTATGGAATACTATGTGTTCTATGACTTCTCCTTCTAAATCGAGTATCGTTTCTATGGAAACGACTGGCTTTTCTTTTGCGATACGAGTATCTCCCTCTCGATGCACTAATCCTTCTTTACTGCATCCCTCACTCCCACTCATTGACGAATTCACACGGAAATTGCGTCGCCATGAAATACTATGGGTTCTATGACTTCTCCTTCTAAATCGAGTATCGTTTCTATGGAAACGACTGGCTTTTTTTTTGCGATACGACAATCACATTTCCGATCCACTAATCCGTCTTTACTGCATCCCTCACTAGTACACATTGACGAATTCACACGGAAATTGCGTCGCCATGAAATACTATGGGTTCTATGACTCCTCCTTCTAAATCGAGTATCGTTTCTATGTAATCGACTGGCTTTTCTTTTGCGATACGACTATCACATTTCCGATCCACTAATCCGTCTTTACTGCATCCCTCACCAATACACATTGACGAATTCATACGGAAATTGCGTCGCTATGAAATACTATGGGCTCTGTGACTTCTCCTTCTAAATCGAGTATCGTTTGTATGGAAACGACTGGCTTTTCTTTTGCGATACGACAATCACATTTCCGATCCACTAATCCGTCTTTACTGCATCCCCCACTAATACACATTGACGAATTCACACGGAAATTGCGTCGCCATGAAATACTATGGGTTCTATGACTTCTCCTTCTAAATCGAGTAACGTTTCTATGGAAACGACTGGCTTTTCTTTTGCGATACGACAATCAAATTTGCGATCCACTAATCCGTCTTTACTGCATCCCTCACTAATACACATTGACGAATTCATACGGAAATTGCGTCGCTATGAAATACTATGGGTTCTATGACTTCTCCTTCTAAATCGAGTATCGTTTCTATGGAAACGACTGGCTTTTCCTTTGCGATACGACAATCACATTTCCGATGCACTAATCCGTCTTTACTGCATCCCTCACTAATACACATTGACGAATTCATACGGAAATTGCGTCGCTATGGAATACTATGGGTTCTATGACTTCTCCTTCTAAATCGAGTATCGTTTCTATGGAAACGACTGCCTTTTCTTTTGCGATACGAGTATCTCCCTCTCGATGCACTAATCCTTCTTTACTGCATCCCTCACTCCCACTCATTGACGAATTCACACGGAAATTGCGTCGCCATGAAATACTATGGGTTCTATGACTTCTCCTTCTAAATCGAGTATCGTTTCTATGGAAACGACAGGCTTTTCTTTTGCGATACGAGTATCTCCCATCTCGATGCACTAATCCTTCTTTACTGCATCCCTCACTCTCACTCATTGACGAATTCACACGGAAATTGCGTCACCATGAAATACTATGGGTTCTATGACTTCTCCTTCTAAATCGAGTATCGTTTCTATGGAAACGACTGGCTATTCTTTTGCGATACGAGTATCTCCCTCTCGATCCACTAATCCTTCTTAACTGCGTCCCTCACTCCCACTCATTGACGAATTCACACGGAAATTGCGTCGCCATGAAATACTATGGGTTCTATGACTTCTCCTTCTAGATCGAGTAACGTTTCTATGGAAACGACAGGATTTTCTTTTGGGATACGACAATCACATTTCCGATCCACTAATCCGTCTTTACTGCATCGCTCACTAATACACGTTGAAGAATTCACACGGAAATTGCGTCGCCATGAAATACTATGGGTTCTATGACTTCTCCTTCTAAATCGAGTAACGTTTCTATGGAAACGACAGGATTTTCTTTTGGGATACGACAATCACATTTCCGATCCACTAATCCGTCTTTACTGCATCCCTCACTAATACACATTGACGAATTCACACGGAAATTGCGTCGCCATGAAATACTATGGGTACTATGACTTCTACTTCTAAATCCAGTATCGTTTCTATGGAAACGACTGGCTTTCCTTTTGCGATACGACAATCACATTTCCGACCCACTAATCCGTCTTTACTGCATCCCTCACTAATACACATTGACGAATTCACACGGAAATTGCATCGCCATTAAATACTATGGGTTCTATGACTTCTCCTTCTAAGTCGAGTATCGTTTCTATGGAAACGACTGGCTTTTCTTTTGCGATACGAGTATCTCCCTCTCGATACACTAATCCTTCTTTACTGCATCCCTCACTCCCACTCATTGACGAATTCACATGGAAATTGCGTCGCCATGAAATACTATGGGTTCTATGACTTCTCCTTCTAAATCGAGTAACGTTTCTATGGAAACGACAGGATTTTCTTTTGGGATACGACAATCACATTTCCGATCCACTAATCCGTCTTTACTGCATCCCTCACTAATACACTTTGACGAATTCATACGGAAATTGCGTCGCTATGAAATACTATGGGTTCTATGACTTCTCCTTCTAAATCGAGTATCGTTTCTATGGAAACGACTGGCTTTTCTTTTGCGATACGACAATCACATTTCCGATCCACTAATCCGTCTTTACTGCATGCCTCACTAATACACATTGACGAATTCATACGTAAATTGCGTCGCTATGAAATACTATGGGTTCTATGACTTCTCATTCTAAATCGAGTATCGTTTCTATGGAAACGACTGGCTTTTCTTTTGCGATACGAGTATCTCCCTCTCGATGCACTAATCCTTCTTTACTGCACCCCTCACTCCCATTCATTGACGTATTCACACGGAAATTGCGTCGCCATGAATTACTATGGGTTCTATGACTTCTCCTTCTAAATCGAGTATCGTTTCTATGGAAACGACTGGCTTTTCTTTTGCGATACGAGTATCTCCCTCTCAATGCACTAATCCTTCTTTACTGCATCCCTCACTCCCACTCATTGACGAATTCACACGGAAATTGCGTCGCTATGAAATACTATGGGTTCTATGACTTCTCCTTCTAAATCGAGTATCGTTTCTATGGAAACGACTGGCTTTTCTTTTGCGATACGAGTATCTCCCTCTCGATGCAAAAATCCTCCTTTACTGCATCCCTCACTCCCACTCATTGACGAATTCACACGGAAATTGCGTCGCCATGAAATACTATTGGTTCTATGACTTCTCCTTCTAAATCGAGTAACGTTTCTATGGAAACGACAGGATTCTCTTTTGGGATACGACAATCACATTTCCCATCCACTAATCCGTCTTTACTGCATCCCTCACTAATACACATTGACGAATTCATACGGAAATTTCGTCGCTATGAAATACTATGGGTTCTATGACTTCTCCTTCTAAATCGAGTATCGTTTCTATGGAAACGACTGGCTTTTCTTTTGCGATACGAGTATCTCCCTCTCGATGCACTAATCCTTCTTTACTGCATCCCTCACGCCCACTCATTGACGAATTCACACGGAAATTGCGTCGCCATGAAATACTATGGGTTCTATGATTTCTCCATCTAAATCGAGTAACGTTTCTATGGAAACGACAGGATTTTCTTTTGGGATACGACAATCACATTTCCGATCCACTAATCCGTCTTTACTGCATCCCTCACTAATACACATTGACGAATTCATACGGAAATTGCGTCGCTATGAAATACTATGGGTTCTATGACTTCTCCTTCTAAATCGAGTATCGTTTCTATGGAAACGACTGGCTTTTCTTTTGCGATACGAGTATCTCCCTCTCGATGCACTAATCGTTCTTTACTGCTTCCCTCACTCCCACTCATTGACGAATTCACACGGAAATTGCGTCGCCATGAAATACTATGGGTTCTATGACTTCTCCTTCTAAATCGAGTATCGTTTCTATGGAAACGACAGGCTTTTCTTTTGCGATACGAGTATCTCCCATCTCGATGCACTAATCCTTCTTTACTGCATCCCTCACTCCCACTCATTGACGAATTCACACGGAAATTGCGTCGCCATGAAATACTATGGGTTCTGTGACTTCTCCTTCTAAATCGAGTATCGTTTCTATGGAAACGACAGGATTTTCTTTTGGGATACGACAATCACATTTCCGATCCACTAATCCGTCTTTACTGCATCCCTCACTAATACACGTTGACGAATTCACACGGAAATTGCGTCGCCATGAAATACTATGGGTTCTATGACTTCTCCTTCTAAATCGAGTATCGTTTCTATGGAAACGACTGGCTTTTCTTTTGCGATACGAGTATCTCCCTCTCGATGCACTAATCCTTCTTTGCTGCATCCCTCACTCCCACTCATTGACGAATTCACACCGAAATTGCGTCGCTATGATATACTATGGGTTCTTTGACTTCTCCTTCTAAATCGAGTATCGTTTCTATGGAAACGACTGGCTTTTCTTTTGCGATACGAGTATCTCCCTCTCGATGCACTAATCCTTCTTTACTGCATCCCTCACTCCCACTCATTGACGTATTCACACGGAAATTGCGTCGCCATGAAATACTATGGGTTCTATGACTTCTCCTTCTAAATCGAGTAACGTTTCTATGGAAACGACAGGATTTTCTTTTGGGATACGACAATCACAATTCCGATCCACTAATCCGTCTTTACTGCATCCCTCACTAATACACATTGACGAATTCATACGGAAATTGCGTCGCTATGAAATACTATGGGTTCTATGACTTCTCCTTCTAAATCGAGTATCGTTTCTATGGAAACGACTGGCTTTTCTTTTGCGATACGAGTATCTCCCTCTCGATGCACTAATCCTTCTTTACTGCATCCCTCACTCCCACTCATTGACGAATTCACACGGAAATTGCGTCGCCATGAAATACTATGGGTTCTATGACTACTCCTTCTAAATCGAGTATCGTTTCTATGGAAACGACTGGCTTTTCTTTTGCGATACGAGTATCTCCCTCTCGATGCACTAATCCTTCTTTACTGCTTCCCTCACTCCCACTCATTGACGAATTCACACGGAAATTGCGTCGCCATGAAATACTATGGGTTCTATGACTTCTCCTTCTAAATCGAGTAACGTCTCTATGGAAACGACAGGATTTTGTTTTGGGATACTACAATCACATTTCCGATCCACTAATCCGTCTTTACTGCATCCCTCACCAATACACATTGACGAATTCATACGGAAATTGCGTCGCTATGAAATACTACGGGTTCTATGACTTCTCCTTCTAAATCGAGTATCGTTTCTATGGAAACGACTGGCTTTTCTTTTGCGATACGACAATCACATTTCCGATCCACTAATCCGTCTTTACTGCATCCCTCACTAATACACATTGACGAATTCATACGGAAATTGCGCCGCAATGAAATACTATGGGTTCTATGACTTCTCCTTCTAAATCGAGTATCGTTTCTATGGAAACGACTGGCTTTTCTTTTGCGATACGAGTATCTCCCTCTCGATGCACTAATCCTTCTTTGCTGCATCCCTCACTCCCACCCATTGACGAATTCACACGGAAATTGCGTCGCCATGAAATACTATGGGTTCTATGACTTCTCCTTCTAAATCGAGTATCGTTTCTATGGAAACGACTGGCTTTTCTTTTGCGATACGACAATCTCATTTCCGATCCACTAATCCGTCTTTACTGCATCCCTCACTAGTACACATTGACGAATTCACACGGAAATTGCGTCGCCATGAAATACTATGGGTTCTATGACTCCTCCTTCTAAATCGAGTATCGTTTCTATGTAAACGACTGGCTTTTCTTTTGCGATACGACTATCACATTTCCGATCCACTAATCCGTCTTTACTGCATCCCTCACCAATACACATTGACGAATTCATACGGAAATTGCGTCGCTATGAAATACTATGGGCTCTGTGACTTCTCCTTCTAAATCGAGTATCGTTTCTATGGAAACGACTGGCTTTTCTTTTGCGATACGACAATCACATTTCCGATCCACTAATCCATCTTTACTGCAACCCCCACTAATACACATTGACGAATTCACACGGAAATTGCGTCGCCATGAAATACTATGGGTTCTATGACTTCTCCTTCTAAATCGAGTAACGTTTCTATGGAAACGACAGGATTTTCTTTTGGGATACGACAATCAAATTTGCGATCCACTAATCCGTCTTTACTGCATCCCTCACAAATACACATTGACGAATTCATACGGAAATTGCGTCGCTATGAAATACTATGGGTTCTATGACTTCTCCTTCTAAATCGAGTATCGTTTCTATGGAAACGACTGCCTTTTCTTTTGCGATACGAGTATCTCCCTCTCGATGCACTAATCCTTCTTTACTGCATCCCTCACTCCCACTCATTGACGAATTCACACGGAAATTGCGTCGCCATGAAATACTATGGGTTCTATGACTTCTCCTTCTAAATCGAGTATCGTTTCTATGGAAACGACAGGCTTTTCTTTTGCGATACGAGTATCTCCCATCTCGATTCACTAATCCTTCTTTACTGCATCCCTCACTCCCACTCATTGACGAATACACACGGAAATTGCGTCACCATGAAATACTATGGGTTCTATGACTTCTCCTTCTAAATCGAGTATCGTTTCTATGGAAACGACTGGCTTTTCTTTTGCGTTACGAGTATCTCCCTCTCGATGCACTAATCCTTCTTTACTGCGTCCCTCACTCCCACTCATTGACGAATTCACACGGAAATTGCGTCGCCATGAAATACTATGGGTTCTATGACTTCTCCTTCTAGATCGAGTACCGTTTCTATGGAAACGACAGGATTTTCTTTTGGGATACGACAATCACATTTCCGATCCACTAATCCGTCTTTACTGCATCCCTCACTAATACACGTTGAAGAATTCACACGGAAATTGCGTCGCCATGAAATACTATGGGTTCTATGACTTCTCCTTCTAAATCGAGTAACGTTTCTATGGAAACGACAGGATTTTCTTTTGGGATACGACAATCACATTTCCGATCCACTAATCCGTCTTTACTGCATCCCTCACTAATACACATTGACGAATTCACACGGAAATTGCGTCGCCATAAAATACTATGGGTTCTATGACTTCTACTTCTAAATCCAGTATCGTTTCTATGGAAACGACTGGCTTTTCTTTTGCGATACGACAATCACATTTCCGACCCACTAATCCGTGTTTACTGCATCCCTCACTAATACACATTGACGAATTCACACGGAAATTGCATCGCCATTGAATACTATGGGTTCTATGACTTCTCCTTCTAAGTCGAGTATCGTTTCTATGGAAACGACTGGCTTTTCTTTTGCGATACGAGTATCTCCCTCTCGATACACTAATCCTTCTTTACTGCATCCCTCACTCCCACTCATTGACGAATTCACACGGAAATTGCGTCGCCATGAAATACTATGGGTTCTATGACTTCTCCTTCTAAATCGAGTAACGTTTCTATGGAAACGACAGGATTTTCTTTTGGGATACGACAATCACATTTCCGATCCACTAATCCGTCTTTACTGCATCCCTCACTAATACACTTTGACGAATTCATACGGAAATTGCGTCGCTATGAAATACTATGGGTTCTATGACTTCTCCTTCTAAATCGAGTATCGTTTCTATGGAAACGACTGGCTTTTCTTTTGCGATACGACAATCACATTTCCGATCCACTAATCCGTCTTTACTGCATGCCTCACTAATACACATTGACGAATTCATACGTAAATTGCGTCGCTATGAAATACTATGGGTTCTATGACTTCTCATTCTAAATCGAGTATCGTTTCTATGGAAACGACTGGCTTTTCTTTTGCGATACGAGTATCTCCCTCTCGATGCACTAATCCTTCTTTACTGCACCCCTCACTCCCATTCATTGACGTATTCACACGGAAATTGCGTCGCCATGAATTACTATGGGTTCTATGACTTCTCCTTCTAAATCGAGTATCGTTTCTATGGAAACGACTGGCTTTTCTTTTGCGATACGAGTATCTCCCTCTCGATGCAAAAATCCTTCTTTACTGCATCCCTCACTCCCACTCATTGACGAATTCACACGGAAATTGCGTCGCCATGAAATACTATTGGTTCTATGACTTCTCCTTCTAAATCGAGTAACGTTTCTATGGAAACGACAGGATTCTCTTTTGGGATACGACAATCACATTTCCGATCCACTAATCCGTCTTTACTGCATCCCTCACTAATACACATTGACGAATTCATACGGAAATTTCGTCGCTATGAAATACTATGGGTTCTATGACTTCTCCTTCTAAATCGAGTATCGTTTCTATGGAAACCACTGGCTTTTCTTTTGCGATACGAGTATCTCCCTCTCGATGCACTAATCGTTCTTTACTGCTTCCCTCACTCCCACTCATTGACGAATTCACACGGAAATTGCGTCGCCATGAAATACTATGGGTTCTATGACTTCTCCTTCTAAATCGAGTATCGTTTCTATGGAAACGACAGGCTTTTCTTTTGCGATACGAGTATCTCCCATCTCGATGCACTAATCCTTCTTTACTGCATCCCTCACTCCCACTCATTGACGAATTCACACGGAAATTGCGTCGCCATGAAATACTATGGGTTCTGTGACTTCTCCTTCTAAATCGAGTATCGTTTCTATGGAAACGACAGGATTTTCTTTTGGGATACGACAATCACATTTCCGATCTACTAATCCGTCTTTACTGCATCCCTCACTAATACACGTTGACGAATTCACACGGAAATTGCGTCGCCATGAAATACTATGGGTTCTATGACTTCTCCTTCTAAATCGAGTAACGTTTCTATGGAAACGACAGGATTTTCTTTTGGGATACGACAATCACATTTCCGATCCACTAATCCGTCTTTACTGCATCCCTCACTAATACACATTGACGAATTCATACGGAAATTGCGTCGCTATGAAATACTATGGGTTCTATGACTTCTCCTTCTAAATCGAGTATCGTTTCTGTGGAAACGACTGGCTTTTCTTTTGCGATACGAGTATCTCCCTCTCGATGCACTAATCCTTCTTTACTGCATCCCTCACTCCCACTCATTGACGAATTCACACCGAAATTGCGTCGCTATGATATACTATGGGTTCTTTGACTTCTCCTTCTAAATCGAGTATCGTTTCTATGGAAATGACTGGCTTTTCTTTTGCGATACGAGTATCTCCCTCTCGATGCACTAATCCTTCTTTACTGCATCCCTCACTCCCACTCATTGACGTATTCACACGGAAATTGCATCGCCATGAGATACTATGGGTTCTATGACTTCTCCTTCTAAATCGAGTAACGTTTCTATGGAAACGACAGGATTTTCTTTTGGGATACGACAATCACATTTCCGATCCACTAATCCGTCTTTACTGCATCCCTCACTAATACACATTGACGAATTCACACGGAAATTGCGTCGCCATAAAATACTATGGGTTCTATGACTTCTACTTCTAAATCCAGTATCGTTTCTATGGAAACGACTGGCTTTTCTTTTGCGATACGACAATCACATTTCCGACCCACTAATCCGTGTTTACTGCATCCCTCACTAATACACATTGACGAATTCACACGGAAATTGCATCGCCATTAAATACTATGGGTTCTATGACTTCTCCTTCTAAGTCGAGTATCGTTTCTATGGAAACGACTGGCTTTTCTTTTGCGATACGAGTATCTCCCTCTCGATACACTAATCCTTCTTTACTGCATCCCTCACTCCCACTCATTGACGAATTCACACGGAAATTGCGTCGCCATGAAATACTATGGGTTCTATGACTTCTCCTTCTAAATCGAGTAACGTTTCTATGGAAACGACAGGATTTTCTTTTGGGATACGACAATCACATTTCCGATCCACTAATCCGTCTTTACTGCATCCCTCACTAATACACTTTGACGAATTCATACGGAAATTGCGTCGCTATGAAATACTATGGGTTCTATGACTTCTCCTTCTAAATCGAGTATCGTTTCTATGGAAACGACTGGCTTTTCTTTTGCGATACGACAATCACATTTCCGATCCACTAATCCGTCTTTACTGCATGCCTCACTAATACACATTGACGAATTCATACGTAAATTGCGTCGCTATGAAATACTATGGGTTCTATGACTTCTCATTCTAAATCGAGTATCGTTTCTATGGAAACGACTGGCTTTTCTTTTGCGATACGAGTATCTCCCTCTCGATGCACTAATCCTTTACTGCACCCCTCACTCCCATTCATTGACGTATTCACACGGAAATTGCGTCGCCATGAATTACTATGGGTTCTATGACTTCTCCTTCTAAATCGAGTATCGTTTCTATGGAAACGACTGGCTTTTCTTTTGCGATACGAGTATCTCCCTCTCGATGCACTAATCCTTCTTTACTGCATCCCTCACTCCCACTCATTGACGAATTCACACGGAAATTGCGTCGCTATGAAATACTATGGGTTCTATGACTTCTCCTTCTAAATCGAGTATCGTTTCTATGGAAACGACTGGCTTTTCTTTTGCGATACGAGTATCTCCCTCTCGATGCAAAAATCCTTCTTTACTGCATCCCTCACTCCCACTCATTGACGAATTCACACGGAAATTGCGTCGCCATGAAATACTATTGGTTCTATGACTTCTCCTTCTAAATCGAGTAACGTTTCTATGGAAACGACAGGATTCTCTTTTGGGATACGACAATCACATTTCCGATCCACTAATCCGTCTTTACTGCATCCCTCACTAATACACATTGACGAATTCATACGGAAATTTCGTCGCTATGAAATACTATGGGTTCTATGACTTCTCCTTCTAAATCGAGTATCGTTTCTATGGAAACGACTGGCTTTTCTTTTGCGATACGAGTATCTCCCTCTCGATGCACTAATCGTTCTTTACTGCTTCCCTCACTCCCACTCATTGACGAATTCACACGGAAATTGCGTCGCCATGAAATACTATGGGTTCTATGACTTCTCCTTCTAAATCGAGTATCGTTTCTATGGAAACGACAGGCTTTTCTTTTGCGATACGAGTATCTCCCATCTCGATGCACTAATCCTTCTTTACTGCATCCCTCACTCCCACTCATTGACGAATTCACACGGAAATTGCGTCGCCATGAAATACTATGGGTTCTGTGACTTCTCCTTCTAAATCGAGTATCGTTTCTATGGAAACGACAGGATTTTCTTTTGGGATACGACAATCACATTTCCGATCCACTAATCCGTCTTTACTGCATCCCTCACTAATACACGTTGACGAATTCACACGGAAATTGCGTCGCCATGAAATACTATGGGTTCTATGACTTCTCCTTCTAAATCGAGTAACGTTTCTATGGAAACGACAGGATTTTCTTTTGGGATACGACAATCACATTTCCGATCCACTAATCCGTCTTTACTGCATCCCTCACTAATACACATTGACGAATTCATACGGAAATTGCGTCGCTATGAAATACTATGGGTTCTATGACTTCTCCTTCTAAATCGAGTATCGTTTCTATGGAAACGACTGGCTTTTCTTTTGCGATACGAGTATCTCCCTCTCGATGCACTAATCCTTCTTTACTGCATCCCTCACTCCCACTCATTGACGAATTCACACCGAAATTGCGTCGCTATGATATACTATGGGTTCTTTGACTTCTCCTTCTAAATCGAGTATCGTTTCTATGGAATTGACTGGCTTTTCTTTTGCGATACGAGTATCTCCCTCTCGATGCACTAATCCTTCTTTACTGCATCCCTCACTCCCACTCATTGACGTATTCACACGGAAATTGCGTCGCCATGAGATACTATGGGTTCTATGACTTCTCCTTCTAAATCGAGTAACGTTTCTATGGAAACGACAGGATTTTCTTTTGGGATACGACAATCACATTTCCGATCCACTAATCCGTCTTTACTGCATCCCTCACTAATACACTTTGACGAATTCATACGGAAATTGCGTCGCTATGAAATACTATGGGTTCTATGACTTCTCCTTCTAAATCGAGTATCGTTTCTATGGAAACGACTGGCTTTTCTTTTGCGATACGACAATCACATTTCCGATCCACTAATCCGTCTTTACTGCATGCCTCACTAATACACATTGACGAATTCATACGTAAATTGCGTCGCTATGAAATACTATGGGTTCTATGACTTCTCATTCTAAATCGAGTATCGTTTCTATGGAAACGACTGGCTTTTCTTTTGCGATACGAGTATCTCCCTCTCGATGCACTAATCCTTCTTTACTGCACCCCTCACTCCCATTCATTGACGTATTCACACGGAAATTGCGTCGCCATGAATTACTATGGGTTCTATGACTTCTCCTTCTAAATCGAGTATCGTTTCTATGGAAACGACTGGCTTTTCTTTTGCGATACGAGTATCTCCCTCTCGATGCACTAATCCTTCTTTACTGCATCCCTCACTCCCACTCATTGACGAATTCACACGGAAATTGCGTCGCTATGAAATACTATGGGTTCTATGACTTCTCCTTCTAAATCGAGTATCGTTTCTATGGAAACGACTGGCTTTTCTTTTGCGATACGAGTATCTCCCTCTCGATGCAAAAATCCTTCTTTACTGCATCCCTCACTCCCACTCATTGACGAATTCACACGGAAATTGCGTCGCCATGAAATACTATTGGTTCTATGACTTCTCCTTCTAAATCGAGTAACGTTTCTATGGAAACGACAGGATTCTCTTTTGGGATACGACAATCACATTTCCGATCCACTAATCCGTCTTTACTGCATCACTCACTAATACACATTGACGAATTCATACGGAAATTTCGTCGCTATGAAATACTATGGGTTCTATGACTTCTCCTTCTAAATCGAGTATCGTTTCTATGGAAACGACTGGCTTTTCTTTTGCGATACGAGTATCTCCCTCTCGATGCACTAATCGTTCTTTACTGCTTCCCTCACTCCCACTCATTGACGAATTCACACGGAAATTGCGTCGCCATGAAATACTATGGGTTCTATGACTTCTCCTTCTAAATCGAGTATCGTTTCTATGGAAACGACAGGCTTTTCTTTTGCGATACGAGTATCTCCCATCTCGATGCACTAATCCTTCTTTACTGCATCCCTCACTCCCACTCATTGACGAATTCACACGGAAATTGCGTCGCCATGAAATACTATGGGTTCTGTGACTTCTCCTTCTAAATCGAGTATCGTTTCTATGGAAACGACAGGATTTTCTTTTGGGATACGACAATCACATTTCCGATCCACTAATCCGTCTTTACTGCATCCCTCACTAATACACGTTGACGAATTCACACGGAAATTGCGTCGCCATGAAATACTATGGGTTCTATGACTTCTCCTTCTAAATCGAGTAACGTTTCTATGGAAACGACAGGATTTTCTTTTGGGATACGACAATCACATTTCCGATCCACTAATCCGTCTTTACTGCATCCCTCACTAATACACATTGACGAATTCATACGGAAATTGCGTAGCTATGAAATACTATGGGTTCTATGACTTCTCCTTCTAAATCGAGTATCGTTTCTATGGAAACGACTGGCTTTTCTTTTGCGATACGAGTATCTCCCTCTCGATGCACTAATCCTTCTTTACTGCATCCCTCACTCCCACTCATTGACGAATTCACACCGAAATTGCGTCGCTATGATATACTATGGGTTCTTTGACTTCTCCTTCTAAATCGAGTATCGTTTCTATGGAATTGACTGGCTTTTCTTTTGCGATACGAGTATCTCCCTCTCGATGCACTAATCCTTCTTTACTGCATCCCTCACTCCCACTCATTGACGTATTCACACGGAAATTGCGTCGCCATGAGATACTATGGGTTCTATGACTTCTCCTTCTAAATCGAGTAACGTTTCTATGGAAACGACAGGATTTTCTTTTGGGATACGACAATCACAATTCCGATCCACTAATCCGTCTTTACTGCATCCCTCACTAATACACATTGACGAATTCATACGGAAATTGCGTCGCTATGAAATACTATGGGTTCTATGACTTCTCCTTCTAAATCGAGTATCGTTTCTATGGAAACGACTGGCTTTTCTTTTGCGATACGAGTATCTCCCTCTCGATGCACTAATCCTTCTTTACTGCATCCCTCACTCCCACTCATTGACGAATTCACACGGAAATTGCGTCGCCATGAAATACTATGGGTTCTATGACTACTCCTTCTAAATCGAGTATCGTTTCTATGGAAACGACTGGCTTTTCTTTTGCGATACGAGTATCTCCCTCTCGATGCACTAATCCTTCTTTACTGCATCCCTCACTCCCACTCATTGACGAATTCACACGGAAATTGCGTCGCCATGAAATACTATGGGTTCTATGACTTCTCCTTCTAAATCGAGTAACGTTTCTATGGAAACGACAGAATTTTCTTTTGGGATACGACAATCACATTTCCGATTCACTAATCCGTCTTTACTGCATCCCTCACTAATACACATTGACGAATTCATACGGAAATTGCGTCGCTATGAAATACTATGGGTTCTATGACTTGTCCTTCTAAATCGAGTATCGTTTCTATGGGAACGACTGGCTTTTCTTTTGCGATACGAGTATCTCCCTCTCGATGCACTAATCCTTCTTTACTGCATCCCTCACTCCCACTCATTGACGAATTCACACGGAAATTGCGTCGCCATGAAATACTATGGGTTCTATGACTTCTCCTTCTAAATCGAGTATCGTTTCTATGGAAAAGACTGGCTTTTCTTTTGGGATACGACAATCACATTTCCGATCCACTAATCCGTCTTTACTGCATCCCTCACTAATACACATTGACGAATTCACACGGAAATTGCGTCGCCATGAAATACTATGGGTTCTATGACTTCTCCTTCTAAATCGAGTAACGTCTCTATGGAAACGACAGGATTTTGTTTTGGGATACTACAATCACATTTCCGATCCACTAATCCGTCTTTACTGCATCCCTCACTAATACACATTGACGAATTCATACGGAAATTGCGTCGCTATGAAATACTACGTGTTCTATGACTTCTCCTTCTAAATCGAGTATCGTTTCTATGGAAACGACTGGCTTTTCTTTTGCGATACGACAATCACATTTCCGATCCACTAATCCGTCTTTACTGCATCCCTCACTAATACACATTGACGAATTCATACCGAAATTGCGCCGCAATGAAATACTATGGGTTCTATGACTTCTCCTTCTAAATCGAGTATCGTTTCTATGGAAACGACTGGCTTTTCTTTTGCGATACGAGTATCTCCCTCTCGATGCACTAATCCTTCTTTACTGCATCCCTCACTCCCACCCATTGACGAATTCACACGGAAATTGCGTCGCCATGAAATACTATGGGTTCTATGACTTCTCCTTCTAAATCGAGTATCGTTTCTATGGAAACGACTGGCTTTTCTTTTACGATACGACAATCTCTTTTCCGATCCACTAATCCGTCCTTACTGCATCCCTCAGTAATACACATTGACGAATTCACACGGAAATTGCGTCGCCATGAAATACTATGGGTTCTATGACTTCTCCTTCTAAATCGAGTATCGTTTCTATGGAAACGACTGGCTTTTCTTTTGCGATACGACAATCACATTTCCGATCCACTAATCCGTCTTTACTGCATCCCTCACTAATACACATTGACGAATTCATACGGAAATTGCGTCGCTATGAAATACTATGGGTTCTATGACTTCTCCTTCTAAATCGAGTATCGTTTCTATGGAAACGACTGGCTTTTCTTTTGCGATACGACAATCACATTTCCGATCCACTAATCCGTCTTCACTGCATCCCTCACTAATACACATTGACGAATTCAAACGGAAATTGCGTCGCCATGAAATACTATGGGTTCTATGACTTCTCCTTCTAAATCCAGTATCGTTTCTATGGAAACGACTGGCTTTTCTTTTGCGATACGACAATCACATTTCCGATCCACTAATCCGTCTTTACTGCATCCCTCACTAATACACATTGACGAACTCATACGGAAATTGCGTCGCTTTGAAATACTATGGGTTCTATGACTTCTCCTTCTAAGTCGAGTATCGTTTCTATGGAAACGACTGGCTTTTCTTTTGCGATACGAGTATCTCCCTCTCGATGCACTAATCCTTCTTTACTGCATCCCTCACTCCCACTCTTTGACGAATTCACACGGAAATTGCGTCGCCATGAAATACTATGGGTTCTATGACTTCTCCTTCTAAATCGAGTAACGTTTCTATGGAAACGACAGGATTTTCTTTTGGGATACGACAATCACATTTCCGATCCACTAATCCGTCTTAACTGCATCCCTCACTAATACACATTGACGAATTCATACGGAAATTGCGTCGCTATGAAATACTATGAGTTCTATGACTTCTCCTTCTAAATCGACAATCGTTTCCATGTAAACGACTGGCTTTTCTTTTGCTATACGAGTATCTCCCTCTCGATGCACTAATCCTTCTTTACTGCATCCCTCACTCCCACTCATTGACGAATTCACACGGAAATTGCGTCGCCATGAAATACTATGGGTTCTATGACTTCTCCTTCTAAATCGAGTAACGTTTCTATGGAAACGACAGGATTTTCTTTTGGGATACGACAATCACATTTCCGATTCACTAATCCGTCTTTACTGCATCCCTCACTAATACACATTGACGAATTCATACGGAAATTGCGTCGCTATGAAATACTATGGGTTCTATGACTTCTCCTTCTAAATCGAGTATCGTTTCTATGGGAACGACTGGCTATTCTTTTGCGATACGAGTATCTCCCTCTCGATGCACTAATCCTTCTTTACTGCATCCCTCACTCCCACTCATTGACGAATTCACACGGAAATTGCGTCGCCATGAAATACTATGGGTTCTATGACTTCTCCTTCTAAATCGAGTATCGTTTCTATGGAAAAGACTGGCTTTTCTTTTGGGATACGACAATCACATTTCCGATCCACTAATCCGTCTTTACTGCATCCCTCACTAATACACATTGACGAATTCACACGGAAATTGCGTCGCCATGAAATACTATGGGTTCTATGACTTCTCCTTCTAAATCGAGTAACGTCTCTATGGAAACGACAGGATTTTGTTTTGGGATACTACAATCACATTTCCGATCCACTAATCCGTCTTTACTGCATCCCTCACTAATACACATTGACGAATTCATACGGAAATTGCGTCGCTATGAAATACTACGGGTTCTATGACTTCTCCTTCTAAATCGAGTATCGTTTCTATGGAAACGACTGGCTTTTCTTTTGCGATACGACAATCACATTTCCGATCCACTAATCCGTCTTTACTGCATCCCTCACTAATACACATTGACGAATTCATACCGAAATTGCGCCGCAATGAAATACTATGGGTTCTATGACTTCTCCTTCTAAATCGAGTATCGTTTCTATGGAAACGACTGGCTTTTCTTTTGCGATACGAGTATCTCCCTCTCGATGCACTAATCCTTCTTTAAAGCATCCCTCACTCCCACCCATTGACGAATTCACACGGAAATTGCGTCGCCATGAAATACTATGGGTTCTATGACTTCTCCTTCTAAATCGAGTATCGTTTCTATGGAAACGACTGGCTTTTCTTTTACGATACGACAATCTCTTTTCCGATCCACTAATCCGTCTTTACTGCATCCCTCAGTAATACACATTGACGAATTCACACGGAAATTGCGTCGCCATGAAATACTATGGGTTCTATGACTTCTCCTTCTAAATCGAGTATCGTTTCTATGGAAACGACTGGCTTTTCTTTTGCGATACGACAATCACATTTCCGATCCACTAATCCGTCTTTACTGCATCCCTCACTAATACACATTGACGAATTCACACGGAAATTGCGTCGCCATGAAATACTATGGGTTCTATGACTTCTCCTTCTAAATCGAGTAACGTCTCTATGGAAACGACAGGATTTTGTTTTGGGATACTACAATCACATTTCCGATCCACTAATCCGTCTTTACTGCATCCCTCACTAATACACATTGACGAATTCATACGGAAATTGCGTCGCTATGAAATACTACGGGTTCTATGACTTCTCCTTCTAAATCGAGTATCGTTTCTATGGAAACGACTGGCTTTTCTTTTGCGATACGACAATCACATTTCCGATCCACTAATCCGTCTTCACTGCATCCCTCACTAATACACATTGACGAATTCAAACGGAAATTGCGTCGCCATGAAATACTATGGGTTCTATGACTTCTCCTTCCAAATCCAGTATCGTTTCTATGGAAACGACTGGCTTTTCTTTTGCGATACGAGTATCTCCCTCTCGATGCACTAATCCTTCTTTACTGCATCCCTCACTCCCACTCTTTGACGAATTCACACGGAAATTGCGTCGCCATGAAATACTATGGGTTCTATGACTTCTCCTTCTAAATCGAGTAACGTTTCTATGGAAACGACAGGATTTTCTTTTGGGATACGACAATCACATTTCCGATCCACTAATCCGTCTTAACTGCATCCCTCACTAATACACATTGACGAATTCATACGGAAATTGCGTCGCTATGAAATACTATGGGTTCTATGACTTCTCCTTCTAAATCGACAATCGTTTCCATGGAAACGACTGGCTTTTCTTTTGCTATACGAGTATCTCCCTCTCGATGCACTAATCCTTCTTTACTGCATCCCTCACTCCCACTCATTGACGAATTCACACCGAAATTGCGTCGCTATAATATACTATGGGTTCTTTGACTTCTCCTTCTAAATCGAGTATCATTTCTATGGAAACGACTGGCTTTTCTTTTGCGATACGAGTATCTCCCTCTCGATGCACTAATCCTTCTTTACTGCATCCCTCACTCCCACTCATTGACGAATTCACACGGAAATTGCGTCGCCATGAAATACTATGGGTTCTATGACTTCTCCTTCTAAATCGAGTAACGTTTCTATGGAAACGACAGGATTTTCTTTTGGGATACGACAATCACAATTCCGATCCACTAATCCGTCTTTACTGCATCCCTCACTAATACACATTGACGAATTCATACGGAAATTGCGTCGCTATGAAATACTATGGGTTCTATGACTTCTCCTTCTAAATCGAGTATCGTTTCTATGGAAACGACTGGCTTTTCTTTTGCGATATGAGTATCTCCCTCTCGATGCACTAATTCATCTTTACTGCATCCCTCACTCCCTCTCATTGACGAATTCACACGGAAATTGCGTCGCCATGAAATACTATGGGTTCTATGACTACTCCTTCTAAATCGAGTATCGTTTCTATGGAAACGACTGGCTTTTCTTTTGCGATACGAGTATCTCCCTCTCGATGCACTAATCCTTCTTTACTGCTTCCCTCACTCCCACTCATTGACGAATGCACACGGAAATTGCGTCGCCATGAAATACTATGGGTTCTATGACTTCTCCTTCTAAATCGAGTAACGTTTCTATGGAAACGACAGGATTTTCTTTTGGGATACGACAATCACATTTCCGATCCACTAATCCGTCTTTACTGCATCCCTCACTAATACACATTGACGAATTCATACGGAAATTGCGTCGCTATGAAATACTATGGGTTCTATGACTTCTCCCTCTAAATCGAGTATCGTTTCTATGGAAACGACTGGCTTTTCTTTTGCGATACGAGTATCTCCCTCTCGATGCACTAATCCTTCTTTACTGCATCCCTCACTCCCACTCATTGACGAATTCACATGGAAATTGCGTCGCCATGAAATACTATGGGTTCTATGACTTCTCCTTCTAAATCGAGTATCGTTTCTATGGATACGACTGGCTTTTCTTTTGGGATACGACAATCACATTTCCGATCCACTAATCCGTCTTTACTGCATCCCTCACTAATACACATTGACGAATTCACACGGAAATTGCGTCGCCATGAAATACTATGGGTTCTATGACTTCTCCTTCTAAATCGAGTAACGTCTCTATGGAAACGACAGGATTTTCTTTTGGGATACGACAATCACATTTCCGATCCACTAATCCGTCTTTACTGCATCCCTCACTAATACACATTGACGAATTCATACGGAAATTGCGTCGCTATGAAATACTACGGGTTCTATGACTTCTCCTTCTAAATCGAGTATCGTTTCTATGGAAACGACTGGCTTTTCTTTTGCGATACGACAATCACATTTCCGATCCACTAATCCGTCTTTACTGCATCCCTCACTAATACACATTGACGAATTCATACGGAAATTGCGCCGCAATGAAATACTATGGGTTCTATGACTTCTCCTTCTAAATCGAGTATCGTTTCTATGGAAACGACTGGCTTTTCTTTTGCGATACGAGTATCTCCCTCTCGATGCACTAATCCTTCTTTACTGCATCCCTCACTCCCACCCATTGACGAATTCACACGGAAATTGCGTCGCCATGAAATACTATGGGTTCTATGACTTCTCCTTCTAAATCGAGTATCGTTTCTATGGAAACGACTGGCTTTTCTTTTGCGATACGACAATCTCATTTCCGATCCACTAATCCGTCTTTACTGCATCCCTCACTAATACACATTGACGAATTCACACGGAAATTGCGTCGCCATGAAATACTATGGGTTCTATGACTTCTCCTTCTAAATCGAGTATCGTTTCTATGGAAACGACTGGCTTTTCTTTTGCGATACGACAATCACATTTCCGATCCACTAATCCGTCTTTACTGCATCCCTCACTAATACACATTGACGAATTCATACGGAAATTGCGTCGCTATGAAATACTATGGGTTCTATGACTTCTCCTTCTAAATCGAGTATCGTTTCTATGGAAACGACTGGCTTTTCTTTTGCGATACGACAATCACATTTCCTATCCACTAATCCGTCCTTACAGCATCCCTCACTAATACACATTGACGAATTCACACGGAAATTGCGTCGCCATGAAATACTATGGGTTCTATGACTTCTCCTTCTAAATCGAGTATCGTTTCTATGGAAACGACTGGCTTTTCTTTTGCGATATGACAATCACATTTCCTATCCACTAATCCGTCTTTACTGCATCCCTCCCTAATACACATTGACGAATTCACACGGAAATTGCGTCGCCATGAAATACTATGGGTTCTATGACTTCTCCTTCTAAATCGAGTATCGTTTCTATGGAAACGACTGGCTTTTCTTTTGCGATATGACAATCACATTTCCTATCCACTAATCCGTCTTTACTGCATCCCTCAGTAATACACATTGACGAATTCACACGGAAATTGCGTCGCCATGAAATACTATGTGTTCTATGACTTATCCTTCTAAATCGAGTATCGTTTCTATGGAAACGACTGGCTTTTCTTTTGCGATACGACAATCACATTTCCGATCCACTAATCCGTCTTTTCTGTATCCCTCACTAATACACATTGACGAATTCACACGGAAATTGCGTCGCCATGAAATACTATGGGTTCTATGACTGCTCCTTCTAAATCGAGTATCGTTTCTATGGAAACGACTGGCTTTTCTTTTGCGATACGACAATCACATTTCCGATCCACTAATCCGTCTTTACTGCATCCCTCACTAATACACATTGACGAACTCATACGGAAATTGCGTCGCTTTGAAATACTATGGGTTCTATGACTTCTCCTTCTAAATCGAGTATCGTTTCTATGGAAACGACTGGCTTTTCTCTTGCGATACGAGTATCTCCCTCTCGATGCACTAATCCTTCTTTACTGCATCCCTCACTCCCACTCATTGACGAATTCACACGGAAATTGCGTCGCTATGAAATACTATGGGTTCTATTACTTCTCCTTCTAAATCGAGTATCGTTTCTATGGAAACGACTGGCTTTTCTTTTGCGATACGACAATCACATTTCCGATCCACTAATCCGTCTTTACTGCATCCCTCACTAATACACATTGACGAATTCATACGGAAATTGCGTCGCTATGAAATACTATGGGTTCTATGACTTCTCCTTCTAAATCGAGTATCGTTTCTATGGAAACGACTGGCTTTTCTTTTGCGATACGACAATCACATTTCCGATCCACTAATCCGTCTACACTGCATCCCTCACTAATACACATTGACGAATTCAAACGGAAATTGCGTCGCCATGAAATACTATGGGTTCTATGACTTCTCCTTCCAAATCCAGTATCGTTTCTATGGAAACGACTGGCTTTTCTTTTGCGATACGAGTATCTCCCTCTCGATGCACTAATCCTTCTTTACTGCATCCCTCACTCCCACTCTTTGACGAATTCACACGGAAATTGCGTCGCCATGAAATACTATGGGTTCTATGACTTCTCCTTCTAAATCGAGTAACGTTTCTATGGAAACGACAGGATTTTCTTTTGGGATACGACAATCACATTTCCGATCCACTAATCCGTCTTAACTGCATCCCTCACTAATACACATTGACGAATTCATACGGAAATTGCGTCGCTATGAAATACTATGGGTTCTATGACTTCTCCTTCTAAATCGACAATCGTTTCCATGGAAACGACTGGCTTTTCTTTTGCTATACGAGTATCTCCCTCTCGATGCACTAATCCTTCTTTACTGCATCCCTCACTCACACTCATTGACGAATTCACACCGAAATTGCGTCGCTATGATATACTATGGGTTCTTTGACTTCTCCTTCTAAATCGAGTATCGTTTCTATGGAAACGACTGGCTTTTCTTTTGCGATACGAGTATCTCCCTCTCGATGCACTAATCCTTCTTTACTGCATCCCTCACTCCCACTCATTGACGAATTCACACGGAAATTGCGTCGCCATGAAATACTATGGGTTCTATGACTTCTCCTTCTAAATCGAGTAACGTTTCTATGGAAACGACAGGATTTTCTTTTGGGATACGACAATCACAATTCCGATCCACTAATCCGTCTTTACTGCATCCCTCACTAATACACATTGACGAATTCATACGGAAATTGCGTCGCTATGAAATACTATGGGTTCTATGACTTCTCCTTCTAAATCGAGTATCGTTTCTATGGAAACGACTGGCTTTTCTTTTGCGATATGAGTATCTCCCTCTCGATGCACTAATTCTTCTTTACTGCATCCCTCACTCCCTCTCATTGACGAATTCACACGGAAATTGCGTCGCCATGAAATACTATGGGTTCTATGACTACTCCTTCTAAATCGAGTATCGTTTCTATGGAAACGACTGGCTTTTCTTTTGCGATACGAGTATCTCCCTCTCGATGCACTAATCCTTCTTTACTGCTTCCCTCACTCCCACTCATTGACGAATGCACACGGAAATTGCGTCGCCATGAAATACTATGGGTTCTATGACTTCTCCTTCTAAATCGAGTAACGTTTCTATGGAAACGACAGGATTTTCTTTTGGGATACGACAATCACATTTCCGATCCACTAATCCGTCTTTACTGCATCCCTCACTAATACACATTGACGAATTCATACGGAAATTGCGTCGCTATGAAATACTATGGGTTCTATGACTTCTCCCTCTAAATCGAGTATCGTTTCTATGGAAACGACTGGCTTTTCTTTTGCGATACGAGTATCTCCCTCTCGATGCACTAATCCTTCTTTACTGCATCCCTCACTCCCACTCATTGACGAATTCACATGGAAATTGCGTCGCCATGAAATACTATGGGTTCTATGACTTCTCCTTCTAAATCGAGTATCGTTTCTATGGATACGACTGGCTTTTCTTTTGGGATACGACAATCACATTTCCGATCCACTAATCCGTCTTTACTGCATCCCTCACTAATACACATTGACGAATTCACACGGAAATTGCGTCGCCATGAAATACTATGGGTTCTATGACTTCTCCTTCTAAATCGAGTAACGTCTCTATGGAAACGACAGGATTTTCTTTTGGGATACGACAATCACATTTCCGATCCACTAATCCGTCTTTACTGCATCCCTCACTAATACACATTGACGAATTCATACGGAAATTGCGTCGCTATGAAATACTACGGGTTCTATGACTTCTCCTTCTAAATCGAGTATCGTTTCTATGGAAACGACTGGCTTTTCTTTTGCGATACGACAATCACATTTCCGATCCACTAATCCGTCTTTACTGCATCCCTCACTAATACACATTGACGAATTCATACGGAAATTGCGCCGCAATGAAATACTATGGGTTCTATGACTTCTCCTTCTAAATCGAGTATCGTTTCTATGGAAACGACTGGCTTTTCTTTTGCGATACGAGTATCTCCCTCTCGATGCACTAATCCTTCTTTACTGCATCCCTCACTCCCACCCATTGACGAATTCACACGGAAATTGCGTCGCCATGAAATACTATGGGTTCTATGACTTCTCCTTCTAAATCGAGTATCGTTTCTATGGAAACGACTGGCTTTTCTTTTGCGATACGACAATCTCATTTCCGATCCACTAATCCGTCTTTACTGCATCCCTCACTAATACACATTGACGAATTCACACGGAAATTGCGTCGCCATGAAATACTATGGGTTCTATGACTTCTCCTTCTAAATCGAGTATCGTTTCTATGGAAACGACTGGCTTTTCTTTTGCGATACGACAATCACATTTCCGATCCACTAATCCGTCTTTACTGCATCCCTCACTAATACACATTGACGAATTCATACGGAAATTGCGTCGCTATGAAATACTATGGGTTCTATGACTTCTCCTTCTAAATCGAGTATCGTTTCTATGGAAACGACTGGCTTTTCTTTTGCGATACGACAATCACATTTCCTATCCACTAATCCGTCCTTACAGCATCCCTCACTAATACACATTGACGAATTCACACGGAAATTGCGTCGCCATGAAATACTATGGGTTCTATGACTTCTCCTTCTAAATCGAGTATCGTTTCTATGGAAACGACTGGCTTTTCTTTTGCGATATGACAATCACATTTCCTATCCACTAATCCGTCTTTACTGCATCCCTCCCTAATACACATTGACGAATTCACACGGAAATTGCGTCGCCATGAAATACTATGGGTTCTATGACTTCTCCTTCTAAATCGAGTATCGTTTCTATGGAAACGACTGGCTTTTCTTTTGCGATATGACAATCACATTTCCTATCCACTAATCCGTCTTTACTGCATCCCTCAGTAATACACATTGACGAATTCACACGGAAATTGCGTCGCCATGAAATACTATGTGTTCTATGACTTATCCTTCTAAATCGAGTATCGTTTCTATGGAAACGACTGGCTTTTCTTTTGCGATACGACAATCACATTTCCGATCCACTAATCCGTCTTTTCTGTATCCCTCACTAATACACATTGACGAATTCACACGGAAATTGCGTCGCCATGAAATACTATGGGTTCTATGACTGCTCCTTCTAAATCGAGTATCGTTTCTATGGAAACGACTGGCTTTTCTTTTGCGATACGACAATCACATTTCCGATCCACTAATCCGTCTTTACTGCATCCCTCACTAATACACATTGACGAACTCATACGGAAATTGCGTCGCTTTGAAATACTATGGGTTCTATGACTTCTCCTTCTAAATCGAGTATCGTTTCTATGGAAACGACTGGCTTTTCTCTTGCGATACGAGTATCTCCCTCTCGATGCACTAATCCTTCTTTACTGCATCCCTCACTCCCACTCATTGACGAATTCACACGGAAATTGCGTCGCTATGAAATACTATGGGTTCTATTACTTCTCCTTCTAAATCGAGTATCGTTTCTATCGAAACGACTGGCTTTTCTTTTGCGATATGACAATCACATTTCCGATCCACTAATCCGTCTTTACTGCTTCCCTCACTAATACACATTGACGAATTCACACGGAAATTGCGTCGCCATGAAATACTATGGGTTCTATGACTTATCCTTCTAAATCGAGTATCGTTTCTATGGAAACGACTGGCTTTTCTTTTGCGATACGACAATCACATTTCCGATCCACTAATCCGTCTTTACTGTATCCCTCACTAATACACATTGACGAATTCACACGGAAATTGCGTCGCCATGAAATACTATGGGTTCTATGACTGCTCCTTCTAAATCGAGTATCGTTTCTATGGAAACGACTGGCTTTTCTTTTGCGATACGACAATCACATTTCCGATCCACTAATCCGTCTTTACTGCATCCCTCACTAATACACATTGACGAACTCATACGGAAATTGCGTCGCTTTGAAATACTATGGGTTCTATGACTTCTCCTTCTAAATCGAGTATCGTTTCTATGGAAACGACTGGCTTTTCTCTTGCGATACGAGTATCTCCCTCTCGATGCACTAATCCTTCTTTACTGCATCCCTCACTCCCACTCATTGACGAATTCACACGGAAATTGCGTCGCTGTGAAATACTATGGGTTCTATTACTTCTCCTTCTAAATCGAGTATCGTTTCTATGGAAACGACTGGCTTTTCTTTTGCGATATGACAATCACATTTCCGATCCACTAATCCGTCTTTACTGCTTCCCTCACTAATACACATTGACGAATTCACACGGAAATTGCGTCGCCATGAAATACTATGGGTTCTATGACTTCTCCTTCTAAATCGAGTATCGTTTCTATGGAAATGACTGGCTTTTCTTTTGCGACACGACAATCACATTTCCGATCCACTAATCCGTCTTTACTGCATCCCTCACTAATACACATTGACGAATTCATACGGAAATTGCGTCGCTATGAAATACTATGGGTTCTATGACTTCTCCTTCTAAATCGAATAACGTTTCTATGGAAACGACAGGATTTTCTTTTGGGATACGACAATCAAATTTCCGATCCACTAATCCGTCTTTACTGCATCCCTCACTAATACACATTGACGAATTCACACGGAAATTGCGTCGCCATGAAATACTATGGGTTCTATGACTTCTCCTTCTAAATCGAGTTTCGTTTCTATGGAAGCGACTGGCTTTTCTTTTGCGATACGACAATCACATTTCCGATCCACTAATCCGTCTTTACTGCATCCCTCACTAATACACATTGACGAATTCACACGGAAATTGCGTCGCCATGAAATACTATGGGTTCTATGACTTCTCCTTCTAAATCGAGTATCGTTTCTATGGAAACGACTGGCTTTTCTTTTGCGATACGAGTATCTCCCTCTCGATGCGCTAATCCTTCTTTACTGCATCCCTCACTCCCACTCATTGACGAATTCACACGGAAATTGAGTCGCCATGAAATACTATGGGTTCTATGACTTCTCCTTCTAAATCAAGTAACGTTTCTATGGAAACGACAGGATTTTCTTTTGGGATACGACAATCACATTTCCGATCCACTAATCCGTCTTTACTGCATCCCTCACTAATACACATTGACGAATTCATACGGAAATTACGTCGCTATGAAATACTATGGGTTCTATGACATCTCCTTCTAAATCGAGTATCGTTTCTATGGAAACGACTGGCTTTTCTTTTGCGATACGACAATCACATTTCCGATCCACTAATCCGTCTTTACTGCATCCCTCACTAATACACATTGACGAATTCATACGGAAATTGCGTCGCTATGAAATACTATGTGTTCTATGACTTCTCCTTCTAAATCGAGTATCGTTTCTATGGAAACGACTGGCTTTTCATTTGCGAAACGACTATCTCCCTCTCGATGCACTAATCCTTCTTTACTGCATCCCTCACTCCAACTCATTGACGTATTCACACGGAAATTGCGTCGCCATGATATACTATGGGTTCTATGACTACTCCTTCTAAATCGAGTATCGTTTCTATGGAAACGACTGGCTTTTCCTTTGCGATACGAGTATCTACCTCTCGATGCACTAATCCTTCTTTACTGCATCCCTCACTCCCACTCATTGACGACTTCACACGGAAATTGCGTCGCTATGAAATACTATAGGTTCTATGACTTCTCCTTCTAAATCGAGTATCGTTTCTATGGAAACGACTGGCTTTTCTTTTGCGATACGAGTATCTCCCTCTCGATGCACTAATCCTTCTTTACTGCATCCCTCACTCCCACTCATTGACGAATTCACACGGAAATTGCGTCGCCATGAATTACTATGGGTTCTATGACTTCTCCTTCTAAATCGAGTAACGTTTCTATGGAAGCGACAGGATTTTCTTTTGGGATACGACAATCACATTTCCGATCCACTAATCCGTCTTTACTGCATCCCTCACTAATACACATTGACGAATTCATACGGAAATTGCGTCGCTATGAAATACTATGGGTTCCATGACTTCTCCTTCTAAATCGAGTATCGTTTCTATGGAAACGACTGGCTTTTCTTTTGCGATACGAGTATCTCCCTCTCGATGCACTAATCCATCTTTACTGCATCCCTCACTCCCACTCATTGACGAATTCACACGTAAATTGCGTCGCCATGAAATACTATGGGTTCTATGACTTCTCCTTCTAAATCGAGTAACGTTTCTATGGAAACGACAGGATTTTCTTTTGGGATACGACAATCACATTTCCGATCCACTAATCCGTCCTTACTGCATCCCTCACTAATACACATTGACGAATTCATACGGAAACTGCGTCGCTATGAAATACTATGGGTTCTATGACTTCTCCTTCTAAATCGAGTATCGTTTCTATGGAAACGACTGGCTTTTCTTTTGCGATACGACAATCACATTTCCGATCCACTAATCCGTCTTTACTGCATCCCTCACTAATACACATTGACGAATTCATACGGAAATTGCGTCGCTATGAAATACTATGGGTTCTATGACTTCTCCTTCTAAATCGAGTATCGTTTCTATGGAAACGACTGGCTTTTCTTTTGCGATACGACAATCACATTTCCGATCCACTAATCCGTCTTTACTGCATCCCTCACTAATACACATTGACGAATTCATACGGAAATTGCGTCGCTATGAAATACTATGGTTTCTATGACTTCTCCTTCTAAATCGAGTATCGTTTCTATGGAAACGACTGGCTTTTCTTTTGCGATTCGAGTATCTCCCTCTCGATGCACTAATCCTTCTTTACTGCATCCCTTACTCCCACTCATTGACGAATTCACACGGAAATTGCGTCGCCAAGAAATGCTATGGGTTCTATGACTTCTCCTTCTAAATCGAGTATCGTTTTTATGGAAACGACTGGCATTTTTTTTTTTTTGCGATACGACAATCACATTTCCGATCCACTAATCCGTTTTACTGCATCCCTCACTAGTACACATTGACGAATTCAGACGGAAATTGCGTCGCCATGAAATACTATGGGTTCTATGACTTCTCCTTCTAAATCGAGTATCGTTTCTATGGAAGCGACTGGCTTTTCTTTTGCGATACGACAAACACATTTCCGATCCACTAATCCGTCTTTACTGCATCCCTTACTAATACACATTGACGAATTCACACGGAAATTGCGTCGCCATGAAATACTATGGGTTCTATGACTTCTCCTTCTAAATCGAGTATCGTTTCTATGGAAACGACTGGCTTTTCTTTTGCGATACGAGTATCTCCCTCTCGATGCACTAATCCTTCTTTACTGCATCCCTCACTCCCACTCATTGACGAATTCACACGGAAATTGCGTCGCCATGAAATACTATGGGTTCTATGACTTCTCCTTCTAAATCGAGTATCGTTTCTATGGAAACGACAGGCTTTTCTTTTGCGATACGAGTATCTCCCATCTCGATGCACTAATCCTTCTTTACTGCATCCCTCACTCCCACTCATTGACGAATTCACACGGAAATTGCGTCGCCATGAAATACTATGGGTTCTATGACTTCTCCTTCTAAATCGAGTATCGTTTCTATGGAAACGACTGGCTTTTCTTTTGCGATACGAGTATCTTCCTCTCGATGCACTAATCCTTCTTTACTGCATCCCTCACTCCCACTCATTGACGAATTCACACGGAAATTGCGTCGCCATGAAATACTATGGGTTCTATGACTTCTGATTCTAAATCGAGTATCGTTTCTATGGAAACGACAGGCTTTTCTTTTGCGATACGAGTATCTCCCATCTCGATGCACTAATCCTTCTTTACTGCATCCCTCACTCCCACTCATTGACGAATTCACACGGAAATTGCGTCACCATGAAATACTATGGGTTCTATGACTTCTCCTTCTAAATCGAGTATCGTTTCTATGGAAACGACTGGCTTTTCTTTTGCGATACGAGTATCTACCTCTCGATGCACTAATCCTTCTTTACTGCGTCCCTCACTCCCACTCATTGACGAATTCACACGGAAATTGCGTCGCCATGAAATACTATGGGTTCTATGACTTCTCCTTCTAGATCGAGTAACGTTTCTATGGAAACGACAGGATTTTCTTTTGGGATACGACAATCACATTTCCGATCCACTAATCCGTCTTTACTGCATCCCTCACTAATACACGTTGACGAATTCACACGGAAATTGCGTCGCCATGAAATACTATGGGTTCTATGACTTCTCCGTCTAAATCGAGTAACGTTTCTATGGAAACGACAGGATTTTCTTTTGGGATACGACAATCACATTTCCGACCCACTAATCCGTCTTTACTGCATCCCTCACTAATACACATTGACGAATTCACACGGAAATTGCGTCGCCATGAAATACTATGGGTTCTATGACTTCTCCTTCTAAATCCAGTATCGTTTCTATGGAAACGACTGGCTTTTCTTTTGCGATACGACAATCACATTTCCGACCCACTAATCCGTCTTTACTGCATCCCTCACTAATACACATTGACGAATTCACACGGAAATTGCATCGCCATTAAATACTATGGGTTCTATGACTTCTCCTTCTAAGTCGAGTATCGTTTCTATGGAAACGATTGGCTTTTCTTTTGCGATACGAGTATCTCCCTCTCGATGCACTAATCCTTCTTTACTGCATCCCTCACTCCCACTCATTGACGAATTCACACGGAAATTGCGTCGCCATGAAATACTATGGGTTCTATGACTTCTCCTTCTAAATCGAGTAACGTTTCTATGGAAACGACAGGATTTTCTTTTGGGATACGACAATCACATTTCCGATCCACTAATCCATCTTTACTGCATCCCTCACTAATACACTTTGACGAATTCATACGGAAATTGCGTCGCTATGAAATACTATGGGTTCAATGACTTCTCCTTCTAAATCGAGTATCGTTTCTATGGAATCGACTGGCTTTTCTTTTGCGATACGACAATCACATTTCCGATCCACTAATCCGTCTTTACTGCATGCCTCACTAATACACATTGACGAATTCATACGTAAATTGCGTCGCTATGAAATACTATGGGTTCTATGACTTCTCATTCTAAATCGAGTATCGTTTCTATGGAAACGACTGGCTTTTCTTTTGCGATACGAGTATCTCCCTCTCGATGCACTAATCCTTCTTTACTGCACCCCTCACTCCCATTCATTGACGTATTCACACGGAAATTGCGTCGCCATGAATTACTATGGGTTCTATGACTTCTCCTTCTAAATCGAGTATCGTTTCTATGGAAACGACTGGCTTTTCTTTGCGATGCGAGTATCTCCCTCTCGATGCACTAATCCTTCTTTACTGCGTCCCTCACTCCCACTCATTGACGAATTCACACGGAAATTGCGTCGCTATGAAATACAATGGGTTCTATGACTTCTCCTTCTAAATCGAGTATCGTTTCTATGGAAACGACTGGCTTTTCTTTTGCGATACGAGTATCTCCCTCTCGATGCAAAAATCCTTCTTTACTGCATCCCTCACTCCCACTCATTGACGAATTCACACGGAAATTGCGTCGCCATGAAATACTATGGGTTCTATGACTTCTCCTTCTAAATCGAGTAACGTTTCTATGGAAACGACAGGATTCTCTTTTGGGATACGACAATCACATTTCCGATCCACTAATCCGTCTTTACTGCATCCCTCACTAATACACATTGACGAATTCATACGGAAATTTCGTCCCTATGAAATACTATGGGTTCTATGACTTCTCCTTCTAAATCGAGTATCGTTTCTATGGAAACGACTGGCTTTTCTTTTGCGATAAGAGTATCTCCCTCTCGATGCACTAATCCTTCTTTACTGCATCCCTCACGCCCACTCATTGACGAATTCACACGGAAATTGCGTCGCCATGAAATACTATGGGTTCTATGATTTCTCCATCTAAATCGAGTAACGTTTCAATGGAAACGACAGGATTTTGTTTTGGGATACGACAATCACATTTCCGATCCACTAATCAGTCTTTACTGCATCCCTCACTAATACACATTGACGAATTCATACGGAAATTGCGTCACTATGAAATACTATGGGTTCTATGACTTCTCCTTCTAAATCGAGTATCGTTTCATGGAAACGACTGGCTTTTCTTTTGCGATACGAGTATCTCCCTCTCGATGCACTAATCCTTCTTTACTGCTTCCCTCACTCCCACTCATTGACGAATTCACACGGAAATTGCGTCGCCATGAAATACTATGGGTTCTATGACTTCTCCTTCTAAATCGAGTATCGTTTCTATGGAAACGACAGGCTTTTCTTTTGCGATACGAGTATCTCCCATCTCGATGCACTAATCCTTCTTTACTGCATCCCTCTCTAATACACGTTGACGAATTCACACGGAAATTGCGTCGCCATGAAATACTATGGGTTCTATGACTTCTCCTTCTAAATCGAGTAACGTTTCCATGGAAACGACAGGATTTTCTTTTGGGATACGACAATCACATTTCCGATCCACTAATCCGTCTTTACTGCATCCCTCACTAATACACATTGACGAATTCACACGGAAATTGCGTCGCCATGAAATACTATGGGTTGTATGACTTCTCCCTCTAAATCGAGTATCGTTTCTATAGAAACGACTGGCTTTTCTTTTGCGATACGACAATCACATTTCCGATCCACTAATCCGTCTTTACTGCATCCCTCACTAATACACATTGACGAATTCACACGGATATTGCATCGCCATGAAATACTATGGGTTCTATGACTTCTCCTTCTAAGTCGAGTATCGTTTCTATGGAAACGACTGGCTTTTCTTTTGCGATACGAGTATCTCCCTCTCGATGCACTAATCCTTCTTTACTGCATCCCTCACTCCCACTCACTGACGAATTCACACGGAAATTGCGTCGCAATGAAATACTTTGGGTTCTATGACTTCTCCTTCTAAATCGAGTAACGTTTCTATGGAAACGACAGGATTTTCTTTTGGGATACGACAATCACATTTCAGATCCACTAATCCGTCTTAACTGCATCCCTCACTAATACACTTTGACGAATTAATACGGAAATTGCGTCGCTATGAAATACTATGGGTTCTATGACTTCTCCTTCTAAATCGAGTATCGTTTCTATGGAAACGACTGGCTTTTCTTTTGCGATACGAGTATCTCCCTCTCGATGCACTAATCCTTCTTTACTGCATCCCTCACTCCCACTCATTGACGAATTCACACCGAAATTGCGTCGCTATGATATACTATGGGTTCTTTGACTTCTCCTTCTAAATCGAGTATCGTTTCTATGGAAACGACTGGCTTTTCTTTTGCGATACGAGTATCTCCCTCTCGATGCACTAATCCTTCTTTACTGCATCCCTCACTCCCACTCATTGACGAATTAACACGGAAATTGCGTCGCCATGAAATACTATGGGTTCAATGACTTCTCCTTCTAAATCGAGTAACGTTTCTATGGAAACGACAGGATTTTCTTTTGGGATACGACAATCACAATTCCGATCCACTAATCCGTCTTTACTGCATCCCTCACTAATACACATTGACGAATTCATACGGAAATTGCGTCGCTATGAAATACTATGGGTTCTATGACTTCTCCTTCTAAATCGAGTATCGTTTCTATGGAAACGACTGGCTTCTCTTCTGCGATACGAGTATCTCCCTCTCGATGCACTAATCCTTCTTTACTGCAGCCCTCACTCATACTCATTGACGAATTCACACGGAAATTGCGTCGCCATGAAATACTATGGGTTCTATGACTACTCCTTCTAAATCGAGTATCGTTTCTATGGAAACGACTGGCTTTTCTTTTGCGATACGAGTATCTCCCTCTCGATGCACTAATCCTTCTTTACTGCTTCCTTCACTCCCACTCATTGACGAATTCACACGGAAATTGCGTCGCCATGAAATACTATGGGTTCTATGACTTCTCCTTCTAAATCGAGTAACGTTTCTATGGAAACGACAGGATTCTCTTTTGGGATACGACAATCACATTTCCGATCCACTAATCCGTCTTTACTGCATCCCTCACTAATACACATTGACGAACTCATACGGAAATTGCGTCGCTATGAAATACTAAGGGTTCTATGACTTCTCCTTCTAAATCGAGTATCGTTTCTATGGAAACGACTGGCTTTTCTTTTGCGATACGAGTATCTCCCTCTCGATGCACTAATCCTTCTTTACTGCATCCCTCACTCCCACTCATTGACGAATTCACACGGAAATTGCGTCGCCATGAAATACTATGGGTTCTATGACTTCTCCTTCTAAATCGAGTATCGTTTCTATGGAAACGACTGGCTTTTCTTTTGCGATGCGAGTATCTCCCTCTCGATGGACGAATCCTTCTTTACTGCATCCCTCACTCCCACTCATTGACGAATTCACACGGAAATTGCGTCGCCATGAAATACTATGGGTTCTATGACTTCTCCTTCTAAATCGAGTATCGTTTCTATGGAAACGACTGGCTTTTCTTTTGCGATACGAGTATCTCCCTGTCGATGCACTAATCCTTCTTTACAGCATCCCTCACTCCCACTCATTGACGAATTCACACGGAAATTGCGTCGCTATAAAATACTATGGGTTCTATGACTTCTCCTTCTAAATCGGGTAACGTTTCTATGGAAACGAAAGGATTTTCTTTTGGGATACGACAATCACATTTCCGATCCACTAATCCGTCTTTACTGCATCCCTCACTAATACACATTGACGAATTCATACGGAAATTGCGTCGCTATGAAATACTATGGGTTCTATGACTACTCCTTCTAAATCGAGTATCGTTTCTATGGAAACGACTGGCTTTTCTTTTGCGATACGAGTATCTCCCTCTCGATGCACTAATCCTTCTTTACTGCATCCCTCACTCCCACTCATTGACGAATTCACACGGAAATTGCGTCGCCATGAAATACTATGGGTTCTATGACTTCTCCTTCTAAATCGAGTATCGTTTCTATGGAAACGACTGGCTTTTCTTTTGCGATGCGAGTATCTCCCTCTCGATGGACGAATCCTTCTTTACTGCATCCCTCACTCCCACTCATTGACGAATTCACACGGAAATTGCGTCGCCATGAAATACTATGGGTTCTATGACTTCTCCTTCTAAATCGAGTATCGTTTCTATGGAAACGACTGGCTTTTCTTTTGCGATACGAGTATCTCCCTGTCGATGCACTAATCCTTCTTTACAGCATCCCTCACTCCCACTCATTGACGAATTCACACGGAAATTGCGTCGCTATAAAATACTATGGGTTCTATGACTTCTCCTTCTAAATCGGGTAACGTTTCTATGGAAACGAAAGGATTTTCTTTTGGGATACGACAATCACATTTCCGATCCACTAATCCGTCTTTACTGCATCCCTCACTAATACACATTGACGAATTCATACGGAAATTGCGTCGCTATGAAATACTATGGGTTCTATGACTACTCCTTCTAAATCGAGTATCGTTTCTATGGAAACGACTGGCTTTTCTTTTGCGATACGAGTATCTCCCTCTCGATGCACTAATCCTTCTTTACTGCATCCCTCACTCCCACTCATTGACGAATTCACACGGAAATTGCGTCGCCATGAAATACTATGGGTTCTATGACTTCTCCTTCTAAATCGAGTATCGTTTCTATGGAAACGACTGGCTTTTCTTTTGCGATACGAGTATCTCCCTCTCGATGCACTAATCCTTCTTTACTGCATCCCTCACTCCCACTCATTGACGAATTCACACGGAAATTGCCTCGCTATGAAATACTATGGGTTCTATGGCTTCTCCTTCTAAATCGAGTATCGTTTCTATGGAAACGACTGGCTTTTCTTTTGCGATACGAGTATCTCCCTCTCGATGCACTAATCCTTCTTTACTGCATCCCTCACTCACACTCATTGACGAATTCACACGGAAATTGCGTCGCTATGAAATACTATGTGTTCTATGACTTCTCCTTCTAAATCGAGTATCGTTTCTATGGAAACGACTGGCTTTTCTTTTGCGATACGAGTATCTACCTCTCGATGCACTAATCCTTCTTTACTGCATCCCTCACTCCCACTCATTGAGGAATTCACACGGAAATTGCGTCGCCATGAAATACTATGGGTTCTATGACTACTCCTTCTAAACCGAGTATCGTTTCTATGGAAACGACTGGCTTTTCTTTTGCGATACGAGTATCTCCCTCTCGATGCACTAATCCGTCTTTACCGCATCCCTCACTCCCACTCATTGACGAATTCATACTGAAATTGCGTCGCCATGAAATACTATGGGTTCTATGACTTCTCCTTCTAAATCGAGTATCGTTTCTATGGAAACGACTGGCTTTTCTTTTGCGATACGAGTATCTCCCTCTCGATGCACTAATCCTTCTTTACTGCATCCCTCACTCCCTCTCATTGACGAATTCATACGGAAATTGCGTCGCCATGAAATACTATGGGTTCTATGACTTCTCCTTCTAAATCGAGTATCGTTTCTATGGAAACGACTGGCTTTTCTTTTGCGATACGAGTATCTCCCTCTCGATGCACTAATCCTTCTTTACTGCATCCCTCACTCCCACTCATTGACGAATTCACACGGAAATTGGGTCGCTATGAAATACTATGGGTTCTATGACTTCTCCTTCTAAATCGAGTATCGTTTCTATGGAAACGACTGGCTTTTCTTTTGCGATACGAGTATCTCCCTGTCGATGCACTAATCCTTGTTTACTGCATCCCTCACTCCCACTCATTGACGAATTCACACGGAAATTGCGTCGCTATGAAATACTATGTGTTCTATGTCTTCTCCTTCTAAATCGTGTAACGTTTCTATGGAAACGACAGGATTTTCTTTTGGGATACGACAATCACATTTCCGATCCACTAATCCGTCTTTACTGCATCCCTCACTAATACACATTGACGAATTCATACGGAAATTGCGTCGCTATGAAATACTATGGGTTCTATGACTACTCCTTCTAAATCGAGTATCGTTTCTATGGAAACGACTGGCTTTTGTTTTGCGATACGAGTATCTCCCTCTCGATGCACTAATCCTTCTTTACTGCATCCCTCACTCCCACTCATTGACGAATTCACACGGAAATTGCGTCGCCATGAAATACTATGGGTTCTATGACTTCTCCTTCTAAATCGAGTATCGTTTCTATGGAAACGACTGGCTTTTCTTTTGCGATACGAGTATCTCCCTCTCGATGCACTAATCCTTCTTTACTGCATCCCTCACTCCCACTCATTGACGAATTCACACGGAAATTGCGTCGCTATGAAATACTATGAGTTCTATGACTTCTCCTTCTAAATCGAGTATCGTTTCTATGGAAACGACTGGCTTTTCTTTTGCGATACGAGTATCTCCCTCTCGATGCACTAATCCTTCTTTACTGCATCCCTCACACCCACTCATTGACGAATTCACACGGAAATTGCGTCGCTATGAAATACTATGGGTTCTATGACTTCTCCTTCTAAATCGAGTATCGTTTCTATGGAAACGACTGGCTTTTCTTTTGCGATACGAGTATCTACCTCTCGATGCACTAATCCTTCTTTACTGCTTCCCTCACTCCCACTCATTGAGGAATTCACACGGAAATTGCGTCGCCATGAAATACTATGGGTTCTATGACTACTCCTTCTAAATCGAGTATCGTTTCTATGGAAACGACTGGCTTTTCTTTTGCGATACGAGTATCTCCCTCTCGATGCACTAATCCTTCTTTACCGCATCCCTCACTCCCACTCATTGACGAATTCACACGGAAATTGCGTCGCCATGAAATACTATGGGTTCTATGACTTCTCCTTCTAAATCGAGTATCGTTTCTATGGAAACGACTCGCTTTTCTTTTGCGATACGAGTATCTCCCTCTCGATGCACTAATCCTTCTTTACTGCATTCCTCACTCCCACTCATTGACGAATTCATACGGAAATTGCGTCGCCATGAAATTTTATGGGTTCTATGACTTCTCCTTCTAAATCGAGTATCGTTTCTATGGAAACGACTGGCTTTTCTTTTGCGATACGAGTATCTCCGACTCGATGCACTAATCCTTCTTTACTGCATCCCTCACTCCCACTCATTGACGAATTCATACGGAAATTGCGTCGCCATGAAATACTATGGGTTCTATGACTTCTCCTTCTAAATCGAGTATCGTTTCTATGGAAACGACTGGCTTTTCTTTTGCGATACGAGTATCTCCCTCTCGATGCACTAATCCTTCTTTACTGCATCCCTCACTCCCACTCATTGACGAATTCACACGGAAATGCGTCGCCATGAAATACTGTGGGTTCTATGACTTCTCCTTCTAAATCGAGTATCGTTTCTATGGAAACGACTGGCTTTTCTTTTGCGATACGAGTATCTCCCTCTCGATGCACTAATCCTTCTTTACTGCATCCCTCACTCCCACTCATTGACGAATTCACACGGAAATTGCGTCGCCATGAAATACTATGGGTTCTATGACTTCTCCTTCTAAATCGAGTAACGTTTCTATGGAAACGACAGGATTTTCTTTTGGGATACGACAATCACATTTCCGATCCACTAATCCGTCTTTACTGCATCCCTCACTAATACACATTGACGAATTCATACGGAAATTGCGTCGCTATGAAATACTATGGGTTCTATGACTTCTTCTTCTAAATCGAGTATCGTTTCTATGGAAACGACTGGCTTTTCTTTTGCGATACGAGTATCTCCCTCTCGATGCACTAATCCTTCTTTACTGCATCCTTCACTCCCACTCATTGACGAATTCACACGGAAATTGCGTCGCCATGAAATACTATGGGTTCTATGACTTCTCCTTCTAAATCGAGTATCGTTTCTATGGAAACGACTGGCTTTTCTTTTGCGATACGAGTACCTCCCTCTCGATGCACTAATCCTTCTTTACTGCATCCCTCACTCCCACTCACTGACGAATTCACACGGAAATTGCGTCGCCATGAAATACTATGGGTTCTATGACTTCTCCTTCTAAATCGAGTATCGTTTCTATGGAAACGACTGGCTTTTCTTTTGCGATACGAGTATCTCCCTCTCGATGCACTAATCCTTCTTTACTGCATCCCTCACTCCCACTCATTGACGAATTCACACGGAAATTGTGTCGCTATGAAATACTATGGGTTCTATGACTTCTCCTTCTAAATCGAGTAACGTTTCTATGGAAACGACAGGATTTTCTTTCGGGATACGACAATCACATTTCCGATCCACTAATCCGTCTTTACTGCATCCCTCACTAATACACATTGACGAATTCATACGGAAATTGCGTCGCTATGAAATACTATGGGTTCTATGACTACTCCTTCTAAATCGAGAATCGTTTCTATGGGAACGACTGGCTTTTCTTTTGCGATACGAGTATCTCCCTCTCGATGCACTAATCCTTCTTTACTGCATCCCTCACTCCCACTCATTGACGAATTCACACGGAAATTGCGTCGCCATGAAATACTATGGGTTCTATGACTTCTCCTTCTAAATCGAGTATCGTTTCTATGGAAGCGACTGGCTTTTCTTTAGCGATACGAGTATCTCCCTCTCGATGCACTAATCCTTCTTTACTGCATCCCTCACTCCCACTCATTGACGAATTCACACGAAAATTGCGTCGCCATGAAATACTATGGGTTCTATGACTTCTCCTTCTAAATCGAGTAACGTTTCTATGGAAACGACAGGATTTTCTTTTGGGATACGACAATCACATTTCCGATCCACTAATCCGTCTTTACTGCATCCCTCACTAATACACATTGACGAATTCATACGGAAATTGCGTCGCTATGAAATACTATGGGTTCTATGACTTCTTCTTCTAAATCGAGTATCGTTTCTATGGGAACGACTGGCTTTTCTTTTGCGATACGAGTATCTCCCTCTCGATGCACTAATCCTACTTTACTGCATCCCTCACTCCCACTCATTGACGAATTCACACGGAAATTGCGTCGCCATGAAATACTATGGGTTCTATGACTTCTCCTTCTAAATCGAGTATCGTTTCTATGGAAACGACTGGCTTTTCTTTTGCGATACGAGTATCTCCCTCTCGATGCACTAATCCTTCTTTACTGCATCCCTCACTCCCACTCATTGACGAATTCACACGGAAATTGCGTCGCTATGAAATACTATGGGTTCTATGACTTCTCCTTCTAAATCGAGTATCGTTTCTATGGAAACGACTGGCTTTTCTTTTGCGATACGAGTATCTCCCTCTCGATGCACTAATCCTTCTTTACTGCATCCCTCACTCCCACTCATTGACGAATTCATACGGAAATTGCGTCGCCATGAAATACTATGGGTTCTATGACTTCTCCTTCTAAATCGAGTATCGTTTCTATGGAAACGACTGGCTTTTCTTTTGCGTTACGAGTATCTCCGACTCGATGCACTAATCCTTCTTTACTGCATCCCTCACTCCCACTCATTGACGAATTCATACGGAAATTGCGTCGCCATGAAATACTATGGGTTCTATGACTTCTCCTTCTAAATCGAGTATCGTTTCTATGGCAACGACTGGCTTTTCTTTTGGGATACGACAATCATATTTCCGATCCACTAATCCGTCTTTACTGCATCCCTCACTAATACACATTGACGAATTCATACGGAAATTGCAACACTATGAAATACTATGGGTTCTATGACTTCTTCTTCTAAATCGAGTATCGTTTCTATGGAAACGACTGGCTTTTCTTTTGCGATACGAGGATCTCCCTCTCGATGCACTAATCCTTCTTTACTGCATCCTTCACTCCCACTCATTGACGAATTCACACGGAAATTGCGTCGCCATGAAATACTATGGGTTCTATGACTTCTCCTTCTAAATCGAGTATCGTTTCTATGGAAACGACTGGCTTTTCTTTTGCGATACGAGTACCTCCCTCTCGATGCACTAATCCTTCTTTACTGCATCCCTCACTCCCACTCACTGACGAATTCACACGGAAATTGCGTCGCCATGAAATACTATGGGTTCTATGACTTCTCCTTCTAAATCGAGTATCGTTTCTATGGAAACGACTGGCTTTTCTTTTGCGATACGAGTATCTCCCTCTCGATGCACTAATCCTTCTTTACTGCATCCCTCACTCCCACTCATTGACGAATTCACACGGAAATTGCGTCGCTATGAAATACTATGGGTTCTATGACTTCTCCTTCTAAATCGAGTAACGTTTCTATGGAAACGACAGGATTTTCTTTCGGGATACGACAATCACATTTCCGATCCACTAATCCGTCTTTACTGCATCCCTCACTAATACACATTGACGAATTCATACGGAAATTGCGTCAGTATGAAATACTATGGGTTCTATGACTACTCCTTCTAAATCGAGTATCGTTTCTATGGGAACGACTGGCTTTTCTTTTGCGATACGAGTATCTCCCTCTCGATTCACTAATCCTTCTTTACTGCATCCCTCACTCCCACTCATTGACGAATTCACACGGAAATTGCGTCGCCATGAAATACTATGGGTTCTATGACTTCTCCTTCTAAATCGAGTATCGTTTCTATGGAAACGACTGGCTTTTCTTTTGCGATACGAGTATCACCCTCTCGATGCACTAATCCTTCTTTACTGCTTCCCTCACTCCCACTCATTGACGAATTCACACGGAAATTGCGTCGCCATGAAATACTATGGGTTCTATGACTTCTCCTTCTAAATCGAGTAACGTTTCTATGGAAACGACAGGATTTTCTTTTGGGATACGACAATCACATTTCCGATCCACTAATCCGTCTTTACTGCATCCCTCACTAATACACATTGACGAATTCATACGGAAATTGCGTTGCTATGAAATAATATGGGTTCTATGACTTCTTCTTCTAAATCGAGTATCGTTTGTATGGGAACGACTGGCTTTTCTTTTGCGATACGAGTATCTCCCTCTCGATGCACTAATCCTACTTTACTGCATCCCTCACTCCCACTCATTGACGAATTCACACGGAAATTGCGTCGCCATGAAATACTATGGGTTCTATGACTTCTCCTTCTAAATCGAGTATCGTTTCTATGGAAACGACTGGCTTTTCTTTTGCGATACGAGTATCTCCCTCTCGATGCACTAATCCTTCTTTACTGCATCCCTCACTCCCACTCATTGACGAATTCACACGGAAATTGCGTCGCTATGAAATACTATGGGTTCTATGACTTCTCCTTCAAAATCGAGTATCGTTTCTATGGAAACGACTGGCTTTTCTTTTGCGATACGAGTATCTCCCTCTCGATGCACTAATCCTTCTTTACTGCATCCCTCACTCCCACTCATTGACGAATTCATACGGAAATTGCGTCGCCATGAAATGGTATGGGTTCTATGACTTCTCCTTCTAAATCGAGTATCCTTTCTATGGAAACGACTGGCTTTTCTTTTGTGATACGAGTATCTCCGACTCGATGCACTAATCCTTCTTTACTGCATCCCTCACTCCCACTCATTGACGAATTCATACGGAAATTGCGTCGCCATGAAATACCATGGGTTCTATGACTTCTCCTTCTAAATCGAGTATCGTTTCTATGGAAACGACTGGCTTTTCTTTTGCGATACGAGTATCTCCCTCTCGATGCACTAATCCTTCTTTACTGCATCCCTCACCCCCTCTCATTGACGAATTCATACGGAAATAGCGTCGCCATGAAATACTATGTGTTCTATGACTTCTCCTTCTAAATCGAGTATCGTTTCTATGGAAACGACTGGCTTTTCTCTTGCGATACGAGTATCTCCCTCTCGATACACTAATCCTTCTTTACTGCATCCCTCACTCCCACTCATTGACGAATTCACACGGAAATTTCGTCGCCATGAAATACTATGGGTTCTATGACTTCTCCTTCTAAATCGAGTATCGTTTCTATGGAAACGACTGGCTTTTCTTTTGCGATACGACTATCTCCCTCTCGATGCACTAATCCTTCTTTACTGCATCCCTCACTCCCACTCATTGACGAATTCACACGGAAATTGCGTCGCCATGAAATACTATGGGTTCTATGACTTCTCCTTCTAAATCGAGTAACGTTTCTATGGAAACGACCAGATTTTCTTTTGGGATACGACAATCACATTTTCGATCCACTAATCCGTCTTTACTGCATCCCTCACTAATACACATTGACGAATTCATACGGAAATTTCGTCGCTATGAAATACTATGGGTTCTATGACTTCTCCTTCTAAATCGAGCATCGTTTCTATGGAAACGACTGGCTTTTCTTTTGCTTTACGAGTATCTCCCTCTCGATGCACTAATCCTTCTTTACTGCATCCCTCACTCCCACTCATTGACGAATTCACACGGAAATTGCGTCGCCATGAAATACTATGGGTTTTATGACTTCTCCTTCTAAATCGAGTATCGTTTCTATGGAAACGACTGGCTTTTCTTTTGCGATACGAGTACCTCCCTCTCAATGCACTAATCCTTCTTTACTGCATCCCTCACTCACACTCATTGACGAATTCACACGGAAATTGCGTCGCCATGAAATACTATGGGTTCTATGACTTCTCCTTCTAAATCGAGTATTGTTTCTATGGAAACGACTGGCTTTTCTTTTGCGATACGAGTATCTCCCTCTCGATGCACTAATCCTTCTTTACTGCATCCCTCACTCCCACTCATTGACGAATTCACACGGAAATTGCGTCGCTATGAAATACTATGGGTTCTATGATTTCTCCTTCTAAATCGAGTATCGTTTCTATGGAAACGACTGGCTTTTCTTTGCGATACGAGTATCTCCCTCTCGATGCACTAATCCTTCTTTACTGCATCCCTCACTCCCACTCATTGACGAATTCACACGGAAATTGCGTCGCTATGAAATACTATGGGTTCTATGACTTCTCCTTCTAAATCGATTAACGTATCTATGGAAACGACAGGATTTTCTTTTGGGATACGACAATCACATTTCCGATCCACTAATCCGTCTTTACTGCATCCCTCACTAATACACATTGACGAATTCATACGGAAATTGCGTCGCTATGAAATACTATGGGTTCTATGACTACTCCTTCTAAATCGAATATCGTTTCTATGGAAACGACTGGCTTTTCTTTTGCGATACGTGTATCTCCCTCTCGATGCACTAATCCTTCTTTACTGCATCCCTCACTCCCACTCATTGACGAATTCACACGGAAATTGCGTCGCTATGAAATACTATGGGTCCTATGACTTCTCCTTCTAAATCGAGTATCGTTTCTATGGAAACGACAGGCTTTTCTTTTGCGATACGAGTATCTCCCTCTCGATGCACTAATCCTTCTTTACTGCATCCCTCACTCCCACCCATTGACGAATTCACACGGAAATTGCGTCGCTATGAAATACTATAGGTTCTATGACTTCTCCTTCTAAATCGAGTATCGTTTCTATGGAAACGGCTGGCTTTTCTTTTGCGATACGAGTATCTCCCTCTCGATGCACTAATCCTTCCTTACTGCATCCCTCACTCCCACTCATTGACGAATTCACACGGAAATTGCGTCGCCATGAAATACTATGGGTTCAATGACTACTCCTTCTAAATCGAGTATCGTTTCTATGGAAACGACTGGCTTTTCTTTTGCGATACGAGTATCTCCCTCTCGATGCACTAATCCTTCTTTACTGCATCCCTCACTCCCACTCATTGACGAATTCACACGGAAATTGCGTCGCCATGAAATACTAGGGGTTCTATGACTTATCCATCTAAATCAAGTAACGTTTCTATGGAAACGACAGGATTTTCTTTTGGGATGCGACAATCACATTTCCGATCCACTAATCCGTCTTTACTGCATCCCTCACTAATACACATTGACGAATTCATACGGAAATTGCGTCGCCATAAAATACTATGGGTTCAATGACTTCTCCTTCTAAATCGAGTATCGTTTCTATGGAAACGACTGGCTTTTCTTTTGCGATACGAGTATCTCCCTCTCGATGCACTAATCCTTCTTTACTGCATCCCTCACTCCCTCTCATTGACGAATTCACACGGAAATTGCGTCGCCATGAAATACTATGGGTTCTATGACTTCTCCTTCTAAATCGCGTAACGTTTCTATGGAAACGACAGGATTTTCTTTTTTGATACGACAATCACATTTCCGATCTACTAATCCGCCTTTACTGCATCCCTCACTAATACACATTGACGAATTCACACGGAAATTGCGTCGCCATGAAATACTATGGGTTCTATGACTTCTCCTTCTAAATCGAGTAACGTTTCTATGGAAACGACAGGATTTTCTTTTGGGATAGACAATCACATTTCCGATCCACTAATCCATCTTTACTGCATCCCTCACTAATACACATTGACGAATTCATATGGAAATTGCGTCGCTATGAAATACTATGGGTCCCATGACTTCTCCTTCTAAATCGAGTATCGTTTCTATGGAAACGACTGGCTTTTCTTTTGCGATACGCCAATCACATTTCCGATCCACTAATCCGTCTTACTGCCTCCCTCACTAATACACATTGACGAATTCATACGGAAATTGCGTCGCTATGAAATACTATGGGTTCTATGACTTCTCCTTCTAAATCGAGTATCGTTTCTATGGAAACGACTGGCTTTTCTTTTGCGATACGACAATCACATTTCCGATCCACTAATCCGTCTTTACTGCATCCCTCACTAATACACATTGACGAATTCATACGGAAATTGCGTCGCTATGAAATACTATGGGTTCTATGACTTCTCCTTCTAAATCGAGTATCGTTTCTATGGAAACGACTGGCTTTTCTTTTGCGATACGAGTATCTCCCTCTCGATGCATAATCCTTCTTTACTGCATCCCTCACTCCCACTCATTGACGAATTCACACGGAAATTGCGTCGCCATGAAATACTATGTGTTCTATGACTTCTCCTTCTAAATCGAGTATCGTTTCTATGGAAACGACTGGCTTTTCTTTTGCGATACGAGTATCTCCCTCTCGATGCATAATCCTTCTTTACTGCATCCCTCACTCCCACTCATTGACGAATTCACACGGAAATTGCGTCGCCATGAAATACTATGGGTTCTATGACTTCTCCTTCTAAATCGAGTATCGTTTCTATGGAAACGACTGGCTTTTCTTTTGCGATACGACAATCACATTTCCGATGCACTAATCCGTCTTTACTGCATCCCTCACTAATACACATTGACGAATTCACACGGAAATTGCGTCGCCATGAAATACTATGGGTTCTATGACTTCTCCTTCTAAATCGAGTAAAGTTTCTATGGAAACGACTGGCTTTTCTTTTGCGATACGAGTATCTCCCTCTCGATGCACTAATCCTTCTTTACTGCATCCCTCACTCCCACTCATTGACGAATTCATAAGGAAATTGCGTCGCTATGAAGTACTATGGGTTCTATGACTTCTCCTTCTAAATCGAGTATCGTTTCTATGGAAACGACTGGCTTTTCTTTTGCGATACGAGTATCTCCCTCTCGATGCACTAATCCTTCTTTACTGCATCCCTCACTCCCACTCATTGACGAATTCACACGGAAATTCCGCCGCCATGAAATACTATGGGTTCTATGACTTCTCCTTCTAAATCGAGTATCGTTTCTATGGAAACGACTGGCTTTTCTTTTGCGATACGAGTATCTCCCTCTCGATGCACTAATCCTTCTTTACTGCATCCCTCACTCCCACTCATTGATGAATTCACACGGAAATTTCGTCGCTACGAAATACTATGGGTTCTATGATTTCTCCATCTAAATCGAGTATCGTTTCTATGGAAACGACTGGCTTTTCTTTTGCGATACGACTATCTCCCTCTCGATGCACTAATCCTTCTTTACTGCATCCCTCACTCCCACTCATTGACGAATTCACACGGAAATTGCGTCGCCATGAAATACTATGGGTTCTATGACTTCTCCTTCTAAAGCGAGTAACGTTTCTATGGAAACGACAGGATTCTCTTTTGGGATACGACAATCACATTTCCGATCCACTAATCGGTCTTTACTGCATCCCTCACTAATACACATTGACGAATTCATACGGAAATTGCGTCGCTATGAAATACTATGGGTTCTATGACTTCTCCTTCTAAATCGAGTATCGTTTCTATGGAAACGACTGGCTTTTCTTTTGCGATACGAGTATCTACCTCTCGAAGCACTAATCCTTCTTTACTGCATCCCTCACTCCCACTCATTGACGAATTCACACGGAAAATGCGTCGCCATTAAATACTATGGGTTCTATGACTTCTCCTTCTAAATCGAGTATCGTTTCTATGGAAACGACTGGCTTTTCTTTTGCGATAGGAGTATCTCCCTCTCGATGCACTAATCCTTCTTTACTGCATCCCTCACTCCCACTCATTGACGAATTCACACGGAAATTGCGTCGCCATGAAATACTATGGGTTCTATGACTTCTCCATCTAAATCGAGTAACGTTTCTATGGAAACGACAGGATTCTCTTTTGGGATACGACAATCACATTTCCGATCCACTAGTCCGTCTTTACTGCATCCCTCACTAATACACATTGACGAATTCATACGGAAATTGCGTCGCTATGAATTACTATGGGTTCTATGACTTCTCCTTCTAAATCGAGTATCGTTTCTATGGAAACGACTGGCTTTTCTTTTGCGATACGAGTATCTCCCTCTCGATGCACTAATCCTTCTTTACTGCATCCCTCACTCCCACTCATTGACGAATTCACACGGAAATTGCGTCGCTATGAAATACTATGGGTTCTATGACTTCTCCTTCTAAATCGAGTATCGTTTCTATGGAAACGACTGGCTTTTCTTTTGCGATACGAGTATCTCCCTCTCGATGCACTAATCCTTCTTTACTGCATCCCTCACTCCCACTCATTGACGAATTCACACGGAAGTTGCGTCGCCATGAAATACTATGGGTTCTATGACTTCTCCTTCTAAATCGAGTAACGTTTCTATGCAAACGACAGGATTCCCTTTTGGGATACGACAATCACATTTCCGATCCACTAATCCGTCTTTACTGCATCCCTCACTAATACACATTGACGAATTCACACGGAAATTGCGTCGCCATGAAATACTATGGGTTCTATGACTTCTCCTTCTAAATCGAGTATCGTTTCTATGGAAACGACTGGCTTTTCTTTTGCGATACGAGTATCTCCCTCTCGATGCACTAATCCTTCTTTACTGCATCCCTCACTCCCACTCACTGACGAATTCACACGGAAATTGCGTCGCTATGAAATACTATGGGTTCTATGACTTCTCCTTCTAAATCGAGTATCGTTTCTATGGAAACGACTGGCTTTTCTTTTGCGATACGAGTATCTCCCTCTCGATGCACTAATCCTTCTTTACTGCATATCTCACTCCCACTCATTGACGTATTCACACGGAAATTGCGTCGCCATGAAATACTATGGGTTCTATGACTTCTCCTTCTAAATCGAGTAACGTTTCTATGGAAACGACAGGATTCTCTTTTGGGATACGACAATCACATTTCCGATCCACTAATCCGTCTTTACTGCATCCCTCACTAATACACATTGACGAATTCATACGGAAATTGCGTCGCTATGAAATACTATGTGTTCTATGACTTCTCCTTCTAAATCGAGTATCGTTTCTATGGAAACGACTGGCTTTTCTTTTGCGATATGAGTATCTCCCTCTCGATGCACTAATCCTTCTTTACTGCATCCCTTACTCCCACTCATTGACGAATTCACACGGAAATTGCGTCGCCATGAAATACTATGGGTTCTATGACTTCTCCTTCTAAATCGAGTAACGTTTCTATGCAAACGACAGGATTCTCTTTTGGGATACGACAATCACATTTCCGATCCACTAATCCGTCTTTACTGCATCCCTCACTAATACACATTGACGAATTCACACGGAAATTGCGTCGCCATGAAATACTATGGGTTGTATGACTTCTCCTTCTAAATCGAGTAACGTTTCTATGGAAACGACTGGCTTTTCTTTTGCGATACGAGTATCTCCCTCTCGATGCACTAATCCTTCTTTACTGCATCCCTCACTCCCACTCATTGACGAATTCACACGGAAATTGCGTCGCCATGAAATACTATGGGTTCTATGACTTCTCCTTCTAAATCGAGTAACGTTTCGATGCAAACGACAGGATTCTCTTTTGGGATACGACAATCACATTTCCGATCCACTAATCCGTCTTTTTGCATCCCTCACTAATACACATTGACGAATTCATACGGAAATTGCGTCGCTATGAAATACTATGGGTTCTATGACTTCTCCTTCTAAATCGAGTAACGTTTCTATGGAAACGACTGGCTTTTCTTTTGCGATACGAGTATCTCCCTCTCGATGCACTAATCCTTCTTTACTGCATCCCTCACTCCCACTCATTGACGAATTCACACGGAAATTGCGTCGCTATGAAATACTATGGGTTCTATGACTTCTCCTTCTAAATCGAGTATCGTTTCTATGGAAACGACTGGCTTTTCTTTTGCGATACGAGTATCTCCCTCTCGATGCACTAATCCTTCTTTACTGCATCCCTCACTCCCACTCATTGACGAATTCACACGGAAATTGCGTCGCCATGAAATACTATGGGTTCTATGACTTCTCCTTCTAAATCGAGTAACGTTTCTATGGAAACGACAGGATATTCTTTTGGGATACGACAATCACATTTCCGATCCACTAATCCGTCTTTACTGCATCCCTCACTAATACACATTGACGAATTCACACGGAAATTGCGTCGCCATGAAATACTATGGGTTCTATGACTTCTCCTTCTAAATCGAGTAACGTTTCTATGGAAACGACTGGCTTTTCTTTTGCGATACGAGTATCTCCCTCTCGATGCACTAATCCTTCTTTACTGCATCCCTCACTCCCACTCATTGACGAATTCTCACGGAAATTGCGTCGCCATGAAATACTATGGGTTCTATGACTTCTCCTTCTAAATCGAGTAACGTTTCTATGGAAACGACAGGATTTTCTTTTGGGATACGACAATCACATTTCCGAACCACTAATCCGTCTTTACTGCATCCCTCACTATTACACATTGACGAATTCACACGGAAATTGCGTCGCCATGAAATACTATGGGATCTATGACTTCTCCTTTTAAATCGAGTATCGTTTCTATGGAAACGACTGGCTTTTCTTTTGCGATACGAGTATCTACCTCTCGATGCACTAATCCTTCTTTACTGCATCCCTCACTCCCACTCATTGACGAATTCACACGGAAATTGCGTCGCCATGAAATACTATGGGTTCTATGACTTCTCCTTCTAAATCGAGTAACGTTTCTATGGAAACGACTGGCTTTTCTTTTGCGATAGGAGTATCACCCTCTCGATGCACTAATCCTTCTTTACTGCATCCCTCACTCCCACTCATTGACGAATTCACACGGAAATTGCGTCGCCATGAAATACTATGGGTTCTACGACTTCTGCTTCTAAATCGAGTAACGTTTCTATGGAAACGACAGGGTTTTCTTTTGGGATACGACAATCACATTTCCGATCCACTAATCCGTCTTTACTGCATCCCTCACTAATACACATTGACGAATTCATACGGAAATTGCGTCGCTATGATATACTATGGGTTCTATGACTTCTCCTTCTAAATCGAGTATCGTTTCTAAGAAAACGACTGGCTTTTCTTTTGCGATACGAGAATCTCCCTCTCGATGCACTAATCCTTCTTTACTGCATCCCTCACTCCCACTCATTGACGAATTCACACGGAAATTGCGTCGCCATGAAATACTATGGGTTCTTTGACTTCTCCTTCTAAATCGAGTAACGTTTCTATGGAAACGACAGGATTTTCTTTTGGGATACGACAATCACATTTCCGATCCACTAATCCGTCTTTACCGCATCCCCCACTAATACACATTGACGAATTCACACGGAAATTGCGTCGCCATGAAATACTATGGGTTCTATGACTTCTCCTTCTAAATCGAGTAACGTTTCTATGGAAACGACAGGATTTTCTTTTGGGTACGACAATCACATTTCCGATCCACTAATCCGTCTTTACTGCATCCCTCACTAATACACATTGACGAATTCACACGGAAATAGCGTCGCCATGAAATACTATGGGTTCTATGACTTCTCCTTCTAAATCGAGTAAGGTTTCTATGGAAACGACAGGATTTTCTTTTGGGATACGACAATCACATTTCCGATCCACTAATCCGTCTTTACTGCATCCCTCACTAATACACATTGACGAATTCACACGGAAATTGCGTCGCCATGAAATACTATGGGTTCTATGACTTCTCCTTCTAAATCGAGTAACGTTTCTATGGAAACGACATGATTTTCTTTTGGGATACGACAATCACATTTCCGATCCACTAATCCGTCTTTACTGCATCCCTCACTAATACACATTGACGAATTCATACGGAAATTGCGTCGCTATGAAATACTATGGGTTCTATGACTTCTCCTTCTAAATCGAGTATCGTTTCTATGGAAACGACTGGCTTTTCTTTTGCGATACGAGTATCTCCCTCTCGATGCATAATCCTTCTTTACTGCATCCCTCACTCCCACTCATTGACGAATTCACACGGAAATTGCGTCGCCATGAAATACTATGTGTTCTATGACTTCTCCTTCTAAATCGAGTATCGTTTCTATGGAAACGACTGGCTTTTCTTTTGCGATACGAGTATCTCCCTCTCGATGCATAATCCTTCTTTACTGCATCCCTCACTCCCACTCATTGACGAATTCACACGGAAATTGCGTCGCCATGAAATACTATGGGTTCTATGACTTCTCCTTCTAAATCGAGTATCGTTTCTATGGAAACGACTGGCTTTTCTTTTGCGATAGGACAATCACATTTCCGATCCACTAATCCGTCCTTACTGCATCCCTCACTAATACACATTGACGAATTCACACGGAAATTGCGTCGCCATGAAATACTATGGGTTCTATGACTTCTCCTTCTAAATCGAGTAAAGTTTCTATGGAAACGACTGGCTTTTCTTTTGCGATACGAGTATCTCCCTCTCGATGCACTAATCCTTCTTTACTGCATCCCTCACTCCCACTCATTGACGAATTCATAAGGAAATTGCGTCGCTATGAAATACTATGGGTTCTATGACTTCTCCTTCTAAATCGAGTATCGTTTCTATGGAAACGACTGGCTTTTCTTTTGCGATACGAGTATCTCCCTCTCGATGCACTAATCCTTCTTTACTGCATCCCTCACTCCCACTCATTGACGAATTCACACGGAAATTCCGCCGCCATGAAATAGTATGGGTTCTATGACTTCTCCTTCTAAATCGAGTATCGTTTCTATGGAAACGACTGGCTTTTCTTTTGCGATACGAGTATCTCCCTCTCGATGCACTAATCCTTCTTTACTGCATCCCTCACTCCCACTCATTGATGAATTCACACGGAAATTTCGTCGCTACGAAATACTATGGGTTCTATGACTTCTCCTTCTAAATCGAGTATCGTTTCTATGGAAACGACTGGCTTTTCTTTTGCGATACGAGTATCTCCCTCTCGATGCACTAATCCTTCTTTACTGCATCCCTCACTCCCACTCATTGACGAATTCACACGGAAATTGCGTCGCCATGAAATACTATGGGTTCTATGACTTCTCCTTGTAAAGCGAGTAACGTTTCTATGGAAACGACAGGATTCTCTTTTGGGATACGACAATCACATTTCCGATCCACTAATCGGTCTTTACTGCATCCCTCACTAATACACATTGACGAATTCATACGGAAATTGCGTCGCTATGAAATACTATGGGTTCTATGACTTCTCCTACTAAATCGAGTATCGTTTCTATGGAAACGACTGGCTTTTCTTTTGCGATACGAGTATCTACCTCTCGAAGCACTAATCCTTCTTTACTGCATCCCTCACTCCCACTCATTGACGAATTCACACGGAAATTGCGTCGCCATTAAATACTATGGGTTCTATGACTTCTCCTTCTAAATCGAGTATCGTTTCTATGGAAACGACTGGCTTTTCTTTTGCGATACGAGTATCTCCCTCTCGATGCACTAATCCTTCTTTACTGCATCCCTCACTCCCACTCATTGACGAATTCACACGGAAATTGCGTCGCCATGAAATACTATGGGTTCTATGACTTCTCCATCTAAATCGAGTAACGTTTCTATGGAAACGACAGGATTCTCTTTTGGGATACGACAATCACATTTCCGATCCACTAATCCGTCTTTACTGCATCCCTCACTAATACACATTGACGAATTCATACGGAAATTGCGTCGCTATGAATTACTATGGGTTCTATGACTTCTCCTTCTAAATCGAGTATCGTTTCTATGGAAACGACTGGCTTTTCTTTTGCGATACGAGTATCTCCCTCTCGATGCACTAATCCTTCTTTACTGCATCCCTCACTCCCACTCATTGACGAATTCACACGGAAATTGCGTCGCTATGAAATACTATGGGTTCTATGACTTCTCCTTCTAAATCGAGTATCGTTTCTATGGAAACGACTGGCTTTTCTTTTGCGATACGAGTATCTCCCTCTCGATGCACTAATCCTTCTTTACTGCATCCCTCACTCCCACTCATTGACGAATTCACACGGAAGTTGCGTCGCCATGAAATACTATGGGTTCTATGACTTCTCCTTCTAAATCGAGTAACGTTTCTATGCAAACGACAGGATTCTCTTTTGGGATACGACAATCACATTTCCGATCCACTAATCCGTCTTTACTGCATCCCTCACTAATACACATTGACGAATTCACACGGAAATTGCGTCGCAATGAAATACTATGGGTTCTATGACTTCTCCTTCTAAATCGAGTAAAGTTTCTATGGAAACGACTGGCTTTTCTTTTGCGATACGAGTATCTCCCTCTCGATGCACTAATCCTTCTTTACTGCATCTCTCACTCCCACTCATTGACGAATTCACACGGAAATTGCGTCGCTATGAAATACTATGGGTTCTATGACTTCTCCTTCTAAATCGAGTATCGTTTCTATGGAAACGACTGGCTTTTCTTTTGCGATACGAGTATCTCCCTCTCGATGCACTAATCCTTCTTTACTGCATCCCTCACTCCCACTCATTGACGAATTCACACGGAAATTGCGTCGCCATGAAATACTATGGGTTCTATGACTTCTCCTTCTAAATCGAGTAACGTTTCTATGGAAACGACAGGATTCTCTTTTGGGATACGACAATCACATTTCCGGTCCACTAATCCGTCTTTACTGCGTCCCTCACTAATACACATTGACGAATTCATACGGAAATTGCGTCGCTATGAAATACTATGTGTTCTATGACTTCTCCTTCTAAATCGAGTATCGTTTCTATGGAAACGACTGGCTTTTCTTTTGCGATATGAGTATCTCCCTCTCGATGCACTAATCCTTCTTTACTGCATCCCTCACTCCCACTCATTGACGAATTCACACGGAAATTGCGTCGCCATGAAATACTATGGGTTCTATGACTTCTCCTTCTAAATCGAGTAACGTTTCTATGCAAACGACAGGATTCTCTTTTGGGATACGACAATCACATTTCCGATCCACTAATCCGTCTTTACTGCATCCCTCACTAATACACATTGACGAATTCACACGGAAATTGCGTCGCCATGAAATACTATAGGTTCTATGACTTCTCCTTCTAAATCGAGTATCGTTTCTATGGAAACGACTGGCTTTTCTTTTGCGATACGAGTATCTCCCTCTCGATGCACTAATCCTTCTTTACTGCATCCCTCACTCCCACTCATTGACGAATTCACACGGAAATTGCGTCGCCATGAAATACTATGGGTTCTATGACTTCTCCTTCTAAATCGAGTAACGTTTCTATGGAAACGACTGGCTTTTCTTTTGCGATACGAGTATCTCCCTCTCGATGCACTAATCCTTCTTTACTGCATCCCTCACTCCCACTCATTGACGAATTCACACGGAAATTGCGTCGCCATGAAATACTATGGGTTCTATGACTTCTCCTTCTAAATCGAGTAACGTTTCTATGGAAACGACAGGATTTTCTTTTGGGATACGACAATCACATTTCCGAACCACTAATCCGTCTTTACTGCATCCCTCACTAATACACATTGACGAATTCACACGGAAATTGCGTCGCCATGAAATACTATGGGATCTATGACTTCTCCTTTTAAATCGAGTATCGTTTCTATGGAAACGACTGGCTTTTCTTTTGCGATACGAGTATCTACCTCTCGATGCACTAATCCTTCTTTACTGCATCCCTCACTCCCACTCATTGACGAATTCACACGGAAATTGCGTCGCCATGAAATACTATGGGTTCTATGACTTCTCCTTCTAAATCGAGTAACGTTTCTATGGAAACGACTGGCTTTTCTTTTGCGATAGGAGTATCTCCCTCTCGATGCACTAATCCTTCTTTACTGCATCCCTCACTCCCACTCATTGACGAATTCACACGGAAATTGCGTCGCCATGAAATACTATGGGTTCTATGACTTCTGCTTCTAAATCGAGTAACGTTTCTATGGAAACGACAGGGTTTTCTTTTGGGATACGACAATCACATTTCCGATCCACTAATCCGTCTTTACTGCATCCCTCACTAATACACATTGACGAATTCATACGGAAATTGCGTCGCTATGAAATACTATGGGTTCTATGACTTCTCCTTCTAAATCGAGTATCGTTTCTAAGGAAACGACTGGCTTTTCTTTTGCGATACGAGTATCTCCCTCTCGATGCACTAATCCTTCTTTACTGCATCCCTCACTCCCACTCATTGACGAATTCACACGGAAATTGCGTCGCCATGAAATACTATGGGTTCTTTGACTTCTCCTTCTAAATCGAGTAACGTTTCTATGGAAACGACAGGATTTTCTTTTGGGATACGACAATCACATTTCCGATCCACTAATCCGTCTTTACCGCATCCCCCACTAATACACATTGACGAATTCACACGGAAATTGCGTCGCCATGAAATACTGTGGGTTCTATGACTTCTCCTTCTAAATCGAGTAACGTTTCTATGGAAACGACAGGATGTTGTTTTGGGATACGACAATCACATTTCCGATCCACTAATCCGTCTTTACTGCATCCCTCACTAATACACATTGACGAATTCACACGGAAATTGCGTCGCCATGAAATACTATGGGTTCTATGACTTCTCCTTCTAAATCGAGTAACGTTTCTATGGAAACGACAGGATTTTCTTTTGGGTACGACAATCACATTTCCGATCCACTAATCCGTCTTTACTGCATCCCTCACTAATACACATTGACGAATTCACACGGAAATAGCGTCGCCATGAAATACTATGGGTTCTATGACTTCTCCTTCTAAATCGAGTAATGTTTCTATGGAAACGACAGGATTTTCTTTTGGGATACGACAATCACATTTCCGATCCACTAATCCGTCTTTACTGCATCCCTCACTAATACACATTGACGAATTCACACGGAAATTGCGTCGCCATGAAATACTATGGGTTCTATGACTTCTCCTTCTAAATCGAGTAACGTTTCTATGGAAACGACAGGATTTTCTTTTGGGATACGACAATCACATTTCCGATCCACTAATCCGTCTTTACTGCATCCCTCACTAATACACATTGACGAATTCACACGGAAATGGCGTCGCCATGAAATACTATGGGTTCTATGACTTCTCCTTCTAAATCGAGTAACGTTTCTATGGAGACGACAGGATTTTCTTTTGGGATACGACAATCACATTTCCGATGCACTAATCCGTCTTTACTGCATCACTCACTAATACACATTGACGAATTCACACGGAATTGCGTCGCCATGAAATACTATGGGTTCTATGACTTCTCCTTCTAAATCGAGTAACGTTTCTATGGAAACGACTGGCTTTTATTTTGCGATACGACAATCACATTTCCGATCCACTAATCCGTCTTTACTGCATCCCTCACTAATACACATTGACGAATTCACACGGAAATTGCGTCGCCTGAAATACTATGGGTTCCATGACTTCTCCTTCTAAATCGAGTAACGTTTCTATGGAAACGACAGGATTTTCTTTTGGGATACGACAATCACATTTCCGATCCACTAATCCGTCTTTACTGCATCCCTCACTAATACACATTGACGAATTCACACGGAAATTGCGTCGCCATGAAATACTATGTGTTCTATGACATCTCCTTCTAAATCGAGTATCGTTTCTATGGAAACGACTGGCTTTTCTTTTGCGATACGACAATCACATTTCCGATCCACTAATCCGTCTTTACTGCATCCCTCACTAATACACATGGACGAATTCACACGGAAATTGCGTCGTCATGAAATACTATGGGTTCTATGACTTCTCCTTCTAAATCGAGTAACGTTTCAATGGAAACGACAGGATTTTCTTTTGGGATACGACAGTCACATTTCCGATCCACTAATCCGTCTTTACTGCATCCCTCACTAATACACATTGACGAATTCACACGGAAATTGCGTCGCCATGAAATACTATGGGTTGTGTGACTTCTCCTTCTAAATCGAGTATCGTTTCTATGGAAACGAATGGCTTTTCTTTTGCGATACGAGTATCTCCCTCACGATGCACTAATCCTTCTTTACTGCATCCCTCTCTCCCACTCATTGACGAATTCACACGGAAATTGCGTCGCCATGAAATACTATGGGTTCTATGACTTCTCCTTCTAAATCGAGACACGTTTCTATGGAAACGACAGGATTTTCTTTTGGGATACGACAATCACATTTCCGATCCACTAATCCGTCTATACTGCATCCCTCACTAATACACATTGACGAATTCGTACGGAAATTGCGTCGCTATGAAATACTATGGGTTCTATGACTTCTCCTTCTAAATCGAGCATCGTTTATATGGAAACGACTGGCTTTTCTTTTGCGATACGACAATCACATTTCCGATCCACTAATCCGTCTTTTTTGCATCCCTCACTAATACACATTGACGAATTCATACGGAAATTGCGTCGCTATGAAATACTATGGGTTCTATGACTTCTCCTTCTAAATCGAGTATCGTTTCTATGGAAACGACTGGCTTTTCTTTTGCGATACGAGTATCTCCATCTCGATGCACTAATCGTTCTTTACTGCATCTCTCACTCCCACTCATTGACGAATTCACACGGAAATTGCGTCGCCATGAAATACTATGGGTTCTATGACTTCTCCTTCTAAATCGAGTAACGTTTCTATGGAAACGACAGGATTTCCTTTTGCGATACGACAATCACATTTCCGATCCACTAATCCGTCTTTCCTGCATCCCTCACTAATACACATTGACGAATTCATACGGAAATTGCGTCGCTATGAAATACTATGGGTTCATGACTTCTCCTTCTAAATCGAGCATCGTTTCTATGGAAACGACTGGCTTTTCTTTTGCGATACGACAATCACATTTCCGATCCACTAATCCGTCTTTACTGCATCCCTCACTAATACACATTGAGGAATTCATACGGAAATTGCGTCGCTATGAAATACTATGGGTTCTATGACTTCTCCTTCTAAATCGAGTATCGTTTCTATGGAAACGACTGGCTTTTCTTTTGCGATACGACAATCACATTTCCGATCCTCTAATCCGTCTTTACTGCATCCCTCACTAATACACATTGACGAATTCATACGGAAATTGCGTCGCTATGAAATACTATGGGTTCTATGACTTCTCCTTCTACATCGAGTATCGTTTCTATGGAAACGACTGGCTTTTCTTTCGCGATACGAGTATCTCCCTCTCGATGCACTAATCCTTCTTTACTGCATCCCTCACTCCCACTCAATGACGAATTCACACGGAAATTGCGTCGCCATGAAATACTATGGGTTCTATGACTTCTCCTTCTAAATCGAGTATCGTTTCTATGGAAACGACTGGCTTTTCTTTTGCGATACGACAATCACATTTCCGATCCACTAATCCGTCTTTACTGCATCCCTCACTAATACACATTGACGAATTCACACGGAAATAGCGTCGCCATGAAATACTATGGGTTCTATGACTTCTCCTTCTAAATCGAGTATCGTTTCTATGGAAACGACTGGCTTTTCTTTGCGATACGACAATCACATTTCCGATCCACTAATCCGTCTTTACTGCATCCCTCACTAATACACATTGACGAATTCATACGGAAATTGCGTCGGTATGAAATACTATGGGTTCTATGACTTCTCCTTCTAAATCGAGTATCGTTTCTATGGAAACGACTGGCTTTTCTTTTGCGATACGAGTTTCTCCCTCTCGATGCACTAATCCTTCTTTACTGCATCCCTCACTCCCACTCATTGACGAATTCACACGGAAATTGCGTCGCCATGAAATACTATGGGTTCTATGACTTCTCCTTCTAAATCGAGTAACGTTTGTATGGAAACGACAGGATTTTCTTTTGGGATACGACAATCATATTTCCGATCCACTAATCCGTCTTTACTGCATCCCTCACTAATACACATTGACGAATTCACACGGAAATTGCGTCGCCATGAAATACTATGGGTTCTATCACTTCTCCTTCTAAATCGAGTATCGTTTCTATGGAAACGACTGGCTTTTCTTTTGCGATACGACAATCACATTTCCGATCCACTATTCCGTCTTTACTGCATCCCTCACTAATACACATTGACGAATTCACACGGAAATTGCTTCGCCATGAAATACTATGGGTTCTATGACTTCTCCTTCTAAATCGAGTATCGTTTCTATGGAAACGACTGGCTTTTCTTTTGCGATACGAGTATCTCCCTCTCGATGCACTAATCCTTCTTTACTGCATCCCTCACTCCCACTCATTGACGAATTCACACGGAAATTGCGTCGCCATGAAATACTATGGGTTCTATGACTTCTCCTTCTAAATCGAGTAACGTTTCTATGCAAACGTCAGGATTCTCATTTGGGATACGACAATCACATTTCCGATCCACTAATCCGTCTTTACTGCATCCCTCACAAATACACATTGACGAATTCACACGGAAATTGCGTCGCCATGAAATACTATAGGTTCTATGACTTCTCCTTCTAAATCGAGTATCGTTTCTATGGAAACGACTGGCTTTTCTTTTGCGATACGAGTATCTCCCTCTCGATGCACTAATCCTTCTTTACTGCATCCCTCACTCCCACTCATTGACGAATTCACACGGAAATTGCGTCGCCATGAAATACTATGTGTTCTATGACTTCTCCTTCTAAATCGAGTAACGTTTCTATGGAAACGACTGGCTTTTCTTTTGCGATACGAGTATCTCCCTCTCGATGCACTAATCCTTCTTTACTGCATCCCTCACTCCCACTCATTGACGAATTCACACGGAAATTGCGTCGCCATGAAATACTATGGGTTCTATGACTTCTCCTTCTAAATCGAGTAACGTTTCTATGGAAACGACAGGATATTCTTTTGGGATACGACAATCACATTTCCGATCCACTAATCCGCCTTTACTGCATCCCTCACTAATACACATTGACGAATTCACACGGAAATTGCGTCGCCATGAAATACTATGGGTTCTATGACTTCTCCTTCTAAATCGAGTGACGTTTCTATGGAAACGACTGGCTTTTCTTTTGCGATGCGAGTATCTCCCTCTCGATGCACTAATCCTTCTTTACTGCATCCCTCACTCCCACTCATTGACGAATTCTCACGGAAATTGCGTCGCCATGAAATACTATGGGTTCTATGACTTCTCCTTCTAAATCGAGTAACGTTTCTATGGAAACGACAGGATTTTCTTTTGGGGTACGACAATCACATTTCCGAACCACTCATCCGTCTTTACTGCATCCCTCACTAATACACATTGACGAATTCACACGGAAATTGCGTCGCCATGAAATACTATGGGTTCTATGACTTCTCCTTCTAAATCGAGTATCGTCTCTATGGAAACGACTGGCTTTTCTTTTGCGATACGAGTATCTACCTCTCGATGCACTAATCCTTCTTTACTGCATCCCTCACTCCCACTCATTGACGAATTCACACGGAAATTGCGTCGCCATGAAATACTATGGGTTCTATGACTTCTCCTTCTAAATCGAGTTACGTTTCTATGGAAACGACTGGCTTTTCTTTTGCGATACGAGTATCTCCCTCTCGATGCACTAATCCTTCTTTACTGCATCCCTCACTCCCACTCATTGACGAATTCGCACGGAAATTGCGTCGCCATGAAATACTATGGGTTCTTTGACTTCTGCTTCTAAATCGAGTAACGTTTCTATGGAAACGACAGGGTTTTCTTTTGGGATACGACAATCACATTTCCGATCCACTAATCCGTCTTTACTGCATCCCTCACTAATACACATTGACGAATTCATACGGAAATTGCGTCGCTATGAAATACTATGGGTTCTATGACTTCTCCTTCTAAATCGAGTATCGTTTCTAAGGAAACGACTGGCTTTTCTTTTGCGATACGAGTATCTCCCTCTCGATGCAGTAATCCTTCTTTACTGCATCCCTCACTCCCACTCATTGACGAATTCACACGGAAATTGCGTCGCCATGAAATACTATGGGTTCTTTGACTTCTCCTTCTAAATCGAGTAACGTTTCTATGGAAACGACAGGATTTTCTTTTGGGATACGACAATCACATTTCCGATGCACTAATCCGTCTTTACCGCATCCTCCACTAATACACATTGACGAATTCACACGGAAATTGCGTCGCCATGAAATTCTATGGGTTCTATGACTTCTCCTTCTAAATCGAGTATCGTTTTTATGGAAACGACAGGATTTTGTTTTGGGATACGACAATCACATTTCCGATCCACTAATCCGTCTTTACTGCATCCCTCACTAATACACATTGACGAATTCACACGGAAATGGCGTCGCCATGAAATACTATTGGTTCTATGACTTCTCCTTCTAAATCGAGTAACGTTTCTATGGAAACGACAGGATTTTCTTTTGGGTACGACAATCACATTTCCGATCCACTAATCCGTCTTTACTGCATCCCTCACTAATACACATTGACGAATTCACACGGAAATTGCGTCGCCATGAAATACTATGGGTTCTATGACTTCTCCTTCTAAATCGAGTAAGGTTTCTATGGAAACGACAGGATTTTCTTTTGCGATACGACAATCACATTTCCGATCCACTAATCCGTCTTTACTGCATCCCTCACTAATACACATTGACGAATTCACACGGAAATTGCGTCGCCATGAAATACTATGGGTTCTATGACTTCTCCTTCTAAATCGAGTTACGTTTCTATGGAATCGACAGGATTTTCTTTTGGGATACGACAATCACATTTCCGATCCACTAATCCGTCTTTACTGCATCCCTCACTAATACACACTGACGAATTCACACGGAAATGGCGTCGCCATGAAATACTATGGGTTCTATGACTTCTCCTTCTAAATCGAGTAACGTTTCTATGGAAACGACAGGATTTTCTTTTGGGATACGACAATCACATTTCCGATCCACTAATCCGTCTTTACTGCATCCCTCACTAATACACATTGACGAATTCACACGGAATTGCGTCGCCATGAAATACTATGGGTTCTATGACTTCTCCTTCTAAATCGAGTAACGTTTCTATGGAAACGACTGGCTTTTCTTTTGCGATACGACAATCACATTTCCGATCCACTAATCCGTCTTTACTGCATCCCTCACTAATACACATTGACGAATTCACACGGAAATTGCGTCGCCTGAAATACTATGGGTTCTATGACTTCTCCTTCTAAATCGAGTAACGTTTCTATGGAAACGACAGGATTTTCTTTTGGGATACGACAATCACATTTCCGATCCACTAATCCGTCTTTACTGCATCCCTCACTAATACACATTGACGAATTCACACGGAAATTGCGTCGCCATGAAATACTATGTGTTCTATGACTTCTCCTTCTAAATCGAGTATCGTTTCTATGGAAACGACTGGCTTTTCTTTAGCGATACGACAATCACATTTCCGATCCACTAATCCGTCTTTACTGCATCCCTCACTAATACACATTGACGAATTCACACGGAAATTGCGTCGCCATGAAATACTATGGGTTCTATGACTTCTCCTTCTAAATCGAGTAACGTTTCAATGGAAACGACAGGATTTTCTTTTGGGATACGACAGTCACATTTCCGATCCACTAATCCGTCTTTACTGCATCCCTCACTAATACACATTGACGAATTCTCACGGAAATTGCGTCGCCATGAAATACTATGGGTTCTGTGACTTCTCCTTCTAAATCGAGTATCGTTTCTATGGAAACGAATGCCTTTTCTTTTGGGATACGAGTATCTCCCTCTCGATGCACTAATCCTTCTTTACTGCATCCCTCACTCCCACTCATTGACGAATTCACACGGAAATTGCGTCGCCATGAAATACTATGGGTTCTATGACTTCTCCTTCTAAATCGAGTAACGTTTCTATGGAAACAACAGGATTCTCTTTTGGGATACGACAATCACATTTCCGATCCACTAATCCGTCTTTACTGCATCCCTCACTAATACACATTGACGAATTCGTACGGAAATTGAGTCGCTATGAAATACTATGGGTTCTATGACTTCTCCTTCTAAATCGAGTATCGTTTATATGGAAACGACTGGCTTTTCTTTTGCGATACGACAATCACATTTCCGATCCACTAATCCGTCTTTACTGCATCCCTCACTAATACACATTGACGAATTCATACGGAAATTGCGTCGCTATGAAATACTATGGGTTCTATGACTTCTCCTTCTAAATCGAGTATCGTTTCTATGGAAACGACTGGCTTTTCTTTTGCGATACGAGTATCTCCATCTCGATGCACTAATCGTTCTTTACTGCATCCCTCACTCCCACCCATTGACGAATTCACACGGAAATTGCGTCGCCATGAAATACTATGGGTTCTATGACTTCTCCTTCTAAATCGAGTAACGTTTCTATGGAAACGACAGGATTTTCTTTTGCGATACGACAATCACATTTCCGATCCACTAATCCGTCTTTCCTGCATCCCTCACTAATACACATTGACGAATTCATACGGAAATTGCGTCGCTATGAAATACTATGGGTTCATGACTTCTCCTTCTAAATCGATCATCGTTTCTATGGAAACGACTGGCTTTTCCTTTGCGATACGACAATCACATTTCCGATCCACTAATCCGTCTTTACTGCATCCCTCACTAATACACATTGACGAATTCATACGGAAATTGCGTCGCTATGAAATACTATGGGTTCTATGACTTCTCCTTCTAAATCGAGCATCGTCTCTATGGAAACGACTGGCTTTTCTTTTGCGATACGACAATCACATTTCCGATCCTCTAATCCGTCTTTACTGCATCCCTCACTAATACACATTGACGAATTCATACGGAAATTGCGTCGCTATGAAATACTATGGGTTCAATGACTTCTCCTTCTACATCGAGTATCGTTTCTATGGAAACGACTGGCTTTTCTTTTGCGATACGAGTATCTCCCTCTCGATGCACTAATCCTTCTTTACTGCATCCCTCACTCCCACTCATTGCCGAATTCACACGGAAATTGCGTCGCCATGAAATACTATGGGTTCTATGACTTCTCCTTCTAAATCGAGTAACGTTTCTATGGAAACGACAGGATTTTCTTTTGGGATACGACAATCATATTTCCGAACCACTAATCCGTCTTTACTGCATCCCTCACTAATACACATTGACGAATTCACTCGGAAATTGCGTCGCCATGAAGTACTATGGGTTCTATGACTTCTCCTTCTAAATCGAGTATCGTTTCTCTGGAAACGACTGGCTTTTCTTTGCGATACGACAATCACATTTCCGATCCACTAATCCGTCTTTACTGCATCCCTCACTAATACACATTGACGAATTCATACGGAAATTGCGTCGCTATGAAATACTATGGGTTCTATGACTTCTCCTTCTAAATCGAGTATCGTTTCTATGGAAACGACTGGCTTTTCATTTGCGACACGAGTATCTCCCTCTCGATGCACTAATCCTTCTTTACTGCATCCCTCACTCCCACTCATTGACGAATTCACACGGAAATTGCGTCGCCATGAAATACTATGGGTTCTATGACTTCTCCTTCTAAATCGAGTAACGTTTGTATGGAAACGACAGGATTTTCTTTTGGGATACGAAATCATATTTCCGATCCACTAATCCGTCTTTACTGCATCCCTCACTAATACACATTGACGAATTCACACGGAAATTGCGTCGCCATGAAATACTATGGGTTCTATGACTTCTCCTTCTAAATCGAGTATCGTTTCTATGGAAACGACTGGCTTCTCTTTTGCGATACGACAATCACATTTCCGATCCACTAATCCGTCTTTACTGCATCCCTCACTAATACACATTGACGAATTCACACGGAAATTGCGTCGCCATGAAATACTATGGGTTCTATGACTTCTCCTTCTAAATCGTGTAACGTTTCTATGGAAACGACAGGATTTTCTTTTGCGATACGACAATCACATTTCCGATCCACTAATCCGTCTTTCCTGCATCCCTCACTAATACACATTGACGAATTCATACGGAAATTGCTTCGCTATGAAATACTATGGGTTCATGACTTCTCCTTCTAAATCGTGCATCGTTTCTATGGAAACGACTGGCTTTTCTTTTGCGATACGACAATCACATTTCCGATCCACTAATCCGTCTTTACTGCATCCCTCACTAATACACATTGACGAATTCATACGGAAATTGCGTCGCTATGAAATACTATGGGTTCTATGACTTCTCCTTCTAAATCGAGCATCGTTTCTATGGAAACGACTGGCTTTTCTTTTGCGATACGACAATCACATTTCCGATCCTCTAATCCGTCTTTACTGCATCCCTCACTATTACACATTGACGAATTCATACGGAAATTGCGTCGCTATGAAATACTATGGGTTCTATGACTTCTCCTTCTACATCGAGTATCGTTTCTATGGAAACGACTGGCTTTTCTTTTGCGATACGAGTATCTCCCTCTCGATGCACTAATCCTTCTTTACTGCATCCCTCACTCCCACTCATTGACGAATTCACACGGAAATTGCGTCGCCATGAAATACTATGGGTTCTATGACTTCTCCTTCTAAATCGAGTATCGTTTCTACGGAAACGACTGGCTTTTCTTTTGCGATACGACAATCACGTTTCCGATCCACTAATCCGTCTTTACTGCATCCCTCACTAATACACATTGACGAATTCACACGGAAATTGCGTCGCCATGAAATACTATGGGTTCTACGACTTCTCCTTCTAAATCGAGTATCGTTTATATGGAAACGACTGGCTTTTCCTTTGCGATACGACAATCTCATTTCGGATCCACTAATCCGTCTTTACTGCATCCCTCACTAATACACATTGACGAATTCATACGGAAATTGCGTCGCTATGAAATACTATGGGTTCTATTACTTCTCCCTCCAAACCGAGTATCGTTTCTATGGAAACGACTGGCTTTTCTTTTGCGATACGAGTATCTCCCTCTCGATGCACTAATCCTTCTTTACTGCATCCCTCAATCCCACTCATTGACGAATTCATACGGAAATTGCGTCGCTATGAAATACTATGGGTTCTATGACTTCTCCTTCTAAATCGAGTTTCGTTTCTATGGAAACGACTGGCTTTTCTTTTGCGATACGACAATCACATTTCCGATCCACTAATCCGTCTTTACTGCATCCCTCACTAATACACATTGACGAATTCACACGGAAATTGCGTCGCCATGAAATACTATGGGTTCTATGACTTCTCCTTCTAAATCGAATAACGTTTCTATGGAAACGACAGGATTTTCTTTTGGGATACGACAATCATATTTCCGATCCACTAATTCGTCTTTACTGCATCCCTCACTAATACACATTGACGAATTCACTCGGAAATTGCGTCGCCATGAAATACTATGGGTTCTATGACTTCTCCTTCTAAATCGAGTAACGTTTCTATGGAAACGACAGGATTTTCTTTTGGGATACGACAATTACATTTCCGATCCACTAATCCGTCTTTACTGCATCCCTCACTAATACACATTGACGAATTCATACGGAAATTGCGTCGCTATGAAATACTGTGGGTTCAATGACTTCTCCTTCTATATCGAGTATCGTTTCTATGGAAACGACTGGCTTTTCTTTTGCGATACGACAATCACATTTCCGATCCACTAATCCGTCTTGACTGCATCCCTCACTAATACACATTGACGAATTCATACGGAAATTGCGTCGCTATGAAATAATATGGGTTCTATGACTTCTCCTTCTACATCGAGTATCGTTTCTATGGAAACGACTAGCTTTTCCTTTGCGATACGAGTATCTCCCTCTCGATGCACTAATCCTTCTTTACTGCATCCCTCACTCCCACTCATTGACGAATTCACACGGAAATTGCGTCGCCATGAAATACTATGGGTTCTAAGGCTTCTCCTTCTAAATCGAGTATCGTTTCTATGGAAACGACTGGCTTTTCTTTTGCGATACGACAATCACATTTCCGATCCACTAATCCGTCTTTACTGCATCCCTCACTAATACACATTGACGAATTCACAGGGAAATTGCGTCGCCATGAAATACTATGGGTTCTATGACTTCTCCTTCTAAATCGAGTATCGTTTCTATGGAAACGACTGGCTTTTCTTTTGCGATACGAGTATCTCCCTCTCGATGCACTAATCCTTCTTTACTGCATCCCTCACTCCCACTCATTGACGAATTCACACGGAAATTGCGTCGATATGAAATACTATGGGTTCTATGACTTCTCCTTCTAAATCGAGTAACGTTTCTATGGAATCGACAGGATTTTCTTTTGGGATACGACAATCACATTTCCGATCCACTAATCCGTCTTTACTGCATCCCTAACTAATACACATTGACGAATTCATACGGAAATTGCGTCGCTATGAAATACTATGGGTTCTATGACTTCTCCTTCTAAATCGAGTATCGTTTCTATGGAAACGACTGGCTTTTCTTTTGCGATACGAGTATCTCCCTCTCGATGCACTAATCCTTCTTTACTGCATCCCTCACTCCCACACATTGACGAATTCACACGGAAATTGCGTCGCCATGAAATACTATGGGTTCTATGACTTCTCCTTCTAAATCGAGTAACGTTTGTATGGAAACGACAGGATTTTCTTTTGGGATACGACAATCACATTTCCGATCCACTAATCCGTCTTTACTGCATCCCCCACTAATACACATTGACGAATTCATACGGAAATTGCGTCGCTATGAAATACTATGGGTTCTATGACTTCTCCTTCTAAATCGAGTATCGTTTCTATGGAAACGACTGGCTTTTCTTTGCGATACGACAATCACATTTCCGATCCACTAATCCGTCTTTACTGCATCCCTCACTAATACACATTGACGAATTCATACGGAAATTGCGTCGCTATGAAATACTATGGGTTCTATGACTTCTCCTTCTAAATCGAGTATCGTTTCTATGGAAACGACTGGCTTTTCTTTTGCGATACGAGTATCTCCCTCTCGATGCACTAATCCTTCTTTACTGCATCCCTCACTCCCACTCATTGACGAATTCACACGGAAATTGCGTCGCCTTGAAATACTATGGGTTCTATGACTTCTCCTTCTAAATCGAGTAACGTTTGTATGGAAACGACAGGATTTTCTTTTGGGATACGACAATCATATTTCCGATCCACTAATCCGTCTTTACTGCATCCCTCACTAATACACATTGACAAATTCACACGGAAATTGCGTCGCCATGAAATACTATGGGTTCTATGACTTCTCCTTCTAAATCGAGTATCGTTTCTATGGAAACGACTGGCATTTCTTTTGCGATACGACAATCACATTTCCGATCCACTAATCCGTCTTTACTGCATCCCTCACTAATACACATTGACGAATTCACACGGAAATTGCGTCGCCATGAAATACTATGGGTTCTATGACTTCTCCTTCTAAATCGTGTAACGTTTCTATGGAAACGACAGGATTTTCTTTTGCGATACGACAATCACATTTCCGATCCACTAATCCGTCTTTCCTGCATCCCTCACTAATACACATTGACGAATTCATACGGAAATTGCGTCGCTATGAAATACTATGGGTTCATGACTTCTCCTTCTAAATCGAGCATCGTTTCTATGGAAACGACTAGCTTTTCTTTTGCGATACGACAATCACATTTCCGATCCACTAATCCGTCTTTACTGCATCCCTCACTAATACACATTGACGAATTCATACGGAAATTGCGTCGCTATGAAATACTATGGGTTCTATGACTTCTCCTTCTAAATCGAGCATCGTTTCTATGGAAACGACTGGCTTTTCTTTTGCGATACGACAATCACATTTCCGATCCTCTAATCCGTCTTTACTGCATCCCTCACTATTACACATTGACGAATTCATACGGAAATTGCGTCGCTATGAAATACTATGGGTTCTATGACTTCTCCTTCTACATCGAGTATCGTTTCTATGGAAACGACTGGCTTTTCTTTTGCGATACGAGTATCTCCCTCTCGATGCACTAATCCTTCTTTACTGCATCCCTCACTCCCACTCATTGACGAATTCACACGGAAATTGCGTCGCCATGAAATACTATGGGTTCTATGACTTCTCCTTCTAAATCGAGTATCGTTTCTACGGAAACGACTGGCTTTTCTTTTGCGATACGACAATCACATTTCCGATCCACTAATCCGTCTTTACTGCATCCCTCACTGATACACATTGACGAATTCACACGGAAATTGCGTCGCCATGAAATACTATGGGTTCTACGACTTCTCCTTCTAAATCGAGTATCGTTTATATGGAAACGACTGGCTTTTCTTTTGCGATACGACAATCACATTTCGGATCCACTAATCCGTCTTTACTGCATCCCTCACTAATACACATTGACGAATTCATACGGAAATTGAGTCGCTATGAAATACTATGGGTTCTATGACTTCTCCTTCTAAATCGAGTATCGTTTCTATGGAAACGACTGGCTTTTCTTTTGCGATACGAGTATCTCCCTCTCGATGCACTAATCCTTCTTTACTGCATCCCTCACTCCCACTCATTGACGAATTCACACGGAAATTGCGTCGCCATGAAATACTATGGGTTCTATGACTTCTCCTTCTAAATCGAGTAACGTTTGTATGGAAACGACAGGATTTTCTATTGATATACGACAATCATATTTCCGATCCACTAATCCGTCTTTACTGCATCCCTCACTAATACACATTGACGAATTCACACGGAAATTGCGTCGCCATGAAATACTATGGGTTCTATGACTTCTCCTTCTAAATCGAGTATCGTTTCTATGGAAACGACTGGCTTTTCTTTTGCGATACGACAATCACATTTCCGATCCACTACTCCGTCTTTACTGCATCCCTCACTAATACACATTGACGAATTCACACGGAAATTGCGTCGCCATGAAATACTATGGGTTCTATGACTTCTCCTTCTAAATCGAGTATCGTTTCTATGGAAACGACTGGCTTTTCTTTTGCGATACGAGTATCTCCCTCTCGATGCACTAATCCTTTTTTACTGCATCCCTCACTCCCACTCATTGACGAATTCACTCGGAAATTGCGTCGCTATGAAATACTATGGGTTCTATGACTTCTCCTTCTAAATCGAGTATCGTTTCTATGGAAACGACTGGCTTTTCTTTTGCGATACGACAATCACATTTCCGATCCACTAATCCGTCTTTACTGCATCCCCCACTAATACACATTGACGAATTAATACGGAAATAGCGTCGCTATGAAATACTATGGGTTCTATGACTTCTCCTTCTAAATCGAGTATCGTTTCTATGGAAACTACTGGCTTTTCTTTTGCGATACGAGTATCTCCCTCTCGATGCACTAATCCTTCTTTACTGCATCCCTCACTCCCACTCATTGACGAATTCACACGGAAATTGCGTCGATATGAAATACTATGGGTTCTATGACTTCTCCTTCTAAATCGAGTAACGTTTCTATGGAATCGACAGGATTTTCTTTTGGGATACGACAATCACATTTCCGATCCACTAATCCGTCTTTACTGCATCCCTAACTAATACACATTGACGAATTCATACCGAAATTGCGTCGCTATGAAATACTATGGGTTCTATGACTTCTCCTTCTAAATCGAGTATCGTTTCTATGGAAACGACTGGCTTTTCTTTTGCGATACGATATCTCCCTCTCGATGCACTAATCCTTCTTTACTGCATCCCTCACTCCCACACATTGACGAATTCACACGGAAATTGCGTCGCCATGAAATACTATGGGTTCTATGACTTCTCCTTCTAAGTCGAGTAACGTTTCTATGGAAACGACAGGATTTTCTTTTGGGAAACGACAATCACATTTCCGATCCACTAATCCGTCTTTACTGCATCCCTCACTAATACACATTGACGAATTCACATGGAAATTGCGTCGCCATGAAATACTATGTGTTCTATGACTTCTCCTTCTAAATCGAGTAACGTTTCTATGGAAACGACAGGATTTTCTTTTGGGATACGACAATCACATTTCCGATCCACTAATCCGCCTTTACTGCATACCTCACTAATACACATTGACGAATTCACACGGAAATTGCGTCGCCATGAAATTCTATATGTTCTATGACTTCTCCTTCTAAATCGAGTAACGTTTCAATGGAAACGACTGGCTTTTCTTTTGCGATACGAGTATCTCCCTCTCGATGCACTAATCCTTCTTTACTGCATCCCTCACTCCCACTCATTGACGAATTCACACGGAAATTGCGTCGCCATGAAATACTATGGGTTCTATGACTTCTCCTTCTAAATCGAGTAACGTTTCTATGGAAACGACAGGATTTTCTTTTGGGATACGACAATCACATTTCCGATCCACTAATCCGTCTTTACTGCATCCCTCACTAATACACATTGACGAATTCATACGGAAATTGCGTCGTTATGAAATACTATGGGTTCTACGACTTCTCCTTCTAAATCGAGTATCGTTTCAATGGAAACGACTGGCTTTTCTTTTGCGATACGAGTATCTCAGTGTCGATGCACTAATCCGTCTTTACTGCATCCCTCACTCCCACTCATTGACGAATTCACACGGAAATTGCGTCGCCATGAAATACTATGGGTTCTATGATTTCTCCTTCTAAATCGAGTAACGTTTCTATGGAAACGACAGGATTTTCTTTTGGGATACGACAATCACATTTCCGATCCACTAATCCGTCTTTACTGCATCCCTCACTAATACACATTGACGAATTCACACGGAAATTGCGTCGCCATGAAATACTATGTGTTCTATGACTTCTCCTTCTAAATCGAGTAACGTTTCTATGGAAACGACAGGATTTTCTTTTGGGATACGACAATCACATTTCCGATCCACTAATCCGCCTTTACTGCATCCCTCACTAATACACATTGACGAATTCACACGGAAATTGCGTCGCCATGAAATTCTATATGTTCTATGACTTCTCCTTCTAAATCGAGTAACGTATCAATGGAAACGACTGGCTTTTCTTTTGCGACACGAGTATTTCCCTCTCGATGCTCTAATCCTTCTTTACTGCATCCCTCACTCCCACTCATTGACGAATTCACACGGAAATTGCGTCGCCATGAAATACTATGGGTTCTATGACTTCTCCTTCTAAATCGAGTAACGTTTCTATGGAAACGACAGGATTTTCTTTTGGGATACGACAATCACATTTCCGATCCACTAATCCGTCTTTACTGCATCCCTCACTAATACACATTGGCGAATTCATACGGAAATTGCGTCGCTATGAAATACTATGGGTTCTATGACTTCTCCTTCTAAATCGAGTATGGTTTCTATGGAAACGACTGGCTTTTCTTTTGCGATACGAGTATCTCAGTGTCGATGCACTAATCCGTCTTTACTGCATCCCTCACTCCCACTCATTGATGAATTCACACGGAAATTGCGTCGCCATGAAATACTATGGGTTCTATGACTTCTCCTTCTAAATCGAGTAACGTTTCTATGCAAACGACAGGATTTTCTTTTGGGAGACGACAATCACATTTCCGATCCACTAATCCGTCTTTACTGCATCCCTCACTAATACACATTGACGAATTCACAAGGAAATTGCGTCGCCATGAAATACTATGGGTTCTATGACTTCTCCTTCTAAATCGTGTAACGTTTCTATGGAAACGACAGGATTTTCTTTTGCGATACGACAATCACATTTCCGATCCACTAATCCGTCTTTCCTGCATCCCTCACTAATACACATTGACGAATTCATACGGAAATTGCGTCGCTATGAAATACTATGGGTTCATGACTTCTCCTTCTAAATCGAGCATCGTTTCTATGGAAACGACTAGCTTTTCTTTTGCGATACGACAATCACATTTCCGATCCACTAATCCGTCTTTACTGCATCCCTCACTAATACACATTGACGAATTCATACGGAAATTGCGTCGCTATGAAATACTATGGGTTCTATGACTTCTCCTTCTAAATCGAGCATCGTTTCTATGGAAACGACTGGCTTTTCTTTTGCGATACGACAATCACATTTCCGATCCTCTAATCCGTCTTTACTGCATCCCTCACTATTACACATTGACGAATTCATACGGAAATTGCGTCGCTATGAAATACTATGGGTTCTATGACTTCTCCTTCTACATCGAGTATCGTTTCTATGGAAACGACTGGCTTTTCTTTTGCGATACGAGTATCTCCCTCTCGATGCACTAATCCTTCTTTACTGCATCCCTCACTCCCACTCATTGACGAATTCACACGGAAATTGCGTCGCCATGAAATACTATGGGTTCTATGACTTCTCCTTCTAAATCGAGTATCGTTTCTACGGAAACGACTGGCTTTTCTTTTGCGATACGACAATCACATTTCCGATCCACTAATCCGTCTTTACTGCATCCCTCACTGATACACATTGACGAATTCACACGGAAATTGCGTCGCCATGAAATACTATGGGTTCTACGACTTCTCCTTCTAAATCGAGTATCGTTTATATGGAAACGACTGGCTTTTCTTTTGCGATACGACAATCACATTTCGGATCCACTAATCCGTCTTTACTGCATCCCTCACTAATACACATTGACGAATTCATACGGAAATTGAGTCGCTATGAAATACTATGGGTTCTATGACTTCTCCTTCTAAATCGAGTATCGTTTCTATGGAAACGACTGGCTTTTCTTTTGCGATACGAGTATCTCCCTCTCGATGCACTAATCCTTCTTTACTGCATCCCTCACTCCCACTCATTGACGAATTCACACGGAAATTGCGTCGCCATGAAATACTATGGGTTCTATGACTTCTCCTTCTAAATCGAGTAACGTTTGTATGGAAACGACAGGATTTTCTATTGATATACGACAATCATATTTCCGATCCACTAATCCGTCTTTACTGCATCCCTCACTAATACACATTGACGAATTCACACGGAAATTGCGTCGCCATGAAATACTATGGGTTCTATGACTTCTCCTTCTAAATCGAGTATCGTTTCTATGGAAACGACTGGCTTTTCTTTTGCGATACGACAATCACATTTCCGATCCACTACTCCGTCTTTACTGCATCCCTCACTAATACACATTGACGAATTCACACGGAAATTGCGTCGCCATGAAATACTATGGGTTCTATGACTTCTCCTTCTAAATCGAGTATCGTTTCTATGGAAACGACTGGCTTTTCTTTTGCGATACGAGTATCTCCCTCTCGATGCACTAATCCTTTTTTACTGCATCCCTCACTCCCACTCATTGACGAATTCACTCGGAAATTGCGTCGCTATGAAATACTATGGGTTCTATGACTTCTCCTTCTAAATCGAGTATCGTTTCTATGGAAACGACTGGCTTTTCTTTTGCGATACGACAATCACATTTCCGATCCACTAATCCGTCTTTACTGCATCCCCCACTAATACACATTGACGAATTAATACGGAAATAGCGTCGCTATGAAATACTATGGGTTCTATGACTTCTCCTTCTAAATCGAGTATCGTTTCTATGGAAACTACTGGCTTTTCTTTTGCGATACGAGTATCTCCCTCTCGATGCACTAATCCTTCTTTACTGCATCCCTCACTCCCACTCATTGACGAATTCACACGGAAATTGCGTCGATATGAAATACTATGGGTTCTATGACTTCTCCTTCTAAATCGAGTAACGTTTCTATGGAATCGACAGGATTTTCTTTTGGGATACGACAATCACATTTCCGATCCACTAATCCGTCTTTACTGCATCCCTAACTAATACACATTGACGAATTCATACCGAAATTGCGTCGCTATGAAATACTATGGGTTCTATGACTTCTCCTTCTAAATCGAGTATCGTTTCTATGGAAACGACTGGCTTTTCTTTTGCGATACGATATCTCCCTCTCGATGCACTAATCCTTCTTTACTGCATCCCTCACTCCCACACATTGACGAATTCACACGGAAATTGCGTCGCCATGAAATACTATGGGTTCTATGACTTCTCCTTCTAAGTCGAGTAACGTTTCTATGGAAACGACAGGATTTTCTTTTGGGAAACGACAATCACATTTCCGATCCACTAATCCGTCTTTACTGCATCCCTCACTAATACACATTGACGAATTCACATGGAAATTGCGTCGCCATGAAATACTATGTGTTCTATGACTTCTCCTTCTAAATCGAGTAACGTTTCTATGGAAACGACAGGATTTTCTTTTGGGATACGACAATCACATTTCCGATCCACTAATCCGCCTTTACTGCATACCTCACTAATACACATTGACGAATTCACACGGAAATTGCGTCGCCATGAAATTCTATATGTTCTATGACTTCTCCTTCTAAATCGAGTAACGTTTCAATGGAAACGACTGGCTTTTCTTTTGCGATACGAGTATCTCCCTCTCGATGCACTAATCCTTCTTTACTGCATCCCTCACTCCCACTCATTGACGAATTCACACGGAAATTGCGTCGCCATGAAATACTATGGGTTCTATGACTTCTCCTTCTAAATCGAGTAACGTTTCTATGGAAACGACAGGATTTTCTTTTGGGATACGACAATCACATTTCCGATCCACTAATCCGTCTTTACTGCATCCCTCACTAATACACATTGACGAATTCATACGGAAATTGCGTCGTTATGAAATACTATGGGTTCTACGACTTCTCCTTCTAAATCGAGTATCGTTTCAATGGAAACGACTGGCTTTTCTTTTGCGATACGAGTATCTCAGTGTCGATGCACTAATCCGTCTTTACTGCATCCCTCACTCCCACTCATTGACGAATTCACACGGAAATTGCGTCGCCATGAAATACTATGGGTTCTATGATTTCTCCTTCTAAATCGAGTAACGTTTCTATGGAAACGACAGGATTTTCTTTTGGGATACGACAATCACATTTCCGATCCACTAATCCGTCTTTACTGCATCCCTCACTAATACACATTGACGAATTCACACGGAAATTGCGTCGCCATGAAATACTATGTGTTCTATGACTTCTCCTTCTAAATCGAGTAACGTTTCTATGGAAACGACAGGATTTTCTTTTGGGATACGACAATCACATTTCCGATCCACTAATCCGCCTTTACTGCATCCCTCACTAATACACATTGACGAATTCACACGGAAATTGCGTCGCCATGAAATTCTATATGTTCTATGACTTCTCCTTCTAAATCGAGTAACGTATCAATGGAAACGACTGGCTTTTCTTTTGCGACACGAGTATTTCCCTCTCGATGCTCTAATCCTTCTTTACTGCATCCCTCACTCCCACTCATTGACGAATTCACACGGAAATTGCGTCGCCATGAAATACTATGGGTTCTATGACTTCTCCTTCTAAATCGAGTAACGTTTCTATGGAAACGACAGGATTTTCTTTTGGGATACGACAATCACATTTCCGATCCACTAATCCGTCTTTACTGCATCCCTCACTAATACACATTGGCGAATTCATACGGAAATTGCGTCGCTATGAAATACTATGGGTTCTATGACTTCTCCTTCTAAATCGAGTATGGTTTCTATGGAAACGACTGGCTTTTCTTTTGCGATACGAGTATCTCAGTGTCGATGCACTAATCCGTCTTTACTGCATCCCTCACTCCCACTCATTGATGAATTCACACGGAAATTGCGTCGCCATGAAATACTATGGGTTCTATGACTTCTCCTTCTAAATCGAGTAACGTTTCTATGCAAACGACAGGATTTTCTTTTGGGAGACGACAATCACATTTCCGATCCACTAATCCGTCTTTACTGCATCCCTCACTAATACACATTGACGAATTCACAAGGAAATTGCGTCGCCATGAAATACTATGGGTTCTATGACTTCTCCTTCTAAATCGAGTAACGTTTCTATGGAAACTACAGGATTTTCTTTTGGGATACAACAATCACATTTCCGATCCGCTAATCCGTCTTTACTGCATCCCTCACTAATACACATTGACGAATTCACACGGAAATTGCGTCGCCATGAAATACTACGTGTTCTATGACTTCTCCTTCTAAATCGAGTAACGTTTCTATGGAAACGACAGGATTTTCTTTTGGGATACGACAATCACATTTCCGATCCACTAATCCGCCTTTACTGCATCCCTCACTAACACACATTGACGAATTCACACGGAAATTGCGTCGCCATGAAATTCTATATGTTCTATGACTTCTCCTTCTAAATCGAGTAACGTTTCAATGGAAACGACTGGCTTTTCTTTTGCGATACGAGTATCTCCCTCTCGATGCACTAATCCTTCTTTACTGCATCCCTCACTCCCACTCATTGACGAATTCACACGGAAATTGCGTCGCCATGAAATACTATGGGTTCTATGACTTCTCCTTCTAAATCGAGTAACGTTTCTATGGAAACGACAGGATTTTCTTTTGGGATACGACAATCACATTTCCGATCCACTAATCCGTCTTTACTGCATCCCTCACTAATACACATTGACGAATTCATACGGAAATTGCGTCGCTATGAAATACTATGGGTTCTATGACTTCACTTCTAAATCGAGTAGCCGGCCGAAGTGGCCGTGCGGTTAAAGGCGCTGCAGTCTGGAACCGCGAGACCGCTACGGTCGCAGGTTCGAATCCTGCCTCGGGCATGGATGTTTGTGATGTCCTTAGGTAAGTTAGGTTTAACTAGTTCTAAGTTCTAGGGGACTAATGACCTCAGCTGTTGAGTCCCATAGTGCTCAGAGCCATTTGAACCATTTTTTAAATCGAGTATCGTTTCTATGGAAACGACTGGCTTTTCTTTTGCGATACGAGTATCTCAGTGGCGATGCACTAATCCGTCTTTACTGCATCCCTCACTCCCACTCATTGACGAATTCACACGGAAATTGCGTCGCCATGAAATACAATGGGTTCTATGACTTCTCCTTCTAAATCGAGTAACGTTTCTATGCAAACGACAGGATTTTCTTTTGGGATACGACAATCACATTTCCGATCCACTAATCCGTCTTTACTGCATCCCTCACTAATACACATTGACGAATTCACACGGAAATTGCGTCGCCATGAAATACTATGGGTTCTATGACTTCTCCTTCTAAATCGAGTAACGTTTCTATGGAAACGACAGGATTTTCTTTTGGGATACGACAGTCACATTTCCGATCCACTAATCCGTCTTTACTGCATCCCTCACTAATACACATTTACGAATTCACACGGAAATTGCGTCGCCATGAAATACTATGTGTTCTATGACTTCTCCTTCTAAATCGAGTAACGTTTCTATGGAAACGACAGGATTTTCTTTTGGGATACGACAATCACATTTCCGATCCACTAATCCGCCTTTACTGCATCCCTCACTAATACACATTGACGAATTCACACGGAAATTGCGTCGCCATGAAATTCTATATGTCCTATGACTTCTCCTTCTAAATCGAGTAACGTTTCAATGGAAACGACTGGCTTTTCTTTTGCGATACGAGTATCTCCCTCTCGATGCACTAATCCTTCTTTACTGCATCCCTCACTCCCACTCATTGACGAATTCACACGGAAATTGCGTCGTAATGAAATACTGTGGGTTCTATGACTTCTCCTTCTAAATCGAGTAACGTTTCTATGGAAACGACAGGATTTTCTTTTGGGATACGACAATCACATTTCCGATCCACTAATCCGTCTTTACTGCATCCCTCACTAATACACATTGACGAATTCATACGGAAATTGCGTCGCTATGAAATACTATGGGTTCTACGACTTCTCCTTCTAAATCGAGTATCGTTTCTATGGAAACGACTGGTTTTTCTTTTGCGATACGAGTATCTCAGTGTCGATGCACTAATCCGTCTTTACTGCATTCCTCACTCCCACTCATTGACGAATTCACACGGAAATTGCGTTGCCATGAAATACTATGGGTTCTATGACTTCTCCTTCTAAATCGAGTAACGTTTCTATGCAAACGACAGGATTTTCTTTTGGGATACGACAATCACATTTCCGATCCACTAATCCGTCTTTACTGCATCCCTCACTAATACACATTGAAGAATTCACACGGAAATTGCGTCGCCATGAAATACTATGGGTTCTATGACTTCTCCTTCTAAATCGAGTAACGTTTCTATGGAAACGACAGGATTTTCTTTTGGGATACGACAATCACATTTCCGATCCACTAATCCGTCTTTACTGCATCCCTCACTAATACACATTGACGAATTCACACGGAAATTGCGTCGCCATGAAATACTATGTGTTCTATGACTTCTCCTTCTAAATCGAGTAACGTTTCTATGGAAACGACAGGATTTTCTTTTGGGATACGACAATCACATTTCCGATCCACTAATCCGCCTTTACTGCATCCCTCACTAATACACATTGACGAATTCACACGGAAATTGCGTCGCCATGAAATTCTATATGTTCTATGACTTCTCCTTCTAAATCGAGTAACGTATCAATGGAAACGACTGGCTTTTCTTTTGCGATACGAGTATCTCCCTCTCGATGCACTAATCCTTCTTTACTGCATCCCTCACTCCCACTCATTGACGAATTCACACGGAAATTGCGTCGCCATGAAATACTATGGGTTCTATGACTTCTCCTTCTAAATCGAGTAACGTTTCTATGGATACGACAGGATTTTCTTTTGGGATACGACAATCACATTTCCGATCCACTAATCCGTCTTTACTGCATCCCTCACTAATACACATTGGCGAATTCATACGGAAATTGCGTCGCTATGAAATACTATGGGTTCTATGACTTCTCCTTCTAAATCGAGTATGGTTTCTATGGAAACGACTGGCTTTTCTTTTGCGATACGAGTATCTCCCTCTCGATGCACTAATCCGTCTTTACTGCATCCCTCACTCCCACTCATTGATGAATTCACACGGAAATTGCGTCGCCATGAAATACTATGGGTTCTATGACTTCTCCTTCTAAATCGAGTAACGTTTCTATGCAAACGACAGGATTTTCTTTTGGGATACGACAATCACATTTCCGATCCACTAATCCGTCTTTACTGCATCCCTCACTAATACACATTGACGAATTCACACGGAAATTGCGTCGCCATGAATACTATGGGTTCTATGACTTCTCCTTCTAAATCGAGTAACGTTTCTATGGAAACTACAGGATTTTCTTTTGGGATACGACAATCACATTTCCGATCCACTAATCCGTCTTTACTGCATCCCTCACTAAAACACATTGACGAATTCACACGGAAATTGCGTCGCCATGAAATACTATGTGTTCTATGACTTCTCCTTCTAAATCGAGTAACGTTTCTATGGAAACGACAGGATTTTCTTTTGGGATACGACAATCACATTTCCGATCCACTAATCCGCCTTTACAGCATCCCTCACTAATACACATTGACGAATTCACACGGAAATTGCGTCGCCATGAAATTCTATATGTTCTATGACTTCTCCTTCTAAATTGAGTAATGTTTCAATGGAAACGACTGGCTTTTCTTTTGCGATACGAGTATCTCCCTCTCGATGCACTAATCCTTCTTTACTGCATCCCTCACTCCCACTCACTGACGAATTCACACGGAAATTGCGTCGCCATGAAATACTATGGGTTCTATGACTTCTCCTTCTAAATCGAGTAACGTTTTTATGGTAACGACAGGATTTTCTTTTGCGATACGACAATCACATTTCCGATCCACTAATCCGTCTTTACTGCATCCCTCACTAATACACATTGACGAATTCATACGGAAATTGCGTCGCTATGAAATACTATGGGTTCTATGACTTCTCCTTCTAAATCGAGTATCGTTTCTATGGAAACGACTGGCTTTTCTTTTGTGATACGAGTATCTCCCTCTCGATGCACTAATCCTTCTTTATTGCATCCCTCACTCCCACTCATTGACGAATTCACACGGAAATTGCGTCGCCATGAAATACTATGTTTTCTATGACTTCTCCTTCTAAATCGAGTAACGTTTCTATGGAAACGACAGGATTTTCTTTTGGGATACGACAATCACATTTCCGATCCAGTAATCCGTCTTTACTGCATCCCTCACTAATACACATTGACGAATTCATACGGAAATTGCGTCGCTATGAAATACTATGGGTTCTATGACTTCTCCTTCTAAATCGAGTATCGTTTCTATGGAAACCACTGGCTTTTCTTTTGCGATACGACAATCACATTTCCGATCCACTAATCCGTCTTTACTGCATCCCTCACTAATACACATTGACGAATTTATACGGAAATTGCGTCGCTATGGAATACTATGGGTTCTATGACTTCTCCTTCTAAATCGAGTATCGTTTCTATGGAAACGACTGGCTTTTCTTTTGCGATACGACAATCACATTTCCGATCCACTAATCCGTCTTTACTGCATCCATCACTAATACACATTGACGAATTCATACGGAAATTGCGTCGCTATGAAATACTACGGGTTCTATGACTTCTCCTTCTATATCGAGTATCGTTTCTATGGAAACGACTGGCTTTTCTTTTGCGATACGACAATCACATTTCCGATCCACTAATCCGTCTTTACTGCATCCCTCACTAATACACATTGACGAATTCATACGGAAATTGCGTCGCTATGAAATACTATGGGTTCTATGACTTCTCTCTCTAAATCGAGTATCGTTTCTATGGAAACGACTGGCTTTTCTTTTGCGATACGAGTATCTCCCTCTCGATGCACTAATCCTTCTTTACTGCATCCCTCACTCCCACTCATTGACGATTTCACACGGAAATTGCGTCGCCATGAAATACTATGGGTTCTATGACTTCTCCTTCTAAATCGAGTGACGTTTCTATGGAAACGACTGGCTTTTCTTTTGCGATACGAGTATCTCCCTCTCGATGCACTAATCCTTCTTTATTGCGTCCCTCACTCCCACTCATTGACGAATTCACACGGAAATTGCGTCGCCATGAAATACTATGGGTTCTATGACTTCTCCTTCTAATTCGAGTATCGTTTCTATGGAAACGACAGGCTTTTCTTTTGGGATACGACAATCACATTTCCGATCCACTAATCCGTCTTTACTGCATCCCTCACTAATACACATTGACGAATTCATACGGAAGTTGCGTCGCTATGAAATACTATGGGTTCTATGACTTCTCCTTCTAAATCGAGTATCGTTTCTATGGAAACGACTGGCTTTTCTTTTGCGATACGAGTATCTCCCTCTCGATGCACTAATCCTTCTTTACTGCATCCCTCACTCCCACTCATTGACGAATTCACACGGAAATTGCGTCGCCATGAAATACTATGGGTTCTATGACTTCTCCTTCTAAATCGAGTATCGTTTCTATGGAAACGACAGGATTTTCTTTTGGGATACGACAATTACATTTCCGATCCACTAATCCGTCTTTACGGCATCCCTCACTAATACACATTGACGAATTCACACGGAAATTGCGTCGCCATGATATACTATGGGTTCTATGACTTCTCCTTCTAAATCGAGTAACGTTTCTATGGAAACGACAGGATTTTCTTTTGGGATACGACAATCACATTTCCGATCCACTAATCCGTCTTTACTGCATCCCTCACTAATACACATTGACGAATTCACACGGAAATTGCGTCGCCATGAAATACTATGGGTTCTATGACTTCTCCTTCTAAATCGAGTAACGTTTCTATGCAAACGACAGGATTTTCTTTTGGGATACGACAATCACATTTCCGATCCACTAATCCGTCTTTACTGCATCCCTCACTAATACACATTGACGAATTCACACGGAAATTGCGTCGCCATGAAATACTATGGGTTCTATGACTTCTCCTTCTAAATCGAGTAACGTTTCTATGGAAACTACAGGATTTTCTTCTGGGATACGACAATCACATTTCCGATCCACTAATCCGTCTTTACTGCATCCCTCACTAAAACACATTGACGAATTCACACGGAAATTGCGTCGCCATGAAATACTATGTGTTCTATGACTTCTCCTTCTAAATCGAGTAACGTTTCTATGGAAACGACAGGATTTTCTTTTGGGATACGACAATCACATTTCCGATCCACTAATCCGCCTTTACAGCATCCCTCACTAATACACATTGACGAATTCACACGGAAATTGCGTCGCCATGAAATTCTATATGTTCTATGACTTCTCCTTCTAAATCGAGTAACGTTTCAATGGAAACGACTGGCTTTTCTTTTGCGATACGAGTATCTCCCTCTCGATGCACTAATCCTTCTTTACTGCATCCCTCACTCCCACTCATTGACGAATTCACACGGAAATTGCGTCGCCATGAAATACTATGGTTTCTATGACTTCTCCTTCAAAATCGAGTAACGTTTCTATGGTAACGACAGGATTTTCTTTTGCGATACGACAATCACATTTCCGATCCACTAATCCGTCTTTACTGCATCCCTCACTAATACACATTGACAAATTCATACGGAAATTGCGTCGCTATGAAATACTATGGGTTCTATGACTTCTCCTTCTAAATCGAGTATCGTTTCTATGGAAACGACTGGCTTTTCTTTTGTGATACGAGTATCTCCCTCTCGATGCTCTAATCCTTCTTTATTGCATCCCTCACTCCCACTCATTGACGATTTCACACGGAAATTGCGTCGCCATGAAATACTATGTTTTCTATGACTTCTCCTTCTAAATCGAGTAACGTTTCTATGGAAACGACAGGATTTTCTTTTGGGATACGACAATCACATTTCCGATCCAGTAATCCGTCTTTACTGCATCCCTCACTAATACACATTGACGAATTCATACGGAAATTGCGTCGCTATGAAATACTATGGGTTCTATGAATTCTCCTTCTAAATCGAGTATCGTTTCTATGGAAACCACTGGCTTTTCTTTTGCGATACGACAATCACATTTCCGATCCACTAATCCGTCTTTACTGCATCCCTCACTAATACACATTGACGAATTCATACGGAAATTGCGTTGCTATGAAATACTATGGGTTCTATGACTTCTCCTTCTAAATCGAGTATCGTTTCTATGGAAACGACTGGCTTTTCTTTTGCGATACGACAATCACATTTCCGATCCACTAATCCGTCTTTACTGCATCCATCACTAATACACATTGACGAATTCATACGGAAATTGCGTCGCTATGAAATACTATGGGTTCTATGACTTCTCCTTCTATATCGAGTATCGTTTCTATGGAAACGACTGGCTTTTCTTTTGCGATACGACAATCACATTTCCGATCCACTAATCCGTCTTTACTGCATCCCTCACTAATACACATTGACGAATTCATGCGGAAATTGCGTCGCTATGAAATACTATGGGTTCTATGACTTCTCTCTCTAAATCGAGTATCGTTTCTATGGAAACGACTGTCTTTTCTTTTGCGATACGAGTATCTCCCTCTCGATGCACTAATCCTTCTTTACTGCATCCCTCACTCCCACTCATTGACGATTTCACACGGAAATTGTGTCGCCATGAAATACTATGGGTTCTATGACTTCTCCTTCTAAATCGAGTAACGTTTCTATGGAAACGACTGGCTTTTCTTTTGCGATACGAGTATCTCCCTCTCGATGCACTAATCCTTCTTTATTGCATCCCTCACTCCCACTCATTGACGAATTCACACGGTAATTGCGTCGCCATGAAATACTATGGGTTCTATGACTTCTCCTTCTAAATCGAGTAACGTTTCTATGGAAACGACAGGATTTTCTTTTGGGATACGACAATCACATTTCCGATCCACTAATCCGTCTTTACTGCATCCCTCACTAATACACATTGACGAATTCATACGGAAGTTGCGTCGCTATGAAATACTATGGGTTCTATGACTTCTCCTTCTAAATCGAGTATCGTTTCTATGGAAACGACTGGCTTTTCTTTTGCGATACGAGTATCTCCCTCTCGATGCACTAATCCTTCTTTACTGCATCCCTCACTCCCACTCATTGACGAATTCACACGGAAATTGCGTCGCCATGAAATACTATGGGTTCTATGACTTCTCCTTCTAAATCGAGTATCGTTTCTATGGAAACGACAAGATTTTCTTTTGGGATACGACAATCACATTTCCGATCCACTAATCCGTCTTTACGGCATCCCTCACTAATACACATTGACGAATTCACACGGAAATTGCGTCGCCATGATATACTATGGGTTCTATGACTTCTCCTTCTAAATCGAGTAACGTTTCTATGGAAACGACAGGATTTTCTTTTGGGATACGACAATCACATTTCCGATCCTCTAATCCGTCTTTACGGCATCCCTCACTAATACACATTGACGAATTCACACGGAAATTGCGTCGCCATGATATACTATGGGTTCTATGACTTCTCCTTCTAAATCGAGTAACGTTTCTATGGAAACGACAGGATTTTCTTTTGGGATACGACAATCACATTTCCGATCCACTAATCCGTCTTTACTGCATCCCTCACTAATACACATTGACGAATTCACACGGAAATTGCGTCGCCATGAAATACTATGTGTTCTATGACTTCTCCTTCTAAATCGAGTAAAGTTTCTATGGAAACGACAGGATTTTCTTTTGGGATACGACAATCACATTTCCGATCCACTAATCCGCCTTTACTGCATCCCTCACTAATACACATTGACGAATTCACACGGAAATTGCGTCGCCATGAAATTCTATATGTTCTATGACTTCTCCTTCTAAATCGAGTAACGTATCAATGGAAACGACTGGCTTTTCTTTTGCGATACGAGTATCTCCCTCTCGATGCACTAATCCTTCTTTACTGCATCCCTCACTCCCACTCATTGACGAATTCACACGGAAATTGCGTCGCCATGGAATACTATGGGTTCTATGACTTCTCCTTCTAAATCGAGTAACGTTTCTATGGAAACGACAGGATATTCTTTTGGGATACGACAATCACATTTCCGATCCACTAATCCGTCTTTACTGCATCCCTCACTAATACACATTGGCGAATTCATACGGAAATTGCGTCGCTATGAAATACTATGGGTTCTATGACTTCTCCTTCTAAATCGAGTATGGTTTCTATGGAAACGACTGGCTTTTCTTTTGCGATACGAGTATCTCAGTGTCGATGCACTAATCCGTCTTTACTGCATCCCTCACTCCCACTCATTGATGAATTCACACGGAAATTGCGTCGCCATGAAATACTATGGGTTCTATGACTTCTCCTTCTAAATCGAGTAACGTTTCTATGCAAACGACAGGATTTTCTTTTGGGATACGACAATCACATTTCCGATCCACTAATCCGTCTTTACTGCATCCCTCACTAATACACATTGACGAATTCACACGGAAATTGCGTCGCCATGAAATACTATGGGTTCTATGACTTCTCCTTCTAAATCGAGTAACGTTTCTATGGAAACTACAGGATTTTCTTTTGGGATACGACAATCACATTTCCGATCCACTAATCCGTCTTTACTGCATCCCTCACTAAAACACATTGACGAATTCACACGGAAATTGCGTCGCCATGAAATACTATGTGTTCTATGACTTCTCCTTCTAAATCGAGTAACGTTTCTATGGAAACGACAGGATTTTCTTTTGGGATACGACAATCACATTTCCGATCCACTAATCCGCCTTTACAGCATCCCTCACTAATACACATTGACGAATTCATACGGAAAATGCGTCGCTATGAAATACTATGGGTTCTATGACTTCTCCTTCTAAATCGAGTATCGTTTCTATGGAAACCACTGGCTTTTCTTTTGCGATACGACAATCACATTTCCGATCCAGTAATCCGTCTTTACTGCATCCCTCACTAATACACATTGACGAATTCATACGGAAATTGCGTCGCTATGAAATACTATGGTTTCTATGACTTCTCCTTCTAAATCGAGTATCGTTTCTATGGAAACCACTGGCCTTTCTTTTGCGATACGACAATCACATTTCCGATCCACTAATCCGTCTTTACTGCATCCCTCACTAATACACATTGACGAATTTATACGGAAATTGCGTCGCTATGAAATACTATGGGTTCTATGACTTCTCATTCTAAATCGAGTATCGTTTCTATGGAAACGACTGGCTTTTCTTTTGCGATACGACAATCACATTTCCGATCCACTAATCCGTCTTTACTGCATCAATCACTAATACACATTGACGAATTCATACGGAAATTGCGTCGCTATGAAATACTATGGGTTCTATGACTTCTCCTTCTATATCGAGTATCGTTTCTATGGAAACGACTGGCTTTTCTTTTGCGATACGACAATCACATTTCCGATCCACTAATCCGTCTTTACTGCATCCCTCACTAATACACATTGACGAATTCATACGGAAATTGCGTCGCTATGAAATACTATGGGTTCTATGACTTCTCCTTCTAAATCGAGTATCGTTTCTATGGAAACGACTGGCTTTTCTTTTGCGATACGAGTATCTCCCTCTCGATGCACTAATCCTTCTTTACTGCATCCCTCACTCCCACTCATTGACGAATTCACACGGAAATTGCGTCGCCATGAAATACTATGGGTTCTATGACTTCTCCTTCTAAATCGAGTATCGTTTCTATGGAAACGACAGGATTTTCTTTTGGGATACGACAATCACATTTCCGATCCACTAATCCGTCTTTACGGCATCCCTCACTAATACACATTGACGAATTCACACGGAAATTGCGTCGCCATGATATACTATGGGTTCTATGACTTCTCCTTCTAAATCGAGTAACGTTTCTATGGAAACGACAGGATTTTCTTTTGGGATACGACAATCACATTTCCGATCCACTAATCCGTCTTTACTGCATCCCTCACAAATACACATTGACGAATTCACAGGGAAATTGCGTCGCCATGAATTACTATGGGTTCTATGACTTCTCCTTCTAAATCGAGTATCGTTTCTATGGAAACGACAGGAATTTCTTTTGGGATACGACAATCACATTTCCGATCCACTAATCCGTCTTTACTGCATCCCTCACTAATACACATCGACGAATTCGTACAGAAATTGCGTCGCTATGAAATACTATGGGTTCTATGACTTCTCCTTCTAAATCGAGTATCGTTTCTATGGAAACGACTGGCATTTCTTTTGCGATACGAGTATCTCCCTCTCGATGCACTAATCCTTCTTTAATGCATCCTTCACTCCCACTCATTGACGAATTCACACGGAAATTGCGTCGCCATGAAATACTATGGGTTCTATGACTTCTAATTCTAAATCGAGTATCGTTTCTATGGAAACGACAGGATTTTCTTTTGCGATACGACAATCACATTTCCGATCCACTAATCCGCGTTTACTGCATCCCTCACTAATACACATTGACGAATTCATACGGAAATTGCGTCGCTATGAAATACTATGGGTTCTATGACTTCTACTTCTAAATCGAGTATCGTTTCTATGGAAACGACTGGCTTTTCTTTTGCGATACGACTATCACATTTCCGATCCACTAATCCGTCTTTACTGCATCCCTCACTAATACACATTGACGAATTCATACGGAAATTGCGTCGCTATGAAATACTATGGGTTCTATGACTTCTCCTTCTAAATCGAGTATCGTTTCTATGGAAACGACTGGCTTTTCTTTTGCGATCCGACAATCACATTTCCGATCCAGTAATCCGTCTTTACTGCATCCCTCACTAATACACATTGACGAATTCATACGGAAATTGCGTCGCTATGAAATACTATGGGTTCTATGACTTCTCCTTCTAAATCGAGTATCGTTTCTATGGAAACCACTGGCTTTTCTTTTGCGATACGACAATCACATTTCCGATCCACTAATCCGTCTTTACTGCATCCCTCACTAATACACATTGACGAATTCATACGGAAATTGCGTCGCTACTAAATACTATGGGTTCTATGACTTCTCCTTCTAAATCGAGTATCGTTTCTATGGAAACAACTGGCTTTTCTTTTGCGATAAGACAATCACATTTCCGATCCACTAATCCGTCTTTACTGCATCCCTCACTAATACACATTGACGAATTCATACGGAAATTGCGTCGCTATGAAATACTATGGGTTCTATGGCTTCTCCTTCTAAATCGAGTATCCTTTCTATGGAAACGAATGGCTTTTCATTTGCGATACGACAATCACATTTCCGATCCACTAATCCGTCTTTACTGCATCCCTCACTAATACACATTGACGAATTCATACGGAAATTTCGTCGCTATGAAATACTATGGGTTCTATGACTTCTCCTTCTAAATCGAGTATCGTTTCTATGGAAACGATTGGCTTTTCTTTTGCGATACGACAATCACATTTCCGATCCACTAATCCGTCTTTACTGCATCCCTCACTAATACACATTGACGATTTCATACGGATATTGCGTCGCTATGAAATACTATGGGTTCTATGACCTCTCCTTCTAAATCGAGTATCGTTTCTATGGAAACGACCGGCTTTTCTTTTGCGATACGAGTATCTCCCTCTCGATGCACTAATCCTTCTTTACTGCATCCCTCACTCCCACTCATTGACGAATTCACACGGAAATTGCGTCGCCATGAAATACTATGGGTTCTATAACTTCTCCTTCTAAATCGAGTATCGTTTCTATGGAAACGACAGGATTTTCTTTTGCGATACGACAATCACATTTCCGATCGACTAATCCGTCTTTACTGCATCCCTCACTAATACACATTGACGAATTCATACGGAAATTGCGTCGCTATGAAATACTATGGGTTCTATGACTTCTCCTTCTAAATCGAGTATCGTTTCTATGGAAACGACTGGCTTTTCTTTTGCGATACGACAATCACATTTCCAATCCACTAATCCGTCTTTACTGCATCCCTCACTAATACACATTGACGAATTCATACGGAAATTGCGTCGCTATGAAGTACTATGGGTTCTATGACTTCTCCTTCTAAATCGAGTATCGTTTCTATGGAAACGACTGGCTTTTCTTTTGCGATACGAGTATCTCCCTCTCGATGCACTAATCCTTCTTTACTGCATCCCTCACTCCCACTCATTGACGAATTCACACGGAAATTGCGTCGCCATGAAATACTATGCGTTCTATGACTTCTCCTTCTAAATCGAGTATCGTTTCTATGGAAACGACTGGCTTTTAATTGCGATATGACAATCACATTTCCGATCCACTAATCCGTCTTTACTGCATCCCTCACTAATACACATTGACGAATTCACATGGAAATTGCGTCGCCATGAAATACTATGGGTTCTATGACTTCTCCTTCTAAATCGAGTATCGTTTCTATGGAAACGACTGGCTTTTCTTTTGCGATACGACAATCACATTTCCGATCCACTAATCCGTCTTTACTGCATCCCTCACTAATACACATTGACGAATTCATACGGAAATTGCGTCGCCTATGAAATACTATGGGTTCTATGACTTCTCCTTCTAAATCGAGTATCGTTTCTATGGAAACGACTTGCTTTTCTTTTGCGATACGACAATCACATTACCGATCCACTAATCCGTCTTTACTGCATCCCTCACAAATACACATTGACGAATTCATGCGGAAATTGCGTCGCTATGAAATACTATGTGTTCCATGACTTCTCCTTCTAAATCGAGTATCGTTTCTATGGAAACGACTGGCTTTTCTTTTGCGATACGAGTATCTCCCTCTCGATGCACTAATCCTTCTTTACTGCATCCCTCACTCCCACTCATTGACGAATTCACACGGAAATTGCGTCGCCATGAAATACTATGTGTTCTATGACTTCTCCTTCTAAATCGAGTATCGTTTCTATGGAAACGACTGGCTTTTCTTTTGCGATATGACAATCACATTTCCGATCCACTAATCCGTCTTTACTGCATCCCTCACTAATACACATTGACGAATTCACATGGAAATTGCGTCGCCATGAAATACTATGGGTTCTGTGACTTCTCACTCTAAATCGAGTATCGTTTCTATGGAAACGACTGGCTTTTCTTTTGTGATACGAGTATCTCCCTCTCGATGCACTAATCCTTCTTTACTGCATCCCTCACTCCCACTCATTGAGGAATTCACACGGAAATTGCGTCGCAATGAAATACTATGGGTTCTATGACTTCTCCTTCTAAATCGAGTAACGTTTCTATGGAAACGACAGGATTTTCTTTTGGGATACGACAATCACATTTCCGATCCACTAATCCGTCTTTACTGCATCCCTCACTAATACACATTGACGAATTCATACAGAAATTGCGTCGCTATGAAATACTATGGGTTCTATGACTTCTCCTTCTAAATCGAGTATCGTTTCTATGGAAACGACTGGCTTTTCTTTTGCGATACGAGTATCTCCCCCTTGATGCACTAATCCTTCTTTAATGCATCCCTCACTTCCACTCATTGACGAATTCACACGGAAACTGCGTCGCCATGAAATACTATGGGTTCTATGACTTCTCCTTCTAAATCGTGTATCGTTTCTATGGAAACGACAGGATTTTCTTTTGCGATACCACAATCACATTTCCGATCCACTAATCCGTCTTTACTGCATCCCTCACTAATACACATTGACGAATTCATATGGAAATTGCGTCGCTATGAAATACTATGTGTTCTATGACTTCTCCTTCTAAATCGAGTATCGTTTCTATGGAAACGACTGGCTTTTCTTTTGGGATACGACAATCACATTTCCGATCCACTAATCCGTCTTTACTGCATCCCTCACTAATACACATTGACGAATTCATACGGAAATTGCGTCGCTATGAAATACTATGGGTTCTATGACTTCTCCTTCTAAATCGAGTATCGTTTCTATGGAAACGACTGGCTTTTCTTTTGCGATTCGACAATCACATTTCCGATCCAGTAATCCGTCTTTACTGCATCCCTCACTAATACACATTGACGAATTCATACGGAAATTGCGTCGCTATGAAATACTATGGGTTCTATGACTTCTGCTTCTAAATCGAGTATCGTTTCTATGGAAACCACTGGCTTTTCTTTTGCGATACGACAATCACATTTCCGATCCACTAATCCGTCTTTACTGCAGCATCCCTCACTAATACACATTGACGAATTCATACGGAAATTGCGTCGCTATGAAATACTATGGGTTCTATGACTTCTCCTTCTAAATCGAGTATCGTTTCTATGGAAACGACTGGCTTTTCTTTTGCGATACGACAATCACATTTCCGATCCACTAATCCGTCTTTACTGCATCCCTCACTAATACAAATTGACGAATTCATACGGAAATTTCGTCGCTATGAAATACTATGGGTTCTATGACTTCTCCTTCTAAATCGAGTATCGTTTCTATGGAAACGACTGGCTTTTCTTTTGCGTTACGACAATCACATTTCCGATCCACTAATCCGTCTTTACTGCATCCCTCACTAATACACATTGACGAATTCATACGGAAATTGCGTCGCTATGAAATACTATGGGTTCTATGACTTCTCCTTCTAAATCGAGTATCGTTTCAATGGAAACGACTGGCTTTTCTTTTGCGATACGAGTATCTCCCTCTCGATGCACTAATCCTTCTTTACTGCATCCCTCACTCCCACTCATTGACGATGTCACACAGAAATTGCGTCGCCATGAAATACTATGGGTTCTATGACTTCTCCTTCTAAATCGAGTAACGTTTCTATGGAAACGACTGGCTTTTCTTTTGCGATACGAGTATCTCCCTCTCGATGCACTAATCCTTCTTTATTGCATCCCTCACTCCCACTCATTGACGAATTCACACGGAAATTGCGTCGCCATGAAATACTACGGGTTCTATGACTTCTCCTTCTAAATCGAGTAACGTTTCTATGGAAACGACAGGATTTTCTTTTGGGATACGACAATCACATTTCCGATCCACTAATCCGTCTTTACTGCATCCCTCACTAATACACATTGACGAATTCATACGGAAATTGCGTCGCTATGAAATACTATGGGTTCTATGACTTCTCCTTCTAAATCGAGTATCGTTTCTATGGAAACGACTGGCTTTTCTTTTGCGATACGACAATCACATTTCCGATCCACTAATCCGTCTTTACTGCATCCCTCACTAATACACATTGACGAATTCACACGCAAATTGCGTCGCCATGAAATACTATGAGTTCTATGACTTCTCCTTCTAAATCGAGTATCGTTTCTATGGAAACGACTGGCTTTTCTTTTGCGATACGAGTATCTCCCTCTCGATGCACTAATCCTTCTTTACTGCACCCCTCACTAATACACACTGACGAATTCACACGGAAATTGCGTCGCCATGAAATACTATGGGTTCTATGACTTCTCCTTCTAAATCGAGTAACGTTTCTATGGAAACGACAGGATTTTCTTTTGGATACGACAATCACACTTCCGATCCACTAATCCATCTTTACTGCATCCCTCACTAATACACATTGACGAATTCACACGGAAATTGCGTCGCCATGAAATACTATGGGTTCTATGACTTCTCCTTCTAAATCGAGTAACGTTTCTATGGAAACGACAGGATTTTCTTTTGGGATACGACATCACATTTCCGATCCACTAATCCGTCTTTACTGCATCCCTCACTGATACACATTGACGAATTCACACGGAAATTGCGTCGCCATGAAATACTATGGGTTCTATGACTTCTCCTTTCTTAAATCGAGTATCGTTTCTATGGAAACGACTGGCTTTTCTTTTGCGATACGAGTATCTCCCTCTCGATGCACTAATACATCTTTACTGCATCCCTCACTAATACACATTGACGAATTCACACGGAAATTGCGTCGCCATGAAATACTATGGGTTCTATGACTTCTCCTTCTAAATCGAGTAACGTTTCTATGGAAATGACAGGATTTTCTTTTGGGATACGACAATCACACTTCCGATCCACTAATCCGTCTTTACTTCATCCCTCACTAATACACATTGACGAATTCACACGGAAATAGCGTCGCCATGAAATACTATGGGTTCTATGACTTCTCCTTCTAAATCGAGTAACGTTTCTATGGAAACGACAGGATTTTCTTTTGGGATACGACAATCACATTTCCGATCCACTAATCCGTCTTTACTGCATCCCTCACTAATACACATTGAGGAATTCACACGCAAATTGCGTCGCCATGAAATACTATGAGTTCTATGACTTCTCCTTCTAAATCGAGTATCGTTTCTATGGAAACGACTGCCTTTTCTTTTGCGATACGAGTATCTCCCTCTCGATGCACTAATCCTTCTTTACTGCATCCCTCACTAATACACACTGACGAATTCACACGGAAATTGCGTCGCCATGAAATACTATGGGTTCTATGACTTCTCCTTCTAAATCGAGTAACGTTTCTATGGAAACGACAGGATTTTCTTTTGGGATACGACAATCACACTTCCGATCCACTAATCCATCTTTACTGCATCCCTCACTAATACACATTGACGAATTCACACGGAAATTGCGTCGCCATGAAATACTATGGGTTCTATGACTTCTCCTTCTAAATCGAGTAACGTTTCTATGGAAACGACAGGATTTTCTTTTGGGATACGACATCACATTTCCGATCCACTAATCCGTCTTTACTGCATCCCTCACAAATACACATTGACGAATTCAGACGGAAATTGCGTCGCCATGAAATACTATGGGTTCTATGACTTCTCCTTCTAAATCGAGTATCGTTTCTATGGAAACGACTGGCTTTTCTTTTGCGATACGAGTATCTCCCTCTCGATGCACTAATCCTTCTTTACTTATATCCCTCACTAATACACATTGACGAATTCACACGGAAATTGCGTCGCCATGAAATACTATGGGTTCTATGACTTCTCCTTCTAAATCGAGTAACGTTTCTATGGAAACGACAGGATTTTCTTTTGGGATACGACAATCACACTTCCGCTCCACTAATCCGTCTTTACTGCATCCCTCACTAATACACATTGACGAATTCACACGGAAATTGCGTCGCCATGAAATACTATGGGTTCTATGACTTCTCCTTCTAAATCGAGTAACGTTTCTATGGAAACGACAGGATTTTCTTTTGGGATACGACAATCACATTTCCGATCCACTAATCCGTCTTTACTGCATCCCTCACTAATACACATTGACGAATTCACACGGAAATTGCGTCGCCATGAAATACTATGGGTTCTATGACTTATCCTTCTAAATCGAGTATCGTTTCTATGGAAACGACAGGATTTTCTTTTGGGATACGACAATCACATTTCTGATCCACTAATCCGTCTTTACTGCATCCCTCACTAATACACATTGACGAATTCACACGAAAATTGCGTCGCCATGAAATACTATGGGTTCTATGACTTCTCCTTCTAAATCGAGTATCGTTTCTATGGAAACGACTGGCTTTTCTTTTGCGATACGAGTATCTCCCTCTCGATGCACTGATCCTTCTTTACTGCATCCCTCACTCCCACTCATTGACGAATTCACACGGAAATTGCGTCGCTATGAAATACTATGGGTTCTATGACTACTCCTTCTAAATCGAGTATCGTTTCTATGGAAACGACTGGCTTTTCTTTTGCGATACGAGTATCTCCCTCTCGATGCACTAATCATTCTTTACTGCATCCCTCACTCCCACTCATTGACGAATTAACACGGAAATTGCGTCGCTATGAAATACTGTGGGTTCTATGACTTCTCCTTCTAAATCGAGTAACGTTTCTATGGAAACGACAGGATTTTCTTTTGGGATACGACAATCACATTTCCGATCCACTAATCCGTCTTTACTGCATCCCCCACTAATACACATTGACGAATTTACACGGAAATTGCGTCGCCATGAAATACTATGGGTTCTATGACTTCTCCTTCTAAATCGAGTAACGTTTCTATGGAAACGACAGGATTTTCTTTTGGGATACGACAATCACATTTCCGATCCACTAATCCGTCTTTACTGCATCCCTCACTAATACACATTGACGAATTCACACGGAAATTGCGTCGCCATGAAATACTATGGGTTCTATGACTTCTCCTTCTAAATCGAGTATCTTTTCTATGGAAACGACTGGCTTTTCTTTTGCGATACGAGTATCTCCCTCTCGATGCACTAATCCTTCTTTACTGCATCCCTCACTCCCACTCATTGACGAATTCACACGGAAATTGCGTCGCCATGAAATACTATGGGTTCTATGACTTCTCCTTCTAAATCGAGTAACGTTTCTATGGAAACGACAGGATTTTCTTTTGGGATACGACAATCACATTTCCGATCCACTAATCCGTCTTTACTGCATCCCTCACTAATACACATTGACGAATTCACACGGAAATTGCGTCGCCATGAAATACTATGGGTTCTATGACTTCTCCTTCTAAATCGAGTATCGTTTCTATGGAAACGACAGGATTTTCTTTTGGGATACGACAATCACATTTCCGATCCACTAATCCGTCTTTACTGCATCCTTCACTAATACACATTGACGAATTCATACGGAAATTGCGTCGCCATCAAATACTATGGGTTCTATGACTTCTCCTTCTAAATCGAGTAACGTTTCTATGGAAACGACAGGATTTTCTTTTGGGATACGACAATCACATTTCCGATTCACTAATCCGTCTTTACTGCATCCCTCACTGATACACATTGGCGAATTCACACGGAAATTGCGTCGCCATGAAATACTATGGGTTCTATGACTTCTCCTTCTAAATCGAGTATCGTTTCTATGGAAACGACTGGCTTTTCTTTTGCGATACGAGTATCTCCCTCTCGATGCACTAATACTTCTTTACTGCATCCATCACTAATACACATTGACGAATTCACACGGAAATTGCGTCGCCATGAAATACTATGGGTTCTATGACTTCTCCGTCTAAATCGAGTAACGTTTCTATGGAAACGACAGGATTTTCTTTTGGGATACGACAATCACACTTCCGATCCACTAATCCGTCTTTACTGCATCCCTCACTAATACACATTGACGAATTCGCACGGAAATTGCGTCGCCATGAAATACTATGGGTTCTATGACTTCTCCTTCTAAATCGAGTAACGTTTCTATGGAAACGACAGGATTTTCTTTTGGGATACGACAATCACGTTTCCGATCCACTAATCCGTCTTTACTGCATCCCTCACTAATACACATTAACGAATTCACAGGGAAATTGCGTCGCCATGAAATACTATGGGTTCTATGACTTCTCCTTCTAAATCGAGTATCGTTTCTATGGAAACGACAGGATTTTCTTTTGCGATACGAGTATCTCCCTCTCGATGCACTAATCCTTCTTTACTGCATCCCTCACTAATACACATTGACGAATTCACACGGAAATTGCGTCGCCATGAAATACTATGGGTTCTATGAGTTCTCCTTCTAAATCGAGTAACGTTTCTATGGAAACGACAGGATTTTCTTTTGGGATACGACAATCACATTTCCGATCCACTAATCTGTCTTCACTGCATCCCTCACTAATACACATTGACGAATTCACACGGAAATTGCGTCGCCATGAAATACTATGGGTTCTATGACTTCTCCTTCTAAATCGAGTATCGTTTCTATGGAAACGACTGGCTTTTCTTTTGCGATACGAGTATCTCCACTCTCGATGCACTAATCCTTCTTTACTGCATCCCTCACTAATACACATTGACGAATTCACACGGAAATTGCGTCGCCATGAAATACTATGGGTTCTATGACTTCTCCTTCTAAATCGAGTAACGTTTCTATGGAAACGACAGGATTTTCTTTTGGGATACGACAATCACACTTCCGACCCACTAATCCATCTTTACTGCATCCCTCACTAATACACATTGACTAATTCACACGGAAATTGCGTCGCCATGAAATACTACGGGTTCTATGACTTCTCCTTCTAAATCGAGTATCGTTTCTATGGAAACGACTGGCTTTTCTTTTGCGATACGATTATCTCCCTCTCGATGCACTAATCCTTCTTTACTGCATCCCTCACTAATACACATTGACGAATTCACACGGAAATTGCGTCGCCACGAAATACTATGGGTTCTATGACTTCTCCTTCTGAATCGAGTATCGTTTCTATGGAAACGACAGGATTTTCTTTTGGGATACGACAATCACATTTCTGATCCACTAATCCGTCTTTACAGCATCCCTCACTAATACACTTTGACGAATTCACACGGAAATTGCGTCGCCATGAAATACTATGGGTTCTATGACTTCTCCTTCTAAATCGAGTATCGTTTCTATGGAAACGACTGGCTTTTCATTTGCGATACGAGTATCTCCCTCTCGATGCACTAATCCTTCTTTACTGCATCCCTCACTCCCACTCATTGACGAATTCACACGGAAATTGCGTCGCCATGAAATACTATGGGTTCTATGACTTCTCCTTCTAAATCGAGTATCGTTTCTATGGAAACGACTGGATTTTCTTTTGGGATACGACAATCACATTTCCGATCCACTAATCCGTCTTTACTGCATCCCTCACTAATACACAATGACGAATTCACACGGAAATTGCGTCGCCATGAAATACTATGGGTTCTATAACTTCTCCTTCTAAATCGAGTAACGTTTCTATGGAAACGACAGGATTTTCTTTTGGGATACGACAATCACATTTCCGATCCACTAATCCGTCTTTACTGCATCCCTCACTAATGCACATTGATGAATTCACACGGAAATTACGTCGCCATGAAATACTATGGGTTCTAAGACTTCTCCTTCTAAATCGAGTATCGTTTCTATGGAAACGACTGGCTTTTCTTTTGCGATACGACAATCAGATTTCCGATCCACTAATCCGTCTTTACTGCATCCCTCACTAATACACATTGACGAATTCATACGGAAATTTCGTCGCTATGAAATACTATGGGTTCTATGACTTCTCCTTCTAAATCGAGTAACGTTTCTATGGAAACGACAGGATATTCTTTTGGGATACGACAATCACACTTCCGCTCCACTAATCCGTCTTTACTGCATCCCTCACTAATACACATTGACGAATTCACACGGAAATTGCGTCGCCATGAAATACTATGGGTTCTATGACTTCTCCTTCTAAATCGAGTAACGTTTCTATGGAAACGACAGGATTTTCTTTTGGGATACGACAATCACATTTCCGATCCACTAATCCGTCTTTACTGCATCCCTCACTAATACACATTGACGAATTCACACGGAAATTGCGTCGCCATGAAATACTATGGGTTCTATGACTTATCCTTCTAAATCGAGTATCGTTTCTATGGAAACGACAGGATTTTCTTTTGGGATACGACAATCACATTTCTGATCCACTAATCCGTCTTTACTGCATCCCTCACTAATACACATTGACGAATTCACACGAAAATTGCGTCGCCATGAAATACTATGGGTTCTATGACTTCTCCTTCTAAATCGAGTATCGTTTCTATGGAAACGACTGGCTTTTCTTTTGCGATACGAGTATCTCCCTCTCGATGCACTGATCCTTCTTTACTGCATCCCTCACTCCCACTCATTGACGAATTCACACGGAAATTGCGTCGCTATGAAATACTATGGGTTCTATGACTACTCCTTCTAAATCGAGTATCGTTTCTATGGAAACGACTGGCTTTTCTTTTGCGACACGAGTATCTCCCTCTCGATGCACTAATCATTCTTTACTGCATCCCTCACTCCCACTCATTGACGAATTAACACGGAAATTGCGTCGCTATGAAATACTGTGGGTTCTATGACTTCTCCTTCTAAATCGAGTAACGTTTCTATGGAAACGACAGGATTTTCTTTTGGGATACGACAATCACATTTCCGATCCACTAATCCGTCTTTACTGCATCCCCCACTAATACACATTGACGAATTTACACGGAAATTGCGTCGCCATGAAATACTATGGGTTCTATGACTTCTCCTTCTAAATCGAGTAACGTTTCTATGGAAACGACAGGATTTTCTTTTGGGATACGACAATCACATTTCCGATCCACTAATCCGTCTTTACTGCATCCCTCACTAATACACATTGACGAATTCACACGGAAATTGCGTCGCCATGAAATACTATGGGTTCTATGACTTCTCCTTCTAAATCGAGTATCTTTTCTATGGAAACGACTGGCTTTTCTTTTGCGATACGAGTATCTCCCTCTCGATGCACTAATCCTTCTTTACTGCATCCCTCACTCCCACTCATTGACGAATTCACACGGAAATTGCGTCGCCATGAAATACTATGGGTTCTATGACTTCTCCTTCTAAATCGAGTAACGTTTCTATGGAAACGACAGGATTTTCTTTTGGGATACGACAATCACATTTCCGATCCACTAATCCGTCTTTACTGCATCCCTCACTAATACACATTGACGAATTCACACGGAAATTGCGTCGCCATGAAATACTATGGGTTCTATGACTTCTCCTTCTAAATCGAGTATCGTTTCTATGGAAACGACAGGATTTTCTTTTGGGATACGACAATCACATTTCCGATCCACTAATCCGTCTTTACTGCATCCTTCACTAATACACATTGACGAATTCATACGGAAATTGCGTCGCCATCAAATACTATGGGTTCTATGACTTCTCCTTCTAAATCGAGTAACGTTTCTATGGAAACGACAGGATTTTCTTTTGGGATACGACAATCACGTTTCCGATCCACTAATCCGTCTTTACTGCATCCCTCACTAATACACATTAACGAATTCACAGGGAAATTGCGTCGCCATGAAATACTATGGGTTCTATGACTTCTCCTTCTAAATCGAGTATCGTTTCTATGGAAACGACAGGATTTTCTTTTGGGATACGACAATCACATTTCCGATCCACTAATCCGTCTTTACTGCATCCCTCACTGATACACATTGGCGAATTCACACGGAAATTGCGTCGCCATGAAATACTATGGGTTCTATGACTTCTCCTTCTAAATCGAGTATCGTTTCTATGGAAACGACTGGCTTTTCTTTTGCGATACGAGTATCTCCCTCTCGATGCACTAATACTTCTTTACTGCATCCCTCACTAATACACATTGACGAATTCACACGGAAATTGCGTCGCCATGAAATACTATGGGTTCTATGACTTCTCCGTCTAAATCGAGTAACGTTTCTATGGAAACGACAGGATTTTCTTTTGGGATACGACAATCACACTTCCGATCCACTAATCCGTCTTTACTGCATCCCTCACTAATACACATTGACGAATTCGCACGGAAATTGCGTCGCCATGAAATACTATGGGTTCTATGACTTCTCCTTCTAAATCGAGTAACGTTTCTATGGAAACGACAGGATTTTCTTTTGGGATACGACAATCACGTTTCCGATCCACTAATCCGTCTTTACTGCATCCCTCACTAATACACATTAACGAATTCACAGGGAAATTGCGTCGCCATGAAATACTATGGGTTCTATGACTTCTCCTTCTAAATCGAGTATCGTTTCTATGGAAACGACAGGATTTTCTTTTGCGATACGAGTATCTCCCTCTCGATGCACTAATCCTTCTTTACTGCATCCCTCACTAATACACATTGACGAATTCACACGGAAATTGCGTCGCCATGAAATACTATGGGTTCTATGAGTTCTCCTTCTAAATCGAGTAACGTTTCTATGGAAACGACAGGATTTTCTTTTGGGATACGACAATCACATTTCCGATCCACTAATCTGTCTTCACTGCATCCCTCACTAATACACATTGACGAATTCACACGGAAATTGCGTCGCCATGAAATACTATGGGTTCTATGACTTCTCCTTCTAAATCGAGTATCGTTTCTATGGAAACGACTGGCTTTTCTTTTGCGATACGAGTATCTCCCTCTCGATGCACTAATCCTTCTTTACTGCATCCCTCACTAATACACATTGACGAATTCACACGGAAATTGCGTCGCCATGAAATACTATGGGTTCTATGACTTCTCCTTCTAAATCGAGTAACGTTTCTATGGAAACGACAGGATTTTCTTTTGGGATACGACAATCACACTTCCGACCCACTAATCCATCTTTACTGCATCCCTCACTAATACACATTGACTAATTCACACGGAAATTGCGTCGCCATGAAATACTATGGGTTCTATGACTTCTCCTTCTAAATCGAGTATCGTTTCTATGGAAACGACAGGATTTTCTTTTGGGATACGACAATCACACTTCCGATCCACTAATCCGTCTTTACTGCATCCCTCACTAATACACATTGACGAATTCGCACGGAAATTGCGTCGCCATGAAATACTATGGGTTCTATGACTTCTCCTTCTAAATCGAGTAACGTTTCTATGGAAACGACAGGATTTTCTTTTGGGATACGACAATCACGTTTCCGATCCACTAATCCGTCTTTACTGCATCCCTCACTAATACACATTAACGAATTCACAGGGAAATTGCGTCGCCATGAAATACTATGGGTTCTATGACTTCTCCTTCTAAATCGAGTATCGTTTCTATGGAAACGACAGGATTTTCTTTTGCGATACGAGTATCTCCCTCTCGATGCACTAATCCTTCTTTACTGCATCCCTCACTAATACACATTGACGAATTCACACGGAAATTGCGTCGCCATGAAATACTATGGGTTCTATGAGTTCTCCTTCTAAATCGAGTAACGTTTCTATGGAAACGACAGGATTTTCTTTTGGGATACGACAATCACATTTCCGATCCACTAATCTGTCTTCACTGCATCCCTCACTAATACACATTGACGAATTCACACGGAAATTGCGTCGCCATGAAATACTATGGGTTCTATGACTTCTCCTTCTAAATCGAGTATCGTTTCTATGGAAACGACTGGCTTTTCTTTTGCGATACGAGTATCTCCCTCTCGATGCACTAATCCTTCTTTACTGCATCCCTCACTAATACACATTGACGAATTCACACGGAAATTGCGTCGCCATGAAATACTATGGGTTCTATGACTTCTCCTTCTAAATCGAGTAACGTTTCTATGGAAACGACAGGATTTTCTTTTGGGATACGACAATCACACTTCCGACCCACTAATCCATCTTTACTGCATCCCTCACTAATACACATTGACTAATTCACACGGAAATTGCGTCGCCATGAAATACTATGGGTTCTATGACTTCTCCTTCTAAATCGAGTATCGTTTCTATGGAAACGACTGGCTTTTCTTTTGCGATACGAGTATCTCCCTCTCGATGCACTAATCCTTCTTTACTGCATCCCTCACTAATACACATTGACGAATTCACACGGAAATTGCGTCGCCACGAAATACTATGGGTTCTATGACTTCTCCTTCTGAATCGAGTATCGTTTCTATGGAAACGACAGGATTTTCTTTTGGGATACGACAATCACATTTCTGATCCACTAATCCGTCTTTACAGCATCCCTCACTAATACACTTTGACGAATTCACACGGAAATTGCGTCGCCATGAAATACTATGGGTTCTATGACTTCTCCTTCTAAATCGAGTATCGTTTCTATGGAAACGACTGGCTTTTCATTTGCGATACGAGTATCTCCCTCTCGATGCACTAATCCTTCTTTACTGCTTCCCTCACTCCCACTCATTGACGAATTCACACGGAAATTGCGTCGCCATGAAATACTATGGGTTCTATGACTTCTCCTTCTAAATCGAGTATCGTTTCTATGGAAACGACTGGATTTTCTTTTGGGATACGACAATCACATTTCCGATCCACTAATCCGTCTTTACTGCATCCCTCACTAATACACAATGACGAATTCACACGGAAATTGCGTCGCCATGAAATACTATGGGTTCTATAACTTCTCCTTCTAAATCGAGTAACGTTTCTATGGAAACGACAGGATTTTCTTTTGGGATACGACAATCACATTTCCGATCCACTAATCCGTCTTTACTGCATCCCTCACTAATACACATTGATGAATTCACACGGAAATTACGTCGCCATGAAATACTATGGGTTCTAAGACTTCTCCTTCTAAATCGAGTATCGTTTCTATGGAAACGACTGGCTTTTCTTTTGCGATACGACAATCAGATTTCCGATCCACTAATCCGTCTTTACTGCATCCCTCACTAATACACATTGACGAATTCATACGGAAATTTCGTCGCTATGAAATACTATGGGTTCTATGACCTCTCCTTCTAAATCGAGTATCGTTTCTATGGAAACGACTGGCTTTTCTTTTGCGATACGAGTATCTCCCTCTCGATGCACTAATCCTTCTTTACTGCATCCCTCACTCCCACTCATTGACGAATTAACACGGAAATTGCGTCGCCATGAAATACTATGGGTTCTATGACTTCTCCTTCTAAATCGAGTAACGTTTCTATGGAAACGACAGGATTTTCTTTTGGGATACGACAATCACATTTCCGATCCACTAATCCGTCTTTACTGCATCCCTCACTAATACACATTGACGAATTCACACGGAAATTGCGTCGCCATGAAATACTATGGGTTCTATGACTTCTCCTTCTAAATCGAGTAACGTTTCTATGGAAACGACAGGATTTTCTTTTGGGATACGACAATCACATTTCCGATCCACTAATCCGTCTTTACTGCATCCCCCACTAATACACATTGACGAATTCACACGGAAATTGCGTCGCCATGAAATACTATGGGTTCTATGACTTCTCCTTCTAAATCGAGTATCGTTTCTATGGAAACGACTGGCTTTTCTTTTGCGATACGATAATAAGATTTCCGATCCACTAATCCGTCTTTACTGCATCCCTCACTAATACACATTGACGAATTCACACGGAAATTGCGTCGCCATGAAATACTGTGGGTTCTATGACAACTCCTTCTAAATCGAGTATCGTTTCTATGGAAACGACTGGCTTTTCTTTTGCGATACGAGTATCTCCCTCTCGATGCACTAATCCTTCTTTACTGCATCCCTCACTCCCACTCATTGACGAATTCACACGGAAATTGCGTCGCCATGAAATACTATGGGTTCTATGACTTCTCCTTCTAAATCGAGTAACGTTTCTATGGAAACGACAGTATTGTGTTTTGCGATACGACAATCACATTTCCGATCCACTAATCCGTCTTTACTGCATCCCTCACTAATACACATTGACGAATTCACACGGAAATTGCGTCGCCATGAAAAACTATGGGTTCTATGACTTCTCCTTCTAAATCGAGTATCGTTTCTATGGAAACGACTGGCTTTTCTTTTGCGATACGACAATCACATTTCCGATCCACTAATCCGTCTTTACTGCATCCCTCACTAATACACATTGACGGATTCACACGGAAATAGCGTCGCCATGAAATACTATGGTTTCTATGACTTCTCCTTCTAAATCAAGTATCGTTTCTATGGAAACGCCTGGCTTCTCTTTTGCGATACGAGTATCTCCCTGTCGATGCACTAATCCTTCTTTACTGCATCCCTCACTCCCACTCATTGACGAATTCCCACGGAAATTGCGTCGCCATGAAATACTATGGGTTCTATGACTTCTCCTTCTAAATCGAGTACTGTTTCTATGGAAACGACAGGATTTTCTTTTGCGATACGACAATCACATTTCCGATCCACTAATCCGTCTTTACTGCATCCCTCACTAATACACATTGACGAATTCACACGGAAATTGCGTCGGCATGAAATACTATGGGTTCTATGACTTCTCCTTCTAAATCGGGTATCGTTTCTATGGAAACGACTGGCTTTTCTTTTGCGATACGAGTATCTCCCTCTCGATGCACTAATCCTTCTTTACTGCATCCCTCACTCCCACTCATTGACGAATTCACACGGAAATTGCGTCGCCATGAAATACTATGGGTTCTATGACTTCTCCTTCTAAATCGAGTAACGTTTCTATGGAAACGACAGGATTTTCTTTTGGGATACGACAATCACATTTCCGATCCACTAATCCGTCTTTACTGCATCCCTCACTAATACACATTGACGAATTCACACGGAAATTGCGTCGCCATGAAATACTATGGGTTCTATGACTTCTCCTTCTAATTCGAGTAACGTTTCTATGGAAACGACAGGATTTTCTTTTGGAATACGACATTCAGATTTCCGATCCACTAATCCGTCTTTACTGCATCCCTCACTAATACACATTGACGAATTCACACGGAAATTGCGTCGCCATGAAATACTATGGGTTCTATGACTTCTCCTTCTAAATCGAGTATCGTTTCAGTGGAAACGACTGGCTTTTCTTTTGCGATACGACAATCACATTTCCGATGCACTAATCCGTCTTTACTGCGTCCCTCACTAATACACATTGACGAATTCACACGGAAATTGCGTCGCCATGAAATACTATGGGTTCTATGACTTATCCTTCTAAATCGAGTATCGTTTCTATGGAAACGACTGGCTTTTCTTTTGCGATACGAGTATCTCCCTAACGATGCACTAATCCTTCTTTACTGCATCCCTCACTCCCACTCATTGACGAATTCACACGGAAATTGCGTCGCCATGAAATACTATGGGTTCTATGACTTCTCCTTCTAAATCGAGTAACGTTTCTATGTAAACGACAGGATTTTCTTTTGCGATACGACAATCACATTTCCGATCCACTAATCCGTCTTTACTGCATCCCTCACTAATACACATTGACGAATTCACACGGAAATTGCGTCGCCATGAAATACTATGGGTTCTATGACTTCTCGTTCTAAATCGAGTATCGTTTCTATGGAAACGACTGGCTTTTCTTTTGCGATACGAGTATCTCCCTCTCGATGCACTAATCCTTCTTTACTGCATCCCTCACTCCCACTCATTGACGAATTCACACGGAAATTGCGTCGCCATGAAATACTATGGGTTGTATGACTTCTCCTTCTAAATCGAGTATCGTTTCTATGGAAACGACAGGATTTTCTTTTGGGATACGACAATCGCATTTCCGATCCACTAATCCGTCTTTACTGCATCCCGCACTAATACACATTGACGAATTCACACGGAAATTGCGTCGCCATGAAATACTATGGGTTCTATGACTTCTCCTTCTAATTCGAGTAACGTTTCTATGGAAACGACAGGATTTTCTTTTGGAATACGACATTCAGATTTCCGATCCACTAATCCGTCTTTACTGCATCCCTCACTAATACACATTGACGAATTCACACGGAAATTGCGTCGCCATGAAATACTATGGGTTCTATGACTTCTCCTTCTAAATCGAGTATCGTTTCAGTGGAAACGACTGGCTTTTCTTTTGCGATACGACAATCACATTTCCGATCCACTAATCCGTCTTTACTGCGTCCCTCACTAATACACATTGACGAATTCACACGGAAATTGCGTCGCCATGAAATACTATGGGTTCTATGACTTATCCTTCTAAATCGAGTATCGTTTCTATGGAAACGACTGGCTTTTCTTTTGCGATACGAGTATCTCCCTAACGATGCACTAATCCTTCTTTACTGCATCCCTCACTCCCTCTCATTGACGAATTCACACGGAAATTGCGTCGCCATGAAACACTATGGGTTCTATGACTTCTCCTTCTAAATCGAGTATCGTTTCTATGGAAACGACAGGATTTTCTTTTGGGATACGACAATCACATTTCCGATCCACTAATCCGTCTTTACTGCATCCCTCACTAATACACATTGACGAATTCACACGGAAATTGCGTCGCCATGAAATACTGTGGGTTCTATGACCTCTCCTTCTAAATCGAGTATCGTTTCTATGGAAACGACTGGCTTTTCTTTTGCGATACGACAATCACATTTCCGATCCACTAATCCGTCTTTACTGCATCCCTCACTAATACACATTGACGAATTCACACGGAAATTGCGTCGCCATGAAATACTATGGATTCTATGACTTCTCCTTCTAAATCGAGTATCGTTTCTATGGAAACGACTGGCTTTTCTTTTGCGATACGAGTATCTCCCTCTCGATGCACTAATCCTTCTTTACTGCATCCCTCACTCCCACTCATTGACGAATTCACACGGAAATTGCGTCGCCATGAAATACTATGGGTTCTATGACTTCTCCTTCTAAATCGAGTAACGTTTCTATGTAAACGACAGGATTTTCGTTTGCGATACGACAATCACATTTCCGATCCACTAATCCGTCTTTACTGCATCCCTCACTAATACACATTGACGAATTCACACGGAAATTGCGTCGCCATGAAATACTATGGGTTCTATGACTTCTCCTTCTAAATCGAGTATCGTTTCTATGGAAACGACTGGCTTTTCTTTTGCGATACGAGTATCTCCCTCTCGATGCACTAATTCTTCTTTACTTCATCCCTCACTCCCACTTATTGACGAATTCACACGGAAATTGCGTCGCCATGAAATACTATGGGTTCTATGACTTCTCCTTCTAAATCGAGTATCGTTTCTATGGAAACGACAGGATTTTCTTTTGGCATACGACAATCACATTTCCGATCCACTAATCCGTCTTTACTGCATCCCTCACTAATACACATTGACGAATTCACACGGAAATTTCGTCGCCATGAAATACTATGGGTTCTATGACTTCTCCTTCTAAATCGAGTATCGTTTCTATGGAAACGACTGGCTTTTCTTTTGCGATACGAGTATCTCCCTCTCGATGCACTAATCCTTCTTTACTGCATCCCTCACTCCCACTCATTGACGAATTCACACGGAAATTGCGTCGCCATGAAACACTATGGGTTCTATGACTTCTCCTTCTAAATCGAGTATCGTTTCTATGGAAACGACAGGATTTTCTTTTGGGATACGACAATCACATTTCCGATCCACTAATCCGTCTTTACTGCATCCCTCACTAATACACATTGACGAATTCACACGGAAATTGCGTCGCCATGAAATACTGTGGGTTCTATGACCTCTCCTTCTAAATCGAGTATCGTTTCTATGGAAACAACTGGCTCTTCTTTTGCGATACGACAATCACATTTCCGATCCACTAATCCGTCTTTACTGCATCCCTCACTAATACACATTGACGAATTCACACGGAAATTGCGTCGCCATGAAATACTATGGGTTCTATGACTTCTCCTTCTAAATCGAGTATCGTTTCTATGGAAACGACTGGCTTTTCTTTTGTGATACGACAATCATATTTCCGATCCACTAATCCGTCTTTACTGCATCCCTCACTAATACACATTGACGATTTCATACGGATATTGCGTCGCTATGAAATACTATGGGTTCTATGACCTCTCCTTCTAAATCGAGTATCGTTTCTATGGAAACGACCGGCTTTTCTTTTGCGATACGAGTATCTCCCTCTCGATGCACTAATCCTTCTTTACTGCATCCCTCACTCCCACTCATTGACGAATTCTCACGGAAATTGCGTCGCCATGAAATACTATGGGTTCTATGACTTCTCCTTCTAAATCGAGTATCGTTTCTATGGAAACGACAGGATTTTCTTTTGCGATACGACAATCACATTTCCGATCCACTAATCCGTCTTTACTGCATCCCTCACTAATACACATTGACGAATTCATACGGAAATTGCGTCGCTATGAAATACTATGGGTTCTATGACTTATCCTTCTAAATCGAGTATCGTTTCTATGGAAACAACTGGCTTTTCTTTTGCGATACGACAATCACATTTCCGATCCACTAATCCGTCTTTACTGCATCTCTCACTAATACACATTGACGAAATCATACGGAAATTGCGTCGCTATGAAATACTATGGGTTCTATGACTTCTCCTTCTAAATCGAGTATCGTTTCTATGGAAACGACTGGCTTTTCTTTTGCGATACGACAATCACATTTCCAATCCACTAATCCGTCTTTACTGCATCCCTCACTAATACACATTGACGAATTCATACGGAAATTGCGTCGCTATGAAATACTATGGGTTCTATGACTTCTCCTTCTAAATCGAGTATCGTTTCTATGGAAACGACTGGCTTTTCTTTTGCGATACGAGTATCTCCCTCTCGATGCACTAATCCTTCTTTACTGCATCCCTCACTCCCACTCATTGACGAATTCACACGGAAATTGCGTCGCCATGAAATACTATGGGTTCTATGACTTCTCCTTCTAAATCGAGTAACGTTTCTATGTAAACGACAGGATTTTCGTTTGCGATACGACAATCACATTTCCGATCCACTAATCCGTCTTTACTGCATCCCTCACTAATACACATTGACGAATTCACACGGAAATTGCGTCGCCATGAAATACTATGGGTTCTATGACTTCTCCTTCTAAATCGAGTATCGTTTCTATGGAAACGACTGGCTTTTCTTTTGCGATACGAGTATCTCCCTCTCGATGCACTAATCCTTCTTTACTTCATCCCTCACTCCCACTTATTGACGAATTCACACGGAAATTGCGTCGCCATGAAATACTATGGGTTCTATGACTTCTCCTTCTAAATCGAGTATCGTTTCTATGGAAACGACAGGATTTTCTTTTGGGATACGACAATCACATTTCCGATCCACTAATCCGTCTTTACTGCATCCCTCACTAATACACATTGACGAATTCACACGGAAATTTCGTCGCCATGAAATACTATGGGTTCTATGACTTCTCCTTCTAAATCGAGTATCGTTTCTATGGAAACGACTGGCTTTTCTTTTGCGATACGAGTATCTCCCTCTCGATGCACTAATCCTTCTTTACTGCATCCCTCACTCCCACTCATTGACGAATTCACACGGAAATTGCGTCGCCATGAAACACTATGGGTTCTATGACTTCTCCTTCTAAATCGAGTATCGTTTCTGTGGAAACGACAGGATTTTCTTTTGGGATACGACAATCACATTTCCGATCCACTAATCCGTCTTTACTGCATCCCTCACTAATACACATTGACGAATTCACACGGAAATTGCGTCGCCATGAAATACTGTGGGTTCTATGACCTCTCCTTCTAAATCGAGTATCGTTTCTATGGAAACAACTGGCTCTTCTTTTGCGATACGACAATCACATTTCCGATCCACTAATCCGTCTTTACTGCATCCCTCACTAATACACATTGACGAATTCACACGGAAATTGCGTCGCCATGAAATACTATGGGTTCTATGACTTCTCCTTCTAAATCGAGTATCGTTTCTATGGAAACGACTGGCTTTTCTTTTGTGATACGACAATCATATTTCCGATCCACTAATCCGTCTTTACTGCATCCCTCACTAATACACATTGACGATTTCATACGGATATTGCGTCGCTATGAAATACTATGGGTTCTATGACCTCTCCTTCTAAATCGAGTATCGTTTCTATGGAAACGACCGGCTTTTCTTTTGCGATACGAGTATCTCCCTCTCGATGCACTAATCCTTCTTTACTGCATCCCTCACTCCCACTCATTGACGAATTCACACGGAAATTGCGTCGCCATGAAATACTATGGGTTCTATGACTTCTCCTTCTAAATCGAGTATCGTTTCTATGGAAACGACAGGATTTTCTTTTGCGATACGACAATCACATTTCCGATCCACTAATCCGTCTTTACTGCATCCCTCACTAATACACATTGACGAATTCATACGGAAATTGCGTCGCTATGAAATACTATGGGTTCTATGACTTATCCTTCTAAATCGAGTATCGTTTCTATGGAAACAACTGGCTTTTCTTTTGCGATACGACAATCACATTTCCGATCCACTAATCCGTCTTTACTGCATCTCTCACTAATACACATTGACGAAATCATACGGAAATTGCGTCGCTATGAAATACTATGGGTTCTATGACTTCTCCTTCTAAATCGAGTATCGTTTCTATGGAAACGACTGGCTTTTCTTTTGCGATACGACAATCACATTTCCAATCCACTAATCCGTCTTTACTGCATCCCTCACTAATACACATTGACGAATTCATACGGAAATTGCGTCGCTATGAAATACTATGGGTTCTATGACTTCTCCTTCTAAATCGAGTATCGTTTCTATGGAAACGACTGGCTTTTCTTTTGCGATACGAGTATCTCCCTCTCGATGCACTAATCCTTCTTTACTGCATCCCTCACTCCCACTCATTGACGAATTCACACGGAAATTGCGTCGCCATGAAATACTATGGGTTCTATGACTTCTCCTTCTAAATCGAGTATCGTTTCTATGGAAACGACTGGCTTTTAATTGCGATATGACAATCACATTTCCGATCCACTAATCCGTCTTTACTGCATCCCTCACTAATACACATTGACGAATTCACATGGAAATTGCGTCGCCATGAAATACTATGGGTTCTATGACTTCTCCTTCTAAATCGAGTATCGTTTCTATGGAAACGACTGGCTTTTCTTTTGCGATACGACAATCACATTTCCGATCCACTAATCCGTCTTTACTGCATCCCTCACTAATACACATTGACGAATTCATACGGAAATTGCGTCGCTATGAAATACTATGGGTTCTATGACTTCTCCTTCTAAATCGAGTATCGTTTCTATGGAAACGACTTGCTTTTCTTTTGCGATACGACAATCACATTACCGATCCACTAATCCGTCTTTACTGCATCCCTCACAAATACACATTGACGAATTCATGCGGAAATTGCGTCGCTATGAAATACTATGGGTTCCATGACTTCTCCTTCTAAATCGAGTATCGTTTCTATGGAAACGACTGGCTTTTCTTTTGCGATACGAGTATCTCCCTCTCGATGCACTAATCCTTCTTTACTGCATCCCTCACTCCCACTCATTGACGAATTCACACGGAAATTGCGTCGCCATGAAATACTATGTGTTCTATGACTTCTCCTTCTAAATCGAGTATCGTTTCTATGGAAACGACTGGCTTTTCTTTTGCGATATGACAATCACATTTCCGATCCACTAATCCGTCTTTACTGCATCCCTCACTAATACACATTGACGAATTCACATGGAAATTGCGTCGCCATGAAATACTATGGGTTCTGTGACTTCTCCTTCTAAATCGAGTAACGTTTCTATGGAAACGTCAGGATTTTCTTTTGGGATACGACAATCACATTTCCGATCCACTAATCCGTCTTTACTGCATCCTTCACTAATACACATTGACGAATTCACACGGAAATTGCGTCGCCATGAAATACTATGGGTTCTATGACTTCTCCTTCTAAATCGAGTAACGTTTCTATGGAAACGACAGGATTTTCTTTTGGGATACGACAATCACATTTCCGATCCACTAATCCGTCTTTACTGCATCCCTCACTAATACACATTGACGAATTCACACGGAAATTGCGTCGCCATGATATACTATGGGTTCTATGACTTCTCCTTCTAAATCGAGTAACGTTTCTATGGATACGACAGGATTTTCTTTTGGGATACGACAATCACATTTCCGATCCACTAATCCGTCTTTAATGCATCCCTCACTAATACACATTGACGAATTCATACAGAAATTGCGTCGCTATGAAATACTATGGGTTCTATGACTTCTCCTTCTAAATCGAGTATCGTTTCTATGGAAACGACTGGCTTTTCTTTTGCGATACGAGTATCTCCCCCTCGATGCACTAATCCTTCTTTAATGCATCCCTCACTCCCACTCATTGACGAATTCACACGGAAACTGCGTCGCCATGAAATACTATGGGTTCTATGACTTCTCCTTCTAAATCGTGTATCGTTTCTATGGAAACGACAGGATTTTCTTTTGCGATACCACAATCACATTTCCGATCCACTAATCCGTCTTTACTGCATCCCTCACTAATACACATTGACGAATTCATATGGAAATTGCGTCGCTATGAAATACTATGTGTTCTATGACTTCTCCTTCTAAATCGAGTATCGTTTCTATGGAAACGACTGGCTTTTCTTTTGGGATACGACAATCACATTTACGATCCACTAATCCGTCTTTACTGCATCCCTCACTAATACACATTGACGAATTCATACGGAAATTGCGTCGCTATGAAATACTATGGGTTCTATGACTTCTCCTTCTAAATCGAGTATCGTTTCTATGGAAACGACTGGCTTTTCTTTTGCGATTCGACAATCACATTTCCGATCCAGTAATCCGTCTTTACTGCATCCCTCACTAATACACATTGACGAATTCATACGGAAATTGCGTCGCTATGAAATACTATGAGTTCTATGACTTCTGCTTCTAAATCGAGTATCGTTTCTATGGAAACCACTGGCTTTTCTTTTGCGATACGACAATCACATTTCCGATCCACTAATCCGTCTTTACTGCATCCCTCACTAATACACATTGACGAATTCATACGGAAATTGCGTCGCTATGAAATACTATGGGTTCTATGACTTCTCCTTCTAAATCGAGTATCGTTTCTATGGAAACGACTGGCTTTTCTTTTGCGATACGACAATCACATTTCCGATCCACTAATCCGTCTTTACTGCATCCCTCACTAATACAAATTGACGAATTCATACGGAAATTTCGTCGCTATGAAATACTATGGGTTCTATGACTTCTCCTTCTAAATCGAGTATCGTTTCTATGGAAACGACTGGCTTTTCTTTTGCGTTACGACAATCACATTTCCGATCCACTAATCCGTCTTTACTGCATCCCTCACTAATACACATTGACGAATTCATACGGAAATTGCGTCGCTATGAAATACTATGGGTTCTATGACTTCTCCTTCTAAATCGAGTATCGTTTCAATGGAAACGACTGGCTTTTCTTTTGCGATACGAGTATCTCCCTCTCGATGCACTAATCCTTCTTTACTGCATCCCTCACTCCCACTCATTGACGATGTCACACGGAAATTGCGTCGCCATGAAATACTATGGGTTCTATGACTTCTCCTTCTAAATCGAGTAACGTTTCTATGGAAACGACTGGCTTTTCTTTTGCGATACGAGTATCTCCCTCTCGATGCACTAATCCTTCTTTATTGCATCCCTCACTCCCACTCATTGACGAATTCACACGGAAATTGCGTCGCCATGAAATACTACGGGTTCTATGACTTCTCCTTCTAAATCGAGTAACGTTTCTATGGAAACGACAGGATTTTCTTTTGGGATACGACAATCACATTTCCGATCCACTAATCCGTCTTTACTGCATCCCTCACTAATACACATTGACGAATTCATACGGAAATTGCGTCGCTATGAAATACTATGGGTTCTATGACTTCTCCTTCTAAATCGAGTATCGTTTCTATGGAAACGACTGGCTTTTCTTTTGCGATACGAGTATCTCCCTCTCGATGCACTAATCGTTCTTTACTGCATCCCTCACTCCCACTCATTGACGAATTCACACGGAAATTACGTCGCCAAGAAATACTATGGGTTCTATGACTTCTCCTTCTAAATCGAGTAACGCTTCTATGGAAACGACAGGATTTTCTTTTGGGATACGACAATCACATTTCCGATCCACTAATCCGCCTTTACTGCATCCCTCACTAATACACATTGACGAATTCACACGGAAATTGCGTCGCCATGAAATACTATGGGTTCTATGACTTCTCCTTCTAAATCGAGTAACGTTTATATGGAAACGACAGGATTTTCTTTTGGGATACGACAATCACATTTTCGATCCACTAATCCGTCTTTACTGCATCCCTCACTAATACACATTGACGAATTCATACAGAAATTGCGTCGCTATGAAATACTATGAGTTCTATGACTTCTCCTTCTAAATCGAGTATCGTTTCTATGGAAACGACTGGCTTTTCTTTTGCGATACGAGTATCTCCCTCTCGATGCAGTAATCCTTCTTTAATGCATCCCTCACTCCCACTCATTGACGAATTCACACGGAAATTGCGTCGCCATGAAATACTATGGGTTCTATGATTTCTCCTTCTAAATCGAGTATCGTTTCTATGGAAACGACTGGCTTTTCTTTTGCGATATGACAATCACATTTCCGATCCACTAATCCGTCTTTACTGCATCCCTCACTAATACACATTGACGAATTCACATGGAAATTGCGTCGCCATGAAATACTATGGGTTCTATGACTTCTCATTCTAAATCGAGTATCGTTTCTATGGAAACGACTGGCTTTTCTTTTGCGATACGACAATCACATTTCCGATCCACTCATCCGTCTTTACTGCATCCCTCACTAATACACATTGACGAATTCATACGGAAATTGCGTCGCTATGAAATACTATGGGTTCTATGACTTCTCCTTCTAAATCGAGTATCGTTTCTATGGAAACGACTGGCTTTTCTTTTGCGATACGAGTATCTCCCTCTCGATGCACTAATCCTTCTTTATTGCATCCCTCACTCCCACTCATTGACGAATTCACACGGAAATTGCGTCGCCATGAAATACTATGGGTTCTATGACTTCTCCTTCTAAATCGAGTAACGTTTCTATGGAAACGACAGGATTTTCTTTTGGGATACGACAATCACATTTCTGATCCACTAATCCATCTTTACTGCACCCCTCACTAATACACATTGACGAATTCATACGGAAATTGCGTCGCTATGAAATACTATGGGTTCTATGACTTCTCCTTCTAAATCGAGTATCGTTTCTATGGAAACGACTGGCTTTTCTTTTGCGATACGAGTATCTCCCTCTCGGTGCACTAATCCTTCTTTACTGCATCCCTCACTCCCACTCATTGACGAATTCACACGGAAATTGCGTCGCCATCAAATACTATGGGTTCTATGACTTCTCCTTCTAAATCGAGTAACGTTTCTATGGAAACGACAGGAATTTCTTTTGGGATACGACAATCACATTTCCGATCCACTAATCCGTCTTTACTGCATCCCTCACTAATACACATTGACGAATTCACACGGAAATTGCGTCGCCATGATATACTATGGGTTCTATGACTTCTCCTTCTAAATCGAGTAACGTTTCTATGGAAACGACAGGATTTTCTTTTGGGATACGACAATCACATTTCCGATCCACTAATCCGTCTTTACTGCATCCCTCACTAATACACATTGACGAATTCATACAGAAATTGCGTCGCTATGAAATACTATGGGTTCTATGACTTCTCCTTCTAAATCGAGTATCGTTTCTATGGAAACGACTGGCTTTTCTTTTGCGATACGAGTATCTCCCTCTCGATGCACTAATCCTTCTTTAATGCATACCTCACTCCCACTCATTGACGAATTCACACGGAAATTGCGTCGCCATGAAATACTATGGGTTCTATGACTTCTCCTTCTAAATCGAGTATCGTTTCTATGGAAACGACAGGATTTTCCTTTGCGATACGACAATCACATTTCCGATCCACTAATCCGTCTTTACTGCATCCCTCCCTAATACACATTGACGAATTCATACGGAAATTGCGTCGCTATGAAATACTATGGGTTCTATGACTTCTCCTTCTAAATCGAGTATCGTTTCTATGGAAACGACTGGCTTTTCTTTTGCGATACGACAATCACATTTCCGATCCACTAATCCGTCTTTACTGCATCCCTCACTAATACACATTGACGAATTCATACGGAAATTTCGTTGCTATGAAATACTATGGGTTCTATGACTTCTCCTTCTAAATCGAGTATCGTTTCTATGGAAACGACTGGCTTTTCTTTTGCGATACGACAATCACATTTCCGATCCACTAATCCGTCTTTACTGCATCCCTCACTAATACACATTGACGAATTCATACGGAAATTGCGTCGCTATGAAATACTATGTGTTCTATGACTTCTTCTTCTAAATCGAGTATCGTTTCTATGGAAACGACTGGCTTTTCTTTTGCGATACGACAATCACATTTCCGATCCACTAATCCGTCTTTACTGCATCCCTCACTAATACACATTGACGAATTCATACGGAAATTTCGTTGCTATGAAATACTATGGGTTCTATGACTTCTCCTTCTAAATCGAGTATCGTTTCTATGGAAACCACTGGCTTTTCTTTTGCGATACGACAATCACATTTCCGATCCACTAATCCGTCTTTACTGCATCCCTCACTAATACACATTGACGAATTCATACGGAAATTGCGTAGCTATGAAATACTATCAGTTCTATGACTTCTCCTTCTAAATCGAGTATCGTTTCTATGGAAACGACTGGCTTTCATTTTGCGATACGACAATCACATTTCCGATCCACTAATCCGTCTTTACTGCATCCCTCACTAATACACATTGACGAATTCATACGGAAATTGCGTCGCTATGAAATACTATGGGTTCTATGACTTCTCCTTCTAAATCGAGTATCGTTTCTATGGAAACGACTGGCTTTTCTTTTGCGATACGACAATCACATTTCCGATCCACTAATCCGTCATTACTGCATCCCTCACTAATACACATTGACGAATTCATACGGAAATTGCGTCGCTTTGAAATACTATGGGTTCTATGACTTCTCCTTCTAGATCGAGTATCGTTTCTATGGAAACGACTGGCTTTTCTTTTGCGATACGACAATCAACTTCCGATCCACTAATCCGTCCTTACTGCATCCCTCACTAATACACATTGACGAATTCATACGGAAATTGCGTCGCTATGAAATACTATGGGTTCTATGACCTCTCCTTCTAAATCGAGTATCGTTTCTATGGAAACGACTGGCTTTTCTTTTGCGATACGAGTATCTCCCTCTCGATGCACTACTCCTTCTTTACTGCATCCCTCACTCGCACTCATTGACGAATTCACACGGAAATTGCGTCGCCATGATATACTATGGGTTCTATGACTTCTCCTTCTAAATCGAGTATCGTTTCTATGGAAACGAATGGCTTTTCTTTTGCGATACGAGTATCTCCCTCTCGATGCACTAATCCTTCTTTACTGCATCCCTCACTCCCACTCATTGACGAATTCACACGGAAATTGCGTCGCCATGAAATACTATGGGTTCTATGACTTCTCATTCTAAATCGAGTATCGTTTCTATGGAAACGACTGGCTTTTCTTTTGCGATACGACAATCACATTTCCGATCCACTAATCCGTCTTTACTGCATCCCTCACTAATACACATTGACGAATTCACACGGAAATTGCGTCGCCATGAAATACTATGGGTTCTATGACTTCACATTCTAAATCGAGTATCGTTTCTATGGAAACGACTGGCTTTTCTTTTGCGATACGACAATCACATTTCCGATCCACTAATCCGTCTTTACTGCATCCCTCACTAATACACATTGACGAATTCATACGGAAATTGCGTCGCTATGAAATACTATGGGTTCTATGACTTCTCCTTCTAAATCGGGTATCGTTTCTATGGAAACGACTGGCTTTTCTTTTGCGATACGAGTTTCTCCCTCTCGATGCACTTATCCTTCTTTATTGCATACCTCACTCCCACTCATTGATGAATTCACACGGAAATTGTGTCGCTATGAAATACAATGGGTTCTATGACTTCTCCTTCTAAATCGAGTATCGTTTCTATGGAAACGACAGGCTTTTCTTTTGCGATACGACAATCACATTTCCGATCAACTAATCCATCTTTACAGCATCCCTCACTAATACACATTGACGAATTCACACGGAAAATGCGTCGCCATGAAATACAATGGGTTCTATGACTGCTCCTTCTAAATCGAGATACGTTTCTATGGAAACGACAGGATTTTCTTTTCTGATACGACAATCACATTTCCGATCCACTAGTCCGTCTTTACTGCATCCCTCACTAATACACATTGACGAATTCACATGGAAATTGCGTCGCCATGAAATACTATGGGTTCTATGACTTCCCCTTCTAAATCGAGTAACGTTTCCATGGAAACGACAGGATTTTCTTTTGGGATACGACAATCACATTTCCGATCCACTAATCCGTCTTTACTGCATCCCTCACTAATACACATAGACGAATTCATACGGAAATTGCGTCGCTATGAAATACTATGGGTTCTATGACTTCTCCTTCTAAATCGAGTATCGTTTCTATGGAAACGACTGGCTTTTCTTTTGCGATACGACAATCTCATTTCCGATCCATTAATCCGTCTTTACTGCATCCCTCACTAATACACATTGACGAATTCATACGGAAATTGCGTCGCTATGAAATACTATGGGTTCTATGACTTCTCCTTCTAAATCGAGTTTCGTTTCTATGGAAATGACTGGCTTTTCTTTTGCGATACGGCAATCACATTTCCGATCCAATAATCCGTCTTTGCTGCATCCCGCACTAATACACATTGACGAATTCATACGGAAATTGCGTCGCTATGAAATACTATGGGTTGTATGACTTCTCCTTCTAAATCGAGTATCGTTTCTATGGTAACGACTGGCTTTTCTTTTGCGATACGAGTATCTCCCTCTCGATGCACTAATCCTTCTTTACTGCATCCCTCACTCCCACTCATTGACGAATTCACACGGAAATTGCGTCGCCATGAAATACTATGGGTTCAATGACTTCTCCTTCTAAATCGAGTATCGTTTCTATGGAAACGACTGGCTTCTCTTTTGCGATACGACAATCACATTTCCGATCCACTAATCCGTCTTTACTGCATCCCTCACTAACACACATTGACGAATTCACACGGAAATTGCGTCGCCATGAAATACTATGGGTTCTATGACTTCTCCTTCTAAATCGAGTATCGTTTCTATGGAAACGATTGGCTTTTCTTTTGCGATACGACAATCACATTTCCGATCCACTAATCCGTCTTTACTGCATCCCTCACTAATACACATTGACGAATTCATACGGAAATTGCGTCGCTATGAAATACTATGGGTTTTATGACTTCTCCTTCTAAATCGAGTATCGTTTCTATGGAAACGACTGGCTTTTCTTTGCGATACGAGTATCTCCCTCTCGATGCACTAATCCTTCTTTACTGCATCCCTCACTCCCACTCATTGACGAATTCACACGGAAATTGCGTCGCTATGAAATACTATGGGTTCTATGACTTCTCCTTCTAAATCGAGTATCGTTTCTATGGAAACGACTGGCTTTTCTTTTGCGATACGAGTATCTCCCTCTCGATGCACTAATCCTTCTTTACTGCATCCCTCACTCATACTCATTGACGAATTCACACGGAAATTGTGTCGCCATGAAATACTATGGGTTCTATGACTTCTCCTTCTAAATCGAGTAACGTTTCTAGGGAAACGACAGGATTTTCTTTTGGGATACGCAATCACACTTCCGATCCACTAATCCGTCTTTACTGCATCCCTCACTAATACACATTGACGAATTTACACGGAAATTGCGCCGCCATGAAATACTATGGGTTCTATGACTTCTCCTTCTAAATCGAGTATCGTTTCTATGGAAACGACTGGCTTTTCTTTTGCGATACGACAATCACATTTCCGATCCACTAATCCGTCTTTACAGCATCCCTCACTAATACACATTGACGAATTCACACGGAAATTGCGTCGCCATGAAATACTATGGGTTCTTTGACTTCTCCTTCTAAATCGAATATCGTTTCTATGGAAACGACTGGCTTTTCTTTTGCGATACGGGTATCTCCCTCTCGATGCACTAATCCTTCTTTACTGCATCCCTCACTCCCACTCATTGACGAATTCACACGGAAATTGCGTCGCCATGAAATACTATGGGTTCTATGACTTCTCCTTCTAAATCGAGTAACGTTTCTATGGAAACGACAGGATTTTTTTTGGGATACGACAATCACATTTCAGATCCACTAATCCGTCTTTACTGCATCCCTCACTAATACACATTGACGAATTCACACGGAAATTGCGTCGCCATGAAATACTATGGGTTCTATGACTTCTCCTTCTAAATCGAGTAACTTTTCCATGGAAACGACAGGATTTTCTTTTGGGATACGACAATCACATTTCCGATCCACTAATCCGTCTTTACTGCATCCCTCACTAATACACATTGACGAATTCATACGGAAATTGCGTCGCTATGAAATACTATGGGTTCTATGACTTCTCCTTCTTAATCGAGTATCGTTTCTATGGAAACGACTGGTTTTTTTTTTTGCGATACGACAATCACGTTTCCGATCCATTAATCCGTCTTTACTGCATCCCTCACTAATACACATTGACGAATTCATACGGAAATTGCGTCGCTATGAAATACTATGGGTTCTATGACTTCTCCTTCTAAATCGAGTATCGTTTCTATGGAAACGACTGGCTTTTCTTTTGCGATACGAGTATCTCCCTCTTGATGCACTAATCCTTCTTTACTGCATCCCTCACTCCCACTCATTGATGAATTCACACGGAAATTGCGTCGCAATGAAATACTATGGGTTCTATGACTTCTCCTTCTAAATCGAGTATCGTTTCTATGGAAACGACTGGCTTCTCTTTTGCGATACCACAATCACATTTCCGATCCACTAATCCGTCTTTACTGCATCCCTCACTAATACACATTGACGAATTCACACGGAAATTGCGTCGCCATGAAATACTATGGGTTCTATGACTTCTCCTTCTAAATCGAGTATCGTTTCTATGGAAACGACTGGCTTTTCTTTTGCGATACGACAATCACATTTCCGATCCACTAATCCGTCTTTACTGCATCCCTCACTAATACACATTGACGAATTCATACGGAAATTGCGTAGCTATGATATACTATCAGTTCTATGACTTCTCCTTCTAAATCGGGTATCGTTTCTATGGAAACGACTGGCTTTCCTTTTGCGATACGACAATCACATTTCCGATCCACTAATCCGTCTTTACTGCATCCCTCCCTAATACACATTGACGAATTCATACGGAAATTGCGTCGCTATGAAATACTATGGGTTCTATGACTTCTCCTTCTAAATCGAGTATCGTTTCAATGGAAACGACTGGCTTTTCTTTTGCGATACGACAATCACATTTCCGATCCACTAATCCGTCATTACTGCATCCCTCACTAATACACATTGACGAATTCATACGGAAATTGCGTCGCTTTGAAATACTATGGGTTCTATGACATCTCCTTCTAGATCGAGTATCGTTTCTATGGAAACGACTGGCTTTTCTTTTGCGACACGACAATCAACTTCCGATCCACTAATCCGTCCTTACTGCATCCCTCACTAATACACATTGACGAATTCATACGGAAATTGCGTCGCTATGAAATACTATGGGTTCTATGACCTCTCCTTCTAAATCGAGTATCGTTTCTATGGAAACGACTGGCTTTTCTTTTGCGATACGAGTATCTCCCTCTCGATGCACTACTCCTTCTTTACTGCATCCCTCACTCGCACTCATTGACGAATTCACACGGAAATTGCGTCGCCATGATATACTATGGGTTCTATGACTTCTCCTTCTAAATCGAGTATCGTTTCTATGGAAACGAATGGCTTTTCTTTTGCGATACGAGTATCTCCCTCTCGATGCACTAATCCTTCTTTACTGCATCCCTCACTCCCACTCATTGACGAATTCACACGGAAATTGCGTCGCCATGAAATACTATGGGTTCTATGACTTCTCATTCTAAATCGAGTATCGTTTCTATGGAAACGACTGGCTTTTCTTTTGCGATACGACAATCACATTTCTGATCCACTAATCCGTCTTTACTGCATCCCTCACTAATACACATTGACGAATTCACACGGATATTGCGTCGCCATGAAATACTATGGGTTCTATGACTTCACATTCTAAATCGAGTATCGTTTCTATGGAAACGACTGGCTTTTCTTTTGCGATACGACAATCACATTTCCGATCCACTAATCCGTCTTTACTGCATCCCTCACTAATACACATTGACGAATTCATACGGAAATTGCGTCGCTATGAAATACTATGGGTTCTATGACTTCTCCTTCTAAATCGTGTATCGTTTCTATGGAAACGACTGGCTTTTCTTTTGCGATACGAGTTTCTCCCTCTCGATGCACTTATCCTTCTTTATTGCATACCTCACTCCCACTCATTGATGAATTCACACGGAAATTGTGTCGCTATGAAATACAATGGGTTCTATGACTTCTCCTTCTAAATCGAGTATCGTTTCTATGGAAACGACAGGCTTTTCTTTTGCGATACGACAATCACATTTCCGATCAACTAATCCATCTTTACAGCATCCCTCACTAATACACATTGACGAATTCACACGGAAAATGCGTCGCCATGAAATACAATGGGTTCTATGACTGCTCCTTCTAAATCGAGAAACGTTTCTATGGAAACGACAGGATTTTCTTTTCTGATACGACAATCACATTTCCGATCCACTAATCCGTCTTTACTGCATCCCTCACTAATACACATTGACGAATTCACATGGAAATTGGGTCGCCATGAAATACTATGGGTTCTATGACTTCCCCTTCTAAATCGAGTAACGTTTCCATGGAAACGACAGGATTTTCTTTTGGGATACGACAATCACATTTCCGATCTACTAATCCGTCTTTACTGCATCCCTCACTAATACACATAGACGAATTCATACGGAAATTGCGTCGCTATGAAATACTATGGGTTCTATGACTTCTCCTTCTAAATCGAGTATCGTTTCTATGGAAACGACTGGCTTTTCTTTTGCGATACGACAATCTCATTTCCGATCCATTAATCCGTCTTTACTGCATCCCTCACTAATACACATTGACGAATTCATACGGAAATTGCGTCGCTATGAAATACTATGGGTTCTATGACTTCTCCTTCTAAATCGAGTTTCGTTTCTATGGAAATGACTGGCTTTTCTTTTGCGATACGGCAATCACATTTCCGATCCACTAATCCGTCTTTGCTGCATCCCGCACTAATACACATTGACGAATTCATACGGAAATTGCGTCGCTATAAAATACTATGGGTTGTATGACTTCTCCTTCTAAATCGAGTATCGTTTCTATGGTAACGACTGGCTTTTCTTTTGCGATACGAGTATCTCCCTCTCGATGCACTAATCCTTCTTTACTGCATCCCTCACTCCCACTCATTGACGAATTCACACGGAAATTGCGTCGCCATGAAATACTATGGGTTCAATGACTTCTCCTTCTAAATCGAGTATCGTTTCTATGGAAACGACTGGCTTCTCTTTTGCGATACGACAATCACATTTCCGATCCACTAATCCGTCTTTACTGCATCCCTCACTAACACACATTGACGAATTCACACGGAAATTGCGTCGCCATGAAATACTATGGGTTCTATGACTTCTCCTTCTAAATCGAGTATCGTTTCTATGGAAACGATTGGCTTTTCTTTTGCGATACGACAATCACATTTCCGATCGACTAATCCGTCTTTACTGCATCCCTCACTAATACACATTGACGAATTCATACGGAAATTGCGTCGCTATGAAATACTATGGGTTCTATGACTTCTCCTTCTAAATCGAGTATCGTTTCTATGGAAACGACTGGCTTTTCTTTTGCGATACGAGTATCTCCCTCTTGATGCACTAATCCTTCTTTACTGCATCCCTCACTCCCACTCATTGATGAATTCACACGGAAATTGCGTCGCAATGAAATACTATGGGTTCTATGACTTCTCCTTCTAAATCGAGTATCGTTTCTATGGAAACGAATGGCTTCTCTTTTGCGATACCACAATCACATTTCCGATCCACTAATCCGTCTTTACTGCATCCCTCACTAATACACATTGACGAATTCACACGGAAAGTGCGTCGCCATGAAATACTATGGGTTCTATGACTTCTCCTTCTAAATCGAGTATCGTTTCTATGGAAACGACTGGCTTTTCTTTTGCGATACGACAATCACATTTCCGATCCACTAATCCGTCTTTACTGCATCCCTCACTAATACACATTAACGAATTCATACGGAAATTGCGTCGCTATGAAATACTATGGGTTCATGACTTCTCCTTCTAAATCGAGTATCGTTTCTATGGAAACGACTGGCTTTTCATTTGCGATACGAGTATCTCCCTCTCGATGCACTAATCCTTCTTTACTGCATCACTCACTCCCACTCATTGACGAATTCACACGGAAATTGCGTCGCTATGAAATACTATGGGTTCTATGACTTCTCCTTCTAAATCAAGTATCGTTTCTATGGAAACGACTGGCTTTTCTTTTGCGATACGAGTATCTCCCTCTCGATGCACTAATCCTTCTTTACTGCATCCCTCACTCCCACTCATTGACGAATTCACACCGAAATTGCGGCGCCATGAAATACTATGGGTTCTATGACTTCTCCTTCTAAATCGAGTAACGTTTCTATGGAAACGACAGGATTTTCTTTTGGGATACGACAATCACATTTCCGATCCACTAATCCGTCTTTACTGCATCCCTCACTAATACATATTGACGAATTCACACGGAAATTGCGTCGCCATGAAATACTATGGGTTCTATGACTTCTCCTTCTAAAGCGAGTATCGTTTCTATGGAAACGACTGGCTTTTCTTTTGCGATACGACAATCTCATTTCCGATCCACTAATCCGCCTTTACTCCATCCCTCACTAATACACATTGACGAATTCACACGGAAATTGCGTCGCCATGAAATACTATGGGTTCTATGACTTCTCCTTCTAAATCGAGTATCGTATCTATGGAAACGATTGGCTTTTCTTTTGCGATACGAGTATCTCCCTCTCGATGCACTAATCCTTCTTTACTGCATCCCTCACTCCCACTCATTGACGAATTCACACGGAAATTGCGTCGCCATGAAATACTATGGGTTCTATGACTTCTCCTTCTAAATCGAGTATCGTTTCTATGGAAACGACTGGCTTTTCTTTTGCGATACGACAATCACATTTCCGATCCACTAATCCGTCTTTACTGCATCCCTCACTAATACACATTGACGAATTCACACGGAAATTGCGTCGCCATGAAATACTATGGGTTCTATGACTTCTCCTTCTAAATCGAGTATCGTTTCAATGGAAACGACTGGCTTTTCTTTTGCATCACGACAATCACATTTCCGATCCACTAATCCGTCTTTACTGCTTCCCTCACTAGTACACATTGACGAATTCATACGGAAATTGCGTCGCTATGAAATACTGACGGTTCTATGACTTCTCCTTCTAAATCGAGTATCGTTTCTATGGAAACGACTGGCTTTTCTTTTGCGATACGACAAACCCATTTCCGATCCACTAATCCGTCTTTACTGCATCCCTCACTAATACACATTGACGTATTCACACGGAAATTGCGTCGCCATGAAATACTATGGGTTCTATGACTTCTCCTTCTAAATCGAGTAACGTTTCTATGGAAACGACAGGATTTTCTTTTGGGATGCGACAATCACATTTCCGATCCACTAATCCGTCTTTACTGCATCCCTCACTAATACACATTGACGAATTCATACGGAAATTGCGTCGCTATGAAATACTATGGGTTCTATGACTTCTCCTTCTAAATCGAGTATCGTTTCTATGGAAACGACTGGCTTTTCTTTTGCGATACGACAATCACATTTCCGATCCACTAATCCGTCTTTACTGCATCCCTCACTAATACACATTGACGAATTCATACGGAAATTGCGTCGCTATGAAATACTATGGGTTCTATGACCTCTCATTCTAAATCGTGTATCGTTTCTATGGAAACGACTGGCTTTTCTTTTGCGATACGAGTATCTCCCTCTCGATGCAGTAATCCTTCGTTACTGCATCCCTCACTCCCACTCATTGACGAATTCACACGGAAATTGCGTCGCCATGAAATACTATGTTTTCTATGACTTCTCATTCTAAATCGAGTATCGTTTCTATGGAAACGACAGGATTTTCTTTTGCGATACGACAATCACATTTCCGATCCACTAATCCGTCTTTACTGCATCCCTCACTAATACACATTGACGAATTCATACGGAAATTGCGTCGCTATGAAATACTATGGGTTCTATGACTTATCCTTCTAAATCGAGTATCGTTTCTATGGAAACGACTGGCTTTTCTTTTGCGATACGACAATCACATTTCCGATCCACTAATCCGTCTTTACTGCATCCCTCACTAATACACATTGACGAATTCATACGGAAATTGCGTCGCTATGAAATACTATGGGTTCTATGACTTCTCCTTCTAAATCAAGTATCGTCTCTATGGAAACGACTGGCTTTTCTTTTGCGATACGACAATCACATTTCCGATCCACTAATCCGTCTTTACTGCATCCCTCACTAATACACATTGACGAATTCATACGGAAATTGCGTCGCTATGAAAAACGATGGGTTCTATGACTTCTCCTTCTAAATCGAGTATCGTTTATATGGAAACGACTGGCTTTTCTTTTGCGATACGAGTATCTCCCTCTCGATGCACTAATCCTTCTTTACTGCATCCCTCACTCCCACTCATTGACGAATTCACACGGAAATTGCGTCGCCATGAAATACTATGGGTTCTATGACTTCCCCTTCTAAATCGAGTATCGTTTCTATCGAAACGACTGGCTTTTCTTTTGCGATACGACAATCACATTTCCGATCCACTAATCCGTCTTTACTGCATCCCTCACTAATACACATTGAAGAATTCACACGGAAATTGCGTCGCCATGAAATACTATGGGTTCTATGACTTCGCCTTCTAAATCGAGTATCGTTTCTATGGAAACGACTGGCTTTTCTTTTGCGATACGACAATCACATTTCCGATCCACTAATCCGTCTTTACTGCATCCCTCACTAATACACATTGACGAATTCATACGGAAATTGCGTCGCTATGAAATACTATGGGTTCTATGACTTCTCCTTCTAAATCGAGTATCGTTTCTATGGAAACGACTGGCTTTTCTTTTGCGATACGAGGATCTCCCTCTCGATGCACTAATCCTTCTTTACTGCATCCCTCACTCCAACTCATTGACGAATTCACACGGAAATTGCGTCGCCATGAAATACTATGGGTTCTATGACTTCTCCTTCTAAATCGAGTATCGTTTCTATGGAAACGACTGGCTTTTCTTTTGCGATACGACAATCACATTTCCGATCCACTAATCCGTCTTTACTGCATCCCTCACTAATACACATTGACGAATTCACACGGAAATTGCGTCGCCATGATATACTATGGGTTCTATGACTTCTCCTTCTAAATCGAGTATCGTTTCTATGGAAACGACTGGCTTTTCTTTTGCGATACGACAATCACATTTCCGATCCACTAATCCGTCTTTACTGCATCCCTCACTAATACACATTGACGAATTCATACGGAAATTGCGTCGCTATGAAATACTGTGGGTTCTATGACTTCTCCTTCTAAATCGAGTATCGTTTCTATGGAAACGACAGGCTTTTCTTTTGCGATACGACAAACCCATTTCCGATCCACTAATCCGTCTTTACTGCATCCCTCACTAATACACATTGACGTATTCACACGGAAATTGCGTCGCCATGAAATACTATGGGTTCTATGACTTCTCCTTCTAAATCGAGTAACGTTTCTATGGAAACGACAGGATTTTCTTTTGGGATGCGACAATCACATTTCCGATCCACTAATCCGTCTTTACTGCATCCCTCACTAATACACATTGACGAATTCATACGGAAATTGCGTCGCTATGAAATACTATGGGTTCTATGACTTCTCCTTCTAAATCGAGTATCGTTTCTATGGAAACGACTGGCTTTTCTTTTGCGATACGACAATCATATTTCCGATCCACTAATCCGTCTTTACTGCATCCCTCACTAATACACATTGACGAATTCATACGGAAATTGCGTCGCTATGAAATACTATGGGTTCTATGACCTCTCATTCTAAATCGTGTATCGTTTCTATGGAAACGACTGGCTTTTCTTTTGCGATACGAGTATCTCCCTCTCGATGCAGTAATCCTTCTTTACTGCATCCCTCACTCCCACTCATTGACGAATTCACACGGAAATTGCGTCGCCATGAAATACTATGGGTTCTATGACTTCTCATTCTAAATCGAGTATCGTTTCTATGGAAACGACAGGATTTTCTTTTGCGATACGACAATCACATTTCCGATCCACTAATCCGTCTTTACTGCATCCCTCACTAATACACATTGACGAATTCATACGGAAATTGCGTCGCTATGAAATACTATGGGTCCTATGACTTATCCTTCTAAATCGAGTATCGTTTCTATGGAAACGACTGGCTTTTCTTTTGCGATACGACATTCACATTTTCGATCCACTAATCCGTCTTTACTGCATCCCTCACTAATACACATTGACGAATTCATACGGAAATTGCGTCGCTATGAAATACTATGGGTTCTATGACCTCTCATTATAAATCGTGTATCGTTTCTATGGAAACGACTGGCTCTTCTTTTGCGATACGAGTATCTCCCTCTCGATGCAGTAATCCTTCTTTACTGCATCCCTCACTCCCACTCATTGACGAATTCACACGGAATTTGCGTCGCCATGAAATACTATGGGTTCTATGGCTTCTCATTCTAAATCGAGTATCGTTTCTATGGAAACGACAGGATTTTCTTTTGCGATACGACAATCACATTTCCGATCCACTAATCCGTCTTTACTGCATCCCTCACTAATACACATTGACGAATTCATACGGAAATTGCGTCGCTATGAAATACTATGGGTTCTATGACTTCTCCTTCTAAATCGAGTATCGTTTCTATGGAAACGACTGGCTTTTCTTTTGTGATACGAGTATCTCCCTCTCGATGCACTAATCCTTCTTTATTGCATCCCTCACTCCCACTCATTGACGAATTCTCACGGAAATTGCGTCGCCATGAAATACTATGTTTTCTATGACTTCTCCTTCTAAATCGAGTATCGTTTCTATGGAAACGACTGGCTTTTCTTTTGCGATACGACAATCACATTTCCGATCCACTAATCCGTCTTTACTGCATCCCTCACTAATACACATTGACGAATTCACACGGAAATTGCGTCGCCATAAAATACTATGGGTTCTATGACTTCGCCTTCTAAATCGAGTATCGTTTCTATGGAAACGACTGGCTTTTCTTTTGCGATACGACAATCACATTTCCGATCCACTAATCCGTCTTTACTGCATCCCTCACTAATACACATTGACGAATTCATACGGAAATTGCGTCGCTATGAAATACTATGGGTTCTATGACTTCTCCTTCTAAATCGAGTATCGTTTCTATGGAAACGACTGGCTTTTCTTTTGCGATACGAGTATCTCCCTCTCGATGCACTTATCCTTCTTTATTGCATCCCTCACTCCCACTCATTGACGAATTCACACGGAAATTGCGTCGCTATGAAATACAATGGGTTCTATGACTTCTCCTTCTAAATGGAGTATCGTTCCTATGGAAACGACTGGCTTTTCTTTTGCGATACGACAATCACATTTCCGATCCACTTATCCGTCTTTACTGCATCCCTCACTAATGCACATTGACGAATTCACACGGAAATTGCGTCGCCATGAAATACTATGGGTTCTATGACTTCTCCTTCTAAATCGAGTAACGTTTCTATGGAAACGACAGGATTTTCTTTTGGGATACGACAATCACATTTCCGATCCACTAATCCGTCTTTACTGCATCCCTCACTAATACACATTGACGAATTCACACGGAAATTGCGTCGCCATGAAATACTATGGGTTCTATGACTTCTCCTTTTAAATCGAGTAACGTTTCCATGGAAACGAGAGGATTTTCTTTTGGGGTACGACAATCACATTTCCGATCCACTAATCCGTCTTTACTGCATCCCTCACTAATACACATTGACGAATTCACACGGAAATTGCGTCGCCATGAAATACTATGGGTTCTATGACTTCTCCTTCTAAATCGAGTATCGTTTCTATGGAAACGACTGGCTTTTCTTTTGCGATACGACAATCACATTTCCGATCCACTAATCCGTCTTTACTGCATCCCTCACTAATACACATTGACGAATTCATACGGAAATTGCGTCGCTATGAAATACTATGGGTTCTATAACTTCTCCTTCTAAATCGAGTATCGTTTCTATGGAAACGACTGGCTTTTCTTTTGCGATACGAGTATCTCCCTCTCGATGCACTTATCCTTCTTTATTGCATCCCTCAATCCCACTCATTGACGAATTCACACGGAAATTGCGTCGCTATGAAATACAATGGGTTCTATGACTTCTCCATCTAAATCGAGTATCGTTTCTATGGAAACGACTGGCTTTTCTTTTGCGATACGACAATCACATTTCCGATCCACTAATCCGTCTTTACTGCATCCCTCACTAATACACATTGACGAATTCACACGGAAATTGCGTCGCCATGAAATACTATGGGTTCTATGACATCTCCTTCTAAATCGAGTAACGTTTCCATGGAAACGACAGGATTTTCTTTTGGGATACGACAATCACATTTCCGATCCACTAATCCGTCTTTACTGCATCCCTCACTAATACACATTGAGGAATTCATACGGAAATTGCGTCGCTATGAAATACTATGGGTTCTATGACTTCTCCTTCTAAATCGAGTATCGTTTCTATGGAAACGACTGGCTTTTCTTCTTGCGATACGACAATCACATTTCCGATCCATTAATCCGTCTTTACTGCATCCCTCACTAATACACATTGACGAATTCATACGGAAATTGCGTCGCTATGAAATACTATGGGTTCTATGACTTCTCCTTCTAAATCGAGTATCGTTTCTATGGAAACGACTGGCTTTTCTTTTGCGATACGGCAATCACATTTCCGATCCACTAATCCGTCATTACTGCATCCCTCACTAATACACATTGACGAATTCATACGGAAATTGCGTCGCTATGAAATACTATGGGTTCTATGACTTCTCCTTCTAAATCGAGTATCGTTTCTATGGAAACGACTGGCTTTTCTTTTGCGATACGAGTATCTCCCTCTCGATGCACTAATCCTTCTTTACTGCATCCCTCACTACCACTCATTGACGAATTCACACGGAAATTGCGTCGCCATGAAATACTATGGGTTCTATGACTTCTCCTTCTAAATCGAGTATCGTTTCTATGGAAACGACTGGCTTCTCTTTTGCGATACGACAATCACATTTCCGATCCACTAATCCGTCTTTACTGCATCCCTCACTAATACACATTGACGAATTCACACGGAAATTGCGTCGCCATGAAATACTATGGGTTCTATGACTTCTCCTTTTAAATCGAGTAACGTTTCCATGGAAACGAGAGGATTTTCTTTTGGGGTACGACAATCACATTTCCGATCCACTAATCCGTCTTTACTGCATCCCTCACTAATACACATTGACGAATTCACACGGAAATTGCGTCGCCATGAAATACTATGGGTTCTATGACTTCTCCTTCTAAATCGAGTATCGTTTCTATGGAAACGACTGGCTTTTCTTTTGCGATACGACAATCACATTTCCGATCCACTAATCCGTCTTTACTGCATCCCTCACTAATACACATTGACGAATTCATACGGAAATTGCGTCGCTATGAAATACTATGGGTTCTATAACTTCTCCTTCTAAATCGAGTATCGTTTCTATGGAAACGACTGGCTTTTCTTTTGCGATACGAGTATCTCCCTCTCGATGCACTTATCCTTCTTTATTGCATCCCTCAATCCCACTCATTGACGAATTCACACGGAAATTGCGTCGCTATGAAATACAATGGGTTCTATGACTTCTCCATCTAAATCGAGTATCGTTTCTATGGAAACGACTGGCTTTTCTTTTGCGATACGACAATCACATTTCCGATCCACTAATCCGTCTTTACTGCATCCCTCACTAATACACATTGACGAATTCACACGGAAATTGCGTCGCCATGAAATACTATGGGTTCTATGACATCTCCTTCTAAATCGAGTAACGTTTCCATGGAAACGACAGGATTTTCTTTTGGGATACGACAATCACATTTCCGATCCACTAATCCGTCTTTACTGCATCCCTCACTAATACACATTGAGGAATTCATACGGAAATTGCGTCGCTATGAAATACTATGGGTTCTATGACTTCTCCTTCTAAATCGAGTATCGTTTCTATGGAAACGACTGGCTTTTCTTCTTGCGATACGACAATCACATTTCCGATCCATTAATCCGTCTTTACTGCATCCCTCACTAATACACATTGACGAATTCATACGGAAATTGCGTCGCTATGAAATACTATGGGTTCTATGACTTCTCCTTCTAAATCGAGTATCGTTTCTATGGAAACGACTGGCTTTTCTTTTGCGATACGGCAATCACATTTCCGATCCACTAATCCGTCATTACTGCATCCCTCACTAATACACATTGACGAATTCATACGGAAATTGCGTCGCTATGAAATACTATGGGTTCTATGACTTCTCCTTCTAAATCGAGTATCGTTTCTATGGAAACGACTGGCTTTTCTTTTGCGATACGAGTATCTCCCTCTCGATGCACTAATCCTTCTTTACTGCATCCCTCACTACCACTCATTGACGAATTCACACGGAAATTGCGTCGCCATGAAATACTATGGGTTCTATGACTTCTCCTTCTAAATCGAGTATCGTTTCTATGGAAACGACTGGCTTCTCTTTTGCGATACGACAATCACATTTCCGATCCACTAATCCGTCTTTACTGCATCCCTCACTAATACACATAGACGAATACACACGGAAATTGCGTCGCCATGAAATACTATTTGTTCTATGACTTCTCCTTCTAAATCGAGTATCGTTTCTATGGAAACGACTGGCTTTTCTTTTGCGATACGACATTCACATTTTCGATCCAGTAATCCGTCTTTACTGCATCCCTCACTAATACACATTGACGAATTCATACGGAAATTGCGTCGCTATGAAATACTATGGGTTCTATGACCTCTCATTCTAAATCGTGTATCGTTTCTATGGAAACGACTGGCTTTTCTTTTGCGATACGAGTATCTCCCTCTCGATGCAGTAATCCTTCTTTACTGCATCCCTCACTCCCACTCATTGACGAATTCACACGGAAATTGCGTCGCCATGAAATACTATGGGTTCTATGACTTCTCATTCTAAATCGAGTATCGTTTCTATGGAAACGACAGGATTTTCTTTTGCGATACGACAATCACATTTCCGATCCACTAATCCGTCTTTACTGCATCCCTCACTAATACACATTGACGAATTCATACGGAAATTGCGTCGCTATGAAATACTATGGGTCCTATGACTTATCCTTCTAAATCGAGTATCGTTTCTATGGAAACGACTGGCTTTTCTTTTGCGATACGACATTCACATTTTCGATCCACTAATCCGTCTTTACTGCATCCCTCACTAATACACATTGACGAATTCATACGGAAATTGCGTCGCTATGAAATACTATGGGTTCTATGACCTCTCATTATAAATCGTGTATCGTTTCTATGGAAACGACTGGCTTTTCTTTTGCGATACGAGTATCTCCCTCTCGATGCAGTAATCCTTCTTTACTGCATCCCTCACTCCCACTCATTGACGAATTCACACGGAATTTGCGTCGCCATGAAATACTATGGGTTCTATGGCTTCTCATTCTAAATCGAGTATCGTTTCTATGGAAACGACAGGATTTTCTTTTGCGATACGACAATCACATTTCCGATCCACTAATCCGTCTTTACTGCATCCCTCACTAATACACATTGACGAATTCATACGGAAATTGCGTCGCTATGAAATACTATGGGTTCTATGACTTCTCCTTCTAAATCGAGTATCGTTTCTATGGAAACGACTGGCTTTTCTTTTGTGATGCGAGTATCTCCCTCTCGATGCACTAATCCTTCTTTATTGCATCCCTCACTCCCACTCATTGACGAATTCTCACGGAAATTGCGTCGCCATGAAATACTATGTTTTCTATGACTTCTCCTTCTAAATCGAGTATCGTTTCTATGGAAACGACTGGCTTTTCTTTTGCGATACGACAATCACATTTCCGATCCACTAATCCGTCTTTACTGCATCCCTCACTAATACACATTGACGAATTCACACGGAAATTGCGTCGCCATAAAATACTATGGGTTCTATGACTTCGCCTTCTAAATCGAGTATCGTTTCTATGGAAACGACTGGCTTTTCTTTTGCGATACGACAATCACATTTCCGATCCACTAATCCGTCTTTACTGCATCCCTCACTAATACACATTGACGAATTCATACGGAAATTGCGTCGCTATGAAATACTATGGGTTCTATGACTTCTCCTTCTAAATCGAGTATCGTTTCTATGGAAACGACTGGCTTTTCTTTTGCGATACGAGTATCTCCCTCTCGATGCACTTATCCTTCTTTATTGCATCCCTCACTCCCACTCATTGACGAATTCACACGGAAATTGCCTCGCTATGAAATACAATGGGTTCTATGACTTCTCCTTCTAAATCGAGTATCGTTCCTATGGAAACGACTGGCTTTTCTTTTGCGATACGAAAATCACATTTCCGATCCACTTATCCGTCTTTACTGCATCCCTCACTAATGCACATTGACGAATTCACACGGAAATTGCGTCGCCATGAAATACTATGGGTTCTATGACTTCTCCTTCTAAATCGAGTAACGTTTCTATGGAAACGACAGGATTTTCTTTTGGGATACGACAATCACATTTCCGATCCACTAATCCGTCTTTACTGCATCCCTCACTAATACACATTGACGAATTCACACGGAAATTGCGTCGCCATGAAATACTATGGGTTCTATGACTTCTCCTTCTAAATCGAGTAACGTTTCCATGGAAACGAGAGGATTTTCTTTTGGGGTACGACAATCACATTTCCGATCCACTAATCCGTCTTTACTGCATCCCTCACTAATACACATTGACGAATTCACACGGAAATTGCGTCGCCATGAAATACTATGGGTTCTATGACTTCTCCTTCTAAATCGAGTATCGTTTCTATGGAAACGACTGGCTTTTCTTTTGCGATACGACAATCACATTTCCGATCCACTAATCCGTCTTTACTGCATCCCTCACTAATACACATTGACGAATTCATACGGAAATTGCGTCGCTATGAAATACTATGGGTTCTATAACTTCTCCTTCTAAATCGAGTATCGTTTCTATGGAAACGACTGGCTTTTCTTTTGCGATACGAGTATCTCCCTCTCGATGCACTTATCCTTCTTTATTGCATCCCTCAATCCCACTCATTGACGAATTCACACGGAAATTGCGTCGCTATGAAATACAATGGGTTCTATGACTTCTCCATCTAAATCGAGTATGGTTTCTATGGAAACGACTGGCTTTTCTTTTGCGATACGACAATCACATTTCCGATCCACTAATCCGTCTTTACTGCATCCCTCACTAATACACATTGACGAATTCACACGGAAATTGCGTCGCCATGAAATACTATGGGTTCTATGACATCTCCTTCTAAATCGAGTAACGTTTCCATGGAAACGACAGGATTTTCTTTTGGGATACGACAATCACATTTCCGATCCACTAATCCGTCTTTACTGCATCCCTCACTAATACACATTGAGGAATTCATACGGAAATTGCGTCGCTATGAAATACTATGGGTTCTATGACTTCTCCTTCTAAATCGAGTATCGTTTCTATGGAAACGACTGGCTTTTCTTCTTGCGATACGACAATCACATTTCCGATCCATTAATCCGTCTTTACTGCATCCCTCACTAATACACATTGACGAATTCATACGGAAATTGCGTCGCTATGAAATACTATGGGTTCTATGACTTCTCCTTCTAAATCGAGTATCGTTTCTATGGAAACGACTGGCTTTTCTTTTGCGATACGGCAATCACATTTCCGATCCACTAATCCGTCATTACTGCATCCCTCACTAATACACATTGACGAATTCATACGGAAATTGCGTCGCTATGAAATACTATGGGTTCTATGACTTCTCCTTCTAAATCGAGTATCGTTTCTATGGAAACGACTGGCTTTTCTTTTGCGATACGAGTATCTCCCTCTCGATGCACTAATCCTTCTTTACTGCATCCCTCACTACCACTCATTGACGAATTCACACGGAAATTGCGTCGCCATGAAATACTATGGGTTCTATGACTTCTCCTTCTAAATCGAGTATCGTTTCTATGGAAACGACTGGCTTCTCTTTTGCGATACGACAATCACATTTCCGATCCACTAATCCGTCTTTACTGCATCCCTCACTAATACACATAGACGAATACACACGGAAATTGCGTCGCCATGAAATACTATTTGTTCTATGACTTCTCCTTCTAAATCGAGTATCGTTTCTATGGAAACGACTGGCTTTTCTTTTGCGATACGACAATCACATTTCCGATCACTAATCCGTCTTTACTGCATCGCTCACTAATACACTTTGACGAATTCATACGAAAATTGCGTCGCCATGAAATACTATAGGTTCTATGACTTCTCCTTCTAAATCGAGTATCGTTTCTATGGAAACGACTGGCTTTTCTTTTGCGATACGAGTATCTCCCTCTCGATGCACTAATCCTTCTTTACTGCATCCCTCACTCCCACTCATTGACGAATTCACACGGAAATTGCGTCGCTATGAAATACTATGGGTTCTATGACTTCTCCTTCTAAATCGAGTATCGTTTCTATGGAAACGACTGGCTTTTCTTTTGCGATACGAGTATCTCCATCTCGATGCACTAATCCTTCTTTACTGCATCCCTCACTCCCACTCATTGACGAATTCACACGGAAATTGCGTCGCCATGAAATACTATGGGTTCTATGACTTCTCCTTCTAAATCGAGTAACGTTTCTATGGAAACGACAGGATTTTCTTTTTTGATACGACAATCACATTTTCGATCCACTAATCCGTCTTTAGTGCATCCCTCACTAATACACATTGACGAATTCACACGGAATTTGCGTCGCCATGAAATACTATGGGTTCTATGACTTCTCCTTCTAAATCGAGTAACGTTTCTATGGAAACGACTGGCTTTTCTTTTGCGATACGACAATCACATTTCCGATCCACTAATCCGACTTTACTGCATCTCTCACTAATACACATTGACGAATTCACACGGAAATTGCGTCGTCATGATATACTATGGGTTCTATGACTTCTCCTTCTAAATCGAGTATCGTTTCTATGGAAACGACTGGCTTTTCTTTTGCGATACGAGTATCTCCCTCTCGATGCACTAATGCTTCTTTACTGCATCCCTCACTCCCACTCATTGACGAATTCACACGGAAATTGCGTCGCCATGAAATACTATGGGTTCTATGACTTCTCCTTCTAAATCGAGTATCGTTTCTATGGAAACGACTGGCTTTTCTTTTGCGATACGACAATCACATTTCCGATCCACTAATCCGTCTTTACTGCATCCCTCACTAATACACATTGACGAATTCATACGGAAATTGCGTCGCTATGAAATACTATGGGTTCTATGACTTCTCCTTCTAAATCGAGTATCGTTTCTATGGAAACGACTGGCTTTTCTTTTGCGATACGAGTATCTCCCTCTCGATGCACTAATCCTTCTTTACTGCATCCCTCACTCCCACTCATTGACGATTTCACACGGAAATTGCGTCGCCATGAAATACTATGGGTTCTATGACTTCTCCTTCTAAATCGAGTATCGTTTCTATGGAAACGACTGCCTTTTCTTTTGCGATACGACAATCACATTTCCGATCCACTAATCCGTCTTTACTGCATCCCTCACTAATACACATTGACGAATTCATACGGAAATTGCGTCGCTATGAAATACTATGGGTTCTATGACTTCTCCTTCTAAATCGAGTATCGTTTCTATGGAAACGACTGGCTTTTCTTTTGCGATACGACAATCACATTTCCGATCCACTAATCCGTCTTTACTGCATCCCTCACTAATACACATTGACGAATTCATACGGAAATTGCGACGCTATGAAATACTATGGGTTCTATGACTTCTCCTTCTAAATCGAGTATCGTTTCTATGGAAACGACTGGCTTTTCTTTTGCGATACGACAATCACATTTCCGATCCACTAATCCGTCTTTACTGCATCCCTCACTAATACACATTGACGAATTCATACGGAAATTGCGTCGCTATGAAATACTATGGGTTCTATGCCTTCTCCTTCTAAATCGAGTATCGTTTCTATGGAAACGACTGGCTTTTCTTTTGCGATACGAGTATCTCCCTCTCGATGCACTAATCCTTCTTTACTGCATCCCTCACTCCCACTCATTGACGAATTCACACGGAAATTGCGTCGCCATGAAATACTATGGGTTCTATGACTTCTCCTTCTAAATCGAGTATCGTTTCTATGGAAACGACTGGCTTTTCTTTTGCGATACGACAATCACATTTCCGATCCACTAATCCGTCTTTACTGCATCCCTCACTAATACACATTGACGATTTCACACGGAAATTGCGTCGCCATGAAATACTATGGGTTCTATGACTTTTCCTTCTAAATCGAGTATCGTTTCTATTGAAGCGACTGGCTTTTCTTTTGCGATACGACAATCACGTTTCCGATCCACTAATCCGTCTTTACTGCATCCCTCACTAATACACATTGACGAATTCATACAGAAATTGCGTCGCTATGAAATACTATGGGTTCTATGACTTTTCCTTCTAAATCGAGTATCGTTTCTATGGAAACGACTGGCTTTTCTTTTGCGATACGACAATCACATTTCCGATCCACTAATCCGTCTTTACTGCATCCCTCACTAATGCACATAGACGAATTCACACGGAAATTGCGTCGCCATGAAATACTATGGGTTCTATGACTTCTCCTTCTAAATCGAGTAACGTTTCCATGGAAACGACAGGATTTTCTTTTGGGATACGACAATCACATTTCCGATCCACTAATCCCTCTTTACTGCATCCCTCACTAACACACATTGACGAATTCATACGGAAATTGCGTCGCTATGAAATACTATGGGTTCTATAACTTCTCCTTCTAAATCGAGTATCGTTTCTATGGAAACGACTGGCTTTTCTTTTGCGATACGACAATCACATTTCCGATCCACAAATCCGTCTTTACTGCATCCCTCACTAATACACATTGACGAATTCATACGGAAATTGCGACGCTATGAAATACTATGGGTTCTATGACTTCTCCTTCTAAATCGAGTATCGTTTCTATGGAAACGACTGGCTTTTCTTTTGCGATACGACAATCACATTTCCGATCCACTAATCCGCCTTTACTGCATCCCTTACTAATACACATTGACGAATTCATACGGAAATTGCGTCGCTATGAAATACTATGGGTTCTATGACTTCTCCTTCTAAATCGAGTATCGTTTCTATGGAAACGACTGGCTTTTCTTTTGCGATACGAGTATCTCCCTCTCGATGCACTAATCCTTCTTTACTGCATCCCTCACTCCCACTCATTGACGAATTCACACGGAAATTGCGTCGCCATGAAATACTATGGGTTCTATGACTTCTCCTTCTAAATCGAGTATCGTTTCTATGGGAACGACTGGCTTTTCTTTTGCGATACAACAATCACATTTCCGATCCACTAATCTGTCTTTACTGCATCCCTCACTAATACACATTGACGTTTTCACACGGAAATTGCGTCGCCATGAAATACTATGGGTTCTATGACTTTTCCTTCTAAATCGAGTATCGTTTCTATTGAAGCGACTGGCTTTTCTTTTGCGATACGACAATCACGTTTCCGATCCACTAATCCGTCTTTACTGCATCCCTCACTAATACACATTGACGAATTCATACGGAAATTGCGTCGCTATGAAATACTATGGGTTCTATGACTTCTCCTTCTAAATCGAGTATCGTTTCTATGGAAACGACTGGCTTTTCTTTTGCGGTACGAGTATCTCCCTCTCGATGCACTTATCCTTCTTTATTGCATCCCTCACTCCCACTCATTGACGAATTCACACGGAAATTGCGTCGCTATGAAATACAATGGGTTCTATGACTTCTCCTTCTAAATCGAGTATCGTTTCTATGGAAACGACTGGCTTTTCTTTTGCGATACGACAATCACATTTCCGATCCACTAATCCGTCTTTACTGCATCCCTCACTAATGCACATTGACGAATTCACACGGAAATTGCGTCGCCATGAAATACTATGAGTTCTATGACTTCTCCTTCTAAATCGAGTAACGTTTCCATGGAAACGACAGGATTTTCTTTTGGGATACGACAATCACATTTCCGATCCACTAATCCTTCTTTACTGCATCCCTCACTAACACACATTGACGAATTCATACGGAAATTGCGTCGCTATGAAATACTATGGGTTCTATGACTTCTCCTTCTAAATCGAGTATCGTTTCTATGGAAACGACTGGCTTTTCTTTTGCGATACGACAAACACATTTCCGATCCATTAATCCGTCTCTACTGCATCCCTCACTAATACACATTGACGAATTCATACGGAAATTGCGTCGCTGTGAAATACTATGGGTTCTATGACTTCTCCTTCTAAATCGAGTATCGTTTCTATGGAAACGACTGGCTTTTCTTTTGCGATACGGCAATCACATTTCCGATCCACTAATCCGTCTTTACTGCATCCCTCACTAATACACATTGACGAATTCATACGGAAATTGCGTCGCTATGAAATACTATGGGTTGTATGACTTCTCCTTCTAAATCGAGTATCGTTTCTATGGAAACGACTGGCTTTTCTTTTGCGATACGAGTATCTCCCTCTCGATGCACTAATCCTTCTTTACTGCATCCCTCACTCCCACTCATTGACGAATTCACACGGAAATTGCGTCGCCATGAAATACTATGGGTTCTATGACTTCTCCTTCTAAATCGAGTATGGTTTCTATGGAAACGACTGGCTTCTCTTTTGCGATACGACAATCATATTTCCGATCCACTAATCCGTCTTTACTGCATCCCTCACTAATACACATTGACGAATTCACACGGAAATTGCGTCGCCATGAAATACTATGGGTTCTATGACTTCTCCTTCTAAATCGAGTAACGTTTCTATGGAAACGACTGGCTTTTCTTTTGCGATACGACAATCACATTTCCGATCCACTAATCCGTCTTTACTGCATCCCTCACTAATACACATTGACGAATCCACACGGAAATTGCGTCGCCATGAAATACTATGGGTTCTATGACTTCTCCTTCTAAATCGAGTATCGTTTCTATGGAAACGACTGGCTTTTCTTTTGCGATACGAGTATCTCCCTCTCGATGCACTAATCCTTCTTTACTGCATCCCTTACTCCCACTCATTGACAAATTCACACGGAAATTGCGTCGCCATGAAATACTATTGGTTCTTTGACTTCTCCTTCTAAATCGAGTATCGTTTCTATGGAAACGACTGGCTTTTCTTTTGCGATACGACAATCACATTTCCGATCCACTAATCCGTCTTTACTGCATCCCTCACTAATACACATTGACGAATTCACACGGAAATTTTGTCGCCATGAAATACTATGGGTTCTATGACTTCTCCTTCTAAATCGAGTATCGTTTCTATGGAAACGACTGGATTTTCTTTTGCGATACGACAATCACATTTCCGATCCACTAATCCGTCTTTGCTGCATCCCTCACTAATACACATTGACGAATTCATACGGAAATTGCGTCGCTATGAAATACTATGGGTTCTATGACTTCTCCTTCTAAATCGAGTATCGTTTCTATGGAAACGACTGGCTTTTCTTTTGCGATACGACAATCACATTTCCGATCCACTAATCCGTCTTTACTGCATCACTCACTAATACACATTGACGAATTCATACGGAAATTGCGTCGCTATGAAATACTATGGGTTCTATGACTTCTCCTTCTAAATCGAGTATCGTTTCTATGGAAACGACTGGCTTTTCTTTTGCGATACGAGTATCTCCCTCTCGATGCACTAAACCTTCTTTACTGCATCCCTCACTCCCACTCATTGACGAATTCACACGGAAATTGCGTCGCCATGAAATACTATGGGTTCTATGACTTCTCCTTCTAAATCGGGTATCGTTTCTATGGAAACGACTGGCTTTTCTTTTGCGATACAAGTATCTCCCTCTCGATGCACTAATCCTTCTTTACTGCATCCCTCACTCCCACTCATTGACGAATGCACACGGAAATTGCGTCGCCGTGAAATACTATGGGTTCTATGACTTCTCCTTCTAAATCGAGTAACGTTTCTATGGAAACGACAGGATTTTCTTTTGGGATACGACAATCACATTTCCGATCCACTAATCCGTCTTTACTGCATCCCTCACTAATACACGTTGACGAATTCATACGGAAATTGCGTCGCTATGAAATACTGTGGGTTCTATGACTTCTCCTTCTAAATCGATTATCGTTTCTATGGAAACGACTGGCCTTTCTTTTGCGATACGAGTATCTCCCTCTCGATGCACTAATCCTTCTTTACTGCATCCCTCACTCCCACTCATTGACGAATTCAGACGGAAATTGCGTCGCCATGAAATACTATGGGTTCTATGACTTCTCCTTCTAAATCGAGTAACGTTTCTATGGAAACGACAGGATTTTCTTTTGGGATACGACAATCACCTTTCCGATCCACTAATCCGCCTTTACTGCATCCCTCACTAATACACATTGACGAATTCATGCGGAAATTGCTTCGCTATGAAATACTATGGGTTCTATGACTACTCCTTGTAAATCGAGTATCGTTTCTATGGAATCGTCTGGCTTTTCTTTTGCGATATGAGTATCTCCCTCTCGATGCACTAATCCTTCTTTACTGCATCCCTCACTCCCACTCATTGACGAATTCACACGGAAATTGCGTCGCCATGAAATACTATGGGTTCTATAACTTCTCCTTCTAACTCGAGTAACGTTTCTATGGAAACGACAGGATTTTCTTTTGGGATACGACAATCGCATTTCCGATCCACTAATCCGTCTTTACTGCATCCCTCACTAATACACATTGATGAATTCACACGGAATTTGCGTCGCCATGAAATACTATGGGTTCCATGACTTCTCCATCTAAATCGAGTAACGTTTCTATGTAAACGACAGGATTTTCTTTTGGGATACGACAATCACATTTCCGATCCACTAATCCGTCTTTACTGCATCCCTCACTAATACACATTGACGAATTCATACGGAAATTGCGTCGCTATGAAATACTATGGGTTCTATGACTTCTCCTTCTAAATCGAGTATCGTTTCTATCGAAACGACTGGCTTTTCTTTTGCGATACGAGTATCTCCCTCTCGATGCACTAAACCTTCTTTACTGCATCCCTCACTCCCACTCATTGACGAATTCACACGGAAATTGCGTCGCCATGAAATACTATGGGTTCTATGACTTCTCCTTCTAAATCGAGTATCGTTTCTATGGAAACGACTGGCTTTTCTTTTGCGATACGAGTATCTCCCTCTCGATGCACTAATCCTTCTTTACTGCATCCCTCACTCCCACTCACTGACGAATTCACACGGAAATTGCGTCGCTATGAAATACTATGGGTTCTATGACTTCTCCTTCTAAATCGAGTATCGTTTCTATGGAAACGACTGGCTTTTCTTTTGCGATACGAGTATCTCCCTCTCGATGCACTAATCCTTCTTTACTGCATCCCTCACTCCCACTCATTGACGAATGCACACGGAAATTGCGTCGCCATGAAATACTATGGGTTCTATGACTTCTCCTTCTAAATCGAGTAACGTTTCTATGGAAACGACAGGATTTTCTTTTGGGATACGACAATCACATCTCCGATCCACTAATCCGTCTTTACTGCATCCCTCACTAATACACATTGACGAATTCATACGGAAATTGCGTCGCTACGAAATACTGTGGGTTCTATGACTTCTCCTTCTAAATCGAGTATCGTTTCTATGGAAACGACTGGCTTTTCTTTTGCGATACGAGTATCTCCCTCTCGATGCACTAATCCTTCTTTACTGCATCCCTCACTCCCACTCATTGACGAATTCAGACGGAAATTGCGTCGCCATGAAATACTATGGGTTCTATGACTTCTCCTTCTAAATCGAGTAACGTTTCTATGGAAACGACAGGATTTTCTTTTGGGATACGACAATCACATTTCCGATCCACTAATCCGCCTTTACTGCATCCCTCACTAATACACATTGACGAATTCATGCGGAAATTGCTTCGCTATGAAATACTATGGGTTCTATGACTACTCCTTCTAAATCGAGTATCGTTTCTATGGAATCGTCTGGCTTTTCTTTTGCGATATGAGTATCTCCCTCTCGATGCACTAATCCTTCTTTACTGCATCCCTCACTCCCACTCATTGACGAATTCACACGGAAATTGCGTCGCCATGAAATACTATGGGTTCTATAACTTCTCCTTCTAACTCGAGTAACGTTTCTATGGAAACGAAAGGATTTTCTTTTGGGATACGACAATCGCATTTCCGATCTACTAATCCGTCTTTACTGCATCCCTCACTAATACACATTGACGAATTCACACGGAATTTGCGTCGCCATGAAATACTATGGGTTCTATGACTTCTCCTTCTAAATCGAGTAACGTTTCTTTGGAAACGACTGGCTTTTCTTTTGCGATACGAGAATCACATTTCCGATCCACTAATCCGTCTTCACTGCATCCCTCACTAATACACATTGACGAATTCATACGGAAATTGCGTCGCTATGAAATACTATGGGTTTTATGACTTCTCCTTCTAAATCGAGTATCGTTTGTATGGAAACGACTGGCTTTTCTTTTGCGATACGAGTATCTCCCTCTCGATGCACTAAACCTTCTTTACTGCATCCCTCACTCCCACTCATAGACGAATTCACACGGAAATTGCGTCGCCATGAAATACTATGGGTTCTATGACTTCTCCTTCTAAATCGAGTATCGTTTCTATGGAAACGACTGGCTTTTCTTTTGCGATACGAGTATCTCCATCTCGATGCACTAATCCTTCTTTACTGCATCCCTCACTCCCACTCATTGACGAATTCACACGGAAATTGCGTCGCTATGAAATACTATGGGTTCTATGACTTCTCCTTCTAAATCGAGTATCGTTTCTATGGAAACGACTGGCTTTTCTTTTGCGATACGAGTATCTCCCTCTCGATGCACTAATCCTTCTTTACTGCATCCCTCACTCCCACTCATTGACGAATGCACACGGAAATTGCGTCGCCATGAAATACTATGGGTTCTATGACTTCTCCTTCTAAATCGAGTAACGTTTCTATGGAAACGAAAGGATTTTCATTTGGGATACGACAATCACATTTCCGATCCACTAATCCGTCTTTACTGCATCCCTCACTAATACACATTGACGAATTCACACGGAAATTGCGTCGCCATGAAATACTATGGGTTCTATGACTTCTCCTTCTAAATCGAGTAACGTTTCTATGGAAACGACAGGATTTTCTTTTGGGATACGACAATCACATTTCCGATCCACTAATCCGCCTTTACTGCATCCCTCACTAATACACATTGACGAATTCATGCGGAAATTGCTTCGCTAAGAAATACTATGGGTTCTATGACTTCTCCTTCTAAATCGAGTATCGTTTCTATGGAAACGTCTGGCTTTTCTTTTGCGATACGAGTATCTCCCTCTCGATGCACTAATCCTTCTTTACTTCATCCCCCACTCCCACTCATTGACGAATTCACACGGAAATTGCGTCGCCATGATATACTATGGGTTCTATAACTTCTCCTTCTAAATCGAGTAACGTTTCTATGGAAACGACAGGATTTTCTTTTGGGATACGACAATCGCATTTCCTATCCACTAATCCGTCTTTACTGCATCCCTCACTAATACACATTGACGAATTCACACGGAAATTGCGTCGCCATGAAATACTATGGGTTCTATGACTTCTCCTTCTAAATCGAGTAACGTTTCTATGGAAACGACAGGATTTTCTTTTGGGATACGACAATCACATTTCCGATCCACTAATCCGTCTTTACTGCATCCCTCACTAATACACATTGATGAATTCACACGGAAATTGCGTCGCCATGAAATACTATGGGTTCTATGACTTCTCCTACTAAATCGAGTAACGTTTCTATGGAAACGAAAGGATTTTCATTTGGGATACGACAATCACATTTCCGATCCACTAATCCGTCTTTACTGCATCCCTCACTAATACACATTGACGAATTCACACGGAAATTGCGTCGCCATGAAATACTATGGGTTCTATGACTTCTCCTTCTAAATCGAGTAACGTTTCTATGGAAACGACAGGATTTTCTTTTGGGATACGACAGTCACATTTCCGATCCACTAATCTGTCATTACTGCATCCCTCACTAATACACATTGACGAATTCACACGGAAATTGCGTCGCCATGAAATACTATGGGTTCTATGACTTCTCCTTCTAAATCGAGTATCGTTTCTATGGAAACGACTGGCTTTTCTTTTGCGATACGAGTATCTCCCTCTCGATGCACTAATCCTTCTATACTGCATCCCTCACTCCCACTCATTGACGAATTCACACGGAAATTGCGTCGCAATGAAATACTATGGGTTCTATGACTTCTCCTTCTAAATCGAGTAACGTTTCTATGGAAACGACAGGATTTTCTTTTGGGATACGACAATCACATTTCCGATCCACTAATCCGTCTTTACTGCATCCCTCACTAATACACATTGACGAATTCATACGGAAATTGCGTCGCTATGAAATACTATGGGTTCTATGACTTCTCCTTCTAAATCGAGAATCGTTTCTATGGAAACGACCGGCTTTTCTTTTGCGATACGAGTATCTTCCTCTCGATGCACTAATCCTTCTTTACTGCATCCCTCACTCCCACTCATTGATGAATTCACACGGAAATTGCGTCGCTATGAAATACTATGGGTTCTATGACTTCTCCTTCTAAATCGAGTATCGTTTCTATGGAAACGACTGGCTTTTCTTTTGCGATACGAGTATCTCCCTCTCGATGCACTAATCCTTCTTTACTGCATCCCTCACTCCCACTCGTTGACGAATTCACACGGAAATTGCGTCGCTATGAAATACTATGGGTTCTATGACTTCTCCTTCTAAATCGAGTAACGTTTCTATGGAAACGACTGGCTTTTCTTTTGCGATACGAGTATCTCCCTCTCGAAGCACTAATCCTTCTTTACTGCATCCCTAACTCCCACTCATTGACGAATTCACACGGAAATTGCGTCGCCATGAAATACTATGGGTTCTATGACTTCTACTTCTAAATCGAGTAACGTTTCTATGGAAACGACAGGATTTTCTTTTGGGATACGACAATCACATTTCCGATCCACTAATCCGTCTTTACTGCATCCCTCACTAATACACATTGATGAATTCACACGGAAATTGCGTCGCCATGAAATACTATGGGTTCTATGACTTCTCCTTCTAAATCGAGTAACGTTTCTATGGAAACGACTGGCTTTTCTTTTGCGATACGACAATCACATTTCCGATCCACTAATCCGTCTTCACTGCATCCCTCACTAATACACATTGACGAATTCATACGTAAATTGCGTCGCCATGAAATACTATGGGTTCTATGACTTCTCCTTCTAAATCGAGTAACGTTTCTATGGAAACGACAGGATTTTCTTTTGGGATACGACAATCACAATTCCGATCCACTAATCCGTCTTTACTGCATCCCTCACTAATACACATTGATGAATTCACACGGAAATTGCGTCGCCATGAAATACTATGGGTTCTATGACTTCTCCTTCTAAATCGAGTAACGTTTCTATGGAAACGAAAGGATTTTCATTTGGGATAGGACAATCACATTTCCGATCCACTAATCCGTCTTTACTGCATCCCTCACTAATACACATTGACGAATTCACACGGAAATTGCGTCGCCATGAAATACTATGGGTTCTATGACTTCTCCTTCTAAATCGAGTATCGTTTCTATGGAAACGACTGGCTTTTCTTTTGCGATACGAGTATCTTCCTCTCGATGCGCTAATCCTTCTTTACTGCAGCCCTCACTGCCACTCATTGGCGAATTCACACGGAAATTGCGTCGCTATGAAATACTATGGGTTCTATGACTTCTCCTTCTAAATCGAGTATCTTTTCTATGGAAACGACTGGCTTTTCTTTTGCGATACGAGTATCTCCCTCTCGATGCACTAATCCTTCTTTACTGCATCCCTCACTCCCACTCATTGACGAATTCACACGGAAATTGCATCGCTATGAAATACTATGGGTTCTATGACTTCTCCTTCTAAATCGAGTATCGTTTCTATGGAAACAACTGGCTTTTCTTTTGCGATACGAGTATCTCCCTCTCGATGCACTAATCCTTCTTTACTGCATCCCTCACTCCCACTCATTGACGAATGCACACGGAAATTGCGTCGCCATGAAATACTATGGGTTCTATGACTTCTCCTTCTAAATCGAGTAACGTTTCTATGGACACGACAGGATTTTCTTTTGGGATACGACAATCACATTTCCGATCCACTAATCCGTCTTTACTGCATCCCTCACTAATACACATTGACGAATTCATACGGAAATTGCGTCGCTATGAAATACTGTGGGTTCTATGACTTCTCCTTCTAAATCGAGTATCGTTTCTATGGAAACAACTGGCTTTTCTTTTGCGATACGAGTATCACCCTCTCGATGCACTAATCCTTCTTTACTGCATCCCTCACTCCCACTCATTGACGAATTCACACGGAAATTGCGTCGCCATGAAATACTATGGGTTCTATAACTTCTCCTTCTAAATCGAGTAACGTTTCTATGAAAACGACAGGATTTTCTTTTGGGATACGACAATCGCATTTCCGATCCACTAATCCGTCTTTACTGCATCCCTCACTAATACACATTGACGAATTCACACGGAAATTGCGTCGCCATGAAATACTATGGGTTCTATGACTTCTCCTTCTAAATCGAGTAACGTTTCTATGGAAACGACAGGATTTTCTTTTGGGATACGACAATCACATTTCAGATCTACTAATCCGTCTTTACTGCATCCCTCACTAATACACATTGATGAATTCACACGGAAATTGCGTCGCCATGAAATACTATGGGTTCTATGACTTCTCCTTCTAAATCGAGTAACGTTTCTATGGAAACGAAAGGATTTTCATTTGGGATAGGACAATCACATTTCCGATCCACTAATCCGTCTTTACTGCATCCCTCACTAATACACATTGACGAATTCACACGGAAATTGCGTCGCCATGAAATACTATGGGTTCTATGACTTCTCCTTCTAAATCGAGTAACGTTTCTATGGAAACGACTGGATTTTCTTTTGGGATACGACAGTCACATTTCCGATCCACTAATCCGTCATTACTGCATCCCTCACTAATACACATTGACGAATTCACACGGAAATTGCGTCGCCATGAAATACTATGGGTTCTATGACTTCTCCTTCTAAATCGAGTATCGTTTCTATGGAAACGACTGGCTTTTCTTTTGCGATACGAGTATCTCCCTCTCGATGCACTAATCCTTCTTTACTGCATCCCTCACTCCCACTCATTGACGAATTCACACGGAAAATGCGTCGCTATGAAATACTATGGGTTCTATGATTTCTCCTTCTAAATCGAGTAACGTTTCTATGGAAACGACAGGATTTTCTTTTGCGATACGAGTATCTCCCTCTCGATGCACTAATCCTTCTTTACTGCATCCCTCACTCCCACTCATTGACGAATTTACACGGAAATTGCGTCGCTATGAAATACTATGGGTTCTATGATTTCTCCTTCTAAATCGAGTAACGTTTCTATGGAAACGACAGGATTTTCTTTTGGGATACGACAATCACATTTCCGATCCACTAATCCGTCTTTACTGCATCCCTCACTAATACACATTGACGAATTCATACGGAAATTGCGTCGCTATGAAATACTATGGGTTCTATGACTTCTCCTTCTAAATCGAGTATCGTTTCTATGGAAACGACTGTCTTTTCTTTTGCGATACGAGTATCTTCCTCTCGATGCACTAATCCTTCTTTACTGCATCCCTCACTCCCACTCATTGACGAATTCGCACAGAAATTGCGTCGCTATGGAATACTATGGGTTCTATGACTTCTCCTTCTAAATCGAGTAACGTTTCTATGGAAGCGACAGGATTTTCTTTTGGGATACGACAATCACATTTCCGATCCACTAATCCTTCTTTACTGCATCCCTCACTCCCACTCATTGACGAATTCACTCGGAAATTGTGTCGCTATGAAATACTATGGGTTCTATGACTTCTCCTTCTATTCGAGTAACGTTTCTATGGAAACGACTGGCTTTTCTTTTGCGATACGAGTATCACCCTCTCGATGCACTAAGCCTTCTTTACTGCATCCCTCACTCCCACTCATTGACGAATTCACACGGAAATTGCGTCACCTTGAAATACTATGGGTTCTATGACTTCTCCTTCTAAATCGAGTAACGTTTCTATGGAAACGACAGGATTTTCTTTTGCGATACGAGTATCTCCCTCTCGATGCACTAATCCTTCTTTACTGCATCCCTCGCTCCCACTCATTGACGAACTCACACGGAAATTGCGTCGCTATGAAATACTATGGGTTCTATGACTTCTCCCTCTAAATCGAGTAACGTTTCTATGGAAACGACTGGCTTTTCTTTTGCGATACGAGTATCTCCCTCTCGATGCACTAATCCTTCTTTACTGCATCCCTCACTCCCACTCATTGACGAATTCACACGGAAATTGCGTCGCTATGAAATACTATGGGTTCTATGACTTCTCCTTCTAAATCGAGTATCGTTTCTATGGAAACGACTGGCTTTTCTTTTGCGATACGAGTATCTCCCTCTCGATGCACTAATCCTTCTTTACTGCATCCCTCACTCCCACTCGTTGACGAATTCACACGGAAATTGCGTCGCTATGAAATACTATGGGTTCTATGACTTCTCCTTCTAAATCGAGTAACGTTTCTATGGAAGCGACAGGATTTTCTTTTGGGATACGACAATCACATTTCCGATCCACTAATCCTTCTTTACTGCATCCCTCACTCCCACTCATTGACGAATTCACTCGGAAATTGTGTCGCTATGAAATACTATGGGTTCTATGACTTCTCCTTCTATTCGAGTAACGTTTCTATGGAAACGACTGGCTTTTCTTTTGCGATACGAGTATCACCCTCTCGATGCACTAAGCCTTCTTTACTGCATCCCTCACTCCCACTCATTGACGAATTCACACGGAAATTGCGTCACCTTGAAATACTATGGGTTCTATGACTTCTCCTTCTAAATCGAGTAACGTTTCTATGGAAACGACAGGATTTTCTTTTGCGATACGAGTATCTCCCTCTCGATGCACTAATCCTTCTTTACTGCATCCCTCGCTCCCACTCATTGACGAACTCACACGGAAATTGCGTCGCTATGAAATACTATGGGTTCTATGACTTCTCCCTCTAAATCGAGTAACGTTTCTATGGAAACGACTGGCTTTTCTTTTGCGATACGAGTATCTCCCTCTCGATGCACTAATCCTTCTTTACTGCATCCCTCACTCCCACTCATTGACGAATTCACACGGAAATTGCGTCGCTATGAAATACTATGGGTTCTATGACTTCTCCTTCTAAATCGAGTATCGTTTCTATGGAAACGACTGGCTTTTCTTTTGCGATACGAGTATCTCCCTCTCGATGCACTAATCCTTCTTTACTGCATCCCTCACTCCCACTCGTTGACGAATTCACACGGAAATTGCGTCGCTATGAAATACTATGTGTTCTATGACTTCTCCTTCTAAATCGAGTAACGTTTCTATGGAAACGACAGGATTTTCTTTTGCGATACGAGTATCTCCCTCTCGATGCACTAATCCTTCTTTACTGCATCACTCACTTCCACTCATTGACGAACTCACACGGAAATTGCGTCGCTATGTAATACTATGGGTTCTATGACTTCTCCTTCTAAATCGAGTAACGTTTCTATGGAAACGACTGGCTTTTCTTCTGCGATACGAGTATCTCCCAGTCGATGCACTAATCCTTCTTTACTGCATCCCTCACTCCGACTCATTGACGAATTCACACGGAAATTGCGTCGCAATGAAATACTATGGGTTCTATGACTTCTCCTTCTAAATCGAGTAACGTTTCTATGGAAACGACTGGCTTTTCTTTTGCGATACGAGTATCTCCCTCTCGATGCACTAATCCTTCTTAACTGCATCCCTCACTCCCACTCATTGACGAATTCACACGGAAATTCCGTCGCCATGAAATACTATGGGTTCTATGACTTCTCCTTCTAAATCGAGTAACGTTTTTATGGAAACGACTGGCTTTTCTTTTGCGATACGAGTATCTCCCTCTCGATGCACTAATCCTTCTTTACCGCATCCCTCACTCCCACTAATTGACGAACTCACACGGAAATTGCTTCGCTATGAAATGCTATGGGTTCTATGCCTTCTCCTTCTAAATCGAGTAACGTTTCTATGGAAACGACTGGCTTTTCTTTTGCGATACGAGTATCTCCCTCTCGATGCACTAATCCTTCATTACTGCATCCCTCACTCCCACTCATTGACGAATTCACACGGAAATTGCGTCGCTATGAAATACTATGGGTTCTATGACTTCTCCTTCTAAATCGAGTATCGTTTCTATGGAAACGACTGGCTTTTCTTTTGCGATACGAGTATCTCCTCCTCGATGCACTAATCCTTCTTTACTGCATCCCTCACTCCCACTCATTGACGAATGCACACGGAAATTGCGTCCCCATGAAATACTATGGGTTCTATGACTTCTCCTTCTAAATCGAGTAACGTTTCTATGGAAACGAAAGGATTTTCATTTGGGATACGACAATCACATTTCCGATCCACTAATCCGTCTTTACTGCATCCCTCACTAATACACATTGACGAATTCACACGGAAATTGCGTCGTCATGAAATACTATGGGTTCTATGACTTCTCCTTCTAAATCGAGTAACGTTTCTATGGAAACGACAGGATTTTCTTTTGGGATACGACAATCGCATTTCCGATCCACTAATCCGTCTTTACTGCATCCCTCACTAATACACATTGACGAATTCATACGGAAATTGCGTCGCTATGAAATACTGTGGGTTCTATGACTTCTCCTTCTAAATCGAGTATCGTTTCTATGGAAACAACTGGCTTTTCTTTTGCGATACGAGTATCTCCCTCTCGATGCACTAATCCTTCTTTACTGCATCCCTCACTCCCACTCATTGACGAATTCACACGGAAATTGCGTCGCCATGAAATACTATGGGTTGAATAACTTCTCCTTCTAAATCGAGTAACGTTTCTATGGAAACGACAGGATTTTCTTTTGGGATACGACAATCGCATTTCCGATCCACTAATCCGTCTTTACTGCATCCCTCACTAATACACATTGACGAATTCACACGGAAATTGCGTCGCCATGAAATACTATGGGTTCTATGACTTCTCCTTCTAAATCGAGTAACGTTTCTATGGAAACGACAGGATTTTCTTTTGGGATACGACAATCACATTTCAGATCTACTAATCCGTCTTTACTGCATCCCTCACTAATACACATTGATGAATTCACACGGAAATTGCGTCGCCATGAAATACTATGGGTTCTATGACTTCTCCTTCTAAATCGAGTAACGTTTCTATGGAAACGAAAGGATTTTCATTTGGGATAGGACAATCACATTTCCGATCCACTAATCCGTCTTTACTGCATCCCTCACTAATACACATTGACGAATTCACACGGAAATTGCGTCGCCATGAAATACTATGGGTTCTATGACTTCTCCTTCTAAATCGAGTAACGTTTCTATGGAAACGACTGGATTTTCTTTTGGGATACGACAGTCACATTTCCGATCCACTAATCCGTCATTACTGCATCCCTCACTAATACACATTGACGAATTCACACGGAAATTGCGTCGCCATGAAATACTATGGGTTCTATGACTTCTCCTTCTAAATCGAGTATCGTTTCTATGGAAACGACTGGCTTTTCTTTTGCGATACGAGTATCTCCCTCTCGATGCACTAATCCTTCTTTACTGCATCCCTCACTCCCACTCATTGACGAATTCACACGGAAATTGCGTCGCTATGAAATACTATGGGTTCTATGATTTCTCCTTCTAAATCGAGTAACGTTTCTATGGAAACGACAGGATTTTCTTTTGCGATACGAGTATCTCCCTCTCGATGCACTAATCCTTCTTTACTGCATCCCTCACTCCCACTCATTGACGAATTCACACGGAAATTGCGTCGCTATGAAATACTATGGGTTCTATGATTTCTCCTTCTAAATCGAGTAACGTTTCTATGGAAACGACAGGATTTTCTTTTGGGATACGACAATCACATTTCCGATCCACTAATCCGTCTTTACTGCATCCCTCACTAATACACATTGACGAATTCATACGGAAATTGCGTCGCTATGAAATACTATGGGTTCTATGACTTCTCCTTCTAAATCGAGTATCGTTTCTATGGAAACGACTGTCTTTTCTTTTGCGATACGAGTATCTTCCTCTCGATGCACTAATCCTTCTTTACTGCATCCCTCACTCCCACTCATTGACGAATTCGCACAGAAATTGCGTCGCTATGGAATACTATGGGTTCTATGACTTCTCCTTCTAAATCGAGTAACGTTTCTATGGAAGCGACAGGATTTTCTTTTGGGATACGACAATCACATTTCCGATCCACTAATCCTTCTTTACTGCATCCCTCACTCCCACTCATTGACGAATTCACTCGGAAATTGTGTCGCTATGAAATACTATGGGTTCTATGACTTCTCCTTCTATTCGAGTAACGTTTCTATGGAAACGACTGGCTTTTCTTTTGCGATACGAGTATCACCCTCTCGATGCACTAAGCCTTCTTTACTGCATCCCTCACTCCCACTCATTGACGAATTCACACGGAAATTGCGTCACCTTGAAATACTATGTGTTCTATGACTTCTCCTTCTAAATCGAGTAACGTTTCTATGGAAACGACAGGATTTTCTTTTGCGATACGAGTATCTCCCTCTCGATGCACTAATCCTTCTTTACTGCATCCCTCGCTCCCACTCATTGACGAACTCACACGGAAATTGCGTCGCTATGAAATACTATGGGTTCTATGACTTCTCCCTCTAAATCGAGTAACGTTTCTATGGAAACGACTGGCTTTTCTTTTGCGATACGAGTATCTCCCTCTCGATGCACTAATCCTTCTTTACTGCATCCCTCACTCCCACTCATTGACGAATTCACACGGAAATTGCGTCGCTATGAAATACTATGGGTTCTATGACTTCTCCTTCTAAATCGAGTATCGTTTCTATGGAAACGACTGGCTTTTCTTTTGCGATACGAGTATCTCCCTCTCGATGCACTAATCCTTCTTTACTGCATCCCTCACTCCCACTCGTTGACGAATTCACACGGAAATTGCGTCGCTATGAAATACTATGTGTTCTATGACTTCTCCTTCTAAATCGAGTAACGTTTCTATGGAAACGACTGGCTTTTCTTTTGCGATATGTGTATCTCCCTCTCGATGCACTAATCCTTCTTTACTGCATCCCTCACTCCCACTCATTGACGAATTCACACGGAAATTGCGTCGCCATGAAATACTATGGGTTCTATGACTTCTCCTTCTAAATCGAGTAACGTTTCTATGGAAACGACTGGATTTTCCTTTGCGTTACGAGTATCTCCCTCTCGATGCACTAATCCTTCTTTACTGCATCCCTCACTCCCACTCATTGACGAACTCACACGAAAATTGCGTCGCAATGAAATACTATGGGTTCTATGACTTCTCCTTCTAAATCGAGTAACGTTTCTATGGAAACGACAGGATTTTCTTTTGCGATACGAGTATCTCCCTCTCGATGCACTAATCCTTCTTTACTGCATCACTCACATCCACTCATTGACGAACTCACACGGAAATTGCGTCGCTATGAAATACTATGGGTTCTATGACTTCTCCTTCTAAATCGAGTAACGTTTCTATGGAAACGACTGGCTTTTCTTCTGCGATACGAGTATCTCCCAGTCGATGCACTAATCCTTCTTTACTGCATCCCTCACTCCGACTCATTGACGAATTCACACGGAAATTGCGTCGCAATGAAATACTATGGGTTCTATGACTTCTCCTTCTAAATCGAGTAACGTTTCTATGGAAACGACTGGCTTTTCTTTTGCGATACGAGTATCTCCCTCTCGATGCACTAATCCTTCTTAACTGCATCCCTCACTCCCACTCATTGACGAATTCACACGGAAATTCCGTCGCCATGAAATACTATGGGTTCTATGACTTCTCCTTCTAAATCGAGTAACGTTTTTATGGAAACGACTGGCTTTTCTTTTGCGATACGAGTATCTCCCTCTCGATGCACTAATCCTTCTTTACCGCATCCCTCACTCCCACTAATTGACGAACTCACACGGAAATTGCTTCGCTATGAAATGCTATGGGTTCTATGCCTTCTCCTTCTAAATCGAGTAACGTTTCTATGGAAACGACTGGCTTTTCTTTTGCGATACGAGTATCTCCCTCTCGATGCACTAATCCTTCATTACTGCATCCCTCACTCCCACTCATTGACGAATTCACACGGAAATTGCGTCGCTATGAAATACTATGGGTTCTATGACTTCTCCTTCTAAATCGAGTATCGTTTCTATGGAAACGACTGGCTTTTCTTTTGCGATACGAGTATCTCCTCCTCGATGCACTAATCCTTCTTTACTGCATCCCTCACTCCCACTCATTGACGAATGCACACGGAAATTGCGTCCCCATGAAATACTATGGGTTCTATGACTTCTCCTTCTAAATCGAGTAACGTTTCTATGGAAACGAAAGGATTTTCATTTGGGATACGACAATCACATTTCCGATCCACTAATCCGTCTTTACTGCATCCCTCACTAATACACATTGACGAATTCACACGGAAATTGCGTCGTCATGAAATACTATGGGTTCTATGACTTCTCCTTCTAAATCGAGTAACGTTTCTATGGAAACGAATGAATTTTCTTTTGGGATACGACAATCACATTTCCGATCCACTAATCCGTCTTTACTGCATCCCTCACTAATACACATTGACGAATTCATACGGAAATTGCGTCGCTTTGAAATACTGTGGGTTCTATGACTTCCCCTTCTAAATCGAGTATCGTTTCAATGGAAACGACTGGCTTTTCTTTTGCGATACGAGTATCTCCCTCTCGATGCACTAATCCTTCTTTACTGCATCCCTCACTCCCACTCATTGACGAATTCACACGGAAATTGCGTCGCCATGAAATACTATGGGTTCTATGACTTCTCCTTCTAAAACGAGTAACGTTTCTATGGAAACGACAGGATTTTCTTTTGGGATACGACAATCACATTTCCGATCCAATAATCCGCCTTTACTGCATCCCTCACTAATACACATTGACGAATTCATGCGGAAATTGCTTCGCTAAGAAATACTATGGGTTCTATGACTTCTCCTTCTAAATCGAGTATCGTTTCTATGGAAACGTCTGGCTTTTCTTTTGCGATACGAGTATCTCCCTCTCGATGCACTAATCCTTCTTTACTGCATCCCTCACTCCCACTCATTGACGAATTCACACGGAAATTGCGTCGCCATGAAATACTATGGGTTCTATAACTTCTCCTTCCAAATCGAGTAACGTTTCTATGGAAACGACAGGATTTTCTTTTGGGATACGACAATCGCATTTCCGATCCACTAATCCGTCTTTACTGCATCCCTCACTATTACACATTGACGAATTCACACGGAAATTGCGTCGCCATGAAATACTATGGGTTCTATGACTTCTCCTTCTAAATCGAGTAACGTTTCTATGGAAACGACAGGATTTTCTTTTGGGATACGACAATCACATTTCCGATCCACTAATCCGTCTTTACTGCATCCCTCACTAATACACATTGATGAATTCACACGGAAATTGCGTCGCCATGAAATACTATGGGTTCTATGACTTCTCCTTCTAAATCGAGTAACGTTTCTATGGAAACGAAAGGATTTTCATTTGGGATACGACAATCACATTTCCGATCCACTAATCCGTCTTTACTGCATCCCTCACTAATACACATTGACGAATTCACACGGAAATTGCGTCGCCATGAAATACTATGGGTTCTATGACTTCTCCTTCTAAATCGAGTAACGTTTCTATGGATACGACAGGATTTTCTTTGGGATACGACAGTCACATTTCCGATCCACTAATCCGTCATTACTGCATCCCTCACTAATACACATTGACGAATTCACACGGAAATTGCGTCGCCATGAAATACTATGGGTTCTATGACTTCTCCTTCTAAATCGAGTATCGTTTTTATGGAAACGACTGGCTTTTCTTTTGCGATACGAGTATCTCCCTCTCGATGCACTAATCCTTCTTTACTGCATCCCTCACTCCCACTCATTGACGAATTCACACGGAAATTACGTCGCTATGAAATACTATGGGTTATATGACTTCTCCTTCTAAATCGAGTGTCGTTTCTATGGAAACGACTGGCTTTTCTTTTGTGTTACGAGTATCTCCCTCTCGATGCACTAATCCTTCTTTACTGCATCCCTCACTCCCACTCATTGACGAATTCACACGGAAATTGCGTCGCTATGAAATACTATGGTTTCTATGACTTCTCCTTCTAAATCGAGTAACGTTTCTATGGAAACGACAGGATTTTCTTTTGGGATACGACAATCACATTTCCGATCCACTAATCCGTCTTTACTGCATCCCTCACTAATACACATTGACGAATTCATACGGAAATTGCGTCGCTATGAAATACTATGGGTTCTACGACTTCTCCTTCTAAATCGAGTATCGTTTCTATGGAAACGACTGGCTTTTCTTTTGCGATACGAGTATCTGCCTCTCGATGCACTAATCCTTCTTTACTGCATCCCTCACTCCCACTCATTGACGAATTCACACGGAAATTGCGTCGCTATGAAATACTATGGGTTCTATGACTTCTCCTTCTAAATCGAGTAACGTTTCTATGGAAAAGACAGGATTTTCTTTTGGGATACGACAATCACATTTCCGATCCACTAATCCGTCTTTACTGCATCCCTCACTAATACACATTGACGAATTCATACGGAGATTGCGTCGCTATGAAATACTATGGGTTCTATGACTTCTCCTTCTAAATCGAGTATCGTTTCTATGGAAACGACTGGCTTTTCTTTTGCGATACGTGTATCTCCCTCTCGATGCACTAATCCTTCTTTACTGCATCCCTCACTCCCACTCATTGACGAATTCACACGGAAATTGCGTCGCTATGAAATACTATGGGTTCTATGACTTCTCCTTCTAAATCGAGTATCGTTTCTATGGAAACGACTGGCTTTTCTTTTGCGATACGAGTATCTCCCTCTCGATGCACTAATCCTTCTTTACTGCATCCCTCACTCCCACTCATTGACGAATGCACACGGAAATTGCGTCGCCATGAAATACTATGGGTTCTATGACTTCTCCTTCTAAATCGAGTAACGTTTCTATGGAAACGACAGGATTTTCTTTTGGGATACGACAATCACATTTCCGATCCACTAATCCGCCTTTACTGCATCCCTCACTAATACACATTGACGAATTCATGCGGAAATTGCTTCGCTATGAAATACTATGGGTTCTATGACTTCTCCTTCTAAATCGAGTATCGTTTCTATGGAGACGTATGGCTTTTCTTTTGCGATACGAGTATCTCCTTCTCGATGCCCTAATCCTTCTTTACTGCATCCCTCACTCCCACTCATTGACGAATTCACACGGAAATTGCGTCGCCATGAAATACTATGGGTTCTATAACTTCTCCTTCTAAATCGAGTAACGTTTCTATGGAAACGACAGGATTTTCTTTTGGGATACGACAATCGCATTTCCGATCCACTAATCCGTCTTTACTGCATCCCTCACTAATACACATTGACGAATTCACACGGAAATTGCGTCGCCATGAAATACTATGGGTTCTATGACTTCTCCTTCTAAATCGAGTACGTTTCTATGGAAACGACAGGATTTTCTTTTGGGATACGACAATCACATTTCCGATCCACTAATCCGTCTTTACTGCATCCCTCACTAATACACATTGATGAATTCACACGGAAATTGCGTCGCCATGAAATACTATGGGTTCTATGACTTCTCCTTCTAAATCGAGTAACGTTTCTATGGAAACGAAAGGATTTTCATTTGGGATAGGACAATCACATTTCCGATCCACTAATCCGTCTTTACTGCATCCCTCACTAATACACATTGACGAATTCACACGGAAATTGCGTCGCCATGAAATACTATGGGTTCTATGACTTCTCCTTCTAAATCGAGTAACGTTTCTATGGAAACGACAGGATTTTCTTTTGGGATACGACAGTCACATTTCCGATCCACTAATCCGTCATTACTGCATCCCTCACTAATACACATTGACGAATTCACACGGAAATTGCGTCGCCATGAAATACTATGGGTTCTATGACTTCTCCTTCTAAATCGAGTATCGTTTCGATGGAAACGACTGGCTTTTCTTTTGCGATACGAGTATCTCCCTCTCGATGCAATAATCCTTCTTTACTGCATCCCTCACTCCCACTCATTGACGAATTCACACGGAAATTGCGTCGCTATGAAATACTATGGGTTCTATGACTTCTCCTTCTAAATCGAGTATCGTTTCTATGGAAACGACTGGCTTTTCTTTTGCGATACGAGTATCTCCCTCTCGATGCCCTAATCCTTCTTTACTGCATCCCTCACTCCCACTCATTGACGAATTCACACGGAAATTGCGTCGCTATGAAATACTATGGGTTCTATGACTTCTCCTTCTAAATCGAATATCGTTTGTATGGAAACGACTGGCTTTTCTTTTGCGATACGAGTATCTCCCTCTCGATGCACTAATCCTTCTTTACTGCATCCCTCACTCCCACTCGTTGACGAATTCACACGGAAATTGCGTCGCTATGAAATACTATGGGTTCTATGACTTCTCCTTCTAAATCGAGTAACGTTTCTATGGAAACGACTGGCTTTTCTTTTGCGATACGTGTATCTCCCTCTCGATGCACTAATCCTTCTTTACTGCATCCCTCACTCCCACTCATTGACGAATTCACACGGAAATTGCGTCGCCATGAAATACTATGGGTTCTATGACTTCTCCTTCTAAATCGAGTAACGTTTCTATGGAAACGACAGGATTTTCTTTTGCGTTACGAGTATCTCCCTCTCGATGCACTAATCCTTCTTTACTGCATCCCTCACTCCCACTCATTGACGAACTCACACGAAAATTGCGTCGCTATGAAATACTATGGGTTCCTTGACTTCCCCTTCTAAATCGAGTAACGTTTCTATGGAAACGACAGGATTTTCTTTTGCGATACGAGTATCTCCCTCTCGATGCACTAATCCTTCTTTACTGCATCACTCACTTCCACTCATTGACGTACTCACACGGAAATTGCGTCGCTATGAAATACTATGGGTTCTATGACTTCTCCTTCTAAATCGAGTAACGTTTCTATGGAAACGACTGGCTTTTCTTTTGCGATACGAGTATCTCCCAATCGATGCACTAATCCTTCTTTACTGCATCCCTCACTCCGACTCATTGACGAATTCACACGGAAATTGCGTCGCTATGAAATACTATGGGTTCTATGACTTGTCCTTCTAAATCGAATAACGTTTCTATGGAAACGACTGGCTTTTCTTTTGCGATACGAGTATCTCCCTCTCGATGCACTGATCCTTCTTTACTGTATCCCTCACTCCCACTCATTGACGAATTCACACGGAAATTCCGTCGCCATGAAATACTATGGGTTCTATGACTTCTCCTTCTAAATCGAGTAACGTTTTTATGGAAACGACTGGCTTTTCTTTTGCGATACGAGTATCTCCCTCTCGATGCACTAATCCTTCTTTACCGCATCCCTCACTCCCACTCATTGACGAACTCACACGGAAATTGCTTCGCTATGAAATACTATGGGTTCTATGACTTCTCCTTCTAAATCGAGTAACGTTTCTATGGAAACGACTGGCTTTTCTTTTGCGATACGAGTATCTCCCTCTCGATGCACTAATCCTTCTTTACTGCATCCCTCACTCCCACTCATTGACGAATTCACACGGAAATTGCGTCGCTATGAAATACTATGGGTTCTATGACTTCTCCTTCTAAATCGAGTATCGTTTCTATGGAAACGACTGGCTTTTCTTTTGCGATACGAGTATCTCCCTCTCGATGCACTAATCCTTCTTTACTGCATCCCTCACTCCCACTCATTGACGAATGCACACGGAAATTGCGTCGCCATGAAATACTATGGGTTCTATGACTTCTCCTTCTAAATCGAGTAACGTTTCTATGGAAACGAAAGGATTTTCATTTGGGATACGACAATCACATTTCCGATCCACTAATCCGTCTTTACTGCATCCCTCACTAATACACATTGACGAATTCACACGGAAATTGCGTCGCCATGAAATACTATGGGTTCTATGACTTCTCCTTCTAAATCGAGTAACGTTTCTAAGGAAACGAAAGGATTTTCTTTTGGGATACGACAATCACATTTCCGATCCACTAATCCGTCTTTACTGCATCCCTCACTAATACACATTGACGAATTCATACGGAAATTGCGTCGCTATGAAATACTGTGGGTTCTATGACTTCTCCTTCTAAATCGAGTAACGTTTCTATGGAAACGACTGGCTTTTCTTTTGCGATACGAGTATCTCCCTCTCGATGCACTAATCCTTCTTTACTGCATCCCTCACTCCCACTCATTGACGAATTCACACGGAAATTGCGTCGCCATGAAATACTATGGGTTCTATGACTTCTCCTTCTAAATCGGGTAACGTTTCTATGGAAACGACAGGATTTTCTTTTGGCATACGACAATCACATTTCCGATCCACTAATCCGCCTTTACTGCATCCCTCACTAATACACATTGACGAATTCATGCGGAATTTGCTTCGCTAAGAAATACTATGGGTTCTATGACTTCTCCTTCTAAATCGAGTATCGTTTCTATGGAAACGTCTGGCTTTTCTTTTGCGATACGAGTATCTCCCTCTCGATGCACTAATCCTTCTTTACTGCATCCCTCACTCCCTCTCATTGACGAATTCACACGGAAATTGCGTCGCCATGAAATACTATGGGTTCTATAACTTCTCCTTCTAAATCGAGTAACGTTTCTATGGAAACGACAGGATTTTCTTTTGGGATACGACAATCGCATTTCCGATCCACTAATCCGTCTTTACTGCATCCCTCACTAATACACATTGAGGAATTCACACGGAAATTGCGTCGCCATGAAATACTATGGGTTCTATGACTTCTCCTTCTAAATCGAGTAACGTTTCTATGGAAACGACAGGATTTTCTTTTGGGATACGACAATCACATTTCCGATCCACTAATCCGTCTTTACTGCATCCCTCACTAATACACATTGATGAATTCACACGGAAATTGCGTCGCCATGAAATACTATGGGTTCTATGACTTCTCCTTCTAAATCGAGTAACGTTTCTATGGAAACGAAAGGATTTTCATTTGGGATAGGACAATCACATTTCCGATCCACTAATCCGTCTTTACTGCATCCCTCACTAATACACATTGACGAATTCACACGGAAATTGCGTCGCCATGACATACTGTGGGTTCTATGACTTCTCCTTCTAAATCGAGTAACGTTTCTATGGAAACGACAGGATTTTCTTTTGGGATACGACAGTCACATTTCCGATCCACTAATCCGTCATTACTGCATCCCTCACTAATACACATTGACGAATTCACACGGAAATTGCGTCGCCATGAAATACTATGGGTTCTATGACTTCTCTTTCTAAATCGAGTATCGTTTCTATGGAAACGACTGGCTTTTCTTTTGCGATACGAGTATCTCCCTCTCGATGCACTAATCCTTCTTTACTGCATCCCTCACTCCCACTCATTGACGAATTCACACGGAAATAGCGTCGCTATGAAATACTATGGGTTCTATGACTTCTCCTTCTAAATCGAGTATCGTTTCTATGGAAACGACTGGCTTTTCTTTTGCGATACGAGTATCTCCCTCTCGATGCACTAATCCTTCTTTACTGCATCCCTCACTCCCACTCATTGACGAATTCACACGGAAATTGCGTCGCTATGAAATACTATGGGTTCTATGACTTCTCCTTCTAAATCGAGTAACGTTTCTATGAAAACGACAGGATTTTCTTTTGGGATACGACAATCACATTTCCGATCCACTAATCCGTCTTTACTGCATCCCTCACTAATACACATTGACGAATTCATACGGAAATTGCGTCGCTATGAAATACTATGGGTTCTATGACTCCTCCTTCTAAATCGAGTATCGTTTCTATGGAAACGACTGGCTTTTCTTTTGCGATACGAGTATCTTCCTCTCGATGTACTAATCCTTCTTTACTGCATCCCTCACTCCCACTCATTGACGAATTCACACGGAAATTGCGTCGCTATGAAATACTATGGGTTCTATGACTTCTCCTTCTAAATCGAGTAACGTTTCTATGGAAACGACAGGATTTTCTTTTGGGATACGACAATCACATTTCCGATCCACTAATCCGTCATTACTGCATCCCTCACTAATACACATTGACGAATTCATATGGAGATTGCGTCGCTATGAAATACTATGGGTTCTATGACTTCTCCTTCTAAATCGAGTATCGTTTCTATGGAAACGACTGGCTTTTCTTTTGCGATACGTGTATCTCCCTCTCGATGCACTAATCCTTCTTTACTGCATCCCTCACTCCCACTCATTGACGAATTCACACGGAAATTGCGTCGCTATGAAATACTACGGGTTCTATGACTTCTCCTTCTAAATCGAGTAACGTTTCTATGGAAACGACTGGCTTTTCTTTTGCGATACGAGTATCTCCCTCTCGATGCACTAATCCTTCTATACTGCATCCCTCACTCCCACTCATTGACGAATTCACACGGAAATTGCGTCGCTATGAAATACTATCGGTTCTATGACTTCTCCTTCTAAATCGAGTATCGTTTCTATGGAAACGACTGGCTTTTCTTTTGCGATACGAGTATCTCCCTCTCGATGCACTAATCCTTCTTTACTGCATCCCTCACTCCCACTCATTGACGAATTCACACGGAAATTGCGTCGCCATGAAATACTATGGGTTCTATGACTTCTCCTTCTAAATCGAGTAAAGTTTCTATGGAAGCGACAGGATTTTCTTTTGCGTTACGAGTATCTCCCTCACGATGCACTAATCCTTCTTTACTGCATCCCTCACTCCCACTTGTTGACGAACTCACACGGAAATTGCGTCGCTATGAAATACTATGGGTTCTATGACTTCTCCTTCTATATCGAGTAACGTTTCTATGGAAACGACAGGATTTTCTTTTGGGATACGACAATCACATTTCCGATCCACTAATCCGTCTTCACTGCATCCCTCACTAATACACATTGACGAATTCATACGGAAATTGCGTCGCCATGAAATACTATGGGTTCTATGACTTCTCCTTCTAAATCGAGTAACGTTTCTATGGAAACGACAGGATTTTCTTTTGGGATACGACAATCACATTTCCGATCCACTAATCCGTCTTTACTGCATCCCTCACTAATACACATTGATGAATTCACACGGAAATTGCGTCGCCATGAAATACTATGGGTTCTATGACTTCTCCTTCTAAATCGAGTAACGTTTCTATGGAAACGAAAGGATTTTCATTTGGGATAGGACAATCACATTTCCGATCCACTAATCCGTCTTTACTGCATCCCTCACTAATACACATTGACGAATTCACACGGAAATTGCGTCGCCATGAAATACTATGGGTTCTATGACTTCTCCTTCTAAATCGAGTATCGTTTCTATGGAAACGACTGGCTTTTCTTTTGCGATACGAGTATCTTCCTCTCGATGCACTAATCCTTCTTTACTGCATCCCTCACTCCCACTCATTGACGAATTCACACGGAAATTGCGTCGCTATGAAATACTATGGGTTCTATGACTTCTCCTTCTAAATCGAGTGTCTTTTCTATGGAAACGACTGGCTTTTCTTTTGCGATACGAGTATCTCCCTCTCGATGCACTAATCCTTCTTTACTGCATCCCTCACTCCCACTCATTGACGAATTCACACGGAAATTGCGTCGCTATGAAATACTATGGGTTCTATGACTTCTCCTTCTAAATCGAGTATCGTTTCTATGGAAACGACTGGCTTTTCTTTTGCGGTACGAGTATCTCCCTCCCGATGCACTAATCCTTCTTTACTGCATCCGTCACTCCCACTCATTGACGAATGCACACGGAAATTGCGTCGCCATGAAATACTATGGGTTCTATGACTTCTCCTTCTAAATCGAGTAACGTTTCTATGGAAACGACAGGATTTTCTTTTGGGATACGACACCACATTTCCGATCCACTAATCCGTCTTTACTGCATCCCTCACTAATACACATTGACGAATTCATACGGAAATTGCGTCGCTATGAAATACTGTGGGTTCTATGACTTCTCCTTCTAAATCGAGTATCGTTTCTATGGAAACGACTGGCTTTTCTTTTGCGATACGAGTATCTCCCTCTCGATGCACTAATCCTTCTTTACTGCATCCCTCACTCCCACTCATTGACGAATTCACACGGAAATTGCGTCGCCATGAAATACTATGGGTTCTATGACTTCTCCTTCTAAATCGAGTAACGTTTCTATGGAAACGACAGGATTTTCTTTTGGGATACGACAATCACATTTCCGATCCACTAATCCGCCTTTACTGCATCCCTCACTAATACACATTGACGAATTCATGCGGAAATTGCTTCGCTATGAAATACTATGGGTTCTATGACTTCTCCTTCTAAATCGAGTATCGTTTCTATGGAAACGTCTGGCTTTTCTTCTGCGATACGAGTATCTCCCTCTCGATGCCCTAATCCTTCTTTACTGGATCCCTCACTCCCACTCATTGACGAATTCACACGGAAATTGCGTCGCCATGAAATACTATGGGTTCTATAACTTCTCCTTCTAAATCGAGTAACGTTTCTATGGAAACGACAGGATTTTCTTTTGGGATACGACAATCGCATTTCCGATCCACTAATCCGTCTTTACTGCATCCCTCACTAATACACATTGAGGAATTCACACGGAAATTGCGTCGCTATGAAATACTATGGGTTCTATGACTTCTCCTTCTAAATCGAGTAACGTTTCTATGGAAACGACAGGATTATCTTTTGGGATACGACAATCACATTTCCGATCCACTAATCCGTCTTTACTGCATCCCTCACTAATACACATTGATGAATTCACACGGAAATTGCGTCGCCATGAAATACTATGGGTTCTATGACTTCTCCTTCTAAATCGAGTAACGTTTCTATAGAAACGAAAGGATTTTCATTTGGGATAGGACAATCACATTTCCGATCCACTAATCCGTCTTTACTGCATCCCTCACTAATACACATTGACGAATTCACACGGAAATTGCGTCGCAATGAAATACTATGGGTTCTATGACTTCTCCTTCTAAATCGAGTAACGTTTCTATGGAAACGAAAGGATTTTCTTTTGGGATACGACAGTCACATTTCCGATCCACTAATCCGTCATTACTGCATCCCTCACTAATACACATTGACGAATTCACACGGAAATTGCGTCGCCATGAAATACTATGGGTTCTATGACTTCTCCTTCTAAATCGAGTATCGTTTCTATGGAAACGACTGGCTTTTATTTTGCGATACGAGTATCTCCCTCTCGATGCACTAATCCTTCTTTACTGCATCCCTCACTCCCACTCATTGACGAATTCACACGGAAATTGCGTCGCTATGAAATACTATGGGTTCTATGACTTCTCCTTCTAAATAGAGTATCGTTTCTATGGAAACGACTGGCTTTTCTTTTGCGATACGAGTATCTCCCTCTCGATGCACTAATCCTTCTTTACTGCATCCCTCACTCCCACTCATTGACGAATTCACACGGAAATTGCGTCGCTATGAAATACTATGGGTTCTATGACTTCTCCTTCTAAATCGAGTAACGTTTCTATGGAAACGACAGGATTTTCTTTTGGGATACGACAATCACATTTACGATCCACTAATCCGTCTGTACTGCATCCCTCACTAATACACATTGACGAATTCATACGGAAATTGCGTCGCAATGAAATACTATGGGTTCTATTACTTCTCCTTCTAAATCGAGTATCGTTTCTATGGAAACGACTGGCTTTTCTTTTGCGATACGAGTATCTTCCTCTCGATGCACTAATCCTTGTTTACTGCATCCCTCACTCCCACTCATTGACGAATTCACACGGAAATTGCGTCGCTATGAAATACTATGGGTTCTATGACTTCTCCTTCTAAATCGAGTAACGTTTCTATGGAAACGACAGGATTTTCTTTTGGGATACGACAATCACATTTCCGATCCACTATTCCGTCTTTACTGCATCCCTCACTAATACACATTGACGAATTCATACGGAGATTGCGTCGCTATGAAATACTATGTGTTCTATGACTTCTCCTTCTAAATCGAGTATCGTTTCTATGGAAACGCCTGGCTTTTCTTTTGCGATACGTGTATCTCCCTCTCGATGCACTAATCCTTCTTTACTGCATCCCTCACTCCCACTCATTGACGAATTCACTCGGAAATTGCGTCGCTATGAAATACTATGGGTTCTATGACTTCTCCTTCTAAATCGGGTAACGTTTCTATGGAAACGACTGGCTTTTCTTTTGCGATACGAGTATCTCCCTCTCGATGCACTAATCCTTCTTTACTGCATCCCTCACTCCCACTCATTGACGAATTCACACGGAAATTGCGTCGCCATGAAATACTATGGGTTCTATGACTTCTCCTTCTAAATCGAGTAACGTTTCTATGGAAACGACAGGATTTTCTTTTGCGATACGAGTATCTCCCTCTCGATGCACTAATCCTTCTTTACTGCATCCCTCGCTCCCACTGATTGACGAACTCACACGGAAATTGCGTCGCTATGAAATACTATGGGTTCTATGACTTCTCCTTCTAAATCGAGTAACGTTTCTATGGAAACGACAGGATTTTCTTTTGGGATACGACAATCACATTTACGATCCACTAATCCGTCTGTACTGCATCCCTCACTTGTACACATTGACGAATTCATACGGAAATTGCGTCGCAATGAAATACTATGGGTTCTATTACTTCTCCTTCTAAATCGAGTATCGTTTCTATGGAAACGACTGGCTTTTCTTTTGCGATACGAGTATCTTCCTCTCGATGCACTAATCCTTGTTTACTGCATCCCTCACTCCCACTCATTGACGAATTCACACGGAAATTGCGTCGCTATGAAATACTATGGGTTCTATGACTTCTCCTTCTAAATCGAGTAACGTTTCTATGGAAACGACAGGATTTTCTTTTGGGATACGACAATCACATTTCCGATCCACTATTCCGTCTTTACTGCATCCCTCACTAATACACATTGACGAATTCATACGGAGATTGCGTCGCTATGAAATACTATGTGTTCTATGACTTCTCCTTCTAAATCGAGTATCGTTTCTATGGAAACGCCTGGCTTTTCTTTTGCGATACGTGTATCTCCCTCTCGATGCACTAATCCTTCTTTACTGCATCCCTCACTCCCACTCATTGACGAATTCACTCGGAAATTGCGTCGCTATGAAATACTATGGGTTCTATGACTTCTCCTTCTAAATCGGGTAACGTTTCTATGGAAACGACTGGCTTTTCTTTTGCGATACGAGTATCTCCCTCTCGATGCACTAATCCTTCTTTACTGCATCCCTCACTCCCACTCATTGACGAATTCACACGGAAATTGCGTCGCCATGAAATACTATGGGTTCTATGACTTCTCCTTCTAAATCGAGTAACGTTTCTATGGAAACGACAGGATTTTCTTTTGCGATACGAGTATCTCCCTCTCGATGCACTAATCCTTCTTTACTGCATCCCTCGCTCCCACTGATTGACGAACTCACACGGAAATTGCGTCGCTATGAAATACTATGGGTTCTATGACTTCTCCTTCTAAATCGAGTAACGTTTCTATGGAAACGACTGGCTTTTCTTTTGCGATACGAGTATCTCCCTCTCGATGCACTAATCCTTCTTTACTGCATCCCTCACTCCCACTCATTGACGAATTCACACGGAAATTGCGTCGCTATGAAATACTATGGGTTCTATGACTTCTCCTTCTAAATCGAGTATCGTTTCTATGGAAACGACTGGCTTTTCTTTTGCGATACGAGTATCTCCCTCTCGATGCACTAATCCTTCTTTACTGCATCCCTCACTCCCACTCGTTGACGAATTCACACGGAAATTGCGTCGCTATGAAATACTATGGGTTAAATGACTTCTCCTTCTAAATCGAGTAACGTTTCTATGGAAACGACTGGCTTTTCTTTTGCGATACGTGTATCTCCCTCTCGATGCACTAATCCTTCTTTACTGCATCCCTCACTCCCACTCATTGACGAATTCACACGGAAATTGCGTCGCCATGAAATACTATGGGTTCTATGACTTCTCCTTCTAAATCGAGTAACGTTTCTATGGAAACGACAGGATTTTCTTTTGCGTTACGAGTATCTCCCTCTCGATGCACTAATCCTTCTTTACTGCATCCCTCACTCCCACTCATTGACGAACTCACACGATAATTGCGTCGCTATGAAATACTATGGGTTCTATGACTTCTCCTTCTAAATCGAGTAACGTTTCTATGGAAACGACAGGATTTTCTTTTGCGATACGAGTATCTCCCTCTCGATGCACTAATCCTTCTTTACTGCATCACTCACTTCCACTCATTGACGAACTCACACGGAAATTGCGTCGCTATGACATACTATGGGTTCTATGACTTCTCCTTCTAAATCGAGTAACGTTTCTATGGAAACGACTGGCTTTTCTTTTGCGATACGAGTATCTCCCAATCGATGCACTAATCCTTCTTTACTGCATCCCTCACTCCGACTCATTGACGAATTCACACGGAAATTGCGTCGCTATGAAATACTATGGGTTCTATGTCTTCTCCTTCTATATCGAGTAACGTTTCTATGGAAACGACTGGCTTTTCTTTTGCGATACGAGTATCTCCCTCTCGATGCACTAATCCTTCTTTACTGCATCCCTCACTCCCACTCATTGACGAATTCACACGGAAATTCCGTCGCCATGAAATACTATGGGTTCTATGACTTCTCCTTCTAAATCGAGTAACGTTTTTTTGGAAACGACTGGCTTTTCTTTTGCGATACGAGTATCTCCCTCTCGATGCACTATTCCTTCTTTACCGCATCCCTCACTCCCACTCATTGACGAACTCACACGGAAATTGCTTCGCTATGAAATACTATGGGTTCTATGACTTCTCCTTCTAAATCGAGTAACGTTTCTATGGAAACGACTGGCTTTTCTTTTGCGATACGAGTATCTCCCTCTCGATGCACTAATCCTTCTTTACTGCATCCCTCACTCTCACTCATTGACGAACTCACACGGAAATTGCGTCGCTATGAAATTCTATGTGTTCTATGACTTCTCCTTCTAAATCGAGTAACGTTTCTATGGAAACGACTCGCTTTTCTTTTGCGATACGAGTATCTCCCTCTCGATGCACTAATCCTTCTTTACTGCATCCCTCAAACCCACTCATTGACGAATTCACACGGAAATTGCGTCGCTATGAAATACTATGGGTTCTATGACTTCTCCTTCTAAATCGAGTAACGTTTCTATGGAAACGACAGGATTTTCTTTTGCGATACGAATATCTCCCTCTCGATGCACTAATCCTTCTTTACTGCATCCCTCACTCCCACTCATTGACGAATTCACACGGAAATTGCGTCGCCATGAAATACTATGCGTTCTATAACTTCTCCTTCTAAATCGAGTAACGTTTCTATGGAAACGACTGGCTTTTCTTTTGCGATACGAGTATCTCCCTCTCGATGCACTAATCCTTCTTTACTGCATCCCTCACTCCCACTCATTGACGAATTCACACGGAAATTGCGTCGCCATGAAATACTATGGGTTCTATGACTTCTCCTTCTAAATCGAGTAACGTTTCTATGGAAACGACTGGCTTTTCTTTTGCGATACGAGCATCTCCCTCTCGATGCACTAATCCTTCTTTACTGCATCCCTCACTCCCACTCATTGACGAACTCACACGGAAATTGCTTCGCTGTGAAATACTATGGGTTCTATGACTTCTCCTTCTAAATCGAGTAACGTTTCTATGGAAACGACTGGCTTTTCTTTTGCGATACGAGTATCTCCCTCTCGATGCACTAATCCTTCTTTACTGCATCCCTCACTCTCACTCATTGACGAACTCACACGGAAATTGCGTCGCTATGAAATTCTATGAGTTCTATGACTTCTCCTTCTAAATCGAGTAACGTTTCTATGGAAACGACTGGCTTTTCTTTTGCGATACGAGTATCTCCCTCTCGATGCACTAATCCTTCTTTACTGCATCCCTCAAACCCACTCATTGACGAATTCACACGGAAATTGCGTCGCTATGAAATACTGTGGGTTCTATGACTTCTCCTTCTAAATCGAGTAACGTTTCTATGGAAACGACAGGATTTTCTTTTGCGATACGAGTATCTCCCTCTCGATGCACTAATCCTTCTTTACTGCATCCCTCACTCCCACTCATTGACGAATTCACACGGAAATTGCGTCGCCATGAAATACTATGCGTTCTATGACTTCTCCTTCTAAATCGAGTAACGTTTCTATGGAAACGACTGGCTTTTCTTTTGCGATACGAGTATCTCCCTCTCGATGCACTAATCCTTCTTTACTGCATCCCTCACTCCCACTCATTGACGAATTCACACGGAAATTGCGTCGCCATGAAATACTATGGGTTCTATGACTTCTCCTTCTAAATCGAGTAACGTTTCTATGGAAACGACTGGCTTTTCTTTTGCGATACGAGTATCTCCCTCTCGATGCACTGATCCTTCTTTACTGCATCCCTCACTCCCACTCATTGACGAATTCACACGGAAATTGCGTCGCCATCAAATACTATGGGTTCTATGACTTCTCCTTCTAAATCGAGTAACGTTTCTATGGAAACGACTGGCTTTTCTTTTGCGATACGAGTATCTCCCTATCGATGCACTAATCCTTCTTTACTGCATCCCTCACTCCCACTCATTGACGAACTCACACGGAAATTGCTTCGCTATGAAATACTATGGGTTCTAAGACTTCTCCTTCTAAATCGAGTAACGTTTCTATGGAAACGACTGGCTTTTCTTTTACGATACGAGTATCTCCCTCTCGATGCACTAATCCTTCTTTACTGCATCCCTCACTCCCACTCATTGACGAACTCACACGGAAATTGCTTCGCTATGAAATACTATGGGTTCTATGACGTCTCCTTCTAAATCGAGTAACGTTTCTATGGAAACGACTGGCTTTTCTTTTGCGATACGAGTATCTCCCTCTCGATGCACTAATCCTTCTATACTGCATCCCTCACTCCCACTCATTGACGAACTCACACGGAAATTGCGTCACTATGAAATACTATGGGTTCTATGACTTCTCCTTCTAAATCGAGTAACGTTTCTATGGAAACGACTGGCTTTTCTTTTGCGATACGAGTATCTCCCTCTCGATGCACTAATCCTTCTTTACTGCATCCCTCACTCTCACTCATTGACGAACTCACACGGAAATTGCGTCGCTATGAAATTCTATGGGTTCTATGACTTCTCCTTCTAAATCGAGTAACGTTTCTATGGAAACGACTGGCTTTTCTTTTGCGATACGAGTATCTCCCTCTCGATGCACTAATCCTTCTTTACTGCATCCCTCAAACCCACTCATTGACGAATTCACACGGAAATTGGGTCGCTATGAAATACTATGGGTTCTATGACTTCTCCTTCTAAATCGAGTAACGTTTCTATGGAAACGACAGGATTTTCTTTTGCGATACGAGTATCTCCCTCTCGATGCACTAATCCTTCTTTACTGCATCCCTCACTCCCACTCATTGACGAATTCACACGGAAATTGCGTCGCCATGAAATACTATGCGTTCTATGACTTCTCCTTCTAAATCGAGTAACGTTTCTATGGAAACGACTGGCTTTTCTTTTGCGATACGAGTATCTCCCTCTCGATGCACTAATCCTTCTTTACTGCATCCGTCACTCCCACTCATTGACGAATTCACACGGAAATTGCGTCGCCATGAAATACCATGGGTTCTATGACTTCTCCTTCTAAATCGAGTAACGTTTCTATGGAAACGACTGGCTTTTCTTTTGCGATACGAGTATCTCCCTCTCGATGCACTAATCCTTCTTTACTGCATCCCTCACTCCCACTCATTGACGAACTCACACGGAAATTGCTTCGCTGTGAAATACTATGGGTTCTATGACTTCTCCTTCTAAATCGAGTAACGTTTCTATGGAAACGACTGGCTTTTCTTTTGCGATACGAGTATCTCCCTCTCGATGCACTAATCCTTCTTTACTGCATCCCTCACTCTCACTCATTGACGAATTCACACGGAAATTGCGTCGCTATGAAATTCTATGAGTTCTATGACTTCTCCTTCTAAATCGAGTAACGTTTCTATGGAAACGTCTGGCTTTTCTTTTGCGATACGAGTATCTCCCTCTCGATGCACTAATCCTTCTTTACTGCATCCCTCAAACCCACTCATTGACGAATTCACACGGAAATTGCGTCGCTATGAAATACTATGGGTTCTATGACTTCTCCTTCTAAATCGAGTAACGTTTCTATGGAAACGACAGGATTTTCTTTTGCGATACGAGTATCTCCCTCTCGATGCACTAATCCTTCTTTACTGCATCCCTCACTCCCACTCATTGACGAATTCACACGGAAATTGCGTCGCCATGAAATACTATGCGTTCTATGACTTCTCCTTCTAAATCGAGTAACGTTTCTATGGAAACGACTGGCTTTTCTTTTGCGATACGAGTATCTCCCACTCGATGCACTAATCCTTCTTTACTGCATCCCTCACTCCCACTCATTGACGAATTCACACGGAAATTGCGTCGCCATGAAATACTATGGGTTCTATGACTTCTCCTTCTAAATCGAGTAACGTTTCTATGGAAACGACTGGCTTTTCTTTTGCGATACGAGTATCTCCCTCTCGATGCACTGATCCTTCTTTACTGCATCCCTCACTCCCACTCATTGACGAATTCACACGGAAATTGCGTCGCCATCAAATACTATGGGTTCTATGACTTCTCCTTCTAAATCGAGTAACGTTTCTATGGAAACGACTGGCTTTTCTTTTGCGATACGAGTATCTCCCTATCGATGCACTAATCCTTCTTTACTGCATCCCTCACTCCCACTCATTGACGAACTCACACGGAAATTGCTTCGCTATGAAATACTATGGGTTCTAAGACTTCTCCTTCTAAATCGAGTAACGTTTCTATGGAAACGACTGGCTTTTCTTTTACGATACGAGTATCTCCCTCACGATGCACTAATCCTTCTCTACTGCATCCCTCACTCCCACTCATTGACGAACTCACACGGAAATTGCTTCGCTATGAAATACTATGGGTTCTATGACGTCTCCTTCTAAATCGAGTAACGTTTCTATGGAAACGACTGGCTTTTCTTTTGCGATACGAGTATCTCCCTCTCGATGCACTAATCCTTCTATACTGCATCCCTCACTCCCACTCATTGATGAACTCACACGGAAATTGCGTCGCTATGAAATACTATGGGTTCTATGACTTCTCCTTCTAAATCGAGTAACGTTTCTATGGAAACGACTGGCTTTTCTTTTGCGATACGAGTATCTCCCTCTCGATGCACTAATCCTTCTTTACTGCATCCCTCACTCCCACTAATTGACGAACTCACACGGAAATTGCTTCGCTGTGAAATACTATGGGTTCTATGACTTCTCCTTCTAAATCGAGTAACGTTTCTATGGAAACGACTGGCTTTTCTTTTGCGATACGAGTATCTCCCTCCCGATGCACTAATCCTTCTTTACTGCATCCCTCACTCTCACTCATTGACGAACTCACACGGAAATTGCGTCGCTATGAAATTCTATGGGTTCTATGACTTCTCCTTCTAAATCGAGTAACGTTTCCATGGAAACGACTGGCTTTTCTTTTGCGATACGAGTATCTCCCTCTCGATGCACTAATCCATCTTTACTGCATCCCTCAAACCCACTCATTGACGAATTCACACGGAAATTGCGTCGCTATGAAATACTATGGGTTCTATGACTTCTCCTTCTAAATCGAGTTACGTTTCTATGGAAACGACAGGATTTTCTTTTGCGATACGAGTATCTCCCTCTCGATGCACTAATCCTTCTTTACTGCATCCCTCACTCCCACTCATTGACGAATTCACACGGAAATTGCGTCGCCATGAAATACTATGCGTTCTATGACTTCTCCTTCTAAATCGAGTAACGTTTCTATGGAAACGACTGGCTTTTCTTTTGCGATACGAGTATCTCCCTCTCGATGCACTAATCCTTCTTTACTGCATCCCTCACTCCCACTCATTGACGAATTCACACGGAAATTGCGTCGCCATGAAATACTATGGGTTCTATGACTTCTCCTTCTAAATCGAGTAACGTTTCTATGGAAACGACAGGCTTTTCTTATGCGATACGAGTATCTCCCTCTCGATGCACTGATCCTTCTTTACTGCATCCCTCACTCCCACTCATTGACGAATTCACACGGAAATTGCGTCGCCATCAAATACTATGGGTTCTATGACTTCTCCTTCTAAATCGAGTAACGTTTCTATGGAAACGACTGGCTTTTCTTTTGCGATACGAGTATCTCCCTATCGATGCACTAATCCTTCTTTACTGCATTCCTCACTCCCACTCATTGACGAACTCACACGGAAATTGCTTCGCTATGAAATACTATGGGTTCTATGACTTCTCCTTCTAAATCGAGTAACGTTTCTATGGAAACGACTGGCTTTTCTTTTGCGATACGAGTATCTCCCTCTCGATGCACTAATCCTTCTTTACTGCATCCCTCACTCCCACTCATTGACGAACTCACACGGAAATTGCTTCGCTATGAAATACTATGGGTTCTATGACGTCTCCTTCTAAATCGAGTAACGTTTCTATGGAAACGACTGGCTTTTCTTTTGCGATACGAGTATCTCCCTCTCGATGCACTAATCCTTCTTTACTGCATCCCTCACTCCCACTCATTGACGAATTCACACGGAAATTGCGTCGCCATGAAATACTATGGGTTCTATGATTTCTCCTTCTAAATCGAGTAACGTTTCTATGGAAACGACTGGCTTTTCTTTTGCGATACGAGTATCTCCCTCTCGATGCACTAATCCTTCTTTACTGCATCCCTCACTCCCACTCATTGACGATTTCACACGGAAATTGCGTCGCCATGAAATACTATGGGTTCTATGACTTCTCCTTCTAAATCGAGTAACGTTTCTATGGAAACGACTGTTTTTCTTTTGCAATACGAGTATCTCCATCTCCATGCACTAATCCTTCTTTACTGCATCCCTCACTCCCACTCATTGACGAATTCACACGGAAATTGCGTCGCCATGAAATACTATGCGTTCTATGACTTCTCCTTCTAAATCGAGTAACGTTTCTATGGAAACGACTGGCTTTTCTTTTGCGATACGAGTATCTCCCTCTCGATGCACTAATCCTTCTTTACTGCATCCCTCACTCCCACTCATTGACGAATTCACACGGAAATTGCGTCGCCATGAAATACTATGGGTTCTATGGCTTCTCCTTCTAAATCGAGTAACGTTTCTATGGAAACGACTGGCTATTCTTTTGCGATACGAGTATCTCCCTCTCGATGCACTGATCCTTCTTTACTGCATCCCTCACTCCCACTCATTGACGAATTCACACGGAAATTGCGTCGCCATCAAATACTATGGGTTCTATGACTTCTCCTTCTAAATCGAGTAACGTTTCTATGGAAACGACTGGCTTTTCTTTTGCGATACGAGTATCTCCCTATCGATGCACTAATCCTTCTTTACTGCATCCCTCACTCCCACGCATTGACGAACTCACACGGAAATTGCTTCGCTATGAAATACTATGGGTTCTATGACTTCTCCTTCTAAATCGAGTAACGTTTCTATGGAAACGACTGGCTTTTCTTTTGCGATACGAGTATCTCCCTCTCGATGCACTAATCCTTCTTTACTGCATCCCTCACTCAAACTCATTGACGAACTCACACGGAAATTGCTTCGCTATGAAATACTATGGGTTCTATGACTTCTCCTTCTAAATCGAGTAACGTTTCTATGGAAACGACTGGCTATTCTTTTGCGATACGAGTATCTCCCTCTCGATGCACTGATCCTTCTTTACTGCATCCCTCACTCCCACTCATTGACGAATTCACACGGAAATTGCGTCGCCATCAAATACTATGGGTTCTATCACTTCTCCTTCTAAATCGAGTAACGTTTCTATGGAAACGACTGGCTTTTCTTTTGCGATACGAGTATCTCCCTATCGATGCACTAATCCTTCTTTACTGCATCCCTCACTCCCACGCATTGACGAACTCACACGGAAATTGCTTCGCTATGAAATACTATGGGTTCTATGACTTCTCCTTCTAAATCGAGTAACGTTTCTATGGAAACGACTGGCTTTTCTTTTGCGATACGAGTATCTCCCTCTCGATGCACTAATCCTTCTTTACTGCATCCCTCACTCCCACTCATTGACGAACTCACACGGAAATTGCGTCGCTATGAAACACTATGGGTTCTATGACTTCTCCTTCTAAATCGAGTAACGTTTCTATGGAAACGACTGGCTTTTCTTTTGCGATACGAGTATCTCCCTCTCGATGCACTATTCCTTCTTTACTGCATCCCTCACTCCCACTCATTGACGAATTCACACGGAAATTGCGTCGCTATGAAATACTATGGGTTCTATGACTTCTCCTTCTAAATCGAGTAACGTTTCTATGGAAACGACAGGATTTTCCTTTGCGATACGAGTATCTCCCTCTCGATGCACTAATCCTTCTTTACTGCATCCCTCACTCCCACTCATTGACGAATTCACACGGAAATTGCGTCGCCATGAAATACTATGGGTTCGATGACGTCTCCTTCTGAATCGAGTAACGTTTCTATGGAAACGACTGGCTTTTCTTTTGCGGTACGAGTATCTCCCTCTCGATGCACTAATCCTTCTTTACTGCATCCCTCACTCCCACTCATTGACGAATTCACACGGAAATTGCGTCGCCATGAAATACTATGGGTTCTATGACTTCTCCTTCTAAATCGAGTAACGTTTCTATGGAACCGACTGGCTTTTCTTTTGCGATACGAGTATCTCCCTCTCGATGCACTAATCCTTCTTTACTGCATCCCTCACTCCCACTCATTGACGAATTCACACGGAAATTGCGTCGCCATGAAATACTATGGGTTCTATGATTTCTCCTTCTAAGTCGAGTAACGTTTCTATGGAAACGACTGTTTTTCTTTTGCGATACGAGTATCTCCCTCTCGATGCACTAATCCTTCTTTACTGCATCCCTCACTCCCACTCATTGCCGAATTCACACGGAAATTGCGTCGCCATGAAATACTATGGGTTCTATGACTTCTCCTTCTAAATCGAGTAACGTTTCTATGGAAACGACTGGCTTTTCTTTTGCGATACGAGTATCTCCCTCTCGATGCACTAATCCTTCTTTACTGCATCCCTCACTCCCACTCATTGACGAACTCACACGGAAATTGTTTCGCTATGAAATACTATGGGTTCTATGACTTCTCCTTCTAAATCGAGTAACGTTTCTATGGAAACGATTGGCTTTTCTTTTGCGATTCGAGTATCTCCCTCTCGATGCACTAATCCTTCTTTACTGCATCCCTCACTCCCACTCATTGACGAACTCACACGGAAATTGCTTCGCTATGAAATACTATGGGTTCTATGACTTCTCCTTCTAAATCGAGTAACGTTTCTATGGAAACGACTGGCTATTCTTTTGCGATACGAGTATCTCCCTCTCGATGCACTGATCCTTCTTTACTGCATCCCTCACTCCCACTCATTGACGAATTCACACGGAAATTGCGTCGCCATCAAATACTATGGGTTCTATCACTTCTCCTTCTAAATCGAGTAACGTTTCTATGGAAACGACTGGCTTTTCTTTTGCGATACGAGTATCTCCCTATCGATGCACTAATCCTTCTTTACTGCATCCCTCACTCCCACGCATTGACGAACTCACACGGAAATTGCTTCGCTATGAAATACTATGGGTTCTATGACTTCTCCTTCTAAATCGAGTAACGTTTCTATGGAAACGACTGGCTTTTCTTTTGCGATACGAGTATCTCCCTCTCGATGCACTAATCCTTCTTTACTGCATCCCTCACTCCCACTCATTGACGAACTCACACGGAAATTGCGTCGCTATGAAACACTATGGGTTCTATGACTTCTCCTTCTAAATCGAGTAACGTTTCTATGGAAACGACTGGCTTTTCTTTTGCGATACGAGTATCTCCCTCTCGATGCACTATTCCTTCTTTACTGCATCCCTCACTCCCACTCATTGACGAATTCACACGGAAATTGCGTCGCTATGAAATACTATGGGTTCTATGACTTCTCCTTCTAAATCGAGTAACGTTTCTATGGAAACGACAGGATTTTCCTTTGCGATACGAGTATCTCCCTCTCGATGCACTAATCCTTCTTTACTGCATCCCTCACTCCCACTCATTGACGAATTCACACGGAAATTGCGTCGCCATGAAATACTATGGGTTCGATGACGTCTCCTTCTGAATCGAGTAACGTTTCTATGGAAACGACTGGCTTTTCTTTTGCGGTACGAGTATCTCCCTCTCGATGCACTAATCCTTCTTTACTGCATCCCTCACTCCCACTCATTGACGAATTCACACGGAAATTGCGTCGCCATGAAATACTATGGGTTCTATGACTTCTCCTTCTAAATCGAGTAACGTTTCTATGGAACCGACTGGCTTTTCTTTTGCGATACGAGTATCTCCCTCTCGATGCACTAATCCTTCTTTACTGCATCCCTCACTCCCACTCATTGACGAATTCACACGGAAATTGCGTCGCCATGAAATACTATGGGTTCTATGATTTCTCCTTCTAAGTCGAGTAACGTTTCTATGGAAACGACTGTTTTTCTTTTGCGATACGAGTATCTCCCTCTCGATGCACTAATCCTTCTTTACTGCATCCCTCACTCCCACTCATTGCCGAATTCACACGGAAATTGCGTCGCCATGAAATACTATGGGTTCTATGACTTCTCCTTCTAAATCGAGTAACGTTTCTATGGAAACGACTGGCTTTTCTTTTGCGATACGAGTATCTCCCTCTCGATGCACTAATCCTTCTTTACTGCATCCCTCACTCCCACTCATTGACGAACTCACACGGAAATTGTTTCGCTATGAAATACTATGGGTTCTATGACTTCTCCTTCTAAATCGAGTAACGTTTCTATGGAAACGATTGGCTTTTCTTTTGCGATTCGAGTATCTCCCTCTCGATGCACTAATCCTTCTTTACTGCATCCCTCACTCCCACTCATTGACGAACTCACACGGAAATTGCTTCGCTATGAAATACTATGGGTTCTATGACTTCTCCTTCTAAATCGAGTAACGTTTCTATGGAAGCGACTGGCTTTTCTTTTGCGATACGAGTATCTCCCTCTCGATGCACTAATCCTTCTTTACTGCATCCCCCAGTCTCACTCATTGACGAATTCACACGGAAATTGCGTCGCCATGAAATACTATGCGTTCTATGACTTCTCCTTCTAAATCGAGTAACGTTTCTATGGAAACGACTGGCTTTTCTTTTGCGATACGAGTATCTCCCTCTCGATGCACTGATCCTCCTTTACTGCATCCCTCACTCCCACTCATTGTCGAATTCACACGGAAATTGCGTCGCCATCAAATACTATGGGTTCTATGACTTCTCCTTGTAAATCAAGTAACGTTTCTATGGAAACGACTGGCTTTTCTTTTGCGATACGAGTATCTCCCTATCGATGCACTAATCCTTCTTTACTGCATCCCTCACTCCCACTCATTGACGAACTCACACGGAAATTGCTTCGCTATGAAATACTATGTGTTCTATGACTTCTCCTTCTAAATCGAGTAACGTTTCTATGGAAACGACTGGCTTTTCTTTTGCGACACGAGTATCTCCCTCTCGATGCACTAATCCTTCTTTACTGCATCCCTCACTCCCACTCATTGACGAACTCACACGGAAATTGCTTCGCTCTGAAATACTATGGGTTCTATGACTTCTCCTTCTAAATCGAGTAACGTTTCTATGGAAACGACTGGCTTTTCTTTTGCGATACGAGTATCTCCCTCTCGATGCACTAATCCTTCTTTACTGCATCCCTCACTCCCACTCATTGACGAACTCACACGGAAATTGCGTCGCTATGAAATACTATGGGTTCTATGACTTCTCCTTCTAAATCGAGTAACGTTTCTATGGAAACGACTGGCTTTTCTTTTGCGATACGAGTATCTCCCTCTCGATGCACTAATCCTTCTTTACTGCATCCCTCACTCCCACTCATTGACGAATTCACACGGAAATTGCGTCGCTATGAAATACTATGGGTTCTATGACTTCTCCTTCTAAATCGAGTAACGTTTCTATGGAAACGACGGGATTTTCCTTTGTGATACGAGTATCTCCCTCTCGATGCACTAATCCTTCTTTACTGCATCCCTCACTCCCACTCATTGACGAATTCACACGGAAATTGCGTCGCCATGAAATACTATGGGTTCGATGACTTCTCCTTCTAAATCGAGTAACGTTTCTATGGAAACGACTGGCTTTTCTTTTGCGATACGAGTATCTCCCTCTCGATGCACTAATCCTTCTTTACTGCATCCCTCACTCCCACTCATTGACGTATTCACACGGAAATTGCGTCGCCATGAAATACTATGGGTTCTATGACTTCCCCTTCTAAATCGAGTAACGTTTCTATGGAAACGACTGGCTTTTCTTTTGCGATACGAGTATCTCCCTCTCGATGCACTAATCCTTCTTTACTGCATCCCTCACTCCCACTCATTGACGAATTCACACGGAAATTGCGTCGCCATGAAATACTATGGGTTCTATGATTTCTCCTTCTAAATCGAGTAACGTTTCTATGGAAACGACTGGCTTTTCTTTTGCGATACGAGTATCTCCCTCTCGATGCACTAATCCTTCTTTACTGCATCCCTCACTCCCACTCATTGACGAATTCACACGGAAATTGCGTCGCCATGAAATACTATGGGTTCTATGACTTCTCCTTCTAAATCGAGTAACGTTTCTATGGAAACGACTGGCTTTTCTTTTGCGATACGAGTATCTCCCTCTCGATGCACTAATCCTTCTTTACTGCTACCCTCACTCCCACTCATTGACGAATTCACACGGAAATTGCGTCGCCATGAAATACTATGGGTTCTATGACTTCTCCTTCTAAATCGAGTAACGTTTCTATGGAAACGACTGGCTTTTCTTTTGCGATACGAGTATCTCCCTCTCGATGCACTAATCCTTCTTTACTGCATCCCTCACTCCCACTCATTGACGAACTCACACGGAAATTGTTTCGCTATGAAATACTATGGGTTCTATGACTTCTCCTTCTAAATCGAGTAACGTTTCTATGGAAACGACTGGCTTTTCTTTTGCGATACTAGTATCTCCCTCTCGATGCACTAATCCTTCTTTACTGCATCCCTCACTCCCACTCATTGGCGAACTCACACGGAAATTGCTTCGCTATGAAATACTATGGGTTCTATGACTTCTCCTTCTAAATCGAGTAACGTTTCTATGGAAACGACTGGCTTTTCTTTTGCGATACGAGTATCTCCCTCTCGATGCACTAATCCTTCTTTACTGCATCCCTCACTCCCACTCATTGACGAATTCACACGGAAATTGCGTCGCCATGAAATACTATGGGTTCTATGACTTCTCCTTCTAAATCGAGTAACGTTTCTATGGAAACGACTGGCTTTTCTTTTGCGATACGAGTATCTCCCTCTCGATGCACTAATCCTTCTTTACTGCATCCCTCACTCCCACTCATTGACGAATTCACACGGAAATTGCATCGCCATGAAATACTATGGGTTCTATGACTTCTCGTTCTAAATCGAGTAACGTTTCTATGGAAACGACTGGCTTTTCTTTTGCGATACGAGTATCTCCCTCTCGATGCACTAATCCTTCTTTACTGCATCCCTCACTCCCACTCATTGACGAATTCACACGGAAATTGCGTCGCCATGAAATACTATGGGTTCTATGACTTCTCCTTCTAAATCGAGTAACGTTTCTATGGAAACGACTGACTTTTCTTTTGCGATACGAGTATATCCCTCTCGATGCACTAATCCTTCTTTACTGCATCCCTCACTCCCACTCATTGACGAACTCACACATAAATTGCTTCGCTATGAAATACTATGGGTTCTATGACTTCTCCTTCTAAATCGAGTAACGTTTCTATGGAAACGACTGGCTTTTCTTTTGCGATACGAGTATCTCCCTCTCGATGCACTAATCCTTCTTTACTGCATCCCTCACTCCCACTCATTGACGAACTCACACGGAAATTGCTTCGCTATGAAATACTATGGGTTCTATGACTTCTCCTTCTAAATCGAGTAACGTTTCTATGGAAGCGACTGGCTTTTCTTTTGCGATACGAGTATCTCCCTCTCGATGCACTAATCCTTCTTTACTGCATCCCTCACTCCCACTCACTGACGAACTCACACGAAAATTGCGTCGCTATGAAATACTATGGGTTCTATGACTTCTCCTTCTAAATCGAGTAACGTTTCTATGGAAACGACTGGCTTTTCTTTTGCGATAAGAGTATCTCCCTCTCGATGCACTAATCCTTCTTTACTGCATCCCTCACTCCCACTCATTGACGAATTCACACAGAAATTGCGTCGCTATGAAATACTATGTGTTCTATGACTTCTCCTACTAAATCGAGTAACGTTTCTATGGAAACGACAGGATTTTCTTTTACGATACGAGTATCTCCCTCTCGATGCACTAATCCTTCTTTACTGCATCCCTCACTCCCACTCATTGACGAATTCACACGGAAATTGCGTCGCCATGAAATACAATGGGTTCTATGACTTCTCCTTCTAAATCGAGTAACGTTTCTATGGAAACGACTGGCTTTTCTTTTGCGATACGAGTATCTCCCTCTCGATGCACTAATCCTTCTTTACTGCATCCCTCACTCCCACTCATTGACGAATTCAAACGGAAATTGCGTCGCCATGAAATACTATGGGTTCTATGACTTCTCCTTCTAAATAGAGTAACGTTTCTATGGAAACGACTGGCTTTTCTTTTGCGATACGAGTATCTCCCTCTCGAAGCACTAATCCTTCTTTACTGCATCCCTCACTCCCACTCATTGACGAATTCAAACGGAAATTGCGTCGCCACGATATACTATGGGTTCTTTGACTTCTCCTTCTAAATCGAGTAACGTTTCTATGGAAACGACTGGCTTTTCTTTTGCGATACGAGTATCTCCCTCTCGATACACTAATCCTTCTTTACTGCATCCCTCACTCCCACTCATTGACGAATTCACACGGAAATTGCGTCGCCATGAAATACTATGGGTTCTATGACTTCTCGTTCTAAATCGAGTAACGTTTCTATGGAAACGACTGGCTTTTCTTTTGCGATACGAGAATCTCCCTCTCGATGCACTAATCCTTCTTTACTGCATCCCTCACTCCCACTCATTGACGAACTCACACGGAAATTGCTTCGCTATGAAATACTATGGGTTCTATGACTTCTCCTTCTAAATCGAGTAACGTTTCTATGGAAGCGACAGGCTTTTCTTTTGCGATACGAGTATCTCCCTCTCGATGCACTAATCCTTCTTTACTGCATCCCTCACTCCCACTCACTGACGAACTCACACGGAAATTGCGTCGCTATGAAATACTATGGGTTCTATGACTTCTCCTTCTAAATCGAGTAACGTTTCTATGGAAACGACAGGATTTTCTTTTGCGATACGAGTATCTCCCTCTCGATGCACTAATCCTTCTTTACTGCATCCCTCACTCCCACTCATTGACGAATTCACACAGAAATTGCGTCGCTATGAAATACTATGTGTTCTATGACTTCTCCTACTAAATCGAGTAACGTTTCTATGGAAACGACAGGATTTTCTTTTGCGATACGAGTATCTCCCTCTCGATGCACTAATCCTTCTTTACTGCATCCCTCACTCCCACTCATTGACGAATTCACACGGAAATTGCGTCGCCATGAAATACTATGGGTTCTATGACTTCTCCTTCTAAATCGAGTAACGTTTCTATGGAAACGACTGGCTTTTCTTTTGCGATACGAGTATCTCCCTCTCGATGCACTAATCCTTCTTTACTGCATCCCTCACTCCCACTCATTGACGAATTCAAACGGAAATTGCGTCGCCATGAAATACTATGGGTTCTATGACTTCTCCTTCTAAATCGAGTAACGTTTCTATGGAAACGACTGGCTTTTCTTTTGCGATACGAGTATCTCCCTCTCGATGCACTAATCCTTCTTTACTGCATCCCTCACTCCCACTCATTGACGAATTCACACGGAAATTGCGTCGCCATGATATACTATGGGTTCTATGACTTCTCCTTCTAAATCGAGTAACGTTTCTATGGAAACGACTGGCTTTTCTTTTGCGATACGAGTATCTCCCTCTCGATGCACTAATCCTTCTTTACTGCATCCCTCACTCCCACTCATTGACGAATTCACACGGAAATTGCGTCGCCATGAAATACTATGGGTTCTATGACTTCTCGTTCTAAATCGAGTAACGTTTCTATGGAAACGACTGGCTTTTCTTTTGCTATACGAGTATCTCCCTCTCGATGCACTAATCCTTCTTTACTGCATCCCTCACTCCCACTCATTGACGAATTCACACGGAAATTGCGTCGCTATGAAATACTATGGGTTCTATGACTTCTCCTTCTAAATCGAGTAACGTTTCTATGGAAACGACTGGCATCACTTTTGCGATACGAGTATCTCCCTCTCGATGCACTAATCCTTCTTTACTGCATCCCTCACTCCCACTCATTGACGAAATCACACAAAAATTGCGTCGCCATGAAATACTATGGGTTCTAAGACTTCTCCTTCTAAATCGAGTGACGTTTCTATGGAAACGACAGGATTTTCTTTTGCGATACGAGTATCTCCCTCTCGATGCACTAATCCTTCTTTACTGCATCCCTCACTCCCACTCATTGACGAACTCACACGGAAATTGCTTCGCTATGAAATACTATGGGTTCTATGACTTCTCCTTCTAAATCGAGTAACGTTTCTATGGAAATGACTGGCTTTTCTTTTGCGATACGAGTATCTCCCTCTCGATGCACTAATCCTTCTTTACTGCATCCCTCACTATCACTCATTGACGAATTCACACGGAAATTGCGTCGCCATGAAATACTATGGGTTCTATGACTTCTCCTTCTAAATCGAGTAACGTTTCTATGGAAACGACTGGCTTTTCTTTTGTGATACTAGTATCTCCCTCTCGATGCACTAATCCTTCTTTACTGCATACCTCACTCCCACTCATTGACGAATTCACACGGAAATTGCATCGCCACGAAATACTATGGGTTCTATGACTTCTCCTTCTAAATCGCATAACGTTTCTATGGAAACGACAGGATTTTTTTTTGCGACACGAGTATCTCCCTCTCGATGGACTAATCCTTCTTTACTGCTTCCCTCACTCCCACTCATTGACGAATTCATACGGAAATTGCGTCGCTATGAAATACTATGGGTTCTGTGACTTCTCCTTCTAAATCGAGTAACGTTTCTATGGAAACGACTGGCTTTTCTTTTGCGATACGAGTATCTCCCTCTCGATGCACTATTCCTTCTTTACTGCATCCCTCACTCCCACTCATTGACGAATTCACACGGAAATTGCGTCGCCATGAAATAGTATGGGTTCTATGACTTCTCCTTCTAAATCGAGTAACGTTTCTATGGAAACGACAGGATTTTCTTTTGGGATACGACAATCGCATTTCCGATCCACTAATCCGTCTTTACTGCATCCCTCACTAATACACATTGACGAATTCACACGGAAATTGCGACGCCATGAAATACTATGGGTTCTATGACTTCTCCTTCTAAATCGAATAACGTTTCTATGGAAACGACAGGATTTTCTTTTGGGATACGACAATCACATTTCCGATCCACTAATCCGTCTTTACTGCATCCCTCACTAATACACATTGACGAATTCACACGGAAATTGCGTCGCCATGAAATACTATGGGTTCTATGACTTCTCCTTCTAAATCGAGTAACGTTTCTATGGAAACGACAGGATTTTCATTTGGGATACGACAATCACATTTCCGATCCACTAATCCGACTTTACTGCATCCCTCACTAACACACATTGACGAATTCACACGGAAATTGCGTCGCCATGAAATACTATGGGTTCTATGACTTCTCCATCTAAATCGAGTAACGTTTCTATGGAAACGACAGGATTTTCTTTTGGGATACGACAGTCACATTTCCGATCCACTAATCCGTCATTACTGCATCCCTCACTAATACACATTGACGAATTCACACGGAAATTGCGTCGCCATGAAATACTATGGGTTCTATGACTTCTCCTTCTAAATCGAGTATCGTTTCTATGGAAACGACTGGCTTTTCTTTTGCGATACGAGTATCTCCCTCTCGATGCACTAATCCTTCTTTACTGCATCCCTCACTCCCACTCATTGACGAATTCACACGGAAATTGCGTCGCCATGAAATACTATGGGTTCTATGACTTCTCCTTCTAAATCGAGTAACGTTTCTATGGAAACGACTGGCTTTTCTTTTGCGATACGAGTATCTCCCTCTCGATGCACTAATCCATCTTTACTGCATCCCTCACTCCCACTCATTGACGAATTCACACGGAAATTGCGTCGCCATGAAATACTATGGGTTCTATGACTTCTCCTTCAAAATCGAGTAACGTTTCAATGGAAACGACAGGATTTTCTTTTGGGATACGACAATCACATTTCCGATCCACTAATCCGTCTTTACTGCATCCCTCACTAATACACATTGACGAATTCATACGGAAATTGCGTCGCTATGAAATACTATGGGTTCTACGACTTCTCCTTCTAAATCGTGTATCATTTCTATGGAAACGACTGACGTTTCTTTTGCGATACGAGTATCTCCCTGTCGATGCACTAAACCTTTTTTACTGCATCCCTCACTCCCACTCATTGACGAATTCACACGGAAATTGCGTCGCTATGAAATACTATGGGTTCAATGACTTCTCCTTCTAAATCGAGTATCGTTTCTATGGAAACGACTGGCTTTTCTTTTGCGATACGAGTATCTCCCTCTCGATGCACTAATCCTTCTTTACTGCATCCCTCACTCCCACTCATTGACGAATTCACACGGAAATTGCGTCGCTATGAAATTCTATGGGTTCTATGACTTCTCCTTCTAAATCGAGTAACGTTTCTATGGAAACGACAGGATTTTCTTTTGGGATACGACAATCACATTTCCGATCCACTAATCCGTCTTTACTGCATCCCTCACTAATACACATTGACGAATTCATACGGAAATTGCGTCGCTATGAAATATTATGGGTTCTATGACTTCTCCTTCTAAATCGAGTATCGTTTCTATGGAAACAACTGGCTTTTCTTTTGCGATACGAGTATCTCCCTCTCGATGCACTAATCCTTCTTTACTGCATCCCTCACTCCCACTCATTGACGAATTCACACGGAAATTGCGTCGCTATGAAATACTATGGGTTCTATGACTTCTCCTTCTAAATCGAGTATCGTTTCTATGGAAACGACTGGCTTTTCTTTTGCGATACGAGTATCTCCCTCTCGATGCACTAATCCTTCTTTACTGCATCCCTCACTCCCACTCATTGACGAATTCACACGGAAAATGCGTCGCTATGAAATACTATGGGTTCAATGACTTCTCCTTCTAAATCGAGTAACGTTTCTATGGAAACGACAGGATGTTCTTTTGGGATACGACAATCACATTTCCGATCCACTAATCCGTCTTTACTGCATCCCTCACTAACACACATTGACGAATTCATACGGAAATTGCGTCGCTATCAAATACTATGGGTTCTATGACTTCTCCTTCTAAATCGAGTTTCGTTTCTATGGAAACGACTGGCTTTTCTTTTGCGATACGAGTATCTCCCTCTCGATGCACTAATCCTTCTTTACTGCATCCCTCACTCCCACTCATTGACGAATTCACACGGAAATTGCGTCGCCATGAAATACTATGGGTTCTATGACTTCTCCTTCTAAATCGAGTAACGTTTCTATGGAAACGACTGGCTTTTCTTTTGCGATACGAGTATCTCCCTCTCGATGCACTAATCCTTCTTTACTGCATCCCTCACTCCCACTCATTGACGAATTCACACGGAAATTGCGTCGCCATGAAATACTATGGGTTCTATGACTTCTCCTTCAAAATCGAGTTTCGTTTCTATGGAAACGACTGGCTTTTCTTTTGCGATACGAGTATCTCCCTCTCGATGCACTAATCCTTCTTTACTGCATCCCTCACTCCCACTCATTGACGAATTCACACGGAAAATGCGTCGCTATGAAATACTATGGGTTCAATGACTTCTCCTTCTAAATCGAGTAACGTTTCTATGGAAACGACAGGATGTTCTTTTGGGATACGACAATCACATTTCCGATCCACTAATCCGTCTTTACTGCATCCCTCACTAACACACATTGACGAATTCATACGGAAATTGCGTCGCTATCAAATACTATGGGTTCTATGACTTCTCCTTCTAAATCGAGTTTCGTTTCTATGGAAACGACTGGCTTTTCTTTTGCGATACGAGTATCTCCCTCTCGATGCACTAATCCTTCTTTACTGCATCCCTCACTCCCACTCATTGACGAATTCACACGGAAATTGCGTCGCCATGAAATACTATGGGTTCTATGACTTCTCCTTCTAAATCGAGTAACGTTTCTATGGAAACGACTGGCTTTTCTTTTGCGATACGAGTATCTCCCTCTCGATGCACTAATCCTTCTTTACTGCATCCCTCACTCCCACTCATTGACGAATTCACACGGAAATTGCGTCGCCATGAAATACTATGGGTTCTATGACTTCTCCTTCAAAATCGAGTAACGTTTCAATGGAAACGACAGAATTTTCTTTTGGGATGCGACAATCACATTTCCGATCCACTAATCCGTCTTTACTGCATCCCTCACTAATACACATTGACGAATTCATACGGAAATTGCGTCGCTATGAAATACTATGGGTTCTATGACTTCTCCTTCTAAATCGTGTATAATTTCTATGGAAACGACTGACTTTTCTTTTGCGATACGAGTATCTCCCTGTCGATGCACTAAACCTTTTTTACTGCATCCCTCACTCCCACTCATTGACGAATTCACACGGAAATTGCGTCGCTATCAAATACTATGGGTTCAATGACTTCTCCTTCTAAATCGAGTATCGTTTCTATGGAAACGACTGGCTTTTCTTTTGCGATACGAGTATCTCCCTCTCGATGCACTAATCCTTCTTTACTGCATCCCTCACTCCCACTCATTGACGAATTCACACGGAAATTGCGTCGCTATGAAATACTATGGGTTCTATGACTTCTCCTTCTAAATCGAGTAACGTTTCTATGGAAACGACAGGATTTTCTTTTGGGATACGACAATCACATTTCCGATCCACTAATCCGTCTTTACTGCATCCCTCACTAATACACATTGACGAATTCATACGGAAATTGCGTCGCTATGAAATATTATGGGTTCTATGACTTCTCCTTCTAAATCGAGTATCGTTTCTATGGAAACAACTGGCTTTTCTTTTGCGATACGAGTATCTCCCTCTCGATGCAATAATCCTTCTTTACTGCATCCCTCACTCCCACTCATTGACGAATTCACACGGAAATTGCGTCGCTATGAAATACTATGGGTTCTATGACTTCTCCTTCTAAATCGAGTATCGTTTCTATGGAAACGACTGGCTTTTCTTTTGCGATACGAGTATCTCCCTCTCGATGCACTAATCCTTCTTTACTGCATCCCTCACTCCCACTCATTGACGACTTCACACGGAAATTGCGTCGCTATGAAATACTATGGGTTCTATGACTTCTCCTTCTAAATCGAGTAACGTTTCTATGGAAACGACAGGATTTTCTTTTGGGATACGACAATCACATTTCCGGTCGACTAATCCGTCTTTACTGCATCCCTCACTAATACACATTGACGAATTCATACGGAAATTGCGTCGCTATGAAATACTATGGGTTCTATGACTTCTCCTTCTAAATCGAGTATCGTTTCTATGGAAACGACTGGCTTTTCTTTTGCGATACGAGTATCTCCCTCTCGATGCACTAATCCTTCTTTACTGCATCCCTCACTCCCACTCATTGACGAATTCACACGGAAAATGCGTCGCTATGAAATACTATGGGTTCTATGACTTCTCCTTCTAAATCGAGTAACGTTTCTATGGAAACGACAGGATGTTCTTTTGGGATACGACAATCACATTTCCGATCCACTAATCCGTCTTTACTGCATCCCTCACTAACACATATTGACGAATTCATACGGAAATTGCGTCGCTATCAAATACTATGGGTTCTATGACTTCTCCTTCTAAATCGAGTTTCGTTTCTATGGAAACGACTGGCTTTTCTTTTGCGATACGAGTATCTCCCTCACGATGCACTAATCCTTCTTTACTGCATCCCTCACTCCCACTCATTGACGAATTCACACAGAAATTGCGTCGCTATGAAATACTATGGGTTCTATGACATCTCCTTCTAAATCGAGTAACGTTTCTATGGAAACGACTGGCTTTTCTTTTGCGATACGAGTATCTCCCTCTCGATGCACTAATCCTTCTTTACTGCATCCCTCACTCCCACTCATTGACGAATTCACACGGAAAATGCGTCGCCATGAAATACTATGGGTTCTATGACTTCTCCTTCTAAATCGAGTAACGTTTCTATGGAAACGACAGGATTTTCTTTTGCGATACGAGTATCTCCCTCTCGATGCACTAATCCTTCTTTACTGCATCCCTCACTCCCACTCATTGACGAATTCACACGGAAATTGCGTCGCCATGAAATACTATGGGTTCTATGACTTCTCGTTCTAAATCGAGTAACGTTTCTATGGAAACGACTGGCTTTTCTTTTGCGATACGAGTATCTCCCTCTCGATGCACTAATCCTTCTTTACTGCATCCCTCACTCCCACTCATTGACGAATTCACACGGAAATTGCGTCGCCATGAAATACTATGGGTTCTATGACTTCTCCTTCTAAATCGAGTAACGTTTCTATGGAAACGACTGGCTTTTCATTTGCGATACGAGTATCTCCCTCTCGATGCACTAATCCTTCTTTACTGCATCCCTCACTCCCACTCATTGACGAATGCATACGGAATTTGCGTCGCCATGAAATACTATGGGTTCTATGACTTCTCCTTCTAAATCGAGTAACGTTTCTATGGAAACGACTGGCTTTTCTTTTGCGATACGAGTATCTCCCTCTCGATGCACTAATCCTTCTTTACTGCATCCCTCACTCCCACTCATTGACGAATTCACACGGAAATTGCGTCGCCATGAAATACTTTGGGTTCTATGACTTTTCCTTCTAAATCGAGTAACGTTTCTATGGAAACGACTGACTTTTCTTTTGCGATACGAGTATCTCCCTCTCGATGCACTAATCCTTTTTTACTGCATCCCTCACTCCCACTCATTGACGAACTCACACGGAAATTGCGTCGCTATGAAATACTATGGGTTCTATGACTTCTCCTTCTAAATCGAGTAACGTTTCTATGGAAACGACTGGCTTTTCTTTTGCGATACGAGTATCTCCCTCTCGATGCACTAATCCTTCTTTACTGCATCCCTCACTCCCACTCATTGACGAACTCACACGGAAATTGCTTCGCTATGAAATACTATGGGTTCTATGACTTCTCCTTCTAAATCGAGTAACGTTTCTATGGAAGCGACTGGCTTTTCTTTTGCGATACGAGTATCTCCCTCTCGATGCACTAATCCTTCCTTACTGCATCCCTCACTCCCACTCACTGACGAACTCACACGGAAATTGCGTCGCCATGAAATTCTATGGGTTCTATGACTTCTCCTTCTAAATCGAGTAACGTTTCTTTGGAAACGACTGGCTTTTCCTTTGCGATACGAGTATCTCCCTCTCGATGCACTAATCCTTCTTTACTGCATCCCTCACTCCCACTCATTGACGAATTCACACGGAAATTGCATCGCCATGAAATACTATGGGTTCTATGATTTCTCCTTCTAAATCGAGTAACGTTTCTATGGAAACGACTGGCTTTTCTTTTGCGATACGAGTATCTCCCTCTACATGCACTAATCCTCCTTTACTGCTTCCCTCACTCCCACTCATTGACGAATTCATACGGAAATTGCGTCGCTATGAAATACTATGGGTTCTATGACTTCTCCTTCTAAATCGAGTAACGTTTCTATGGAAACGACAGGATTTTCTTTTGGGATACGACAATCGCATTTCCGATCCACTAATCCGTCTTTACTGCATCCCTCACTAATACACATTGACGAATTCACACGGAAATTGCGTCGTTATGAAATACTATGAGTTCTATGACTTCTCCTTCTAAACCGAGTAACGTTTCTATGGAAACGACAGGATTTTCTTTTGCGATACGAGTATCTCCCTCTCGATGCACTAATCCTTTTTTTCTGCATCCCTCACTCCCACTCATTGACGATCTCACACGGAAATTGCTTCGCTATGAAATACTATGGGTTCTATGACTTCTCCTTCTAAATCGAGTAACGTTTCTATGGAAACGACAGGATTTTCTTTTGGGATACGACAATCACATTTCCGATCCACTAATCCGTCTTTACTGCATCCCTCACTAATACACATTGACGAATTCACACGAAAATTGCGTCGCCATGAAATACTATGGGTTCTACGACTTCTCCTTCTAAATCGAGTGACGTTTCTATGGAAACGACAGGATTTTTTTTTGCGATACGAGTATCTCCCTCTCCATGCACTAATCCTCCTTTACTGCTTCCCTCACTCCCACTCATTGACGAATTCATACGGAAATTGCGTCGCTATGAAATACTATGGGTTCCTTGACTTCTCCTTCTAAATCGAGTAACGTTTCTATGGAAACGACAGGATTTTCTTTTGGGATACGACAATCGCATTTCCGATCCACTAATCCGTCTTTAATGCATCCCTCACTAATACACATTGACGAATTCACACGGAAATTGCGTCGTTATGAAATACTATGGCTTCTATGACTTCTCCTTCTAAACCGAGTAACGTTTCTATGGAAACGACAGGATTTTCTTTTGCGATACGAGTATCTCCCTCTCGATGCACTAATCCTTCTTTACTGCATCCCTCACTCCCACTCATTGACGAACTCACACGGAAATTGCTTCGCTATGAAATACTATGGGTTCTATGACTTCTCCTTCTAAATCGAGTAACGTTTCTATGGAAACGACAGGATTTTCTTTTGGGATACGACAATCACATTTCCGATCCACTAATCCGTCTTTACTGCATTCCTCACTAATACACATTGACGAATTCACACGGAAATTGCGTCGCCATGAAATACTATGGGTTCTATGACTTCTCCTTCTAAATCGAGTAACGTTTCTATGGAAACGACAGGATTTTCATTTGGGATACGACAATCACATTTCCGATCCACTAATCCGTCTTTACTGCATCCCTCACTAACACACATTGACGAATTCACACGGAAATTGCGTCGCCATGAAATACTATGGGTTCTATGACTTCTCCTTCTAAATCGAGTATCGTTTCTATGGAAACGACTGGCTTTTCTTTTGCGATACGAGTATCTCCCTCTCGATGCACTAATCCTTCTTTACTGCATCCCTCACTCCCACTCATTGACGAATTCACACGGAAATTGCGTCGCCATGAAATACTATGGGTTCTATGACTTCTCCTTCTAAATCGATAACGTTTCTATGGAAACGACTGGCTTTTCTTTTGCGATACGAGTATCTCCCTCTCGATGCACTAATCCTTCTTTACTCCATCCCTCACTCCCCCTCATTGACGAATTCACACGGAAATTGCGTCGCCATGAAATACTATGGGTTCTATGACTTCTCCTTCAAAATCGAGTAACGTTTCAATGGAAACGACAGGATTTTCTTTTGGGATACGACAATCACATTTCCGATCCACTAATCCGTCTTTACTGCATCCCTCACTAATACACATTGACGAATTCATACGGAAATTGCGTCGCTATGAAATACTATGGGTTCTATGACTTCTCCTTCTAAATCGAGTATCGTTTCTATGGAAACAACTGGCTTTTCTTTTGCGATACGAGTATCTCCCTCTCGATGCACTAATCCTTCTTTACTGCATCCCTCACTCCCACTCATTGACGAATTCACACGGAAATTGCGTCGCTATGAAATACTATGGGTTCTATGACTTCTCCTTCTAAATCGAGTATCGTTTCTATGGAAACGACTGGCTTTTCTTTTGCGATACGAGTATCTCCCTCTCGATGCACTAATCCTTCTTTACCGCATCCCTCACTCCCATTCATTGACGACTTCACACGGAAATTGCGTCGCTATGAAATACTATGGGTTCTATGACTTCTCCTTCTAAATCGAGTAACGTTTCTATGGAAACGACAGGATTTTCTTTTGGGATACGACAATCACATTTCCGATCGACTAATCCGTCTTTACTGCATCCCTCACTAATACACATTGACGAATTCATACGGAAATTGCGTCGCTATGAAATACTATGGGTTCTATGACTTCTCCTTCTAAATCGAGTATCGTTTCTATGGAAACAACTGGCTTTTCTTTTGCGATACGAGTATCTCCCTCTCGATGCACTAATCCTTCTTTACTGCATCCCTCACTCCCACTCATTGAGGAATTCACACGGAAATTGCGTCGCTATGAAATACTATGGGTTCTATGACTTCTCCTTCTAAATCGAGTAACGTTTCTATGGAAACGACAGGATGTTCTTTTGGGATACGACAATCACATTTCCGATCCACTAATCCGTCTTTACTGCATCCCTCACTAACACACATTGACGAATTCATACGGAAATTGCGTCGCTATGAAATACTATGGGTTCTATGGCTTCTCCTTCTAAATCGAGTTTCGTTTCTATGGAAACGACTGGCTTTTCTTTTGCGATACGAGTATCTCCCTCTCGATGCACTAATCCTTCTTTACTGCATCCCTCACTCCCACTCATTGACGAATTCACACGGAAATTGCGTCGCTATGAAATACTATGGGTTCTATGACATCTCCTTCTAAATCGAGTGACGTTTCTATGGAAACGACTGGCTTTTCTTTTGCGATACGAGTATCTCCCTCTCGATACACTAATCCTTCTTTACTGCATCCCTCACTCCCACTCATTGACGAATTCACACGGAAATTGCGTCGCCATGAAATACTATGGGTTCTATGACTTCTCCTTCTAAATCGAGTAACGTTTCTATGGAAACGACAGGATGTTCTTTTGCGATACGAGTATCTCCCTCTCGATGCACTAATCCTTCTTTACTGCATCCCTCACTCCCACTCATTGACGAATTCACACGGAAATTGCGTCGCTATGAAATACTATGGGTTCTATGACTTCTCCTTCTAAATCGAGTAACGTTTCTATGGAAATGACTGGCTTTTCTTTTGCGATACGAGTATCTCCCTCTCGATGCACTAATCCTTCTTTACTGCATCCCTCACTCCCACTCATTGACGAATTCACACGGAAATTGCGTCGCCTTGAAATACTATGGGTTCTACGACTTCTCCTTCTAAATCGAGTGACGTTTCTATGGAAACGACAGGATTTTCTTTTGCGATACGAGTATCTCCCTCTCGATGCACTAATCCTTCTTTACTGCATCCCTCACTCCCACTCATTGACGAATTCACACGGAAATTGCGTCGCTATGAAATACTATGGGTTCTATGACTTCTCCTTCTAAATCGAGTAACGTTTCTATGGAAACGACTGGCTTTTCTTTTGCGATACGAGTATCTCCCTCTCGATGCACTAATCCTTCTTTACTGCATCCCTCACTCCCACTCATTGACGAATTCACACGGAAATTGCGTCGCTATGAAATACTATGGGTTCTATGACTTCTCCTTCTAAATCGAGTAACGTTTCTATGGAAACGACTGGCCTTTCTTTTGCGATACGAGTATCTCCCTCTCGATGCACTAATCCTTCTTTACTGCATCCCTCACTCCCACTCATTGACGAATTCACACGGAAATTTCGTCGCCATGAAATACTATGGGTTCTATGACTTCTCCTTCTAAATCGAGTTACGTTTCTATGGAAACGACAGGATTTTCTTTTGCGATACGAGTATCTCCCTCTCGATGCACTAATCCTTCTTTACTGCATCCCTCACTCCCACTTATTGACGAATTCACACGGAAATTGCGTCGCCATGAAATACTATGGGTTCTATGACTTCTCCTTCTAAATCGAGTAACGTTTCTATGGAAACGACTGGCTTTTCTTTTGCGATACGAGTATCTCCCTCTCGATGCACTAATCCTTCTTTACTGCATCCCTCACTCCCACTCATTGACGAATTCACACGGAAATTGCGTCGCTATGAAATACTATGGGTTCTATGACTTCTCCTTCTAAATCGAGTAACGTTTCTATGGAAACGACTGGCTTTTCTTTTGCGATACGAGTATCTCCCTCTCGATGCACTAATCCTTCTTTACTGCATCCCTCATTCCCACTCATTGACGAATTCACACGGAAATTGCGTCGCCATGAAATACAATGGGTTCTATGATTTCTCCTTCGAAATCGAGTAACGTTTCTATGGAAACGACAGGATTTTCTTTTGGGATACGACAATCGCATTTCCGATCCACTAATCCGTCTTTACTGCATCCCTCACTAATACACATTGACGAATTCACACGGAAATTGCGTCGCCATGAAATACTATGGGTTCTATGACTTCTCCTTCTAAATCGAGTAACGTTTCTATGGAAACGACAGGAAATTCTATTGGGATACGACAATCACATTTCCGATCCACTAATCCGTCTTTACTGCATCCCTCACTAATACACATTGACGACTTCACACGGAAATTGCGTCGCCATGAAATCCATTGGGTTCTATGACTTCTCCTTCTAAATCGAGTAACGTTTCTATGGAAACGACAGGATTTTCATTTGGGATACGACAATCACATTTCCGATCCACTAATCCGTCTTTACTGCATCCCTCACTAATACACATTGACGAATTCACACGGAAATTGCGTCGCCATGAAATACTATGGGTTCTATGACTTCTCCTTCTAAATCGAGTAACGTTTCTATGGAAACGACAGGATTTTCTTTTGGGATACGACAGTCACATTTCCGATCCACTAATCGGTCATTACTGCATCCCTCACTAATACACATTGACGAATTCACACGGAAATTGCGTCGCCATGAAATACTATGGGTTCTATGAATTCTCCTTCTAAATCGAGTATCGTTTCTATGGAAACGACTGGCTTTTCTTTTGCGATACGAGTATCTCCCTCTCGATGCACTAATCCTTCTTTACTGCATCCCTCACTCCCACTCATTGACGAATTCACACGGAAATTGCGTCGCCACGAAATACTATGGGTTCTATGACTTCTCCTTCAAAATCGAGTAACGTTTCGATGGAAACGACAGGATTTTCTTTTGGGATACGACAATCACATTTCCGATCCACTAATCCGTCTTTACTGCATCCCTCACTAATACATATTGACGAATTCATACGGAAATTGCGTCGCTATGAAATACTATGGGTTCTATGACTTCTCCTTCTAAATCGTGTATCGTTTCTATGGAAACGACTGGCTTTTCTTTTGCGATACGAGTATCTCCCTCTCGATGCACTAATCCTTCTTTACTGCATCCCTCACTCCCACTCATTGACGAATTCACACGGAAATTGCGTCGCTATGAAATAGTATGGGTTCTATGACTTCTCCTTCTAAATCGAGTATCGTTTCTATGGAAACGACTGGCTTTTCTTTTGCGATACGAGTATCTCCCACTCGATGCACTAATCCTTCTTTACTGCATCCCTCACTCCACTCATTGACGAATTCACACGGAAATTGCGTCGCTATGAAATACTATGGGTTCTATGACTTCTCCTTCTAAATCGAGTAACGTTTCTATGGAAACGACAGGATTTTCTTTTGGGATACGACAATCACATTTCCGATCCACTAATCCGTCTTTACTGCATCCCTCACTAATACACATTCACGAATTCATACGGAAATTGCGTCGCTATGAAATACTATGGGTGCTATGACTTCTCCTTCTAAATCGAGTATCGTTTCTATGGAAACAACTGGCTTTTCTTTTGCGATACGAGTATCTCCCTCTCGATGCACTAATCCTTCTTTACCGCATCCCTCACTCCCACTCATTGACGAATTCACACGGAAATTGCGACGCTATGAAATACTATGGGTTCTATGACTTCTCCTTCTAAATGGGGTAACGTTTCTATGGAAACGACTGGATTTTCTTTTGGGATACGACAATCACATTTCCGATCCACTAATCCGTCTTTACTGCATCCCTCACTAATACACATTGACGAATTCATACGGAAATTGCGTCGCTATGAAATACTATGGGTTCTAAGACTTCTCCTTCTAAATCGAGTATCGTTTCTATGGAAACAACTGGCTTTTCTTTTGCGATACGAGTATCTCCCTCTCGATGCACTAATCCTTCTTTACTGCATCCCTCACTCCCACTCATTGACGAATTCACACGGAAATTGCGTCGCTATGAAATACTATGGGTTCTATGACTTCTCCTTCTAAATCGAGTATCGTTTCTATGGAAACGACTGGCTTTTCTTTTGCGATACGAGTATCTCCCTCTCGATGCACTAATCCTTCTTTACTGCATCCCTCACTTCCCACTCATTGACGAATTCACACGGAAATTGCGTCGCTATGAAATACTATGGGTTCTATGACTTCTCCTTCAAAATCGAGTAACGTTTCTATGGAAACGACAGGATTTTCTTTTTGGATACGACAATCACATTTCCGATCCACTAATCCGTCTTTACTGCATCCCTCACTAATACACATTGACGAATTCATACGGAAATTGCGTCGCTATGAAATACTATGGGTTCTATGACTTCTCCTTCTAAATCGAGTATCGTTTCTATGGAAACGACTGGCTTTTCTTTTGCGATACGAGTATCTCCCTCTCGATGCACTAATCCTTCTGTACTGCATCCCTCACTCCCACTCATTGACGAATTCACACGGAAATTGCGTCGCTATGAAGTACTATGGGTGCTATGACTTCTCCTTCTAAATCGAGTAACGTTTCTATGGAAACGACAGGGTTTTCTTTTGGGATACGACAATCACATTTCCGATCCACTAATCCGTCTTTACTGCATCCCTCACTCCCACTCATTGACGAATTCACACGGAAATTGCGTCGCCATGAAATACTATGGGTTCTATGACTTCTCCTTCTAAATCGAGTGACGTTTCTATGGAAACGACAGGATTTTCTTTTGGGATACGACAATCCCATTTCCGATCCACTAATCCGTCTTTACTGCATCCCTCACTCCCACTCATTGACGAATTCACACGGAAATTGCGTCGCCATGAAATACTATGGGTTCTAAGACTTCTCCTTCTAAATCGAGTATCGTTTCTATGGAAACAACTGGCTTTTCTTTTGCGATACGAGTATCTCCCTCTCGATGCACTAATCCTTCTTTACTGCATTCCTCACTCCCACTCATTGACGAATTCACACGGAAATTGCGTCGCTATGAAATACTATGGGTTCTATGACATCTCCTTTTAAATCGAGTATCGTTTCTATGGAAACGACTGGCTTTTCTTTTGCGATACGAGTATCTCCCTCTCGATGCACTAATCCTTCTTTACTGCATCCCTCACTCCCACTCATTGACGAATTCACACGGAAATTGCGTCGCCATGAAATACTATGGGTTCTATGACTTCTCCTTCTAAATCGAGTGACGTTTCTATGGAAACGACAGGATTTTTTTTTGCGATACGAGTATCTCCCTCTCCATGCACTAATCCTCCTTTACTGCTTCCCTCACTCCCACTCATTGACGAATTCATACGGAAATTGCGTCGCTATGAAATACTATGGGTCCTTGACTTCTCCTTCTAAATCGAGTAACGTTTCTATGGAAACGACAGGATTTTCTTTTGGGATACGACAATCCCATTTCCGATCCACTAATCCGTCTTTACTGCATCCCTCACTAATACACATTGACGAATTCACACGGAAATTGCGTCGTTATGAAATACTATGGGTTCTATGACTTCTCCTTCTAAACCGAGTAACGTTTCTATGGAAACGACAGGATTTTCTTTTGCGATACGAGTATCTCCCTCTCGATGCACTAATCCTTCTTTACTGCATATCTCACTCCCACTCATTGACGAACTCACACGGAAATTGCTTCGCTATGAAATACTATGGGTTCTATGACTTCTCCTTCTAAATCGAGTAACGTTTCTATGGAAACGACAGGATTTTCTTTTGGGATACGACAATCACATTTCCGATCCACTAATCCGTCTTTACTGCATCCCTCACTAATACACATTGACGAATTCACACGGAAATTGCGTCGCCATGAAATACTATGGGTTCTATGACTTCTCCTTCTAAATCGAGTAACGTTTCTATGGAAACGACAGGATTTTCATTTGGGATACGACAATCACATTTCCGATCCACTAATCCGTCTTTACTGCATCCCTCACTAACACACATTGACGAATTCACACGGAAATTGCGTCGCCATGAAATACTATGGGTTCTATGACTTCTCCTTCTAAATCGAGTATCGTTTCTATGGAAACGACTGGCTTTTCTTTTGCGATACGAGTATCTCCCTCTCGATGCACTAATCCTTCTTTACTGCATCCCTCACTCCCACTCATTGACGAATTCACACGGAAATTGCGTCGCCATGAAATACTATGGGTTCTATGACTTCTCCTTCTAAATCGAGTAACGTTTCTATGGAAACGACTGGCTTTTCTTTTGCGTTACGAGTATCTCCCTCTCGATGCACTAATCCTTCTTTACTGCATCCCTCACTCCCACTCATTGACGAATTCACACGGAAATTGCGTCGCCATGAAATACTATGGGTTCTATGACTTCTCCTTCAAAATCGTGTAACGTTTCAATGGAAACGACAGGATTTTCTTTTGGGATACGACAATCACATTTCCGATCCACTAATCCGTCTTTACTGCATCCCTCACTAATACACATTGACGAATTCATACGGAAATTGCGTCGCTATGAAATACTATGGGTTCTATGACTTCTCCTTCTACATCGAGTAACGTTTCTATGGAAACGACTGACTTTTCTTTTGCGATACGAGTATCTCCCTCTCGATGCACTAATCCTTCTTTACTGCATCCCTCACTCCCACTCATTGACGAATTCACACGGAAATTGCGTCGCTATGAAATACTATGGGTTCTATGACTTCTCCTTCTAAATCGAGTATCGTTTCTATGGGAACGACTGGCTTTTCTTTTGCGATACGAGTATCTCCCTCTCGATGCACTAATCCTTCTTTACTGCATCCCTCACTCCCACTCATTGACGAATTCACATGGAAATTGCGTCGCTATGAAATACTATGGGTTCTATGACTACTCCTTCTAAATCGAGTAACGTTTCTATGGAAACGACAGGATTTTCTTTTGGGATACGACAATCACATTTCCGATCCACTAATCCGTCTTTACTGCATCCCTCACTAATACACATTGACGAATTCATACGGAAATTGCGTCGCTATGAAATACTATGTGTTCTATGACTTCTCCTTCTAAATCGAGTATCGTTTCTATGGAAACAACTGGCTTTTCTTTTGCGATACGAGTATCTCCCTCTCGATGCACTAATCCTTCTTTACTGCATCCCTCACTCCCACTCATTGACGAAATCACACGGAAATTGCGTCGCTATGAAATACTATGGGTTCTATGACTTCTCCTTCTAAATCGAGTATCGTTTCTATGGAAACGACTGGCTTTTCTTTTGCGATACGAGTATCTCCCTCTCGATGCACTAATCCTTCTTTACCGCATCCCTCACTCCCATTCATTGACGACTTCACACGGAAATTGCGTCGCTATGAAATACTATGGGTTCTATGACTTCTCCTTCTAAATCGAGTAACGTTTCTATGGAAACGACAGGATTTTCTTTTGGGATACGACAATCACATTTCCGATCGACTAATCCGTCTTTACTGCATCCCTCACTAATACACATTGACGAATTCATACGGAAATTGCGTCGCTATGAAATACTATGGGTTCTATGACTTCTCCTTCTAAATCGAGTATCGTTTCTATGGAAACGACTGGCTTTTCTTTTGCGATACGAGCATCTCCCTCTCGATGCACTAATCCTTCTTTACTGCATCCCTCACTCCCACTCATTGAGGAATTCACACGGAAATTGCGTCGCTATGAAATACTATGGGTTCTATGACTTCTCCTTCTAAATCGAGTAACGTTTCTATGGAAACGACAGGATGTTCTTTTGGGATACGACAATCACATTTCCGATCCACTAATCCGTCTTTACTGCATCCCTCACTAACACACATTGACGAATTCATACGGAAATTGCGTCGCTATGAAATACTATGGGTTCTATGACTTCTCCTTCTAAATCGAGTTTCGTTTCTATGGAAACGACTGGCTTTTCTTTTGCGATACGAGTATCTCCCTCTCGATGCACTAATCCTTCTTTACTGCATCCCTCACTCCCACTCATTGACGAATTCACACGGAAATTGCGTCGCTATGAAATACTATGGGTTCTATGACATCTCCTTCTAAATCGAGTAACGTTTCTATGGAAACGACTGGCTTTTCTTTTGCGATACGAGTATCTCCCTCTCGATACACTAATCCTCCTTTACTGCATCCCTCACTCCCACTCATTGACGAATTCACACGGAAATTGCGTCGCCATGAAATACTATGGGTTCTATGACTTCTCCTTCTAAATCGAGTAACGTTTCTATGGAAACGACAGGATGTTCTTTTGCGATACGAGTATCTCCCTCTCGATGCACTAATCCTTCTTTACTGCATCCCTCACTCCCACTCATTGACGAATTCACACGGAAATTGCGTCGCTATGAAATACTATGGGTTCTATGACTTCTCCTTCTAAATCGAGTAACGTTTCTATGGAAATGACTGGCTTTTCTTTTGCGATACGAGTATCTCCCTCTCGATGCACTAATCCTTCTTTACTGCATCCCTCACTCCCACTCATTGACGAATTCACACGGAAATTGCGTCGCCATGAAATACTATGGGTTCTACGACTTCTCCTTCTAAATAGAGTGACGTTTCTATGGAAACGACAGGATTTTCTTTTGCGATACGAGTATCTCCCTCTCGATGCACTAGTCCTTCTTTACTGCATCCCTCACTCCCACTCATTGACGAATTCACACGGAAATTGCGTCGCTATGAAATACTATGGGTTCTATGACTTCTCCTTCTAAATCGAGTAACGTTTCTATGGAAACGACTGGCTTTTCTTTTGCGATACGAGTATCTCCCTCTCGATGCACTAATCCTTCTTTACTGCATCCCTCACTCCCACTCATTGACGAATTCACACGGAAATTGCGTCGCCATGAAATACTATGGGTTCTATGACTTCTCCTTCTAAATCGAGTGACTTTTCTATGGAAACGACAGGATTTTCTTTTGCGATACGAGTATCTCCCTCTCGATGCACTAATCCTTCTCTACTGCATCCCTCACTCCCACTCATTGACGAATTCAGACGGAAATTGCGTCGCTATGAAATACTATGGGTTCTATGACTTCTCCTTCTAAATCGAGTAACGTTTCTATGGAAACGACTGGCTTTTCTTTTGCGATACGAGTATCTTCCTCTCGATGCACTAATCCTTCTTTACTGCATCCCTCACTCCCACTCATTGACGAATTCACACGGAAATTGCGTCGCCATGAAATACTATGGGTTCTATGACTTCTCCTTCTAAATCGAGTAACGTTTCTATGGAAACGACAGGATTTTCTTTTGCGATACGAGTATCTCCCGCTCGATGCACTAATCCTTCTTTACTGCATCCCTCACTCCCACTTATTGACGAATTCACACGGAAATTGCGTCGCCATGAAATACTATGGGTTCTATGACTTCTCCTTCTAAATCGAGTAACGTTTCTATGGAAACGACTGGCTTTTCTTTTGCGATACGAGTATCTCCCTCTCGATGCACTAATCCTTCTTTACTGCATCCCTCACTCCCACTCATTGACGAATTCACACGGAAATTGCGTCGCCATGAAATACAATGGGTTCTATGATTTCTCCTTCTAAATCGAGTAACGTTTCTATGGAAACGACAGGATTTTCTTTTGGGATACGACAATCGCATTTCCGATCCACTAATCCGTCTTTACTGCATCCCTCACTAATACACATTGACGAATTCACACGGAAATTGCGTCGCCATGAAATACTATGGGTTCTATGACTTCTCCTTCTAAATCGAGTAACGTTTCTATGGAAACGACAGGATTTTCTATTGGGATACGACAATCACATTTCCGATCCACTAATCCGTCTTTACTGCATCCCTCACTAATACACATTGACGAATTCACACGGAAATTGCGTCGCCATGAAATCCATTGGGTTCTATGGCTTCTCCTTCTAAATCGAGTAACGTTTCTATGGAAACGACAGGATTTTCATTTGGGATACGACAATAACATTTCCGATCCACTAATCCGTCTTTACTGCATCCCTCACTAATACACATTGACGAATTCACACGGAAATTGCGTCGCCATGAAATACTATGGGTTCTATGACTTCTCCTTCTAAATCGAGTAACGTTTCTATGGAAACGACAGGATTTTCTTTTGGGATACGACAGTCACATTTCCGATCCACTAATCCGTCATTACTGCATCCCTCACTAATACACATTGACGAATTCACACGGAAATTGCGTCGCCATGAAATACTATGGGTTCTATGAATTCTCCTTCTAAATCGAGTATCGTTTCTATGGAAACTACTGGCTTTTCTTTTGCGATACGAGTATCTCCCTCTCGTTGCACTAATCCTTCTTTACTGCATCCCTCACTCCCACTCATTGACGAATTCACACGGAAATTGCGTCGCCATGAAATACTATGGGTTCTATGACTTCTCCTTCAAAATCGAGTAACGTTTCGATGGAAACGACAGGATTTTCTTCTGGGATACGACAATCACATTTCCGATCCACTAATCCGTCTTTACTGCATCCCTCACTAATACATATTGACGAATTCATACGGAAATTGCGTCGCTATGAAATACTATGGGTTCTATGACTTCTCCTTCTAAATCGTGTATCGTTTCTATGGAAACGACTGGCTTTTCTTTTGCGATACGAGTATCTCCCTCTCGATGCACTAATCCTTCTTTACTGCATCCCTCACTCCCACTCATTGACGAATTCACACGGAAATTGCGTCGCTATGAAATACTATGGTTCTATGACTTCTCCTTCTAAATCGAGTATCGTTTCTATGGAAACGACTGGCTTTTCTTTTGCGATACGAGTATCTCCCTCTCGATGCACTAATCCTTCTTTACTGCATCCCTCACTCCACTCATTGACGAATTCACACGGAAATTGCGTCGCTATGAAATACTATGGGTTCTATGACTTCTCCTTCTAAATCGAGTAACGTTTCTATGGAAACGACAGGATTTTCTTTTGGGATACGACAATCACATTTCCGATCCACTAATCCGTCTTTACTGCATCCCTCACTAATACACATTCACGAATTCATACGGAAATTGCGTCGCTATGAAATACTATGGGTGCTATGACTTCTCCTTCTAAATCGAGTATCGTTTCTATGGAAACAACTGGCTTTTCTTTTGCGGTACGAGTATCTCCCTCTCGATGCACTAATCCTTCTTTACCGCATCCCTCACTCCCACTCATTGACGAATTCACACGGAAATTGCGACGCTATGAAATACTATGGGTTCTATGACTTCTCCTTCTAAATCGGGTAACGTTTCTATGGAAACGACTGGATTTTCTTTTGGGATACGACAATCACATTTCCGATCCACTAATCCGTCTTTACTGCATCCCTCACTAATACACATTGACGAATTCATACGGAAATTGCGTCGCTATGAAATACTATGGGTTCTAAGACTTCTCCTTCTAAATCGAGTATCGTTTCTATGGAAACAACTGGCTTTTCTTTTGCGATACGAGTATCTCCCTCTCGATGCACTAATCCTTCTTTACTGCATCCCTCACTCCCACTTATTGACGAATTCACACGGAAATTGCGTCGCAATGAAATACTATGGGTTCTATGACTTCTCCTTCTAAATCGAGTATCGTTTCTATGGAAACGACTGGCTTTTCTTTTGCGATACGAGTATCTCCCTCTCGATGCACTAATCCTTCTTTACTGCATCCCTCACTTCCCACTCATTGACGAATTCACACGGAAATTGCGTCGCTATGAAATACTATGGGTTCTATGACTTCTCCTTCTAAATCGAGTAACGTTTCTATGGAAACGACAGGATTTTCTTTTTGGATACGACAATCACATTTCCGATCCACTAATCCGTCTTTACTGCATCCCTCACTAATACACATTGACGAATTCATACGGAAATTGCGTCGCTATGAAATACTATGGGTTCTATGACTTCTCCTTCTAAATCGAGTATCGTTTCTATGGAAACGACTGGCTTTTCTTTTGCGATACGAGTATCTCCCTCTCGATGCACTAATCCTTCTGTACTGCATCCCTCACTCCCACTCATTGACGAATTCACACGGAAATTGCGTCGCTATGAAGTACTATGGGTGCTATGACTTCTCCTTCTAAATCGAGTAACATTTCTATGGAAACGACTGGATTTTCTTTTGCGATACGAGTATCTCCCTCTCGATGCACTAATCCTTCTTTACTGCATCCCTCACTTCCCACTCATTGACGAATTCACACGGAAATTGCGTCGCTATGAAATACTATGGGTTCTATGACTTCTCCTTCTAAATCGAGTAACGTTTCTATGGAAACGACAGGATTTTCTTTTTGGATACGACAATCACATTTCCGATCCACTAATCCGTCTTTACTGCATCCCTCACTAATACACATTGACGAATTCATACGGAAATTGCGTCGCTATGAAATACTATGGGTTCTATGACTTCTCCTTCTAAATCGAGTATCGTTTCTATGGAAACGACTGGCTTTTCTTTTGCGATACGAGTATCTCCCTCTCGATGCACTAATCCTTCTTTACTGCATCCCTCACTTCCCACTCATTGACGAATTCACACGGAAATTGCGTCGCTATGAAATACTATGGGTTCTATGACTTCTCCTTCTAAATCGAGTAACGTTTCTATGGAAACGACAGGATTTTCTTTTTGGATACGACAATCACATTTCCGATCCACTAATCCGTCTTTACTGCATCCCTCACTAATACACATTGACGAATTCATACGGAAATTGCGTCGCTATGAAATACTATGGGTTCTATGACTTCTCCTTCTAAATCGAGTAACGTTTCTATGGAAACGACAGGGTTTTCTTTTGGGATACGAGAATCACATTTCCGATCCACTAATCCGTCTTTACTGCATCCCTCACTCCCACTCATTGACGAATTCACACGGAAATTGCGTCGCCATGAAATACTATGGGTTCTATGACTTCTCCTTCTAAATCGAGTGACGTTTCTATGGAAACGACAGGATTTTCTTTTGCGATACGAGTATCTCCCTCTCGATGCACTAATCCTTCTTTACTGCATTCCTCACTCCCACTCATTGACGAATTCACACGGAAATTGCGTCGCTATGAAATACTATGGGTTCTATGACATCTCGTTTTAAATCGAGTATCGTTTCTATGGAAACGACTGGCTTTTCTTTTGCGATACGAGTATCTCCCTCTCGATGCACTAATCCTTCTTTACTGCATCCCTCACTCCCACTCATTGACGAATTCACACGGAAATTGCGTCGCCATGAAATACTATGGGTTCTATGACTTCTCCTTCTAAATCGAGTAACATTTCTATGGAAACGACTGGCTTTTCTTTTGCGATACGAGTATCTCCCTCTCGATGCACTAATCCTTCTTTACTGCATCCCTCACTTCCCACTCATTGACGAATTCACACGGAAATTGCGTCGCTATGAAATACTATGGGTTCTATGACTTCTCCTTCTAAATCGAGTAACGTTTCTATGGAAACGACAGGATTTTCTTTTTGGATACGACAATCACATTTCCGATCCACTAATCCGTCTTTACTGCATCCCTCACTAATACACATTGACGAATTCATACGGAAATTGCGTCGCTATGAAATACTATGGGTTCTATGACTTCTCCTTCTAAATCGAGTATCGTTTCTATGGAAACGACTGGCTTTTCTTTTGCGATACGAGTATCTCCCTCTCGATGCACTAATCCTTCTTTACTGCATCCCTCACTTCCCACTCATTGACGAATTCACACGGAAATTGCGTCGCTATGAAATACTATGGGTTCTATGACTTCTCCTTCTAAATCGAGTATCGTTTCTATGGAAACGACTGGCTTTTCTTTTGTGATACGAGTATCTCCCTCTCGATGCACTACTCCTTCTTTACTGCATCCCTCACTCCCACTCATTGACGAATTCACACGGAAATTGCGTCGCTATGAAATACTATGGGTTCTATGACTTCTCCTTCTAAATCGAGTAACGTTTCTATGGAAACGACAGGATTTTCTTTTTGGATACGACAATCACATTTCCGATCCACTAATCCGTCTTTACTGCATCCCTCACTAATACACATTGACGAATTCATACGGAAATTGCGTCGCTATGAAATACTATGGGTTCTATGACTTCTCCTTCTAAATCGAGTATCGTTTCTATGGAAACGACTGGCTTTTCTTTTGCGATACGAGTATCTCCCTCTCGATGCACTAATCCTTCTTTACTGCATCCCTCACGTCCCACTCATTGACGAATTCACACGGAAATTGCGTCGCTATGAAATACTATGGGTTCTATGACTTCTCCTTCTAAATCGAGTAACGTTTCTATGGAAACGACAGGATTTTCTTTTTGGATACGACAATCACATTTCCGATCCACTAATCCGTCTTTACTGCATCCCTCACTAATACACATTGACGAATTCATACGGAAATTGCGTCGCTATGAAATACTATGGGTTCTATGACTTCTCCTTCTAAATCGAGTAACGTTTCTATGGAAACGACAGGGTTTTCTTTTGGGATACGAGAATCACATTTCCGATCCACTAATCCGTCTTTACTGCATCCCTCACTCCCACTCATTGACGAATTCACACGGAAATTGCGTCGCCATGAAATACTATGGGTTCTATGACTTCTCCTTCTAAATCGAGTGACGTTTCTATGGAAACGACAGGATTTTCATTTGCGATACGAGTATCTCCCTCTCGATGCACTAATCCTTCTTTACTGCATTCCTCACTCCCACTCATTGACGAATTCACACGGAAATTGCGTCGCTATGAAATACTATGGGTTCTATGACATCTCGTTTTAAATCGAGTATCGTTTCTATGGAAACGACTGGCTTTTCTTTTGCGATACGAGTATCTCCCTCTCGATGCACTAATCCTTCTTTACTGCATCCCTCACTCCCACTCATTGACGAATTCACACGGAAATTGCGTCGCCATGAAATACTATGGGTTCTATGACTTCTCCTTCTAAATCGAGTAACATTTCTATGGAAACGACTGGATTTTTTTTTGCGATACGAGTACCTCCCTCTCGATGCACTAATCCTTCTTTACTGCATCCCTCACTCCCACTCATTGACGAATTCACACGGAAATTGCGTCGCTATGAAATACTATGGGTTCTATGACTTCTCCTTCTAAATCGAGTAACGTTTCTATAAAAAACGACTGGCTTTTCTTTTGCGATACGAGTATCTCCCTCTCGATGCACTAATCCTTCTTTACTGCATCCCTCACTCCCACTCATTGACGAATTCACACGGAAATTGCGTCGCCATGAAATACTATGGGTTCTATGACTACTCCTTCTAAATCGAGTGACGTTTCTATGGAAACGACAGGATTTTCTTTTGCGATACGAGTATCTCCCTCTCGATGCACTAATCCTTCTTTACTGCATCCCTCACTCCCAGTCATTGACGAAATCACACGGAAATTGCGTCGCTATGAAATACTATGGGTTCTATGACTTCTCCTTCTAAATCGAGTATCGTTTCTATGGAAACGACTGGCTTTTCTTTTGCGATACGAGTATCTCCCTCTCGATGCACTAATCCTTCTTTACTGCATCCCTCACTCCCACTCATTGACGAATTCACACGGAAATTGCGTCGCTATGAAATACTATGGGTTCTATGACTTCTCCTTCTAAATCGAGTAACGTTTCTATGGAAACGACAGGATTTTCTTTTTGGATACGACAATCACATTTCCGATCCACTAATCCGTCTTTACTGCATCCCTCACTAATACACATTGACGAATTCATACGGAAATTGCGTCGCTAAGAAATACTATGGGTTCTATGACTTCTCCTTCTAAATCGAGTATCGTTTCTATGGAAACGACTGGCTTTTCTTTTGCGATACGAGTATCTCCCTCTCGATGCACTAATCCTTCTGTACTGCATCCCTCACTCCCACTCATTGACGAATTCACACGGAAATTGCGTCGCTTTGAAGTACTATGGGTGCTATGACTTCTCCTTCTAAATCGAGTAACGTTTCTATGGAAACGACAGGGTTTTCTTTTGGGATACGACAATCACATTTCCGATCCACTAATCCGTCTTTACTGCATCCCTCACTCCCACTCATTGACGAATTCACACGGAAATTGCGTCGCCATGAAATACTATGGGTTCTATGACTTCTCCTTCTAAATCGAGTGACGTTTCTATGGAAACGACAGGATTTTCTTTTGCGATACGAGTATCTCCCTCTCGATGCACTAATCCTTCTTTACTGCATTCCTCACTCCCACTCATTGACGAATTCACACGGAAATTGCGTCGCTATGAAATACTATGGGTTCTATGACATCTCCTTTTAAATCGAGTATCGTTTCTATGGAAACGACTGGCTTTTCTTTTGTGATACGAGTATCTCCCTCTCGATGCACTACTCCTTCTTTACTGCATCCCTCACTCCCACTCATTGACGAATTCACACGGAAATTGCGTCGCCATGAAATACTATGTGTTCTATGACTTCTCCTTCTAAATCGAGTAACATTTCTATGGAAACGACAGGATTTTTTTTTGCGATACGAGTATCTCCCTCTCGATGCACTAATAATTCTTTACTGCATCCCTCACTCCCATTCATTGACGAATTCACACGGAAATTGCGTCGCTATGAAATACTATGGGTTCTATGACTTCTCCTTCTAAATCGAGTAACGTTTCTATGGAAACGACTGGCTTTTCTTTTGCGATACGAGTATCTCCCTCTCGATGCACTAATCCTTCTTTACTGCATCCCTCACTCCCACTCATTGACGAATTCACACGGAAATTGCGTCGCCATGAAATACTATGGGTTCTATGACTTCTCCTTCTAAATCGAGTGACGTTTCTATGGAAACGACAGGATTTTCTTTTGCGATACGAGTATCTCCCTCTCGATGCACTAATCCTTCTTTACTGCATCCCTCACTCCCAGTCATTGACGAAATCACACGGAAATTGCGTCGCTATGAAATACTATGTGTTCTATGACTTCTCCTTCTAAATCGAGTATCGTTTCTATGGAAACGACTGGCATTTCTTTTGCGATACGAGTATCTCCCTCTCGATGCACTAATCCTTCTGTACTGCATCCCTCACTCCCACTCATTGACGAATTCACACGGAAATTGCGTCGCTATGAAGTACTATGGGTGCTATGACTTCTCCTTCTAAATCGAGTAACGTTTCTATGGAAACGACAGGGTTTTCTTTTGGGATACGACAATCACATTTCCGATCCACTAATCCGTCTTTACTGCATCCCTCACTCCCACTCATTGACGAATTCACACGGAAATTGCGTCGCCATGAAATACTATGGGTTCTATGACTTCTCCTTCTAAATCGAGTGACGTTTCTATGGAAACGACAGGATTTTCTTTTGCGATACGAGTATCTCCCTCTCGATGCACTAATCCTTCTTTACTGCATTCCTCACTCCCACTCATTGACGAATTCACACGGAAATTGCGTCGCTATGAAATACTATGGGTTCTATGACATCTCCTTTTAAATCGAGTATCGTTTCTATGGAAACGACTGGCTTTTCTTTTGTGATACGAGTATCTCCCTCTCGATGCACTAATCCTTCTTTACTGCATCCCTCACTCCCACTCATTGACGAATTCACACGGAAATTGCGTCGCCATGAAATACTATGTGTTCTATGACTTCTCCTTCTAAATCGAGTAACATTTCTATGGAAACGACAGGATTTTTTTTTTGCGATACGAGTATCTCCCTCTCGATGCACTAATAATTCTTTACTGCATCCCTCACTCCCATTCATTGACGAATTCACACGGAAATTGCGTCGCTATGAAATACTATGGGTTCTATGACTTCTCCTTCTAAATCGAGTAACGTTTCTATGGAAACGACTGGCTTTTCTTTTGCGATACGAGTATCTCCCTCTCGATGCACTAATCCTTCTTTTTCTGCATCCCTCACTCCCACTCATTGACGAATTCACACGGAAATTGCGTCGCCATGAAATACTATGGGTTCTATGACTTCTCCTTCTAAATCGAGTGACGTTTCTATGGAAACGACAGGATTTTCTTTTGCGATACGAGTATCTCCCTTTCGATGCACTAATCCTTCTTTACTGCATCCCTCACTCCCAGTCATTGACGAAATCACACGGAAATTGCGTCGCTATGAAATACTATGGGTTCTATGACTTCTCCTTCTAAATCGAGTATCGTTTCTATGGAAACGACTGGCACTTCTTTTGCGATACGAGTATCTCCCTCTCGATGCACTAATCCTTCTTTACTGCATCCCTCACTCCCACTCATTGACGAATTCACACGGAAATTGCGTCGCTATGAAACACTATGGGTTCTATGACTTCTCCTTCTAAATCGAGTATCGTTTCTATGGAAACGACAGGATTTTCTTTAGCGATACGAGTATCTCCCTCTCGATGCACTAATCCTTCTTTATTGCATCCCTCACTCCCACTCATTGACGAATTCACACGGAAATTGCGTCGCTATGAAATACTATGGGTTCTATGACTTCTCCTTCTAAATCGAGTATCGTTTCTATGGAAACGACTGGCTTTTCTTTTGCGATACGAGTATCTCCCTCTCGATGCACTAATCCTTCTTTACTGCATCCCTCACTCCCACTCATTGACGAATTCACACGGAAATTGCGTCGCTATGAAATACTATGGGATCTATGACTTCTCCTTCTAAATCGAGTAACGTTTTCTATGGAAACTACAGGATTTTCTTTTGGGATACGACAATCACATTTCCGATCCACTAATCCGTCTTTACTGCATCCCTCACTCCCACTCATTGACGAATTCACACGGAAATTGCGTCGCCATGAAATACTATGGGTTGTATGACTTCTCCTTCTAAATCGAGTGACGTTTCTATGGAAACGACAGGATTTTCTTTTGCGATACGAGTATCTCCCTCTCGATGCACTAATCCTTTTCTACTGCATCCCTCACTTCCCACTCATTGACGAATTCACACGGAAATTGCGTCGCTATGAAATACTATGGGTTCTATGACTTCTCCTTCTAAATCGAGTATCGTTTCTATGGAAACGACTGGCTTTTCTTTTGCGATACGAGTATCTCCCTCTCGATGCACTAATCCTTCTTTACTGCATCCCTCACTCCCACTCATTGACGAATTCACACGGAAATTGCGTCGCCATGAAATACTATGGGTTCTATGACTTCTCCTTCTAAATCGAGTGACATTTCTATGGTAACGACAGGATTTTCTTTTGCGATACGAGTATCTCCCTCTCGATGCACTAATCCTTCTTTACTGCATCCCTCACTCCCAGTCACTGACGAATTCACACGGAAATTGCGTCGCTATGAAATACTATGGGTTCTATGACTTCTCCTTCTAAATCGAGTATCGTTTCTATGGAAACGACTGGCTTTTCTTTTGCGATACGAGTATCTCCCTCTCGATGCACTAATCCTTCTTTACTGCATCCCTCACTCCCACTCATTGACGAATTCACACGGAAACTGCGTCGCTATGAAATACTATGGGTTCTATGACTTCTCCTTCTAAATCGAGTATCGTTTCTATGGAAACGACTGGCTTTTCTTTTGCGATACGAGTATCTCCCTCTCGATGCACTAATCCTTCTTTACTGCATCCCTCACTCCCACTCATTGACGAATTCACACGGAAATTGCGTCGCTATGAAATACTATGGGTTCTATGACTTTCCCTTCTAAATCAAGTATCGTTTCTATGGAAACGACAGGATTTTCTTTTGCGATACGGGTATCTCCATCTCGATGCACCAATCCTTCTTTACTGCATCCCTCACTCCCACTCATTGACGAATTCACACGGAAATTGCGTCGCTATTAAATACTATGGGTTCTATGACTTCTCCTTCTAAATCGAGTATCGTTTCTATGGAAACGACTGGCTTTTCTTTTGCGATACGAGTATCTCCCTCTCGATGCACTAATCCTTCATTACTGCATCCCTCACTCCCACTCATTGACGAATTCCCACGGAAATTGCGTCGCTATGAAATACTATGGGTTCTATGACTTCTCCTTCTAAATCGAGTAACGTTTCTATGGAAACGACAGGATTTTCTTTTGGGATACGACAATCACATTTCCGATCCACTAATCCGTCTTTACTGCATCCCTCACTCCTACTCATTGACGAATTCACACGGAAATTGCGTCGCCATGAAATACTATGGGTTCTATGACTTCTCCTTCTATATCGAGTGACGTTTCTATGGAAACGACAGGATTTTCTTTTGCGATACGAGTATCTCCCTCTCGATGCACTAATCCTTCTTTACTGCATCCCTCACTCCCACTCATTGACGAATTCACACGGAAATTGCGTCGCTATGAAATACTATGGGTTCTATGACTTCTCCTTCTAAATCGAGTATCGTTTCTATGGAAACGACTGGCTTTTCTTTTGCGATACGAGTATCTCCCTCTCGATGCACTAATCCTTTTTCACTGCATCCCTCACTCCCACTCATTGACGAATTCACACGGAAATTGCGTCGCCATGAAATACTATGGGATCTATTACTTCTCCTTCTAAATCGAGTAACATTTCTACGGAAACGACAGGATTTTCTTTTGCGATACGAGTATCTCCCTCTCGATGCACTAATCCTTCTTTACAGCATCCCTCACTCCCACTCATTGACGAATTCACACGGAAATTGCGTCGCTATGAAATACTATGGGTTCTATGACTTCTCCTTCTAAATCGAGTAACGTTTCTATGGAAACGACTGGCTTTTCTTTTGCGATACGAGTATCTCCCTCTCGATGCACTAATCCTTCTTTACTGCATCCCTCACTCCCACTCATTGACGAATTCACACGGAAATTGCGTCGCCATGAAATACTATGGGTTCTATGACTTCTCCTTCTAAATCGAGTGACGTTTCTATGGAAACGACAGGATTTTCTTTTGCGATACGAGTATCCCCCTCTCGATGCACTAATCCTTCTTTACTGCATCCCTCACTCCCACTCATTGACGAATTCACTCGGAAATTGCGTCGATATGAAATACTATGGGTTCTATGACTTCTCCTTCTAAATCGAGTAACGTTTCTATGGAAACGACTGGCTTTTCTTTTGCGATACGAGTATCTTCCTCTCGATGCACTAATCCTTCTTTGCTGCACTGCCTCACTCCCACTCATTGACGAATTCCACACGGAAATAGCGTCGCCATGAAATACTATGGGTTCTATGACTTTCTCCTTCTAAATCGAGTAACGTTTCTATGGAAACGACAGGATTTTCTTTTGCGATACGAGTATCTCCCTCTCGATGCACTAATCCTTCTTTACTGCATCCCTCACTCCCACTCATTGACGAATTCACACGGAAATTGCGTCGCTATGAAATACTATGGGTTCTATGACTTCTCCTTCTAAATCGAGTAACGTTTCTATGGAAACGACTGGCTTTTCTTTTGCGATACGAGTATCTCCCTCTCGATGCACTAATCATTCTTTACTGCATCCCTCACTCCCACTCATTGACGAATTCACACGGAAATTGCGTCGCCATGAAATATTATGGGTTCTATCACTTCTCCTTCTAAATCGAGTGACGTTTCTATGGAAACGACAGGATTTTCTTTTGCGATACGGGTATCTCCCTCTCGATGCACTAATCCTTCTTTACTGCATCCCCCACTCCCACTCATTGACGAATTCACACGGAAATTGCGTCGCTATGAAATACTATGGGTTCTATGACTTCTCCTTCTAAATCGAGTAACGTTTCTATGGAAACGACAGGATTTTCTTTTGGGATACGACAACCACATTTCCGATCCACTTATCCGTCTTTACTGCACCCCTCACTAATACACATTGACGAATTCATACGGAAATTGCGTCGCTATGAAATACTATGGGTTCTATGACTTCTCCTTCTAAATCGAGTATCGCTTCTATGGAAACGACTGCCTTTTCTTTTCCGATACGAGTATCTCCCTCTCGATGCACTAATCCTTCTTTACTGCTTCACTCACTCCCACTCATTGTCGAATTCACACGGAAATTGCGTCGCTATGAAATACTATGGGTTCTATGACTATCCCTTCTAAATCGAGTATCGTTTCTATGGAAACGACTGGCTTTTCTTTTGCGATACGAGTATCTCCCTCTCGATGCACTAATCCTTCTTTACTGCATCGCTCACTCCCACTCATTGACGAAATCACACGAAAATTGCATCGCTATGAAATACTATGGGTTCTATGACTTCTCCTTCTAAATCGAGTAACGTTTCTATGGAAACGACAGGATTTTCTTTTGGGATACGACAATCACATTTCCGATCCACTAACCCGTCTTTATTGCATCCCTCACTAATACACATTGACGAATTCATACGGAAATTGCGTCGCTATGAAATACTATGGGTTCTATGACTTCTCCTTCTAAATCGAGTATCGTTTCTATGGGAACGACTGGCTTTTCTTTTGCGATACGAGTATCTCCTCTCGATTCACTAATCCTTCTTTACTGCATCCCTCACTCCCACTCATTGACGAATTCACACGGAAATTGCGTCGCTGTGAAATACTATGGGTTCTATGACTTCTCCTTCTAAATCGAGTGACGTTTCTATGGAAACGACAGGATTTTCTTTTGGGATACGACAATCACATTTCCGATCCACTAATCCGTAATTACTGCATCCCTCACTAATACACATTGACGAATTCATACGGAAATTGCGTAGCTATGAAATACTATGGGTTCTATGACTTTCCCTTCTAAATCGAGTATCGTTTCTATGGAAACGACTGGCTTTTCTTTTGCGATACGAGTATCTCCCTCTCGATGCACTAATCCTTCTTTACTGCATCCCTCACTCCCACTCATTGACGAAATCACACGAAAATTGCGTCGTTATGAAATACTATGGGTTCTATGACTTCTCCTTCTAAATCGAGTAACGTTTCTATGGAAACGACTGGCTTTTCTTTTGCGATACGAGTATCTTCCTCTCGATGCACTAATCCTTCTTTACTGCATCCCTCACTCCCACTCATTGACGAATTCACACGGAAATTGCGTCGCCATGAAATACTATGGGTTCTATGACTTCTCCTTCTAAATCGAGTGACGTTTCTATGGAAACGACAGGATTTTCTTTTGCGATACGAGTATCTCCCTCTCGATTCACTAATCCTTCTTTACTGCATCCCTCACTCCCACTCATTGACGAATTCACACGGAAATTGCGTCGCTATGAAATACTATGGGTTCTATGACTTCTCCTTCTAAATCGAGTAACGTTTCTGTGGAAACGACTAGCTTTTCTTTTGCGATACGAGTATCTCCCTTTCGATGCACTAATCCTTCTTTATTGCATCCCTCACTCCCACTCATTGACGAATTCACACGGAAATTGAGTCGCCATGAAATACTATGGGTTCTATGACTTCTCCTTCTAAATCGAGTGACGTTTCTATGGAAACGACAGGATTTTCTTTTGCGATACGAGTATCTCCCTCTCGATGCACTAATCCTTCTTTACTGCATCCCTCACTCCCACTCATTGACGAATTCACACGGAAATTGCGTCGCTATGAAATACTATGGGTTCTATGACTTCTCCTTCTAAATCGAGTAACGTTTCTATGGAAACGACAGGATTTTCTTTTGGGATACGACAATCACATTTCCGATCCACTAATCCGTCTTTACTGCTCCCCTCACTAATACACATTGCCGAATTCATACGGAAATTGCGTCGCTATGAAATACTATGGGTTCTATGACTTCTCCTTCTAAATCGAGTATCGTTTCTATGAAAACGACTGGCTTTTCTTTTGCGATACGAGTATCTCCCTCTCGATGCACTAATCCTTCTTTACTGCATCCCTCACTCCCACTCATTGACGAATTCACACGGGACTTGCGTCGCTATGAAATACTATGGGTTCTATGACTTTGCCTTCTAAATCGAGTATCGTTTCTATGGAAACGACTGGCTTTTCTTTTGCGATACGACAATCACATTTCCGATCCACTAACCCGTCTTTACTGCATCCCTCACTAATACACATTGACGAATTCATACGGAAATTGCGTCGCTATGATATACTATGGGTTCTATGACTTCTCCTTCTAAATCGAGTAACGTTTCTATGGAAACGACAGGATTTTCTTTTGGGATACGACAATCACATTTCCGATCCACTAATCCGTCTTTACTGCATTCCTCACTCCTACTCATTGACGAATTCACACGGAAATTGCGTCGCCATGAAATACTATGGGTTCTATGACTTCTCCTTCTAAATCGAGTGACGTTTCTATGGAAACGACAGGATTTTCTTTTGCGATACGAGTATCTCCCTCTCGATGCACTAATCCTTCTTTACTGCATCCCTCACTCCCACTCATTGACGAATTCACACGGAAATTGCGTCGCTATGAAATACTATGGGTTCTATGACTTTTCCTCCTAAATCGAGTATCGTTTCTATGGAAACGACTGGCTTTTCTTTTGCGATACGAGTATCTCCCTCTCGATGCACTAATCCTTCTTCACTGCATCCCTCACTCCCACTCGTTGACGAATTCACACGGAAATTGCGTCGCCATGAAATACTATGGGTTCTATGACTTCTCCTTCTAAATCGAGTAACATCTCTATGGAAACGACAGGATTTTCTTTTGCGATACGAGTATCTCCCTCTCGATGCATAATTCCTTCTTTACTGCATCCCTCACTCCCACTCATTGACGAATTCACACGGAAATTGCGTCGCTATGAAATACTATGGGTTCTATGACTTCTCCTTCTAAATCGAGTAACGTTTCTATGGAAACGACTGGCTTTTCTTTTGCGATACGAGTATCTCCCTCTCGATGCACTAATCCTTCTTTACTGCATCCCTCACTCCCACTCATTGACGAATTCACACGGAAATTGCGTCGCCATGAAATACTATGGGTTCTATGACTTCTCCTTCTAAATCGAGTGACGTTTCTATGGAAACGACAGGATTTTCTTTTGCGATACGAGTATCTCCCTCTCGATGCACTAATCCTTCTTTACTGCGTCCCTCACTCCCACTCATTGACGAATTCACACGGAAATTGCGTCGCTATGAAATACTATGGGTTCTATGACTTCTCCTTCTAAATCGAGTAACGTTTCTATGGAAACGACAGGATTTTCTTTTGGGATACGACAATCACATTTCCGATCCACTAATCCGTCTTTACTGCACGCCTCACTAATACACATTGACGAATTCATACGGAAATTGCGTCGCTATGAAATACTATGGATTCTATGACTTCTCCTTCTAAATCGAGTATGGTTTCTATGGAAACGACTGGCTTTTCTTTTGCGATACGAGTATCTCCCTCTCGATGCACTAATCCTTCTTTACTGCATCCCTCACTCCCACTCATTGACGAATTCACACGGAAATTGCGTCGCTATGAAATACTATGGGTTCTATGACTTTCCCTTCTAAATCGAGTATCGTTTCTATGCAAACGACTGGCTTTTCTTTTGCGATACGAGTATCTCCCTCTCGATGCACTAATCCTTCTTTACTGCATCCCTCACTCCCACTCATTGACGAAATCACACGAAAATTGCATCGCTATGAAATACTATGGGTTCTATGACTTCTCCTTCTAAATCGAGTAACGTTTCTATGGAAACGACAGGATTTTCTTTTGGGATCCGACAATCACATTTCCGATCCACTAACCCGTCTTTACTGCATCCCTCACTAATACACATTGACGAATTCACACGGAAATTGCGTCGCCATGAAATACTATGGGTTCTATGACTTCTCCTTCTAAATCGAGTGACGTTTCTATGGAAACGACAGGATTTTCTTTTGCGATACGAGTATCTCCCTCTGGATGCACTAATCCTTCTTTACTGCATCCCTCACTCCCACTCATTGACGAATTCACACGGAAATTGCGTCGCTATGAAATACTATGGGTTCTATGACTTTTCCTCCTAAATCGAGTATCGTTTCTATGGAAACGACTGGCTTTTCTTTTGCGATACGAGTATCTCCCTCTCGATGCACTAATCCTTCTTCACTGCATCCCTCACTCCCACTCGTTGACGAATTCACACGGAAATTGCGTCGCCATGAAATACTATGGGTTCTATGACTTCTCCTTCTAAATCGAGTAACATCTCTATGGAAACGACAGGATTTTCTTTCGCGATACGAGTATCTCCCTCTCGATGCATAATTCCTTCTTTACTGCATCCCTCACTCCCACTCATTGACGAATTCACACGGAAATTGCGTCGCTATGAAATACTATGGGTTCTATGACTTCTCCTTCTAAATCGAGTAACGTTTCTATGGAAACGACTGGCTTTTCTTTTGCGATACGAGTATCTCCCTCTCGATGCACTAATCCTTCTTTACTGCATCCCTCACTCCCACTCATTGACGAATTCACACGGAAATTGCGTCGCCATGAAATACTATGGGTTCTATGACTTCTCCTTCTAAATCGAGTGACGTTTCTATGGAAACGACAGGATTTTCTTTTGCGATACGAGTATCTCCCTCTCGATGCACTAATCCTTCTTTACTGCATCCCTCACTCCCACTCATTGACGAATTCACACGGAAATTGCGTCGCTATGAAATACTGTGGGTTCTATGACTTCTCCTTCTAAATCGAGTAACGTTTCTATGGAAACGACAGGATTTTCTTTTGGGATACGACAATCACATTTCCGATCCACTAATCCGTCTTTACTGCACGCCTCACTAATACACATTGACGAATTCATACGGAAATTGCGTCGCTATGAAATACTATGGATTCTATGACTTCTCCTTCTAAATCGAGTATGGTTTCTATGGAAACGACTGGCTTTTCTTTTGCGATACGAGTATCTCCCTCTCGATGCACTAATCCTTCTTTACTGCATCCCTCACTCCCACTCATTGACGAAATCACACGAAAATTGCATCGCTATGAAATACTATGGGTTCTATGACTTCTCCTTCTAAATCGAGTAACGTTTCTATGGAAACGACAGGATTTTCTTTTGGGATCCGACAATCACATTTCCGATCCACTAACCCGTCTTTACTGCATCCCTCACTAATACACATTGACGAATTCATACGGAAATTGCGTCGCTATGAAATACTATGGGTTCTATGACTTCTCCTTCTAAATCGAGTAACGTTTCTATGGAAACGACTGGCTTTTCTTTTGCGATACGAGTATCTCCCTCTCGATGCACTAATCCTTCTTTACTGCATCCCTCACTCCCACTCATTGACGAAATCACACGAAAATTGCATCGCTATGATATACTATGGGTTCTATGACTTCTCCTTCTAAATCGAGTAACGTTTCTATGGAAACGACAGGATTTTCTTTTGGGATACGACAATCACATTTCCGATCCACTAATCCGTCCTTACTGCATCCCTCACTAACACACATTGACGAATTCATACGGAAATTGCGTCGCTATGAAATACTATGGGTTCTATGACTTCTCCTTCTAAATCGAGAATCGTTTCTATGGAAACGACTGGCTTTTCTTTTGCGATACGAGTATCTCCCTCTCGATGCACTAATCCTTCTTTACTGCATCCATCACTCCCACTCATTGACGAAATCACACGAAAATTGCGTCGCTATGAAATACAATGGGTTGTATGGCTTCTCCTTCTAAATCGAGTGACGTTTCTATGGAAACGATAGGATTTTCTTTTGGGATACAACAATCACATTTCCGATCCACTAATCCGTCTTTACTGCACCCCTCACTAATACACATTGCCGAATTCATACGGAAATTGCGTCGCTATGAAATACTATGGGTTCTATGACTTCTCCTTCTAAATCGAGTATCGTTTCTATGGAAACGACTGGCTTTTCTTTTGCGATACGAGTATCTCCCTCTCGATGCACTAATCCTTCTTTACTGCATCCCTCACTCCCACTCATTGACGAATTCACACGGAAATTGCGTCGCTATGAAATACTATGGGTTCTATGACTTCTCCTTCTAAATCGAGTAACGTTTCTATGGAAACGACAGGATTTTCTTTTGGGATACGACAATCACATTTCCGATCCACTAATCCTTCTTTACTGCACCCCTCACTAATACACATTGCCGAATTCATACGGAAATTGCGTCGCTATGAAATACTATGGGTTCTATGACTTCTCCTTCTAAATCGAGTATCGTTTCTATGGAAACGACTGGCTTTTCTTTTGCGATACGAGTATCTCCCTCTCGATGCACTAATCCTTCTTTACTGCATCCCTCACTCCCACTCATTGACGAATTCACACGGAACTTGCGTCGCTATGAAATACTATGGGTTCTATGACTTTGCCTTCTAAATCGAGTATCGTTTCTATGGAAACGACTGGCTTTTCTTTTGCGATACGACAATCACATTTCCAATCCACTAACCCGTCTTTACTGCATCCCTCACTAATACACATTGACGAATTCATACGGAAATTGCGTCGCTATGATATACTATGGGTTCTATGACTTCTCCTTCTAAATCGAGTAACGTTTCTATGGAAACGACAGGATTTTCTTTTGGGATACGACAATCACATTTCCGATCCACTAATCCGTCTTTACTGCATTCCTCACTCCTACTCATTGACGAATTCACACGGAAATTGCGTCGCCATGAAATACTATGGGTTCTATGACTTCTCCTTCTAAATCGAGTGACGTTTCTATGGAAACGACAGGATTTTCTTTTGCGATACGAGTATCTCCCTCTCGATGCACTAATCCTTCTTTACTGCATCCCTCACTCCCACTCATTGACGAATTCACACGGAAATTGCGTCGCTATGAAATACTATGGGTTCTATGACTTTTCCTCCTAAATCGAGTATCGTTTCTATGGAAACGACTGGCTTTTCTTTTGCGATACGAGTATCTCCCTCTCGATGCACTAATCCTTCTTCACTGCATCCCTCACTCCCACTCGTTGACGAATTCACACGGAAATTGCGTCGCCATGAAATACTATGGGTTCTATGACTTCTCCTTCTAAATCGAGTAACATCTCTATGGAAACGACAGGATTTTCTTTTGCGATACGAGTATCTCCCTCTCGATGCATAATTCCTTCTTTACTGCATCCCTCACTCCCACTCATTGACGAATTCACACGGAAATTGCGTCGCTATGAAATACTATGGGTTCTATGACTTCTCCTTCTAAATCGAGTAACGTTTCTATGGAAACGACTGGCTTTTCTTTTGCGATACGAGTATCTCCCTCTCGATGCACTAATCCTTCTTTACTGCATCCCTCACTCCCACTCATTGACGAATTCACACGGAAATTGCGTCGCCATGAAATACTATGGGTTCTATGACTTCTCCTTCTAAATCGAGTGACGTTTCTATGGAAACGACAGGATTTTCTTTTGCGATACGAGTATCTCCCTCTCGATGCACTAATCCTTCTTTACTGCATCCCTCACTCCCACTCATTGACGAATTCACACGGAAATTGCGTCGCTATGAAATACTATGGGTTCTATGACTTCTCCTTCTAAATCGAGTAACGTTTCTATGGAAACGACAGGATTTTCTTTTGGGATACGACAATCACATTTCCGATCCACTAATCCGTCTTTACTGCACGCCTCACTAATACACATTGACGAATTCATACGGAAATTGCGTCGCTATGAAATACTATGGATTCTATGACTTCTCCTTCTAAATCGAGTATGGTTTCTATGGAAACGACTGGCTTTTCTTTTGCGATACGAGTATCTCCCTCTCGATGCACTAATCCTTCTTTACTGCATCCCTCACTCCCACTCATTGACGAATTCACACGGAAATTGCGTCGCTATGAAATACTATGGGTTCTATGACTTTCCCTTCTAAATCGAGTATCGTTTCTATGCAAACGACTGGCTTTTCTTTTGCGATACGAGTATCTCCCTCTCGATGCACTAATCCTTCTTTACTGCATCCCTCACTCCCACTCATTGACGAAATCACACGAAAATTGCATCGCTATGAAATACTATGGGTTCTATGACTTCTCCATCTAAATCGAGTAACGTTTCTATGGAAACGACAGGATTTTCTTTTGGGATCCGACAATCACATTTCCGATCCACTAACCCGTCTTTACTGCATCCCTCACTAATACACATTGACGAATTCATACGGAAATTGCGTCGCTATGAAATACTATGGGTTCTATGACTTCGCCTTCTAAATCGAGTATCGTTTCTATGGAAACGACTTGCTTTTCTTTTGCGATACGAGTATCTCCTCTCGATGCACTAATCCTTCTTTACTGCATCCCTCACTCCCACTCATTGACGAATTCACACGGAAATTGCGTCGCTATGAAATACTATGGGTTGTATGGCTTCTCCTTCTAAATCGAGTGACGTTTCTATGGAAACGATAGGATTTTCTTTTGGGATACGACAATCACATTTCCGATCCACTAATCCGTCCTTACTGCATCCCTCACTAATACACATTGACGAATTCATACGGTAATTGCGTCGCTATGAAATACTATGGGTTCTATGACTTCTCCTTCTAAATCGAGTATCGTTTCTATGGAAACGACTGGCTTTTCTTTTGCGATACGAGTATCTCCCTCTCGATGCACTAATCCTTCTTTACTGCATCCATCACTCCCACTCATTGACGAATTCACACGGAAATTGCGTCGCTATGAAATACTATGGGTTCTATGACTTCTCCTTCTAAATCGAGTAACGTTTCAATGGAAACGACTGGCTTTTCTTTTGCGATACGAGTATCTCCCTCTCGATGCACTAATCCTTCTTTACTGCATCCCTCACTCCCACTCATTGACGAATTCACACGGAAATTGCGTCGCTATGAAATACTATGGGTTCTATGACTTCTCCTTCTAAATCGAGTGACGTTTCTATGGAAACGACAGGATTTTCTTTTGCGATACGAGTATCTCCCTCTCGGTGCACTAATCCTTCTTTACTGCATCCCTCACTCCCACTCATTGACGAATTCACACGGAAATTGCGTCGCTATGAAATACTATGGGTTCTATGACTTCTCCTTCTAAATCGAGTAACGTTTCTATGGAAACGACTGGCTTTTCTTTTGCGATACGAGTATCTCCCTCTCGATGCACTAATCCTTCTTTACTGCATCCCTCACTCCCACTCATTGACGAATTCACACGGAAATTGCGTCGCTATGAAATACTATGGTTTCTATGACTTTCCCTTCTAAATCGAGTATCGTTTCTATGGAAACGACTGGCTTTTCTTTTGCGATACGAGTATCTCCCTCTCGATGCACTAATCCTTCTTTACTGCATCCCTCACTCCCACTCATTGACGAAATCACACGAAAATTGCATCGCTATGATATACTATGGGTTCTATGACTTCTCCTTCTAAATCGAGTAACGTTTCTATGGAAACGACAGGATTTTCTTTTGGGATACGACAATCACATTTCCGATCCACTAATCCGTCCTTACTGCATCCCTCACTAACACACATTGACGAATTCATACGGAAATTGCGTCGCTATGAAATACTATGGGTTCTATGACTTCTCCTTCTAAATCGAGAATCGTTTCTATGGAAACGACTGGCTTTTCTTTTGCGATACGAGTATCTCCCTCTCGATGCACTAATCCTTCTTTACTGCATCCATCACTCCCACTCATTGACGAATTCACACGGAAATTGCGTCGCTATGAAATACTATGGGTTCTATGACTTCTCCTTCTAAATCGAGTAACGTTTCTATGGAAACGACTGGCTTTTCTTTTGCGATACGAGTATCTCCCTCTCGATGCACTAATCCTTCTTTACTGCATCCCTCACTCCCACTCATTGACGAATTCACACGGAAATTGCGTCGCTATGAAATACTATGGGTTCTATGACTTCTCCTTCTAAATCGAGTAAAGTATCTATGGAAACGACAGGATTTTCTTTTGGGATACGACAATCACATTTCCGATCCACTAATCCGTCCTTACTGCATCCCTCACTAATAGACATTGACGAATTCATATGGAAATCTCGTCGCAATGAAATACTATGGGTTCTATGACTTCTCCTTCTAAATCGAGTATCGTTTCTATGGAAACGACAGGATTTTCTTTTGCGATACGAGTATCTCCCTCTCGATGCACTAATCCTTCCTTACTGCATCCCTCACTCCCACTCATTGACGAATTCACACGGAAATTGCGTCGCTATGAAATACTATGGGTCCTATGACTTCTCCTTCTAAATCGAGTAACGTTGCTATGGAAACGACTGGCTTTTCTTTTGCGATACGAGTATCTCCCTCTCGATGCACTAAACCTTCTTTATTGCATCCCTCACTCACACTCATTGACGAATTCACACGGAAATTGCGTCGCTATGAAATACTATGGGTTCTATGACTTCTCCTTCTAAATCGAGTAACGTTTTTTTGGAAGCGACTGGCTTTTCTTTTGCGATACGAGTATCTCCCTCTCGATGCACTAATCCTTCTTTACTGCATCCCTCACTCCCACTCATTGACGAATTCACACGGAAATTGCGTCGCCGTGAAATACTATGGGTTCTATGACTTCTCCTTCTAAATCGAGTGACGTTTCTATGGAAACGACAGGATTTTCTTTTGCGATACGAGTATCTCCCTCTCGATGCACTAATCCTTCTTTACTGAATCCCTCACTCCCACTCATTGACGAATTCACACGGAAATTGCGTCGCTATGAAATACTATGGGTTCTATGACTTCTCCTTCTAAATCGAGTAACGTTTCTATGGAAACGACTGGCTTTTCTTTTGCGATACGAGTATCTCCCTCTCGATGCACTAATCCTTCTTTACTGCATCCCTCACTCCCACTCATTGACGAATTCACACGGAAATTGCGTCGCCATGAAATACTATGGGTTCTATGACTTCTCCTTCTAAATCGAGTAACGTTTCTATGGAAACGACTGGCTTTTCTTTTGCGATACGAGTATCTCCCTCTCGATGCACTAATCCTTCTTTACTGCATCCGTCACTCCCACTCATTGACGAATTCATACGAAATTGCGACGCCTTGAATTACTATGGGTTCTATGACTTCTCCTTCTAAATCGAGTAACGTTTCTATGGAAACGACTGGCTTTTCTTTTGCGATACGAGTATCTCCCTCTCGATGCACTAATCCTTCTTTACTGCATCCCTCACTCCCACTCATTGACGAATTCACACGGAAATTGCGTCGCCATGAAATACTATGGGTTCTATGACTTCTCCTTCTAAATCGAGTAACGTTTCTATGGAAACGACTGGCTTTTCTTTTGCGATACGAGTATCTCCCTCTCGATGCACTAATCCTTCTTTACTGCATCCGTCACTCCCACTCATTGACGAATTCATACGGAAATTGCGACGCCATGAAATACTATGGGTTCTATGACTTCTCCTTCTAAATCGAGTAACGTTTCTATGGAAACGACTGGCTTTTCTTTTGCGATACGAGTATATCCCTCTCGATGCACTAATCCTTCTTTACTGCATCCCTCACTCCCATTCATTGACGAATTCACACGGAAATTGCGTCGCCATGAAATACTATGGGTTCTATGACTTCTCCTTCTAAATCGAGTAACGTTTCTATGGAAACGACAGGATTTTCTTTTGCGATACGAGTATCTCACTCTCGATGCACTGATCCTTCTTTACTGCATCCCTCACTCCCACTCATTGACGAATTCACACGGAAATTGCGTCGCCATGAAATACTATGGGTTCTATGACTTCTCCTTCTAAATCGAGTAACATTTCTATGGAAACGACTGGCTTTTCTTTTGCGATACGAGTATCTCCCTCTCGATGCACTAATCCTTCTTTACTGCATCCCTCACTCCCACTCATTGACGAATTCACACGGAAATTGCGTCGCCATGAAATACTATGGGTTCTATGACTTCTCCTTCTAAATCGAGTAACGTTTCTATGGAAACGACAGGATTTTCTTTTGCGATACGAGTATCTCCCTCTCGATGCACTAATCCTTCTTTACTGCATCCCTCACTCCCACTCACTGACGAATTCACACGGAAATTGCGTCGCTATGAAATACTATGTGTTCTATGACTTCTCCTTCTAAATCGAGTAACGTTTCTATGGAAACGACTGGCTTTTCTTTCGCGATACGAGTATCTCCCTCTCGATGCACTAATCCTTCTTTACTGCATCCCTCACTCCCACTCATTGACGAATTCACACGGAAATTGCGTCGCCATGAAATACTATGGGTTCTATGACTTCTCCTTCTAAATCGAGTACCGTTTCTATGGAAACGACAGGATTTTCTTTTGCGATACGTGTATCTCCCTCTCGATGCACTAATCCTTCTTTACTGAATCCCTCACTCCCACTCATTGACGAATTCACACGGAAATTGCGTCGCTATGATATACTATGGGTTCTATGACTTCTCCTTCTAAATCGAGTAACGTTTCTATGGAAACGACTGGCTTTTCTTTTGCGATACGAGTATCTCCCTCTCGATGCACTAATCCTTCTTTACTGCATCCCCTCACTCCCACTCATTGACGAATTCACACGGAAATTGCGTCGCCGTGAAATACAATGTGTTCTATGACTTCTCCTTCTAAATCGAGTAACGTTACTGTGGAAACGACTGGCTTTTCTTTTGCGATACGAGTATCTCCCTCTCGATGCACTAATCCTTCTTTACTGCATCCCTCACTCCCACTCATTGACGAATTCACACGGAAATTGCGTCGCTCTGAAATACTATGGGTTCTATGACTTCTCCTTCTAAATCGAGTAACGTTTCTATGGAAACGACTGGCTTTTCTTTTGCGATACGAGTATCTCCCTCTCGATGCACTAATCCTTCTTTACTGCATCCGTCACTCCCACTCATTGACGAATTCATCCGGAAATTGCGACGCCATGAAATACTATGGGTTCTATGACTTCTCCTTCTAAATCGAGTAACGTTTCTATGGAAACGACTGGCTTTTCTTTTGCGATACGAGTATATCCCTCTCGATGCACTAATCCTTCTTTACTGCATCCCTCACTCCCACTCATTGACGAATTCACACGGAAATTGCGTCGCCATGAAATGCTATGGGTTCTATGACTTCTCCTTCTAAATCGAGTAACGTTTCTATGGAAACGACAAGATTTTCTTTTGCGATACGAGTATATCACTCTCGATGCACTGATCCTTCTTTACTGCATCCCTCACTCCCACTCATTGACGAATTCACACGGAAATTGCGTCGCCATTAAATACTATGGGTTCTATGACTTCTCCTTCTAAATCGAGTAAAGTTTCTATGGAAACGACAGGATTTTCTTTTGGGATACGACAATCACATTTCCGATCCACTTATCCGTCTTTACTGCACCCCTCACTAATACACATTGACGAATTCATACGGAAATTGCGTCGCTATGAAATACTATGGGTTCTATGACTTCTCCTTCTAAATCGAGTATCGCTTCTATGGAAACGACTGCCTTTTCTTTTGCGATACGAGTATCTCCCTCTCGATGCACTAATCCTTCTCTACTGCATCCCTCACTCCCACTCATTGTCGAATTCACACGGAAATTGCGTCGCTATGAAATACTATGGGTTCTATGACTATCCCTTCTAAATCGAGTATCGTTTCTATGGAAACGACTGGCTTTTCTTTTGCGATACGAGTATCTCCCTCTCGATGCACTAATCCTTCTTTACTGCATCCCTCACTCCCACTCATTGACGAAATCACACGAAAATTGCATCGCTATGAAATACTATGGGTTCTATGACTTCTCCTTCTAAATCGAGTAACGTTTCTATGGAAACGACAGGATTTTCTTTTGGGATACGACAATCACATTTCCGATCCACTAACCCGTCTTTACTGCATCCCTCACTAATACACATTGACGAATTCATACGGAAATTGCGTCGCTATGAAATACTATGGGTTCTATGACTTCTCCTTCTAAATCGAGTATCGTTTCTATGGAAACGACTGGCTTTTCTTTTGCGATACGAGTATCTCCTCTCGATGCACTAATCCTTCTTTACTGCATCCCTCACTCCCACTCATTGACGAATTCACACGGAAATTGCGTCGCTATGAAATACTATGGGTTCTATGACTTCTCCTTCTAAATCGAGTGACGTTTCTATGGAAACGACAGGATTTTCTTTTGGGATACGACAATCACATTTCCGATCCACTAATCCGTAAATACTGCATCCCTCACTAATACACATTGACGAATTCATACGGAAATTGCGTAGCTATGAAATACTATGGGTTCTATGACTTTCCCTTCTAAATCGCGTATCGTTTCTATGGAAACGACTGGCTTTTCTTTTGCGATACGAGTATCTCCCTCTCGATGCACTAATCCTTCTTTACTGCATCCCTCACTCCCACTCATTGACGAAATCACACGAAAATTGCGCCGCTATGAAATACTATTGGTTCTATGACTTCTCCTTCTAAAGCGAGTAACGTTTCTATGGAAACGACTGGCTTTTCTTTTGCGATACGAGTATCTTCCTCTCGATGCACTAATCCTTCTTTACTGCATCCCTCACTCCCACTCACTGACGAATTCACACGGAAATTGCGTCGCCATGAAATACTATGGGTTCTATGACTTCTCCTTCTAAATCGAGTGACGTTTCTATGGAAACGACAGGATTTTCTTTTGCGATACGAGTATCTCCCTCTCGATTCACTAATCCTTCTTTACTGCATCCCTCACTCCCACTCATTGACGAATTCACACGGAAATTGCGTCGCTATGAAATACTATGGGTTCTATGACTTCTCCTTCTAAATCGAGTAACGTTTCTGTGGAAACGACTGGCTTTTCTTTTGCGATACGAGTATCTCCCTCTCGATGCACTAATCCTTCTTTGTTGCATCCCTCACTCCCACTCATTGACGAATTCACACGGAAATTGAGTCGCCATGATATACTATGGGTTCTATGACTTCTCCTTCTAAATCGAGTGACGTTTCTATGGAAACGACAGGATTTTCTTTTGCGATACGAGTATCTCCCTCTCGATGCACTAATCCTTCTTTACTGCATCCCTCACTCCCACTCATTGACGAATTCACACGGAAATTGCGTCGCTATGAAATACTATGGGTTCTATGACTTCTCCTTCTAAATCGAGTAACGTTTCTATGGAAACGACAGGATTTTCTTTTGGGATACGACAATCACATTTCCGATCCACTAATCCGTCTTTACTGCACCCCTCACTAATACACATTGCCGAATTCATACGGAAATTGCGTCGCTATGAAATACTATGGGTTCTATGACTTCTCCTTCTAAATCGAGTATCGTTTCTATGGAAACGACTGGCTTTTCTTTTGCGATACGAGTATCTCCCTCTCGATGCACTAATCCTTCTTTACTGCATCCCTCACTCCCACTCATTGACGAATTCACACGGAAATTGCGTCGCTATGAAATACTATGTGTTCTATGACTTTGCCTTCTAAATCGAGTATCGTTTCTATGGAAACGACTGGCCTTTCTTTTGCGATACGAGTATCTCCGTCTCGATGCACTAATCCTTCTTTACTGCATCCCACACTCCCACTCATTGACGAAATCACACGAAATTTCATCGCTATGAAATACTATGGGTTCTATGACTTCTCCTTCTAAATCGAGTAACGTTTCTATGAAAACGACAGGATTTTCTTTTGGGATACGACAATCACATTTCCGATCCACTAACCCGTCTTTACTGCATCCCTCACTAATACACATTGACGAATTCATGCGGAAATTGCGTCGCTATGAAATACTATGGGTTCTATGACTTCTCCTTCTCAATCGAATAACGTTTCTATGGAAACGACAGGATTTTCTTTTGGGATACGACAATCACATTTCCGATCCACTAATCCGTCTTTACTGCATTCCTCACTCCTACTCATTGACGAATTCACACGGAAATTGCGTCGCCATGAAATACTATGGGTTCTATGACTTCTCCTTCTAAATCGAGTGACGTTTCTATGGAAACGACAGGATTTTCTTTTGCGATACGAGTATCTCCCTCTCGATGCACTAATCCTTCTTTACTGCATCCCTCACTCCTACTCATTGACGAATTCACACGGAAATTGCGTCGCTATGAAATACTATGGGTTCTATGACTTTTCCTTCTAAATCGAGTATCGTTTCTATGGAAACGACTGGCTTTTCTTTTGCGATACGAGTATCTCCCTCTTGATGCGCTAATCCTTCTTTACTGCATCCCTCACTCCCACTCATTGACGAATTCACACGGAAATTGCGTCGCCATGAAATACTATGGGTTCTATGACTTCTCCTTCTAAATCGAGTAACATTTCTATGGAAACGACAGGATTTTCTTTTGCGATACGAGTATCTCCCTCTCGATGCATAATTCCTTCTTTACTGCATCCCTCACTCCCACTCATTGACGAATTCACACGGAAATTGCGTCGCTATGAAATACTATGGGTTCTATGACTTCTCCTTCTAAATCGAGTAACGTTTCTATGGAAACGACTGGCTTTTCTTTTGCGATACGAGTATCTCCCTCTCGATGCACTAATCCTTCTTTACTGCATCCCTCACTCCACTCATTGACGAATTCACACGGAAATTGCGTCGCCATGAAATACTATGGGTTCTATGACTTCTCCTTCTAAATCGAGTGACGTTTCTATGGAAACGACAGGATTTTCTTTTGCGATACGAGTATCTCCCTCTCGATGCACTAATCCTTCTTTACTGCATCCCTCACTCCCACTCATTGACGAATTCACACGGAAATTGCGTCGCTATCAAATACTATGGGTTCTATGACTTCTCCTCCTAAATCGAGTAACGTTTCTATGGAAACGACAGGATTTTCTTTTGGGATACGACAATCACATTTCCGATCCACTAATCCGTCTTTACTGCACGCCTCACTAATACACATTGACGAATTCATACGGGAATTGCGTCGCTATGAAATACTATGGGTTCTATGACTTCTCCTTCTAAATCGAGTATCGTTTCTATGGAAACGACTGGCTTTTCTTTTGCGATACGAGTATCTCCCTCTCGATGCACTAATCCTTCTTTACTGCATCCCTCACTCCCACTCATTGACGAATTCACACGGAAATTGCGTCGCTATGAAATACTATGGGTTCTACGACTTTCCCTTCTAAATCGAGTATCGTTTCAATGGAAACGACTGGCTTTTCTTTTGCGATACGAGTATCTCCCTCTCGATGCACTAATCCTTCTTTACTGCATCCCTCACTCCCACTCATTGACGAAATCACACGAAAATTGCATCGCTATGAAATACTAAGGGTTCTATGACTTCTCCTTCTAAATCGAGTAACGTTTCTATGGAAACGACAGGATTTTCTTTTGGGATACGACAATCACATTTCCGATCCACTAACCCGTCTTTACTGCATCCCTCACAAATACACATTGACGAATTCATACGGAAATTGCGTCGCTATGAAATACTATGGGTTCTATGACTTCTCCTTCTAAATCGAGTATCGTTTCTATGGAAACGACTGGCTTTTCTTTTGCGATACGAGTATCTCCTCTCGATGCACTAATCCTTCTTTACTGCATCCCTCACTCCCACTCATTGACGAATTCACACGGAAATTGCGTCGCTATGAAATACTATGTGTTGTATGACTTCTCCTTCTAAATCGAGTGACGTTTCTATGGAAACGATTGGATTTTCTTTTGGGATACGACAATCACATTTCCGATCCACTAATCCGTCCTTACTGCATCCCTCACTAATACACATTGACGAATTCATACGGAAATTGCGTCGCTATGAAATACTATGGGTTCTATGACTTCTCCTTCTAAATCGAGTATCATTTCTATGGAAACGGCTGGCTTTTCTTTTGCGATACGAGTATCTCCCTTTCGATGCACTAATCCTTCTTTACTGCATCCATCACTCCCATTCATTGACGAATTCACACGGAAATTGCGTCGCTATGAAATACTATGGGTTCTATGACTTCTCCTTCTAAATCGAGTAACGTTTCAATGGAAACGACTGGCTTTTCTTTTGCGATACGAGTATCTCCCTCTCGATGCACTAATCCTTCTTTACTGCATCCCTCACTCCCACTCATTGACGAATTCACACGGAAATTGCGTCGCTATGAAATACTATGTGTTCTATGACTTCTCCTTCTAAATCGAGTAACGTATCTATGGAAACGACAGGATTTTCTTTTGGGATACGACAATCACATTTCCGATCCACTAATCCGTCCTTACTGCATCCCTCACTAATACACATTGACGAATTCATACGGAAATTGCGTGGCTATGAAATACTATGGGTTCTATGACTTCTCCTTCTAAATCGAGTATCGTTTCTATGGAAACGACAGGATTTTCTTTTGCGATACGAGTATCTCCCTCTCGTTGCACTAATCCTTCCTTACTGCATCCCTTACTCCCACTCATTGACGAATTCACACGGAAATTGCGTCGCTATGAAATACTATGGGTCCTATGACTTCTCCTTCTAAATCGAGTAGCGTTGCTATGGAAACGACAGGCTTATCTTTTGCGATACGAGTATCTCCCTCTCGATGCACTAATCCTTCTTTACTGCATCCCTCACTCCCACTCATTGAGGAATTCACACGGAAATTGCGTCGCTATGAAATACTATGGGTTCTATGGCTTCTCCTTCTAAATCGAGTAACGTTTTTTTGGAAACGACTGGCTTTTCTTTTGCGATACGAGTATCTCCCTCTCGATGCACTAATCCTTCTTTACTGCATCCCTCACTCCCACTCATTGACGAATTCACACGGAAATTGCGTCGCCGTGAAATACTATGGGTTCTATGACTTCTCCTTCTAAATCGAGTGACGTTTCTATGGAAACGACAGGATTTTCTTTTGCGATACGAGTATCTCCCTCTCGGTGCACTAATCCTTCTTTACTGCATCCCTCACTCCCACTCATTGACGAATTCACACGGAAATTGCGTCGCTATGAAATACTATGGGTTCTATGACTTCTCCTTCTAAATCGAGTAACGTTTCTATGGAAACGACTGGCTTTTCTTTTGCGATACGAGTATCTCCCTCTCGATGCACTAATCCTTCTTTACTGCATCCCTCACTCCCACTCATTGACGAATTCACACGGAAATTGCGTCGCCATGAAATACTATGGGTTCTATGACTTCTCCTTCTAAATCGAGTAACGTTTCTATGGAAACGACAGGATTTTCTTTTGGGATACGACAATCACATTTCCGATCCACTAATCCGTCTTTACTGCACGCTCACTAATACACATTGACGAATTCATACGGAAATTGCGTCGCTATGAAATGCTATGGGTTCTATGACTTCTCCTTCTAAATCGAGTTCCGTTTCTATGGAAACGACTGGCTTTTCTTTTGCGATACGAGTATCTCCCTCTCGATGCACTAATCCTTGTTTACTGCATCCCTCACTCCCACTCATTGACGAATTCACACGGAAATTGCGTCGCTATGAAATACTATGGTTTCTATGACTTTCCCTTCTAAATCGAGTATCGTTTCTATGGAAACGACTGGCTTTTCTTTTGCGATACGAGTATCTCCCTCTCGATGCACTAATCCTTCTTTACTGCATCCCTCACTCCCACTCATTGACGAAATCACACGAAAATTGCATCGCTATGATATACTATGGGTTCTATGACTTCTCCTTCTAAATCGAGTAACGTTTCTATGGAAACGACAGGATTTTCTTTTGGGATACGACAATCACATTTCCGATCCACTAATCCATCCTTACTGCATCCCTCACTAATACACATTGACGAATTCATACGGAAATTGCGTCGCTATGAAATACTATGGGTTCTATGACTTCTCCTTCTAAATCGAGTATCGTTTCTATGGAAACGACTGGCTTTTCTTTTGCGATACGAGTATCTCCCTCTCGATGCACTAATCCTTCTTTACTGCATCCATCACTCCCACTCATTGACGAATTCACACGGAAATTGCGTCGCTATGAAATACTATGGGTTCTATGACTTCTCCTTCTAAATCGAGTAAAGTATCTATGGAAACGACAGGATTTTCTTTTGGGATACGACAATCACATTTCCGATCCACTAATCCGTCCTTACTGCATCCCTCACTAATAGACATTGACGAATTTATATGGAAATTGCGTCGCTATGAAATACTATGGGTTCTATGACTTCTCCTTCTAAATCGAGTATCGTTTCTATGGAAACGACAGGATTTTCTTTTGCGATACGAGTATCTCCCTCTCGATGCACTAATCCTTCCTTACTGCATCCCTCACTCCCACTCATTGACGAATTCACACGGAAATTGCGTCGCTATGAAATACTATGGGTCCTATGACTTCTCCTTCTAAATCGAGTAACGTTGCTATGGAAACGACTGGCTTTTCTTTTGCGATACGAGTATCTCCCTCTCGATGCACTAATCCTTCTTTACTGCATCCCTCACTCACACTCATTGACGAATTCACACGGAAATTGCGTCGCTATGAAATACTATGGGTTCTATGACTTCTCCTTCTAAATCGAGTAACGTTTTTTTGGAAACGACTGGCTTTTCTTTTGCGATACGAGTATCTCCCTCTCGATGCACTAATCCTTCTTTACTGCATCCCTCACTCCCACTCATTGACGAATTCACACGGAAATTGCGTCGCCGTGAAATACTATGGGTTCTATGACTTCTCCTTCTAAATCGAGTGACGTTTCTATGGAAACGACAGGATTTTCTTTTGCGATACGAGTATCTCCCTCTCGATGCACTAATCCTTCTTTACTGCATCCCTCACTCCCACTCATTGACGAATTCACACGGAAATTGCGTCGCTATGAAATACTATGGGTTCTATGACTTCTCCTTCTAAATCGAGTAACGTTTCTATGGAAACGACTGGCTTCTCTTTTGCGATACGAGTATCTCCCTCTCGATGCACTAATCCTTCTTTACTGCATCCCTCACTCCCACTCATTGACGAATTCACACGGAAATTGCGTCGCCATGAAATACTATGGGTTCTATGACTTCTCCTTCTAAATCGAGTAACGTTTCTATGGAAACGACTGGCTTTTCTTTTGCGATACGAGTATCTCCCTCTCGATGCACTAATCCTTCTTTACTGCATCCGTCACTCCCACTCATTGACGAATTCATACGGAAATTGCGACGCCATGAATTACTATGGGTTCTATGACTTCTCCTTCTAAATCGAGTAACGTTTCTATGGAAACGACTGGCTTTTCTTTTGCGATACGAGTATCTCCCTCACGATGCACTAATCCTTCTTTACTGCATCCCTCACTCCCACTCATTGACGAATTCACACGGAAATTGCACCGCCATGAAATACTATGGGTTCTATGACTTCTCCTTCTAAATCGAGTAACGTTTCTATGGAAACGACTGGCTTTTCTTTTGCGATACGAGTATCTCCCTCTCGATGCACTAATCCTTCTTTAGTGCATCCGTCACTCCCACTCATTGACGAATTCATACGGAAATTGCGACGCCATGAAATACTATGGGTTCTATGACTTCTCCTTCTAAATCGAGTAACGTTTCTATGGAAACGACTGGCTTTTCTTTTGCGATACGAGTATATCCCTCTCGATGCACTAATCCTTCTTTACTACATCCCTCACTCCCACTCATTGACGAATTCACACGGAAATTGCGTCGCCATGAAATACTATGGGTTCTATGACTTCTCCTTCTAAATCGAGTAACGTTTCTATGGAAACGACAGGATTTTCTTTTGCGATACGAGTATCTCACTCTCGATGCACTGATCCTTCTTTACTGCATCCCTCACTCCCACTCATTGACGAATTCACACGGAAATTGCGTCGCCATGAAATACTATGGGTTCTATGACTTCTCCTTCTAAATGGAGTAACGTTTCTATGGAAACGACAGGATTTTCTTTTGCGATACGAGTATCTCCCTCTCGATGCACTAATCCTTCTTTACTGCATCCCTCACTCCCACTCACTGACGAATTCACACGGAAATTGCGTCGCTATGAAATACTATGTGTTCTATGACTTCTCCTTCTAAATCGAGTAACGTTTCTATGGAAACGACTGGCTTTTCTTTCGCGATACGAGTATCTCCCTCTCGATGCACTAATCCTTCTTTACTGCATCCCTCACTCCCACTCATTGACGAATTCACACGGAAATTGCGTCGCCATGAAATACTATGGGTTCTATGACTTCTCCTTCTAAATCAAGTAACGTTTCTATGGAAACGACAGGATTTTCTTTTGCGATACGTGTATCTCCCTCTCGATGCACTAATCCTTCTTTACTGAATCCCTCACTCCCACTCATTGACGAATTCACACGGAAATTGCGTCGCTATGATATACTATGGGTTCTATGACTTCTCCTTCTAAATCGAGTAACGTTTCTATGGAAACGACTGGCTTTTCTTTTGCGATACGAGTATCTCCCTCTCGATGCACTAATCCTTCTTTACTGCATCCCTCACTCCCACTCATTGACGAATTCACACGGAAATTGCGTCGCCGTGAAATACAATGTGTTCTATGACTTCTCCTTCTAAATCGAGTAACGTTTCTGTGGAAACGACTGGCTTTTCTTTTGCGATACGAGTATCTCCCTCTCGATGCACTAATCCTTCTTTACTGCATCCCTCACTCCCACTCATTGACGAATTCACACGGAAATTGCGTCGCTCTGAAATACTATGGGTTCTATGACTTCTCCTTCTAAATCGAGTAACGTTTCTATGGAAACGACTGGCTTTTCTTTTGCGATACGAGTATCTCCCTCTCGATGCACTAATCCTTCTTTACTGCATCCGTCACTCCCACTCATTGACGAATTCATACGGAAATTGCGACGCCATGAAATACTATGGGTTCTATGACTTCTCCTTCTAAATCGAGTAACGTTTCTATGGAAACGACTGGCTTTTCTTTTGCGATACGAGTATATCCCTCTCGATGCACTAATCCTTCTTTACTGCATCCCTCACTCCCACTCATTGACGAATTCACACGGAAATTGCGTCGCCATGAAATACTATGGGTTCTATGACTTCTCCTTCTAAATCGAGTAACGTTTCTATGGAAACGACAGGATTTTCTTTTGCGATACGAGTATCTCACTCTCGATGCACTGATCCTTCTTTACTGCATCCCTCACTCCCACTCATTGACGAATTCACACGGAAATTGCGTCGCCATTAAATACTATGGGTTCTATGACTTCTCCTTCTAAATCGAGTAACGTTTCTATGGAAACGACTGGCTTTTCTTTTGCGATACGAGTATCTCCCTCTCGATGCACTAATCCTTCTTTACTGCATCCCTCACTCCCACTCATTGACGAATTCACACGGAAATTGCGTCGCCATGAAATACTATGGGTTCTATGACTTCTCCTTCTAAATCGAGTAACGTTACTATGGAAACGACAGGATTTTCTTTTGCGATACGAGTATCTCCCTCTCGATGCACTAATCCTTCTTTACTGCATCCCTCACTCCCACTCACTGACGAATTCACACGGAAATTGCGTCGCTATGAAATACTATGTGTTCTATGACTTCTCCTTCTAAATCGAGTAACGTTTCTATGGAAACGACTGGCTTTTCTTTCGCGATACGAGTATCTCCCTCTCGATGCACTAATCCTTCTTTACTGCATCCCTCACTCCCACTCATTGACGAATTCACACGGAAATTGCGTCGCCATGAAATACTATGGGTTCTATGACTTCTCCTTCTAAATCGAGTAACGTTTCTATGGAAACGACAGGATTTTCTTTTGCGATACGTGTATCTCCCTCTCGATGCACTAATCCTTCTTTACTGAATCCCTCACTCCCACTCATTGACGAATTCACACGGAAATTGCGTCGCTATGATATACTATGGGTTCTATGACTTCTCCTTCTAAATCGAGTAACGTTTCTATGGAAACGACTGGCTTTTCTTTTGCGATATGAGTATCTCCCTCTCGATGCACTAATCGTTCTTTACTGCATCCCTCACTCCCACTCATTGACGAATTCACACGGAAATTGCGTCGCCGTGAAATACAATGTGTTTTATGACTTCTCCTTCTAAATCGAGTAACGTTTCTGTGGAAACGACTGGCTTTTCTTTTGCGATACGAGTATCTCCCTCTCGATGCACTAATCCTTCTTTACTGCATCCCTCACTCCCACTCATTGACGAATTCATACGGAAATTGCGACGCCATGAAATACTATGGGCTCTATGACTTCTCCTTCTAAATCGAGTAACGTTTCTATGGAAACGACTGGCTTTTCTTTTGCGATACGAGTATATCCCTCTCGATGTACTAATCCTTCTTTACTGCATCCCTCACTCCCACTCATTGACGAATTCACACGGAAATTGCGTCGCCATGAAATACTATGGGTTCTATGACTTCTCCTTCTAAATCGAGTAACGTTTCTATGGAAACGACAGGATTTTCTTTTGCGATACGAGTATCTCACTCTCGATGCACTGATCCTTCTTTACTGCATCCCTCACTCCCACTCATTGACGAATTCACACGGAAATTGCGTCGCCATGAAATACTATGGGTTCTATGACTTCTCCTTCTAAATCGAGTAACGTTTCTATGGAAACGACTGGCTTTTCTTTTGCGATACGAGTATCTCCCTCTCGATGCACTAATCCTTCTTTACTGCATCCCTCACTCCCACTCATTGACGAATTCACACCTAAATTGCGTCGCCATGAAATACTATGGGTTCTATGACTTCTCCTTCTAAATCGAGTAACGTTTCTATGGAAACGACAGGATTTTCTTTTGCGATACGAGTATCTCCCTCTCGATGCACTAATCCTTCTTTACTGCATCCCTCACTCCCACTCACTGACGAATTCACACGGAAATTGCGTCGCTATGAAATACTATGTGTTCTATGACTTCTCCTTCTAAATCGAGTAACGTTTCTATGGAAACGACTGGCTTTTCTTTCGCGATACGAGTATCTCCCTCTCGATGCACTAATCCTTCTTTACTGCATCCCTCACTCCCACTCATTGACGAATTCACACGGAAATTGCGTCGCCATGAAATACTATGGGTTCTATGACTTCTCCTTCTAAATCAAGTAACGTTTCTATGGAAACGACAGGATTTTCTTTTGCGATACGTGTATCTCCCTCTCGATGCACTAATCCTTCTTTACTGAATCCCTCACTCCCACTCATTGACGAATTCACACGGAAATTGCGTCGCTATGATATACTATGGGTTCTATGACTTCTCCTTCTAAATCGAGTAACGTTTCTATGGAAACGACTGGCTTTTCTTTTGCGATACGAGTATCTCCCTCTCGAGGCACTAATCCTTCTTTACTGCATCCCTCACTCCCACTCATTGACGAATTCACACGGAAATTGCGTCGCCGTGAAATACAATGTGTTCTATGACTTCTCCTTCTAAATCGAGTAACGTTTCTGTGGAAACGACTGGCTTTTCTTTTGCGATACGAGTATCTCCCTCTCGATGCACTAATCCTTCTTTACTGCATCCCTCACTCCCACTCATTGACGAATTCACACGGAAATTGCGTCGCTCTGAAATACTATGGGTTCTATGACTTCTCCTTCTAAATCGAGTAACGTTTCTATGGAAACGACTGGCTTTTCTTTTGCGATACGAGTATCTCCCTCTCGATGCACTAATCCTTCTTTACTGCATCCGTCACTCCCACTCATTGACGAATTCGTACGGAAATTGCGACGCCATGAAATACTATGGGTTGTATGACTTCTCCTTCTAAATCGAGTAACGTTTCGATGGAAACGACTGGCTTTTCTTTTGCGATACGAGTATATCCCTCTCGATGCGCTAATCCTTCTTTACTGCATCCCTCACTCCCACTCATTGACGAATTCACACGGAAATTGCGTCGCCATGAAATACTATGGGTTCTATGACTTCTCCTTCTAAATCAAGTAACGTTTCTATGGAAACGACAGGATTTTCTTTTGCGATACGAGTATCTCACTCTCGATGCACTGATCCTTCTTTACTGCATCCCTCACTCCCACTCATTGACGAATTCACACGGAAATTGCGTCGCCATTAAATACTATGGGTTCTATGACTTCTCCTTCTAAATCGAGTAACGTTTCTATGGAAACGACTGGCTTTTCTTTTGCGATACGAGTATCTCCCTCTCGATGCACTAATCCTTCTTTACTGCATCCCTCACTCCCACTCATTGACGAATTCACACGGAAATTGCGTCGCCATGAAATACTATGGGTTCTATGACTTCTCCTTCTAAATCGAGTAACGTTACTATGGAAACGACAGGATTTTCTTTTGCGATACGAGTATCTCCCTCTCGATGCACTAATCCTTCTTTACTGCATCCCTCACTCCCACTCACTGACGAATTCACACGGAAATTGCGTCGCTATGAAATACAATGTGTTCTATGACTTCTCCTTCTAAATCGAGTAACGTTTCTATGGAAACGACTGGCTTTTCTTTCGCGATACGAGTATCTCCCTCTCGATGCACTAATCCTTCTTTACTGCATCCCTCACTCCCACTCATTGACGAATTCACACGGAAATTGCGTCGCCATGAAATACTATGGGTTCTATGACTTCTCCTTCTAAATCGAGTAACGTTTCTATGGAAACGACAGGATTTTCTTTTGCGATAAGTGTATCTCCCTCTCGATGCACTAATCCTTCTTTACTGAATCCCTCATTCCCACTCATTGACGAATTCACACGGAAATTGCGTCGCTATGATATACTATGGGTTCTATGACTTCTCCTTCTAAATCGAGTAACGTTTCTATGGAAACGACTGGCTTTTCTTTTGCGATATGAGTATCTCCCTCTCGATGCACTAATCGTTCTTTACTGCATCCCTCACTCCCACTCATTGACGAATTCACACGGAAATAGCGTCGCCGTGAAATACAATGTGTTTTATGACTTCTCCTTCTAAATCGAGTAACGTTTCTGTGGAAACGACTGGCTTTTCTTTTGCGATACGAGTATCTCCCTCTCGATGCACTAATCCTTCTTCACTGCATCCCTCACTCCCACTCGTTGACGAATTCACACGGAAATTGCGTCGCCATGAAACACTATGGGTTCTATGACTTCTCCTTCTAAATCGAGTAACGTTTCTATGGAAACCACAGGACTTTCTTTTGCGATACGAGTATCTCCCTCTCGATGCACTAATCCTTCTTTACTGCATCCCTCACTCCCACTCATTGACGAATTCACACGGAAATTGCGTCGCTATGAAATACTATGGGTTGTATGACTTCTCCTTCTAAATCGAGTAACGTTTCTATGGAAACGACAGGATTTTCTTTTGCGATACGAGTATCTCCCTCTCGATGCACTAATCCTTCTTTACTGCATCCCTCACTCCCACTAATTGACGAATTCACACGGAAATTGCGTCGCCATGTAATACTATGGGTTCTATGACTTCTCCTTCAAAATCGAATAGTTTCTATGGAAACGACAGGATATTCTTTTGCGATACGAGTATCTCCCTCTCGATGCACTAATCCTTCTTTACTGCATCCCTCACTCCCACTCATTGACGAATTCACACGGAAATTGCGTCGCCATGAAATACTATGTGTTCTATGACTTCTCCTTCTAAATCGAGTAACGTTTCTATAGAAACGACTGGCTTTTCTTTTGCGATACGAGTATCTCCCTCTCGATGCACTAATCCTACTTTACTGCATCCCTCACTCCCACTCATTGACGAATTCACACGGAAATTGCGTCGCCATGAAATACTATGGGTTCTATGACTTCTCCTTCTAAATCGAGTAACGTTTCTATGGAAACGACTGGCTTTTCTTTTGCGATACGAGTATCTCCCTCTCGATGCACTAATCCTTCTTTACTGCATCCCTCACTCCCACTCATTGACGAATTCACACGGAAATTGCGTCGCTATTAAATACTATGGGTTCTATGACTTCTCCTTCTATATCGAGTAACGTTTCTATGGAAACGACAGGATTTTCTTTTGCGATACGAGTATCTCCCTCTCGATGCACTAATCCTTCTTTACTGCATCCCTCACTCCCACTAATTGACGAATTCACACGGAAATTGCGTCGCCATGAAATACTATGGGTTCTATGACTTCTCCTTCTAAATCGACTAGTTTCTATGGAAACGACAGGATTTTCTTTTGCGATACGAGTATCTCCCTCTCGATGCACTAATCCCTGTTTACTGCATCCCTCACTCCCACTCATTGACGAATTCACACGGAAATTGCGTCGAAATGAAATACTATGGGTTCTATGACTTCTCCTTCTAAATCGAGTAACGTTTCTATGGAAACGACTGGCTTTTCTTTTGCGATACGAGTATCTCCCTCTCGATGCACTAATCCTTCTTAACTGCATCCCTCACTCCCACTCATTGACGAATTCACACGGAAATTGCGTCGCCATGAAATACTATGGGTTCTATGACTTCTCCTTCTGAATCGAGTAACGTTTCTATGGAAACGACAGGATTTTCTTTTGCGATACGAGTATCTCCCTCTCGATGCACTAATCCTTCTTTACTGCATCCCTCACTCCCACTCATTGACGAATTCACACGCAAATTGCGTCGCCATGAAATACTATGGGTTCTATGACTTCTCCTTCTAAATCGAGTAACGTTTCTATGGAAACGACAGGATTTTCTTTTGCGATACGAGTATCTCCCTCTCGATGCACTAATCCATCTTTACTGCATCCCTCACTCCCACTCATTGACGAATTCACACGGAAATTGCGTCGCTATGAAATACTATGTGTTCTATGACTTCTCCTTCTAAATCGACTAGTTTCTATGGAAACGACAGGATTTTCTTTTGCGATACGAGTATCTCCCTCTCGATGCACTAATCCTTCTTTACTGCATCCCTCACTCCCACTAATTGACGAATTCACACGGAAATTGCGTCGCCATGAAATACTATGGGTTCTATGACTTCTCCTTCTAAATCGACTACTTTCTATGGAAACGACAGGATTTTCTTTTGCGATACGAGTATCTCCCTCTCGATGCACTAATCCTTCTTTACTGCATCCCTCACTCCCACTCATTGACGAATTCACACGGAAATTGCGTCGCCATGAAATACTATGGGTTCTATGACTTCTCCTCCTAAATCGAGTAACGTTTCTATGGAAACGACTGGCTTTTCTTTTGCGATACGAGTATCTCCCTCTCGATGCACTAATCCTTCTTTACTGCATCCCTCACTCCCACTCACTGACGAATTCACACGGAAATTGCGTCGCCATGAAATACTATGGGTTCTATGACTTCTCCTTCTAAATCGAGTAACGTTTCTATGGAAACGACTGGCTTTTCTTTTGCGATACGAGTATCTCCCTCTCGATGCACTAATCCTTCTTTACTGCATCCCTCACTCCCTTTCATTGACGAATTCACACGGAAATTGCGTCGCCATGAAATACTATGTGTTCTATGACTTCTCCTTCTAAATCGAGTAACGTTTCTATGGAAACGACAGGATTTTCTTTTGCGATACGAGTATCTCCCTCTCGATGCACTAATCCTTCTTTACTGCATCCCTCACTCCCACTCATTGACGAATTCACACGGAAATTGCGTCGCCATGAAATACTATGGGTTCTATGACTTCTCCTTCTAAATCGAGTAACGTTTCTATGGAAACGACAGGATTTTGTTTTGCGATACCAGTATCTCCCTCTCGATGCACTAATCCTTCTTTACTGCATCCCTCACTCCCACTCAGTGACGAATTCACACGGAAATTGCGTCGCCATGAAATACTATGGGTTCTATGACTTCTCCTTCTAAATCGACTAGTTTCTATGGAAACGACAGGATTTTCTTTTGCGATACGAGTATCTCCCTCTCGATGCACTAATCCTTCTTTACTGCATCCCTCACTCCCACTCATTGACGAATTCACACGGAAATTGCGTCGCCATGAAATACTATGCGTTCTATGACTTCTCCTTCTAAATCGAGTAACGTTTCTATGGAAACGACTGGCTTTTCTTTTGCGATACGAGTATCTCCCTCTCGATGCACTAATCCTACTTTACTGCATCCCTCACTCCCACTCATTGACGAATTCACACGGAAATTGCGTCGCCATGAAATACTATGGGTTCTATGACTTCTCCTTCTAAATCGAGTAACGTTTCTATGGAAACGACTGGCTTTTCTTTTGCGATACGAGTATTTCCCTCTCGATGCACTAATCCTTCTTTACTGCATCCCTCACTCCCACTCATTGACGAATTCACACGGAAATTGCGTCGCCATGAAATACTATGGGTTCTATGACTTCTCCTTCTAAATCGAGTAACGTTTCTATGGAAACGACTAGCTTTTCTTTTGCGATACGAGTATCTCCCTCTCGATGCACTAATCCTTCTTCACTGCATCCCTCACTCCCACTCATTGACGAATTCACACGGAAATTGCGTCGCCATGAAACACTATGGGTTCTATGACTTCTCCTTCTAAATCGAGTAACGTTTCTATGGAAACCACAAGATTTTCTTTTGCGATACGAGTATCTCCCTCTCGATGCACTAATCCTTCTTTACTGCATCCCTCACTCCCACTCATTGACGAATTCACACGGAAATTGCGTCGCTATGAAATACTATGGGTTGTATGACTTCTCCTTCTAAATCGAGTAACGTTTCTATGGAAACGACAGGATTTTCTTTTGCGATACGAGTATCTCCCTCTCGATGCACTAATCCTTCTTTACTGCATCCCTCACTCCCACTAATTGACGAATTCACACGGAAATTGCGTCGCCATGTAATACTATGGGTTCTATGACTTCTCCTTCAAAATCGACTAGTTTCTATGGAAACGACAGGATATTCTTTTGCGATACGAGTATCTCCCTCTCGATGCACTAATCCTTCTTTACTGCATCCCTCACTCCCACTCATTGACGAATTCACACGGAAATTGCGTCGCCATGAAATACTATGTGTTCTATGACTTCTCCTTCTAAATCGAGTAACGTTTCTATGGAAACGACTGGCTTTTCCTTTGCGATACGAGTATCTCCCTCTCGATGCACTAATCCTACTTTACTGCATCCCTCACTCCCACTCATTGACGAATTCACACGGAAATTGCGTCGCCATGAAATACTATGGCTTCTATGACTTCTCCTTCTAAATCGAGTAACGTTTCTATGGAAACGACAGGATTTTCTTTTGCGATACGAGTATCTCCCTCTCGATGCACTAATCCTTCTTTACTGCAACCCTCACTCCCACTCATTGATGAATTCACACGGAAATTGCGTCGCCATGAAATACTATGGGTTCTATGACTTCTCCTTCTAAATCGAGTAACGTTTCTATGGAAACGACTGGCTTTTCTTTTGCGATACGAGTATCTCCCTCTCGATGCACTAATCCTTCTTTACTGCATCCCTCACTCCCACTCATTGACGAATTCACACGGAAATTGCGTCGCTATGAAATACTATGGGTTCTATGACTTCTCCTTCTAAATCGAGTAACGTTTCTATGGGAACGACAGGATTTTCTTTTGCGATACGAGTATCTCCCTCTCGATGCACTAATCCTTCTTTACTGCATCCCTCACTCCCACTAATTGACGAATTCACACGGAAATTGCGTCGCCATGAAATACTATGGGTTCTATGACTTCTCCTTCTAAATCGACTAGTTTCTATGGAAACGACAGTATTTTCTTTTGCGATACGAGTATCTCCCTCTCGATGCACTAATCCTTGTTTACTGCATCCCTCACTCCCACTCATTGACGAATTCACACGGAAATTGCGTCGAAATGAAATACTATGGGTTCTATGACTTCTCCTTCTAAATCGAGTAACGTTTCTATGGAAACGACTGGCTTTTCTTTTGCGATACGAGTATCTCCCTCTCGATGCACTAATCCTTCTTAACTGCATCCTTCACTCCCACTCATTGACGAATTCACACGGAAATTGCGTCGCCATGAAATACTATGGGTTCTATGACTTCTCCTTCTGAATCGAGTAACGTTTCTATGGAAACGACAGGATTTTCTTTTGCGATACGAGTATCTCCCTCTCGATGCACTAATCCTTCTTTACTGCATCCCTCACTCCCACTCATTGACGAATTCACACGCAAATTGCGTCGCCATGAAATACTATGGGTTCTATGACTTCTCCTTCTAAATCGAGTAACGTTTCTATGGAAACGACAGGATTTTCTTTTGCGATACGAGTATCTCCCTCTCGATGCACTAATCCATCTTTACTGCATCCCTCACTCCCACTCATTGACGAATTCACACGGAAATTGCGTCGCTATGAAATACTATGTGTTCTATGACTTCTCCTTCTAAATCGAGTAACGTTTCTATGGAAACGACAGGATTTTCTTTTGCGATACGAGTATCTCCCTCTCGATGCACTAATCCTTCTTTACTGCATCCCTCACTCCCACTAATTGACGAATTCACACGGAAATTGCGTCGCCATGAAATACTATGGGTTCTATGACTTCTCCTTCTAAATCGACTACTTTCTATGGAAACGACAGGATTTTCTTTTGCGATACGAGTATCTCCCTCTCGATGCACTAATCCTTCTTTACTGCATCCCTCACTCCCACTCATTGACGAATTCACACGGAAATTGCGTCGCCATGAAATACTATGGGTTCTATGACTTCTCCTCCTAAATCGAGTAACGTTTCTATGGAAACGACTGGCTTTTCTTTTGCGATACGAGTATCTCCCTCTCGATGCACTAATCCTTCTTTACTGCATCCCTCACTCCCACTCACTGACGAATTCACACGGAAATTGCGTCGCCATGAAATACTATGGGTTCTATGACTTCTCCTTCTAAATCGAGTAACGTTTCTATGGAAACGACTGGCTTTTCTTTTGCGATACGAGTATCTCCCTCTCGATGCACTAATCCTTCTTTACTGCATCCCTCACTCCCTTTCATTGACGAATTCACACGGAAATTGCGTCGCCATGAAATACTATGTGTTCTATGACTTCTCCTTCTAAATCGAGTAACGTTTCTATGGAAACGACAGGATTTTCTTTTGCGATACGAGTATCTCCCTCTCGATGCACTAATCCTTCTTTACTGCATCCCTCACTCCCACTCATTGACGAATTCACACGGAAATTGCGTCGCCATGAAATACTATGGGTTCTATGACTTCTCCTTCTAAATCGAGTAACGTTTCTATGGAAACGACAGGATTTTCTTTTGCGATACGAGTATCTCCCTCTCGAAGCACTAATCCTTCTTTACTGCATCCCTCACTCCCACTCAGTGACATATTCACACGGAAATTGCGTCGCCATGAAATACTATGGGTTCTATGACTTCTCCTTAAAAATCGACTAGTTTCTATGGAAACGACAGGATTTTCTTTTGCGATACGAGTATCTCCCTCTCGATGCACTAATCCTTCTTTACTGCATCCCTCACTCCCACTCATTGACGAATTCACACGGAAATTGCGTCGCCATGAAATACTATGCGTTCTATGACTTCTCCTTCTAAATCGAGTAACGTTTCTATGGAAACGACTGGCTTTTCTTTTGCGATACGAGTATCTCCCTCTCGATGCACTAATCCTTCTTTACTGCATCCCTCACTCCCACTCATTGACGAATTCACACGGAAATTGGGTCGCCATGAAATACTATGGGTTCTATGACTTCTCCTTCTAAATCGAGTAACGATTCTATGGAACCGACAGGATTTTCTTTTGCGATACGAGTATCTCCCTCTCGATGCACTAATCCATCTTTACTGCATCCCTCACTCCCACTCATTGACGAATTCACACGGAAATTGCGTCGCTATGATATACTATGGGTTCTATGACTTCTCCTTCTAAATCGAGTAACGTTTCTATGGAAACGACAGGATTTTCTTTTGCGATACGAGTATCTCCCTCTCGATGCACTAATCCTTCTTTACTGCATCCCTCACTCCCACTAATTGACGAATTCACACGGAAATTGCGTCGCCATGAAATACTATGGGTTCTATGACTCCTCCTTCTAAATCGACTAGTTTCTATGGAAACGACAGCATTTTCTTTTGCGATACGAGTATCTCCCTCTCGATGCACTAATCCTTCTTTACTGCATCCCTCACTCACACTCATTGACGAATTCACACGGAAATTGCGTCGCCATGAAATACTATGGGTTCTATGACTTCTCCTTCTAAATCGAGTAACGTTTCTATGGAAACGACTGGCTTTTCTTTTGCGATACGAGTATCTCCCTCTCGATGCACTAATCCTTCTTTACTGCATCCCTCACTCCCACTCATTGACGAATTCACACGGAAATTGCGTCGCCATGAAATACTATGGGTTCTATGACTTCTCCTTCTAAATCGAGTAACGTTTCTATGGAAACGACTGGCTTTTCTTTTGCGATACGAGTATCTCCCTCTCGATGCACTAATCCTTCTTTACTGCATCCCTCACTCCCACTCATTGACGAATTCACACGGAAATTGCGTCGCCATGAAATACTATGGGTTCTATGACTTCTCCTTCTAAATCGAGTAACGTTTCTATGGAAACGACATGATTTTCTTTTGCGATACGAGTATCTCCCTCTCGATGCACTAATCCTTCTTTACTGCATCCCTCACTCCCACTCATTGACGAATTCACACGGAAATTGCGTCGCCATGAAATACTATGTGTTCTATGACTTCTCCTTCTAAATCGAGTAACGTTTCTATGGAAACGACAGGATTTTCTTTTGCGATACGAGTATCTCCCTCTCGATGCACTAATCCTTCTTTACTGCATCCCTCACTCCCACTCATTGACGAATTCACTCGGAAATTGCGTCGCCATAAAATACTATGGGTTCTATGAATTCTCCTTCTAAATCGAGTAACGTTTCTATGGAAACGACTGGCTTTTCTTTTGCGATACGAGTATCTCCCTCTCGATGCACTAATCCTTCTTTACTGCATCCCTCACTCCCACTCATTGACGAATTCACACGGAAATTGCGTCGCCATGAATTACTATGGGTTCTATGACTTCTCCTTCTAAATCCAGTAACATTTCTATGGAAACGACAGGATTTTCTTTTGCGATACGAGTATCTCCCTCTCGATGCACTAATCCTTCTTTACTGCATCCCTCACTCCCACTCACTGACGAATTCACACGGAAATTGCGTCGCCATGAAATACTATGGGTTCTATGACTTCTCCTTCTAAATCGAGTAACGTTTCTATGGAAACGACTGGCTTTTCTTTTGCGATACGAGTATCTCCCTCTCGATGCACTAATCCTTCTTTAGTGCATCCCTCACTCCCTTTCATTGACGAATTCACACGGAAATTGCGTCGCCATGAAATACTATGTGTTCTATGACTTCTCCTTCTAAATCGAGTAACGTTTCTATGGAAACGACAGGATTTTCTTTTGCGATACGAGTATCTCCCTCTCGATGCACTAATCCTTCTTTACTGCATCCCTCACTCCCACTCATTGACGAATTCACACGGAAATTGCGTCGCCATGAAATACTATGGGTTCTATGACTTCTCCTTCTAAATCGAGTAACGTTTCTATGGAAACGACAGGATTTTCTTTTGCGATACGAGTATCTCCCTCTCGAAGCACTAATCCTTCTTTACTGCATCCCTCACTCCCACTCAGTGACGAATTCACACGGAAATTGCGTCGCCATGAAATACTATGCGTTCTATGACTTCTCCTTCTAAATCGAGTAACGTTTCTATGGAAACGACTGGCTTTTCTTTTGCGATACGAGTATCTCCCTCTCGATGCACTAATCCTTCTTTACTGCATCCCTCACTCCCACTCATTGACGAATTCACACGGAAATTGGGTCGCCATGAAATACTATGGGTTCTATGACTTCTCCTTCTAAATCGAGTAACGTTTCTATGGAACCGACAGGATTTTCTTTTGCGATACGAGTATCTCCCTCTCGATGCACTAATCCATCTTTACTGCATCCCTCACTCCCACTCATTGACGAATTCACACGGAAATTGCGTCGCTATGATATACTATGGGTTCTATGACTTCTCCTTCTAAATCGAGTAACGTTTCTATGGAAACGACAGGATTTTCTTTTGCGATACGAGTATCTCCCTCTCGATGCACTAATCCTTCTTTACTGCATCCCTCACTCCCACTAATTGACGAATTCACACGGAAATTGCGTCGCCATGAAATACTATGGGTTCTATGACTCCTCCTTCTAAATCGACTAGTTTCTATGGAAACGACAGCATTTTCTTTTGCGATACGAGTATCTCCCACTCGATGCACTAATCCTTCTTTACTGCATCCCTCACTCACACTCATTGACGAATTCACACGGAAATTGCGTCGCCATGAAATACTATGGGTTCTATGACTTCTCCTTCTAAATCGAGTAACGTTTCTATGGAAACGACTGGCTTTTCTTTTGCGATACGAGTATCTCCCTCTCGATGCACTAATCCTTCTTTACTGCATCCCTCACTCCCACTCATTGACGAATTCACACGGAAATTGCGTCGCCATGAAATACTATGGGTTCTATGACTTCTCCTTCTAAATCGAGTAACGTTTCTATGGAAACGACTGGCTTTTCTTTTGCGATACGAGTATCTCCCTCTCGATGCACTAATCCTTCTTTACTGCATCCCTCACTCCCTTTCATTGACGAATTCACACGGAAATTGCGTCGCCATGAAATACTATGGGTTCTATGACTTCTCCTTCTAAATCGAGTAACGTTTCTATGGAAACGACAGGATTTTCTTTTGCGATACGAGTATCTCCCTCTCGATGCACTAATCCTTCTTTACTGCATCCCTCACTCCCACTCATTGACGAATTCACACGGAAATTGCGTCGCCATGAAATACTATGTGTTCTATGACTTCTCCTTCTAAATCGAGTAACGTTTCTATGGAAACGACAGGATTTTCTTTTGCGATACGAGTATCTCCCTCTCGATGCACTAATCCTTCTTTACTGCATCCCTCACTCCCACTCATTGACGAATTCACACGGAAATTGCGTCGCCATGAAATACTATGGGTTCTATGAATTCTCCTTCTAAATCGAGTAACGTTTCTATGGAAACGACTGGCTTTTCTTTTGCGATACGAGTATCTCCCTCTCGATGCACTAATCCTTCTTTACTGCATCCCTCACTCCCACTCATTGACGAATTCACACGGAAATTGCGTCGCCATGAATTACTATGGGTTCTATGACTTCTCCTTCTAAATCGAGTAACATTTCTATGGAAACGACAGGATTTTCTTTTGCGATACGAGTATCTCCCTCTCGATGCACTAATCCTTCTTTACTGCATCCCTCACTCCCACTAATTGACGAATTCACACGGAAATTGCGTCGCCATGAAATACTATGGGTTCTATGACTTCTCCTTCTAAATCGACTAGTTTCTATGGAAACGACTGGCTTTTGTTTTGCGATACGAGTATCTCCCTCTCGATGCACTAATCCTTCTTTACTGCATCCCTCACTCCCACCCATAGACGAATTCACACGGAAATTGCGTCGCCATGAAATACTATGGGTTCTATGACTTCTCCTTCTAAATCGAGTAACGTTTCTATGGAAACGACAGGATTTTCTTTTGCGATACGAGTATCTCCCTCTCGATGCACTAATCCTTCTTTACTGCATCCCTCACTCCCACCCATTGACGAATTCACACGGAAATTGCGTCGCCATGAAATACTATGGGTTCTATGACTTCTCCTTCTAAATCGAGTAACGTTTCTATGGAAACGACAGGATTTTCTTTTGCGATACGAGTATCTCCCTCTCGATGCACTAATCCTTCTTTACTACATCCCTCACTCCCACTCATTGACGAATTCACACGGAAATTGCGTCGCTATGAAATACTATGGGTTCTATGACTTCTCCTTCTAAATCGAGTAACGTTTCTATGGAAGCGACAGGATTTTCTTTTGCGATACGAGTATCTCCCTCTCGATGCACTAATCCTTCTTTACTGCATCCCTCACTCCCACTAATTGACGAATTCACACGGAAATTGCGTCGCCATGAAATACTATGGGTTCTATGACTTCTCCTCCTAAATCGAGTAACGTTTCTATGGAAACGACTGGCTTTTCTTTTGCGATACGAGTATCTCCCTCTCGATGCACTAATCCTTCTTTACTGCATCCCTCACTCCCACTCATTGACGAATTCACACGGAAATTGCGTCGCCATGAAATACTATGGGTTCTATGACTTCTCCTTCTAAATCGAGTAACGTTTCTATGGAAACGACTGGCTTTTCTTTTGCGAAACGAGTATGTCCCTCTCGATTTACTAATCCTTCTTTACTGCATCCCTCACTCCCACTCATTGACGAATTCACACGGAAATTGCGTCGCCATGAAATACTATGGGTTCTATGACTTCTCCTTCTAAATCGAGTAACGTTTCTATGGAAACGACAGGATTTTCTTTTGCGATACGAGTATCTTCCTCTCGATGCACTAATTCTTCTTTACTACATCCCTCACTCCCACTCATTGACGAATTCACACGGAAATTGCGTCGCCATGAAATACTATGGGTTCTATGACTTCTCCTTCTAAATCGAGTAACGTTTCTATGGAAACGACAGGATTTTCTTTTGCGATACGAGTATCCCCCTCTCGATGCACTAATCCTTCTTTACTGCATCCCTCACTCCCACTAATTGACGAATTCACACGGAAAATGCGTCGCCATGAAATACTATGGGTTCTATGACTTCTCCTTCTAAATCGACTAGTTTCTATGGAAACGACAGGATTTTCTTTTGCGATTCGAGTATCTCCCTCTCGATGCACTAATCCTTCTTTACTGCATCCCTCACTCCCACTCATTGACGAATTCACACGGAAATTGCGTCGCCATGAAATACTATGGGCTCTATGACTTTTCCTTCTAAATCGAGTAACGTTTCTATGGAAACGACTGGCTTTTCTTTTGCGATACGAGTATCTCCCTCTCGATGCACTAATCCTTCTTTACTGCATCCCTCACTCCCACTCATTGACGAATTCACACGGAAATTGCGTCGCCATGAAATACTATGGGTTCTATGACTTCTCCTTCTAAATCGAGTAACATTTCTATGGAAACGACAGGATTTTCTTTTGCGATACGAGTATCTCCCTCTCGATGCACTAATCCTTCTTTACTGCATCCCTCACTCCCACTAATTGACGAATTCACACGGAAATTGCGTCGCCATGAAATACTATGGGTTCTATGACTTCTCCTTCTAAATCGACTAGTTTCTATGGAAACGACAGGATTTTCTTTTGCGATACGAGTATCTCCCTCTCGATGCACTAATCCTTCTTTACTGCATCACTCACTCCCACTCATTGACGAATTCACACGGAAATTGCGTCGCTATGAAATACTATGGGTTCTATGACTTCTCCTTCTAAATCGAGTAACGTTTCTATGGAAACGACTGGCTTTTATTTTGCGATACGAGTATCTCCCTCTCGATGCACTAATCCTTCTTTACTGCATCCCTCACTCCCTCTCATTGACGAATTAACACGGAAATTGCGTCGCCATGAAATACTATGGGTTCTATGACTTCTCCTTCTAAATCGAGTAACGTTTCTATGGAAACGACTGGCTTTTCTTTTGCGATACGAGTATCTCCCTCTCGATGCACTAATCCTTCTTTACTGCATCCCTCACTCCCACTCATTGACGAATTCACACGGAAATTGCGTCGCTATGAAATACTATGCGTTCTATGACTTCTCCTTCTAAATCGAGTAACGTTTCTATGGAAACGACTGGCTTTTCTTTTGCGATACGAGTATCTCCCTCTCGATGCACTAATCCTTCTTTACTGCATCCCTCACTCCCACTCATTGACGAATTCACACGGAAATTGCGTCGCCATGAAATACTATGGGTTCTATGACTTCTCCTTCTAAATCGAGTAACGTTTCTATGGAAACGACTGGCTTTTCTTTTGCGATACGAGTATCTCCCTCTCGATGCACTAATCCTTCTTTACTGCATCCCTCACTCCCACTCATTGACGAATTCACACGGAAATTGCGTCGCCATGAAATACTATGGGTTCTATGACTTCTCTTTCTAAATCGAGTAACGTTTCAATGGAAACGATAGGATTTTGATTTGCGATACCAGTATCTCCCTCTCGATGCACTAATCCTTCTTTACTGCATCCCTCACTCCCACTCATTGACGAATTCACACAGAAATTGCGTCGCCATGAAATACTATGGGATCTATGACTTCTCCTTCTAAATCGAGTAACGTTTCTATGGAAACGACAGGATTTTCTTTTGCGATACGAGTATCTCCCTCTCGATGCACTAATCCTACTTTACTGCATCCCTCACTCCCACTCATTGACGAATTCACACGGAATTTAGTCGCCATGAAATACTATGGGTTCTATGACTTCTCCTTCTAAATCGAGTAACGTTTCTATGGAAACGACTGGCTTTTCTTTTGCGATACGAGTATCTCCCTCTCGATGCACTAATCCTTCTTTACTGCAACCCTCACTCCCACTCTTTGACGAATTCACACGGAAATTGCGTCGCCATGAAATACTATGGGTTCTATGACTTCTCCTTCTAAATCGAGTAACGTTTCTATGGAAACGACAGGATTTTCTTTTGCGATACGAGTATCTCCCTCTCGATGCACTAATCCTTCTTTACTGCATCCCTCACTCCCACTCATTGACGAATTCACACGGAAATTGCGTCGCCATGAAGTACTATGGGTTCTATGACTTCTCCTTCTAAATCGAGTAACGTTTCTATGGAAACGACAAGATTTTCTTTTGCGATACGAGTATCTCCCTCTCGATGCACTAATCCTTCTTTACTGCATCCCTCACTCCCACTCATTGACGAATTCACACGGAAATTGCGTCGCCATGAAATACTATGGGTTCTATGACTTCTCCTTCTAAATCGACTAGTTTCTATGGAAACGACAGGATTTTCTTTTGCGATACGAGTATCTCCCTCTCGATGCACTAATCCTTCTTTACTGCATCCCTCACTCCCACTCATTGACGAATTCACACGGAAATTGCGTCGCCATGAAATGCTATGGGTTCTATGACTTTTCCTTCTAAATCGAGTAACGTTTCTATGGAAACGACTGGCTTTTCTTTTGCGATACGAGTATCTCCCTCTCGATGCACTAATCCTTCTTTACTGCATCCCTCACTCCCACTCATTGACGAATTCACACGGAAATTGCGTCGCCATGAAATACTATGGGTTCTATGACTTCTCCTTCTAAATCGGGTAACGTTTCTATGGAAACGACAGGATTTTCTTTTGCGATACGAGTATCTGCCTCTCGATGCACTAATTCTGCTTTACTGCATCCCTCACTCCCACTAATTGACGAATTCACACGGATATTGCGACGCCATGAAATACTATGGGTTCTATGACTTCTCCTTCTAAATCGACTAGTTTCTATGGAAACGGCAGGATTTTCTTTTGCGATACGAGTATCTCCCTCTCGATGCACTAATCCTTCTTTACTGCATCCCTCACTCCCACTCATTGACGAATTCACACGGAAATTGCGTCGCTATGAAATACTATGGGTTCTATGACTTCTCCTTCTAAATCAAGTAACGTTTCTATGGAAACGACTGGCTTTTCTTTTGCGATTCGAGTATCTCCCTCTCGATGCACTAATCCTTCTTTACTGCATCCCTCACTCCCACTCATTGACGAATTCACACGGAAATTGCGTCGCCATGAAATACTATGGGTTCTATGACTTCTCCTTCTAAATCGAGTAACGTTTCTATGGAAACGACTGGCTTTTCTTTTGCGATACGAGTATCTCCCTCTCGATGCACTAATCCTTCTTTACTGCATCCCTCACTCCCACTCATTGACGAATTCACACGGAAATTGCGTCGCCATGAAATACTATGGGTTCTATGTCTTCTCCTTCTAAATCGAGTAACGTTTCAATGGAAACGACAGGATTTTCTTTTGCGATACGAGTATCTCCCTCCCGATGCACTAATCCTTCTTTACTGCATCCCTCACTCCCACTCATTGACGAATTCACACGGAAATTGCGTCGCCATGAAATACTATGGGTTCTATGACTTCTCCTTCTATATCGAGTAACGTTTCTATGGAAACGACAGGATTTTCTTTTGCGATACGAGCATCTCCCTCTCGATGCACTAATCCTTCTTTACTGCATCCCTCACTCCCACTCATTGACGAATTCACACGGAAATTGCGTCGCCATGAAATACTATGGATTCTATGACTTCTCCTTCTAAATCGACTAGTTTCTATGGAAACGACAGGATTTTCTTTTGCGATACGAGTATCTCCCTCTCGATGCACTAATCCATCTTTACTGCATCCCTCACTCCCACTCATTGACGAATTCACACGGAAATTGCGTCGCCGTGAAATACTATGGGTTCTATGACTTCTCCTTCTAAATCGAGTAACGTTTCTATGGAAACGACTGGCTTTTCTTTTGCGATACGAGTATCTCCCTCTCGATGCACTAATCCATCTTTACTGCATCTCTCACTCCCACTCATTGACGAATTCACACGGAAATTGCGTCGCCATGAAATACTATGGGTTCTATGACTTCTCCTTCTAAATCGAGTAACATTTCTATGGAAACGACAGGATTTTCTTTTGCGATACGAGTATCTCCCTCTCGATGCACTAATCCTTCTTTACTGCATCCCTCACTCCCACTAATTGACGAATTCACACGGAAATTGCGTCGCCATGAAATACTATGGGTTCTATGACTTCTCCTTCTAAATCGACTAGTTTCTATGGAAACGACAGGATTTTCTTTTGCGATACGAGTATCTCCCTCTCGATGCACTAATCCTTCTTTACTGCATCCCTCACTCCCACTCATTTACGAATTCACACGGAAATTGCGTCGCCATGAAATACTATGGGTTCTACGACTTCTCCTTCTACATCGAGTAACGTTTCAATGGAAACGACTGGCTTTTCTTTTGCGATACGAGTATCTCCCTCTCGATGCACTAATCCTTCTTTACTGCATCCCTCACTCCCACTCATTGACGAATTCACACGGAAATTGCGTCGCCATGAAATACTATGGGTTCTATGACTTCACCTTCTAAATCGAGTAACGTTTCTATGGAAACGACTGGCTTTTCTTTTGCCATACGAGTATCTCCCTCTCGATGCACTAATCCTTCTTTACTGCATCCCTCACTCCCACTCATTGACGAATTCACACGGAAATTGCGTCGCCATGAAATACTATGGGTTCTATGACTTCTCCTTCTAAATCGAGTAACGTTTCTATGGAAACGACTGGCTTTTCTTTTGCCATACGAGTATCTCCCTCTCGATGCACTAATCCTTCTTTACTGCATCCCTCAGTCCCACTCATTGACGAATTCACACGGAAATTGCGTCGCCATGAAATACTATGGGTTCTATGACTTCTCCTTCTAAATCGAGTAACGTTTCTATGGAAACGACAGGATTTTCTTTTGCGATACGAGTATCTCCCTCTCGATGCACTAATCCTTCTTTACTGCATCCCTCACTCCCACTCATTGACGAATTCACACGGAAATTGCGTCGCCATGAAATACTATGGGTTCTATGACTTCTCCTTCTAAATCGAGTAACGTTTCTATGGAAACGACTGGTTTTTCTTTTGCGATACGAGTATCTCCCTCTCGATGCACTAATCCTTCTTTACTGCATCCCTCACTCCCACTCTTTGACGAATTCACACGGAAATTGCGTCGCCATGAAATATTATGGGTTCTATGACTTCTCCTTCTAAATCGAGTATCGTTTCTATGGAAACGACAGGATTTTCTTTTGCGATACGAGTATCTCCCTCTCGATGCACTAATCCTTCTTTACTGCATCCCTCACTCCCACTCATTGACGAATTCACACGGAAATTGCGTCGCTATGAAATACTATGGGTTCTATGACTTCTCCTTCTAAATCGAGTAACGTTTCTATGCAAACGACTGGCTTTTCTTTTGCGATACGAGTATCTCCCTCTCGATGCACTAATCCTTCTTTACTGCATCCCTCACTCCCACTCATTGACGAATTCACACGGAAATTGCGTCGCCATGAAATACTATGGGTTCTATGACTTCTCCTTCTAAATCGAGTAACGTTTCTATGGAAACGACTGGCTTTTCTTTTGCGATACGAGTATCTCATTCTCGATGCACTATTCCTTCTTTACTGCATCCCTCACTCCCACTCATTGACGAATTCACATGGAAATTGCGTCGCCATGAAATACTATGGGTTCTATGTCTTCTCCTTCTAAATCGAGTAACGTTTCAATGGAAACGACAGGATTTTCTTTTGCGATACGAGTATCTCCCTCTCGATGCACTAATCCTTCTTTACTGCATCCCTCACTCCCACTCATTGACGAATTCACACGGAAATTGCGTCGCCATGAAATACTATGGGTTCTATGACTTCTCCTCCTAAATCGAGTAACGTTTCTATGGAAACGACTGGCTTTTCTTTTGCGATACGAGTATCTCCCTCTCGATGCACTAATCCTTCTTTACTGCATCCCTCACTCCCACTCATTGACGAATTCACACGGAAATTGCGTCGCCATGAAATACTATGGGTTCTATGACTTCTCCTTCTAAATCGAGTAACGTTTCTATGGAAACGACTGGCTTTTCTTTTGCGAAACGAGTATGTCCCTCTCGATTTACTAATCCTTCTTTACTGCATCCCTCACTCCCACTCATTGACGAATTCACACGGAAATTGCGTCGCCATGAAATACTATGGGTTCTATGACTTCTCCTTCTAAATCGAGTAACGTTTCTATGGAAACGACAGGATTTTCTTTTGCGATACGAGTATCTTCCTCTCGATGCACTAATTCTTCTTTACTACATCCCTCACTCCCACTCATTGACGAATTCACACGGAAATTGCGTCGCCATGAAATACTATGGGTTCTATGACTTCTCCTTCTAAATCGAGTAACGTTTCTATGGAAACGACAGGATTTTCTTTTGCGATACGAGTATCCCCCTCTCGATGCACTAATCCTTCTTTACTGCATCCCTCACTCCCACTAATTGACGAATTCACACGGAAAATGCGTCGCCATGAAATACTATGGGTTCTATGACTTCTCCTTCTAAATCGACTAGTTTCTATGGAAACGACAGGATTTTCTTTTGCGATTCGAGTATCTCCCTCTCGATGCACTAATCCTTCTTTACTGTATCCCTCACTCCCACTCATTGACGAATTCACACGGAAATTGCGTCGCCATGAAATACTATGGGCTCTATGACTTTTCCTTCTAAATCGAGTAACGTTTCTATGGAAACGACTGGCTTTTCTTTTGCGATACGAGTATCTCCCTCTCGATGCACTAATCCTTCTTTACTGCATCCCTCACTCCCACTCATTGACGAATTCACACGGAAATTGCGTCGCCATGAAATACTATGGGTTCTATGACTTCTCCTTCTAAATCGAGTAACATTTCTATGGAAACGACAGGATTTTCTTTTGCGATACGAGTATCTCCCTCTCGATGCACTAATCCTTCTTTACTGCATCCCTCACTCCCACTAATTGACGAATTCACACGGAAATTGCGTCGCCATGAAATACTATGGGTTCTATGACTTCTCCTTCTAAATCGACTAGTTTCTATGGAAACGACAGGATTTTCTTTTGCGATACGAGTATCTCCCTCTCGATGCACTAATCCTTCTTTACTGCATCACTCACTCCCACTCATTGACGAATTCACACGGAAATTGCGTCGCTATGAAATACTATGGGTTCTATGACTTCTCCTTCTAAATCGAGTAACGTTTCTATGGAAACGACTGGCTTTTATTTTGCGATACGAGTATCTCCCTCTCGATGCACTAATCCTTCTTTACTGCATCCCTCACTCCCTCTCATTGACGAATTAACACGGAAATTGCGTCGCCATGAAATACTATGGGTTCTATGACTTCTCCTTCTAAATCGAGTAACGTTTCTATGGAAACGACTGGCTTTTCTTTTGCGATACGAGTATCTCCCTCTCGATGCACTAATCCTTCTTTACTGCATCCCTCACTCCCACTCATTGACGAATTCACACGGAAATTGCGTCGCTATGAAATACTATGCGTTCTATGACTTCTCCTTCTAAATCGAGTAACGTTTCTATGGAAACGACTGGCTTTTCTTTTGCGATACGAGTATCTCCCTCTCGATGCACTAATCCTTCTTTACTGCATCCCTCACTCCCACTCATTGACGAATTCACACGGAAATTGCGTCGCCATGAAATACTATGGGTTCTATGACTTCTCCTTCTAAATCGAGTAACGTTTCTATGGAAACGACTGGCTTTTCTTTTGCGATACGAGTATCTCCCTCTCGATGCACTAATCCTTCTTTACTGCATCCCTCACTCCCACTCATTGACGAATTCACACGGAAATTGCGTTGCCATGAAATACTATGGGTTCTATGACTTCTCTTTCTAAATCGAGTAACGTTTCAATGGAAACGATAGGATTTTGATTTGCGATACCAGTATCTCCCTCTCGATGCACTAATCCTTCTTTACTGCATCCCTCACTCCCACTCATTGACGAATTCACACAGAAATTGCGTCGCCATGAAATACTATGGGATCTATGACTTCTCCTTCTAAATCGAGTAACGTTTCTATGGAAACGACAGGATTTTCTTTTGCGATACGAGTATCTCCCTCTCGATGCACTAATCCTTCTTTACTGCATCCCTCACTACCACTCATTGACGAATTCACACGGAATTTAGTCGCCATGAAATACTATGGGTTCTATGACTTCTCCTTCTAAATCGAGTAACGTTTCTATGGAAACGACTGGCTTTTCTTTTGCGATACGAGTATCTCCCTCTCGATGCACTAATCCTTCTTTACTGCAACCCTCACTCCCACTCTTTGACGAATTCACACGGAAATTGCGTCGCCATGAAATACTATGGGTTCTATGACTTCTCCTTCTAAATCGAGTAACGTTTCTATGGAAACGACAGGATTTTCTTTTGCGATACGAGTATCTCCCTCTCGATGCACTAATCCTTCTTTACTGCATCCCTCACTCCCACTCATTGACGAATTCACACGGAAATTGCGTCGCCATGAAGTACTATGGGTTCTATGACTTCTCCTTCTAAATCGAGTAACGTTTCTATGGAAACAACAAGATTTTCTTTTGCGATACGAGTATCTCCCTCTCGATGCACTAATCCTTCTTTACTGCATCCCTCACTCCCACTCATTGACGAATTCACACGGAAATTGCGTCGCCATGAAATACTATGGGTTCTATGACTTCTCCTTCTAAATCGACTAGTTTCTATGGAAACGACAGGATTTTCTTTTGCGATACGAGTATCTCCCTCTCGATGCACTAATCCTTCTTTACTGCATCCCTCACTCCCACTCATTGACGAATTCACACGGAAATTGCGTCGCCATGAAATGCTATGGGTTCTATGACTTTTCCTTCTAAATCGAGTAACGTTTCTATGGAAACGACTGGCTTTTCTTTTGCGATACGAGTATCTCCCTCTCGATGCACTAATCCTTCTTTACTGCATCCCTCACTCCCACTCATTGACGAATTCACACGGAAATTGCGTCGCCATGAAATACTATGGGTTCTATGACTTCTCCTTCTAAATCGGGTAACGTTTCTATGGAAACGACAGGATTTTCTTTTGCGATACGAGTATCTGCCTCTCGATGCACTAATTCTGCTTTACTGCATCCCTCACTCCCACTAATTGACGAATTCACACGGAAATTGCGACGCCATGAAATACTATGGGTTCTATGACTTCTCCTTCTAAATCGACTAGTTTCTATGGAAACGGCAGGATTTTCTTTTGCGATACGAGTATCTCCCTCTCGATGCACTAATCCTTCTTTACTGCATCCCTCACTCCCACTCATTGACGAATTCACACGGAAATTGCGTCGCTATGAAATACTATGGGTTCTATGACTTCTCCTTCTAAATCAAGTAACGTTTCTATGGAAACGACTGGCTTTTCTTTTGCGATTCGAGTATCTCCCTCTCGATGCACTAATCCTTCTTTACTGCATCCCTCACTCCCACTCATTGACGAATTCACACGGAAATTGCGTCGCCATGAAATACTATGGGTTCTATGACTTCTCCTTCTAAATCGAGTAACGTTTCTATGGAAACGACTGGCTTTTCTTTTGCGATACGAGTATCTCCCTCTCGATGCACTAATCCTTCTTTACTGCATCCCTCACTCCCACTCATTGACGAATTCACACGGAAATTGCGTCGCCATGAAATACTATGGGTTCTATGTCTTCTCCTTCTAAATCGAGTAACGTTTCAATGGAAACGACAGGATTTTCTTTTGCGATACGAGTATCTCCCTCCCGATGCACTAATCCTTCTTTACTGCATCCCTCACTCCCACTCATTGACGAATTCACACGGAAATTGCGTCGCCATGAAATACTATGGGTTCTATGACTTCTCCTTCTATATCGAGTAACGTTTCTATGGAAACGACAGGATTTTCTTTTGCGATACGAGCATCTCCCTCTCGATGCACTAATCCTTCTTTACTGCATCCCTCACTCCCACTCATTGACGAATTCACACGGAAATTGCGTCGCCATGAAATACTATGGATTCTATGACTTCTCCTTCTAAATCGACTAGTTTCTATGGAAACGACAGGATTTTCTTTTGCGATACGAGTATCTCCCTCTCGATGCACTAATCCATCTTTACTGCATCCCTCACTCCCACTCATTGACGAATTCACACGGAAATTGCGTCGCCGTGAAACACTATGGGTTCTATGACTTCTCCTTCTAAATCGAGTAACGTTTCTATGGAAACGACTGGCTTTTCTTTTGCGATACGAGTATCTCCCTCTCGATGCACTAATCCATCTTTACTGCATCTCTCACTCCCACTCATTGACGAATTCACACGGAAATTGCGTCGCCATGAAATACTATGGGTTCTATGACTTCTCCTTCTAAATCGAGTAACATTTCTATGGAAACGACAGGATTTTCTTTTGCGATACGAGTATCTCCCTCTCGATGCACTAATCCTTCTTTACTGCATCCCTCACTCCCACTAATTGACGAATTCACACGGAAATTGCGTCGCCATGAAATACTATGGGTTCTATGACTTCTCCTTCTAAATCGACTAGTTTCTATGGAAACGACAGGATTTTCTTTTGCGATACGAGTATCTCCCTCTCGATGCACTAATCCTTCTTTACTGCATCCCTCACTCCCACTCATTTACGAATTCACACGGAAATTGCGTCGCCATGAAATACTATGGGTTCTACGACTTCTCCTTCTAAATCGAGTAACGTTTCTATGGAAACGACTGGCTTTTCTTTTGCGATACGAGTATCTCCCTCTCGATGCACTAATCCTTCTTTACTGCATCCCTCACTCCCACTCATTGACGAATTCACACGGAAATTGCGTCGCCATGAAATACTATGGGTTCTATGACTTCACCTTCTAAATCGAGTAACGTTTCTATGGAAACGACTGGCTTTTCTTTTGCCATACGAGTATCTCCCTCTCCATGCACTAATCCTTCTTTACTGCATCCCTCACTCCCACTCATTGACGAATTCACACGGAAATTGCGTCGCCATGAAATACTATGGGTTCTATGACTTCTCCTTCTAAATCGAGTAACGTTTCTATGGAAACGACTGGCTTTTCTTTTGCCATACGAGTATCTCCCTCTCGATGCACTAATCCTTCTTTACTGCATCCCTCACTCCCACTCATTGACGAATTCACACGGAAATTGCGTCGCCATGAAATACTATGGGTTCTATGACTTCTCCTTCTAAATCGAGTAACGTTTCTATGGAAACGACAGGATTTTCTTTTGCGATACGAGTATCTCCCTCTCGATGCACTAATCCTTCTTTACTGCATCCCTCACTCCCACTCATTGACGAATTCACACGGAAATTGCGTCGCCATGAAATACTATGGGTTCTATGACTTCTCCTTCTAAATCGAGTAACGTTTCTATGGAAACGACTGGCTTTTCTTTTGCGATACGAGTATCTCCCTCTCGATGCACTAATCCTTCTTTACTGCATCCCTCACTCCCACTCTTTGACGAATTCTCACGGAAATTGCGTCGCCATGAAATACTATGGGTTCTATGACTTCTCCTTCTAAATCGAGTAACGTTTCTATGGAAACGACAGGATTTTCTTTTGCGATACGAGTATCTCCCTCTCGTTGCACTAATCCTTCTTTACTGCATCCCTCACTCCCACTCATTGACGAATTCACACGGAAATTGCGTCGCCATGAAATACTATGGGTTCTATGACTTCTCCTTCTAAATCGAGTAACGTTTCTATGGAAACGACAGGATTTTCTTTTGCGATACGAGTATCTCCCTCTCGATGCACTAATCCTTCTTTACTCATCCCGCACTCCCACTCATTGACGAATTCCCACGGAAATTGCGTCGCCATGAAATACTATGGGTTCTATGACTTCTCCTTCTAAATCGAGTAAAGTTTCTATGGAAACGACTGGCTTTTCTTTTGCGATACGAGTATCTCCCTCTCGATGCACTAATCCTTCTTTACTGCATCCCTCACTCCCACTCATTGACGAATTCACACGGAAATTGCGTCGCCATGAAATACTATGGGTTCTATGACTTCTCCTTCTAAATCGAGTAACGTTTCTATGGAAACGACAGGATTTTCTTTTGCGATACGAGTATCTCCCTCTCGATGCACTAATCCTTCTTTACTGCATCATTCACTATCACTCATTGACGAATTCACACGGAAATTGCGTCGCCATGAAATACTATGGGTTCTATGACTTCTCCTTCTAAATCGAGTAACGTTTCTATGGAAACGACAGGATTTTCTTTTGCGATACGAGTATCTCACTCTCGATGCACTAATCCTTCTTTACTGCATCCCTCACTCCCACTCATTGACGAATTCACACGGATATTGCGTCGCCATGAAATACTATGGGTTCTATGACTTCTCCTTCTAAATCGAGTAACGTTTCTATGGTAACGACAGGATTTTCTTTTGCGATACGAGTATCTCCCTCTCGATGCACTACTCCTTCTTTACTGCATCCCTCACTCCCACTCATTGACGAATTCACACGGAAATTGCGTCGCCATGAAATACTATGGGTTCTATGACTTCTCCTTCTAAATCGAGTAACGTTTCTATGGAAACGACAGGATTTTCTTTTGCGATACGAGTATCTCCCTCTCGATGCACAAATCATTCTTTACTGCATCCCTCACTCCCACTCATTGACGAATTCACACGGAAATTGCGTCGCCATGAAATACTATGGGTTCTATGACTTCTCCTTCTAAATCGAGTAACGTTTCTATGGAAACGACTGGCTTTTCTTTTGCGATACGAGTATCTCCCTCTCGATGCACTAATTCTTCTTTACTGCATCCCTCACTCCCACTCATTGACGAATTCACACGAAAATTGCGTCGCCATGAAATACTATGGGTTCTATGACTTCTCCTTCTAAATCGAGTAACATTTCTATGGAAACGACAGTATTTTCTTTTGCGATACGAGTATCTCCCTCTCGATGCACTAATCCTTCTTTACTGCATCCCTCACTCCCACTAATTGACGAATTCACACGGAAATTGCGTCGCCATGAAATACTATGGGTTCTATGACTTCTCCTTCTAAATCGACTAGTTTCTATGGAAACGAAAGGATTTTCTTTTGCGATACGAGTATCTCCCTCTCGATGCACTAATCCTTCTTTACTGCATCCCTCACTCCCACTCATTGACGAATTCACACGGAAATTGCGTGGCTATGAAATACTATGGGTTCTATGACTTCTCCTTCTAAATCGAGTAACGTTTCTATGGAAACGACTGGCTTTTCTTTTGCGATACGAGTATCTCCCTCTCGATGCACTAATCCTTCATTACTGCATCCCTCACTCCCACTCATTGACGAATTCACACGGAAATTGCGTCGCCATGAAATACTATGGGTTCTATGACTTCTCCTTCTAAATCGAGTAACGTTTCTATGGAAACGACTGGCTTTTCTTTTGCCATACGAGTATCTCCCTCTCGATGCACTAATCCTTCTTTACTGCATCCCTCACTCCCACTCATTGACGAATTCACACGGAAATTGCGTCGCTATGCAATTCTATGGGTTCTATGACTTCTCCTTCTAAATCGAGTAACGTTTCTATGGAAACGACTGGCTTTTCTTTTGCGATACGAGTATCTCCCTCTCGATGCACTATCCTTCTTTACTGCATCCCTCACTCCCACTCATTGACGAATTCACACGGAAATTGCGTCGCCATGAAATACTATGGGTTCTATGACTTCTCCTTCTAAATCGAGTAACGTTTCTATGGAAACGACTGGCTTTTCTTTTGCGATACGAGTATCTCCCTCTCGATGCACTAATCCTTCTTTACTGCATCCCTCACTCCCACTCATTGACGAATTCACACGGAAATTGCGTCGCCATGAAATACTATGGGTTCTATGACTTCTCCTTCTAAATCGAGTAACGTTTCTATGGAAATGACAGGATTTTCTTTTGCGATACGAGTATCTCCCTCTCGATGCACTAATCCTTCTTTACTGCATCCCTCACTCCCACTCATTGACGAATTCACACGGAAATTGCGTCGCCATGAAAAACTATGGGTTCTATGACTTCTCCTTCTAAATCGAGTAACGTTTCTATGGAAACGACTGGCTTTTCTTTTGCGATACGAGTATCTCCCTCTCGATGCACTAATCCTTCTTTACTGCATCCCTCATTCCCACTCTTTGACGAATTCACACGGAAATTGCGTCGCCATGATATACTATGGGTTCTATGACTTCTCCTTCTAAATCGGGTAACGTTTCTATGGAAACGACAGGATTTTCTTTTGCGATACGAGTATCTCCCTCTCGATGCACTAATCCTTCTTTACTGCATCCCTCACTCCCACTCATTGACGAATTCACACGGAAATTGCGTCGCCATGAAATACTATGGGTTCTATGACTTCTCCTTCTAAATCGAGTAACGTTTCTATGGAAACGACAGGATTTTCTTTTGCGATACGAGTATCTCCCTCTCAATGCACTAATCCTTCTTTACTCATCCCGCACTCCCACTCATTGACGAATTCACACGGAAATTGCGTCGCCATGAAATACTATGGGTTCTATGACTTCTCCTTCTAAATCGAGTAAAGTTTCTATGGAAACGACTGGCTTTTCTTTTGCGATACGAGTATCTCCCTCTCGATGCACTAATCCTTCTTTACTGCATCCCTCACTCCCACTCATTGACGATTTCACACGGAAATTGCGTCGCCATGAAATACTATGGGTTCTATGACTTCTCCTTCTCAATCGAGTAACGTTTCTATGGAAACGACAGGATTTTCTTTTGCGATACGAGTATCTCCCTCTCGATGCACTAATCCTTCTTTACTGCATCCCTCACTCCCACTCATGGACGAATTCACACGGAAATTGCGTCGCCATGAAATACTATGGGTTCTATGACTTCTCCTTCTAAATCGAGTATCGTTTCTATGGAAACGACTGGCTTTTCTTTGCGATACGAGTATCTCCCTCTCGATGCACAAATCCTTCATTACTGCATCCCTCACTCCCACTCATTGACGAATTCACATGGAAATTGCGTCGCCATGAAATACTATGAGTTCGATGACTTCTCCTTCTAAATCGAGTAACGTTTCTATGGAAACGACTGGCTTTTCTTTTGCGATACGAGTATCTCCCTCTCGATGCACTAATCCTTCTTTACTGCATCCCTCACTCCCACTCATTGACGAATTCACACGGAAATTGCGTCGCTATGAAATACTGTGGGTTCTACGACTTCTCCTTCTAAATCGAGTAACGTTTCTATGGAAACGACTGGCTTTTCTTTTGCGATACGAGTATCTCCCTCTCGATGCACTAATCCTTCTTTACTGCATCCCTCACTCCAACTCATTGACGAATTCACACGGAAATTGCGTCGCCATGAAATACTATGGGTTCTATGACTACTCCTTCTAAATCGACTAACGTTTCTATGGAAACGACTGGCTTTTCTTTTGTGATACGAGTACCTCCCTCTCGATGCACTAATTCTTCTTTACTGCATCCCTCACTCCCACTCATTGACGAATTCACACGAAAATTGCGTCGCCATGAAATACTATGGGTTCTATGACTTCTCCTTCTAAATCGAGTAACATTTCTATGGAAACGACAGTATTTTCTTTTGCGATACGAGTATCTCCCTCTCGATGCACTCATCCTTCTTTACTGCATCCCTCACTCCCACTAATTGACGAATTCACACGGAAATTGCGTCGCCATGAAATACTATGGGTTCTATGACTTCTCCTTCTAAATCGACTAGTTTCTATGGAAACGACAGGATTTTCTTTTGCGATACGAGTATCTCCCTCTCGATGCACTAATCCTTCTTTACTGCATCCCTCACTCCCACTCATTGACGAATTCACACGGAAATTGCGTCGCTATGAAATACTATGGGTTCTATGACTTCTCCTTCTAAATCGAGTAACGTTTCTATGGAAACGACTGGCTTTTCTTTTGCGATACGAGTATCTCCCTCTCGATGCACTAATCCTTCATTACTGCATCCCTCACTCCCACTCATTGACGAATTCACACGGAAATTGCGTCGCCGTGAAATACTATGGGTTCTATGACTTCTCCTTCTAAATCGAGTAACGTTTCTATGGAAACGACTGGCTTTTCTTTTGCGATACGAGTATCTCCCTCTCGATGCACTAATCCTTCTTTACTGCATCTCTCACTCCCACTCATTGACGAATTCACACGGAAATTGCGTCCCCATGAAATACTATGGGTTCTATGACTTCTCCTTCTAAATCGAGTAACATTTCTATGGAAACGACAGGATTTTCTTTTGCGATACGAGTATCTCCCTCTCGATGCACTAATCCTTCTTTACTGCATCCCTCACTCCCACTAATTGACGAATTCACACGGAAATTGCGTCGCCATGAAATACTATGGGTTCTATGACTTCTCCTTCTAAATCGACTAGTTTCTATGGAAACGACAGGATTTTCTTTTGCGATACGAGTATCTCCCTCTCGATGCACTAATCCTTCTTTACTGCATCCCTCACTCCCACTCATTGACGAATTCACACGGAAATTGCGTCGCTATGAAATACTATGGGTTCTACGACTTCTCCTTCTAAATCGAGTAACGTTTCTATGGAAACGACTGGCTTTTCTTTTGCGATACGAGTATCTCCCTCTCGATGCACTAATCCTTCTTTACTGCATCCCTCACTCCCACTCATTGACGAATTCACACGGAAATTGCGTCGCCATGAAATACTATGGGTTCTATGACTTCTCCTTCTACATCGAGTAACGTTTCTATGGAAACGACTGGCTTTTCTTTTGCCATACGAGTATCTCCCTCTCGATGCACTAATCCTTCTTTACTGCATCCCTCACTCCCACTCATTGACGAATTCACACGGAAATTGCGTCGCTATGAAATAGTATGGGTTCTATGACTTCTCCTTCTAAATCGAGTAACGTTTCTATGGAAACGACTGGCTTTTCTTTTGCGATACGAGTATCTCCCTCTCGATGCACTAATCCTTCTTTACTGCATCCCTCACTCCCACTCATTGACGAATTCACACGGAAATTGCGTCGCCATGAAACACTATGGGTTCTATGACTTCTCCTTCTAAATCGAGTAACGTTTCTATGGAAACGACTGGCTTTTCTTTTGCGATACGAGTATCTCCCTCTCGATGCACTAATCCTTCTTTACTGCATCCCTCACTCCCACTCATTGACGAATTCACACGGAAATTGCGTCGCCATGAAATACTATGGGTTCTATGACTTCTCCTTCTAAATCGAGTAACGTTTCTATGGAAACGACAGGATTTTCCTTTGCGATACGAGTATCTCCCTCTCGATGCACTAATCCTTCTTTACTGTATCCCTCACTCCCACTCATTGACGAATTCACACGGAAATTGCGTCGCCATGAAATACTATGGGTTCTATGACTTCTCCTTCTAAATCGAGTAACGTTTCTATGGAAACGACTGGCTTTTCTTTTGCGATACGAGTATCACCCTCTCGATGCACTAATCCTTCTTTACTGCATCCCTCACTCCCACTCTTTGACGAATTCACACGGAAATTGCGTCGCCATGAAATACTATGGGTTCTATGACTTCTCCTTCTAAATCGAGTAACGTTTCTATGGAAACGACAGGATTTTCTTTTGCGATACGAGTATCTCCCTCTCGATGCACTAATCCTTCTTTACTGCATCCCTCACTCCCACTCATTGACGAATTCACACGGAAATTGCGTCGCCATTAAATACTGTGGGTTCTATGACTTCTCCTTCTAAATCGAGTAACGTTTCTATGGAAACGACAGGATTTTCTTTTGCGATACGAGTATCTCCCTCTCGATGCACTAATCCTTCTTTACTCATCCCGCACTCCCACTCATTGACGAATTCACACGGAAATTGCGTCGCCATGAAATACTATGGGTTCTATGACTTCTCCTTCTAAATCGAGTAAAGTTTCTATGGAAACGACTGGCTTTTCTTTTGCGATACGAGTATCTCCCTCTCGATGCACTAATCCTTCTTTACTGCATCCCTCACTCCCACTCATTGACGAATTCACACGGAAATTGCGTCGCCATGAAATACTATGGGTTCTATGACTTCTCCTTCTAAATCGAGTAACGTTTCTATGGAAACGACTGGCTTTTCTTTTGCCATACGAGTATCTCCCTCTCGATGCACTAATCCTTCTTTACTGCATCCCTCACTCCCACTCATTGACGAATTCACACGGAAATTGCGTCGCTATGAAATACTATGGGTTCTATGACTTCTCCTTCTAAATCGAGTAACGTTTCTATGGAAACGACTGGCTTTTCTTTTGCGATACGAGTATCTCCCTCTCGATGCACTAATCCTTCTTTACTGCATCCCTCACTCCCACTCATTGACGAATTCACACGGAAATTGCGTCGCCATGAAATACTATGGGTTCTATGACTTCTCCTTCTAAATCGAGTAACGTTTCTATGGAAACGACTGGCTTTTCTTTTGCGATACGAGTATCTCCCTCTCGATGCACTAATCCTTCTTTACTGCATCATTCACTCCCACTCATTGACGAATTCACACGGAAATTGCGTCGCCATGAAATTCTATGGGTTCTATGACTTCTCCTTCTAAATCGAGTAACGTTTCTATGGAAACGACAGGATTTTCCTTTGCGATACGAGTATCTCCCTCTCGATGCACTAATCCTTCTTTACTGCATCCCTCACTCCCACTCATTGACGAATTCACACGGAAATTGCGTCGCCATGAAATACTATGGGTTCTATGACTTCTCCTTCTAAATCGAGTAACGTTTCTATGGAAACGACTGGCTTTTCTTTTGCGATACGAGTATCACCCTCTCGATGCACTAATCCTTCTTTACTGCATCCCTCACTCCCACTCTTTGACGAATTCACACGGAAATTGCGTCGCCATGAAATACTATGGGTTCTATGACTTCTCCTTCTAAATCGAGTAACGTTTCTATGGAAACGACAGGATTTTCTTTTGCGATACGAGTATCTCCCTCTCGATGCACTAATCCTTCTTTACTGCATCCCTCACTCCCACTCATTGACGAATTCACACGGAAATTGCGTCGCCATTAAATACTGTGGGTTCTATGACTTCTCCTTCTAAATCGAGTAACGTTTCTATGGAAACGACAGGATTTCCTTTTGCGATACGAGTATCTCCCTCTCGATGCACTAATCCTTCTTTACTCATCCCGCACTCCCACTCATTGACGAATTCACACGGAAATTGCGTCGCCATGAAATACTATGGGTTCTATGACTTCTCCTTCTAAATCGAGTAAAGTTTCTATGGAAACGACTGGCTTTTCTTTTGCGATACGAGTATCTCCCTCTCGATGCACTAATCCTTCTTTACTGCATCCCTCACTCCCACTCATTGACGAATTCACACGGAAATTGCGTCGCCATGAAATACTATGGGTTCTATGACTTCTCCTTCTAAATCGAGTAACGTTTCTATGGAAACGACAGGATTTTCTTTTGCGATACGAGTATCTCCCTCTCGATGCACTAATCCTTCTTTACTGCATCCCTCACTCCCACTCATTGACGAATTCACACGGAAATTGCGTCGCCATGAAATACTATGGGTTCTATGACTTCTCCTTCTAAATCGAGTAACGTTTCTATGGAAACGACTGGCTTTTCTTTTGCGATACGAGTATCTCCCTCTCGATGCACTAATCCTTCTTTACTGCATCCCTCATTCCCACTCTTTGACGAATTCACACGGAAATTGCGTCGCCATGATATACTATGGGTTCTATGACTTCTCCTTCTAAATCGGGTAACGTTTCTATGGAAACGACAGGATTTTCTTTTGCGATACGAGTATCTCCCTCTCGATGCACTAATCCTTCTTTACTGCATCCCTCACTCCCACTCATTGACGAATTCACACGGAAATTGCGTCGCCATGAAATACTATGGGTTCTATGACTTCTCCTTCTAAATCGAGTAACGTTTCTATGGAAACGACAGGATTTTCTTTTGCGATACGAGTATCTCCCTCTCAATGCACTAATCCTTCTTTACTCATCCCGCACTCCCACTCATTGACGAATTCACACGGAAATTGCGTCGCCATGAAATACTATGGGTTCTATGACTTCTCCTTCTAAATCGAGTAAAGTTTCTATGGAAACGACTGGCTTTTCTTTTGCGATACGAGTATCTCCCTCTCGATGCACTAATCCTTCTTTACTGCATCCCTCACTCCCACTCATTGACGATTTCACACGGAAATTGCGTCGCCATGAAATACTATGGGTTCTATGACTTCTCCTTCTAAATCGAGTAACGTTTCTATGGAAACGACAGGATTTTCTTTTGCGATACGAGTATCTCCCTCTCGATGCACTAATCCTTCTTTACTGCATCCCTCACTCCCACTCATGGACGAATTCACACGGAAATTGCGTCGCCATGAAATACTATGGGTTCTATGACTTCTCCTTCTAAATCGAGTATCGTTTCTATGGAAACGACTGGCTTTTCTTTTGCGATACGAGTATCTCCCTCTCGATGCACAAATCCTTCATTACTGCATCCCTCACTCCCACTCATTGACGAATTCACATGGAAATTGCGTCGCCATGAAATACTATGAGTTCGATGACTTCTCCTTCTAAATCGAGTAACGTTTCTATGGAAACGACTGGCTTTTCTTTTGCGATACGAGTATCTCCCTCTCGATGCACTAATCCTTCTTTACTGCATCCCTCACTCCCACTCATTGACGAATTCACACGGAAATTGCGTCGCTATGAAATACTATGGGTTCTACGACTTCTCCTTCTAAATCGAGTAACGTTTCTATGGAAACGACTGGCTTTTCTTTTGCGATACGAGTATCTCCCTCTCGATGCACTAATCCTTCTTTACTGCATCCCTCACTCCAACTCATTGACGAATTCACACGGAAATTGCGTCGCCATAAAATACTATGGGTTCTATGACTACTCCTTCTAAATCGACTAACGTTTCTATGGAAACGACTGGCTTTTCTTTTGTGATACGAGTACCTCCCTCTCGATGCACTAATTCTTCTTTACTGCATCCCTCACTCCCACTCATTGACGAATTCACACCAAAATTGCGTCGCCATGAAATACTATGGGTTCTATGACTTCTCCTTCTAAATCGAGTAACATTTCTATGGAAACGACAGTATTTTCTTTTGCGATACGAGTATCTCCCTCTCGATGCACTCATCCTTCTTTACTGCATCCCTCACTCCCACTAATTGACGAATTCACACGGAAATTGCGTCGCCATGAAATACTATGGGTTCTATGACTTCTCCTTCTAAATCGACTAGTTTCTATGGAAACGACAGGATTTTCTTTTGCGATACGAGTATCTCCCTCTCGATGCACTAATCCTTCTTTACTGCATCCCTCACTCCCACTCATTGACGAATTCACACGGAAATTGCGTCGCTATGAAATACTATGGGTTCTATGACTTCTCCTTCTAAATCGAGTAACGTTTCTATGGAAACGACTTGCTTTTCTTTTGCGATACGAGTATCTCCCTCTCGATGCACTAATCCTTCATTACTGCATCCCTCACTCCCACTCATTGACGAATTCACACGGAAATTGCGTCGCCGTGAAATACTATGGGTTCTATGACTTCTCCTTCTAAATCGAGTAACGTTTCTATGGAAACGACTGGCTTTTCTTTTGCGATACGAGTATCTCCCTCTCGATGCACTAATCCTTCTTTACTGCATCTCTCACTCCCACTCATTGACGAATTCACACGGAAATTGCGTCGCCATGAAATACTATGGGTTCTATGACTTCTCCTTCTAAATCGAGTAACATTTCTATGGAAACGACAGGATTTTCTTTTGCGATACGAGTATCTCCCTCTCGATGCACTAATCCTTCTTTACTGCATCCCTCACTCCCACTAATTGACGAATTCACACGGAAATTGCGTCGCCATGAAATACTATGGGTTCTATGACTTCTCCTTCTAAATCGACTAGTTTCTATGGAAACGACAGGATTTTCTTTTGCGATACGAGTATCTCCCTCTCGATGCACTAATCCTTCTTTACTGCATCCCTCACTCCCACTCATTGACGAATTCACACGGAAATTGCGTCGCTATGAAATACTATGGGTTCTACGACTTCTCCTTCTAAATCGAGTAACGTTTCTATGGAAACGACTGGCTTTTCTTTTGCGATACGAGTATCTCCCTCTCGATGCACTAATCCTTCTTTACTGCATCCCTCACTCCCACTCATTGACGAATTCACACGGAAATTGCGTCGCCATGAAATACTATGGGTTCTATGACTTCTCCTTCTAAATCGAGTAACGTTTCTATGGAAACGACTGGCTTTTCTTTTGCCATACGAGTATCTCCCTCTCGATGCACTAATCCTTCTTTACTGCATCCCTCACTCCCACTAATTGACGAATTCACACGGAAATTGCGTCGCCATGAAATACTATGGGTTCTATGACTTCTCCTTCTAAATCGACTAGTTTCTATGGAAACGACAGGATTTTCTTTTGCGATACGAGTATCTCCCTCTCGATGCACTAATCCTTCTTTACTGCATCCCTCACTCCCACTCATTGACGAATTCACACGGAAATTGCGTCGCTATGAAATACTATGGGTTCTACGACTTCTCCTTCTAAATCGAGTAACGTTTCTATGGAAACGACTGGCTTTTCTTTTGCGATACGAGTATCTCCCTCTCGATGCACTAATCCTTCTTTACTGCATCCCTCACTCCCACTCATTGACGAATTCACACGGAAATTGCGTCGCCATGAAATACTATGGGTTCTATGACTTCTCCTTCTAAATCGAGTAACGTTTCTATGGAAACGACTGGCTTTTCTTTTGCCATACGAGTATCTCCCTCTCGATGCACTAATCCTTCTTTACTGCATCCCTCACTCCCACTCATTGACGAATTCGCACGGAAATTGCGTCGCTATGAAATACTATGGGTTCTATGACTTCTCCTTCTAAATCGAGTAACGTTTCTATGGAAACGACTGGCTTTTCTTTTGCGATACGAGTATCTCCCTCTCGATGCACTAATCCTTCTTTACTGCATCCCTCACTCCCACTCATTGACGAATTCACACGGAAATTGCGTCGCCATGAAATACTATGGGTTCTATGACTTCTCCTTCTAAATCGAGTAACGTTTCTATGGAAACGACTGGCTTTTCTTTTGCGATACGAGTATCTCCCTCTCGATGCACTAATCCTTCTTTACTGCATCCCTCACTCCCACTCATTGACGAATTCACACGGAAATTGCGTCGCCATGAAATACTATGGGTTCTATGACTTCTCCTTCTAAATCGAGTAACGTTTCTATGGAAACGACAGGATTTTCCTTTGCGATACGAGTATCTCCCTCTCGATGCACTAATCCTTCTTTACTGCATCCCTCACTCCCACTCATTGACGAATTCACACGGAAATTGCGTCGCCATGAAATACTATGGGTTCTATGACTTCTCCTTCTAAATCGAGTAACGTTTCTATGGAAACGACTGGCTTTTCTTTTGCGATACGAGTATCACCCTCTCGATGCACTAATCCTTCTTTACTGCATCCCTCACTCCCACTCTTTGACGAATTCACACGGAAATTGCGTCGCCATGAAATACTATGGGTTCTATGACTTCTCCTTCTAAATCGAGTAACGTTTCTATGGAAACGACAGGATTTTCTTTTGCGATACGAGTATCTCCCTCTCGATGCACTAATCCTTCTTTACTGCATCCCTCACTCCCACTCATTGACGAATTCACACGGAAATTGCGTCGCCATTAAATACTGTGGGTTCTATGACTTCTCCTTCTAAATCGAGTAACGTTTCTATGGAAACGACAGGATTTTCTTTTGCGATACGAGTATCTTTCTCTCGATGCACTAATCCTTCTTTACTCATCCCGCACTCCCACTCATTGACGAATTCACACGGAAATTGCGTCGCCATGAAATACTATCGGTTCTATGACTTCTCCTTCTAAATCGAGTAACGTTTCTATGGAAACGACTGGCTTTTCTTTTGCGATACGAGTATCTCCCTCTCGATGCACTAATCCTTCTTTACTGCATCTCTCACTCCCACTCATTGACGAATTCACACGGAAATTGCGTCGCCATGAAATACTATGGGTTCTATGACTTCTCCTTCTAAATCGAGTAACATTTCTATGGAAACGACAGGATTTTCTTTTGCGATACGAGTATCTCCCTCTCGATGCACTAATCCTTCTTTACTGCATCCCTCACTCCCACTAATTGACGAATTCACACGGAAATTGCGTCGCCATGAAATACTATGGGTTCTATGACTTCTCCTTCTAAATCGACTAGTTTCTATGGAAACGACAGGATTTTCTTTTGCGATACGAGTATCTCCCTCTCGATGCACTAATCCTTCTTTACTGCATCCCTCACTCCCACTCATTGACGAATTCACACGGAAATTGCGTCGCTATGAAATACTATGGGTTCTACGACTTCTCCTTCTAAATCGAGTAACGTTTCTATGGAAACGACTGGCTTTTCTTTTGCGATACGAGTATCTCCCTCTCGATGCACTAATCCTTCTTTACTGCATCCCTCACTCCCACTCATTGACGAATTCACACGGAAATTGCGTCGCCATGAAATACTATGGGTTCTATGACTTCTCCTTCTAAATCGAGTAACGTTTCTATGGAAACGACTGGCTTTTCTTTTGCCATACGAGTATCTCCCTCTCGATGCACTAATCCTTCTTTACTGCATCCCTCACTCCCACTAATTGACGAATTCACACGGAAATTGCGTCGCCATGAAATACTATGGGTTCTATGACTTCTCCTTCTAAATCGACTAGTTTCTATGGAAACGACAGGATTTTCTTTTGCGATACGAGTATCTCCCTCTCGATGCACTAATCCTTCTTTACTGCATCCCTCACTCCCACTCATTGACGAATTCACACGGAAATTGCGTCGCTATGAAATACTATGGGTTCTACGACTTCTCCTTCTAAATCGAGTAACGTTTCTATGGAAACGACTGGCTTTTCTTTTGCGATACGAGTATCTCCCTCTCGATGCACTAATCCTTCTTTACTGCATCCCTCACTCCCACTCATTGACGAATTCACACGGAAATTGCGTCGCCATGAAATACTATGGGTTCTATGACTTCTCCTTCTAAATCGAGTAACGTTTCTATGGAAACGACTGGCTTTTCTTTTGCCATACGAGTATCTCCCTCTCGATGCACTAATCCTTCTTTACTGCATCCCTCACTCCCACTCATTGACGAATTCGCACGGAAATTGCGTCGCTATGAAATACTATGGGTTCTATGACTTCTCCTTCTAAATCGAGTAACGTTTCTATGGAAACGACTGGCTTTTCTTTTGCGATACGAGTATCTCCCTCTCGATGCACTAATCCTTCTTTACTGCATCCCTCACTCCCACTCATTGACGAATTCACACGGAAATTGCGTCGCCATGAAATACTATGGGTTCTATGACTTCTCCTTCTAAATCGAGTAACGTTTCTATGGAAACGACTGGCTTTTCTTTTGCGATACGAGTATCTCCCTCTCGATGCACTAATCCTTCTTTACTGCATCCCTCACTCCCACTCATTGACGAATTCACACGGAAATTGCGTCGCCATGAAATACTATGGGTTCTATGACTTCTCCTTCTAAATCGAGTAACGTTTCTATGGAAACGACAGGATTTTCCTTTGCGATACGAGTATCTCCCTCTCGATGCACTAATCCTTCTTTACTGCATCCCTCACTCCCACTCATTGACGAATTCACACGGAAATTGCGTCGCCATGAAATACTATGGGTTCTATGACTTCTCCTTCTAAATCGAGTAACGTTTCTATGGAAACGACTGGCTTTTCTTTTGCGATACGAGTATCACCCTCTCGATGCACTAATCCTTCTTTACTGCATCCCTCACTCCCACTCTTTGACGAATTCACACGGAAATTGCGTCGCCATGAAATACTATGGGTTCTATGACTTCTCCTTCTAAATCGAGTAACGTTTCTATGGAAACGACAGGATTTTCTTTTGCGATACGAGTATCTCCCTCTCGATGCACTAATCCTTCTTTACTGCATCCCTCACTCCCACTCATTGACGAATTCACACGGAAATTGCGTCGCCATTAAATACTGTGGGTTCTATGACTTCTCCTTCTAAATCGAGTAACGTTTCTATGGAAACGACAGGATTTTCTTTTGCGATACGAGTATCTTTCTCTCGATGCACTAATCCTTCTTTACTCATCCCGCACTCCCACTCATTGACGAATTCACACGGAAATTGCGTCGCCATGAAATACTATCGGTTCTATGACTTCTCCTTCTAAATCGAGTAAAGTTTCTATGGAAACGACTGGCTTTTCTTTTGCGATACGAGTATCTCCCTCTCGATGCACTAATCCTTCTTTACTGCATCCATCACTCCCACTCATTGACGAATTCACACGGAAATTGCGTCGCCATGAAATACTATGGGTTCTATGACTTCTCCTTCTAAATCGAGTAACGTTTCTATGGAAACGACAGGATTTTCTTTTGCGATACGAGTATCTCCCTCTCGATGCACTAATCCTTCTTTACTGAATCCCTCACTCCCACTCATTGACGAATTCACACGGAAATTGCGTCGCCATGAAATACTATGGGTTCTATGACTTCTCCTTCTAAATCGAGTAACGTTTCTATGGAAACGACTGGCTTTTCTTTTGCGATACGAGTATCTCCCTCTCGATGCACTAATCCTTCTTTACTGCATCCCTCACTCCCACTCATTGACGAATTCACACGGAAATTGCGTCGCCATGAAATACTATGGGTTCTATGACTTCTCCTTCTAAAACGAGTAACGTTTCTATGGAAACGACAGGATTTTCTTTTGCGATACGAGTATCTCCCTCTCGATGCACTAATCATTCTTTACTGCATCCCTCACTCCCACTCATTGACGAATTCACACGGAAATTGCGTCGCCATGAAATACTATGGGTTCTATGACTTCTCCTTCTAAATCGAGTAACATTTCTATGGAAACGACAGTATTTTCTTTTGCGATTCGAGTATCTCCCTCTCGATGCACTAATCCTTCTTTACTGCATCCCTCACTCCCACTAATTGACGAATTCACACGGAAATTGCGTCGCCATGAAATACTATGGGTTCTATGACTTCTCCTTCTAAATCGACTAGTTTCTATGGAAACGACAGGATTTTCTTTTGCGATACGAGTATCTCCCTCTCGATGCACTAATCCTTCTTTACTGCATCCCTCACTCCCACTCATTGACGAATTCACACGGATATTGCGTCGCTATGAAATACTATGGGTTCTATGACTTCTCCTTCTAAATCGAGTAACGTTTCTATGGAAACGACTGGCTTTTCTTTTGCGTTACGAGTATCTCCCTCTCGATGCACAAATCCTTCATTACTGCATCCCTCACTCCCACTCATTGACGAATTCACACGGAAATTGCGTCGCCATGAAATACTATGGGTTCTATGACTTCTCCTTCTAAATCGAGTAACGTTTCTATGGAAACGACTGGCTTTTCTTTTGCGATACGCGTATCTCCCTCTCGATGCACTAATCCTTCTTTACTGCATCCCTCACTCCCACTCATTGACGAATTCACACGGAAATTGCGTCGCTATGAAATACTATGGGTTCTACGGCTTCTCCTTCTAAATCGAGTAACGTTTCTATGGAAACGACTGGCTTTTCTTTTGCGATACGAGTATCTCCCTCTCGATGCACTAATCCTTCTTTACTGCATCCCTCACTCCAACTCATTGACGATTTCACACGGAAATTGCGTCGCCATAATATACTATGGGTTCTATGACTACTCCTTCTAAATCGACTAACGTTTCTATGGAAACGACTGGCTTTTCTTTTGTGATACGAGTATCTCCCTCTCGATGCACTAATCCTTCTTTACTGCATCCCTCACTCCCACTCATTGACGAATTCACACGGAAATTGCGTCGCCATGAAATACTATGGGTTCTATGACTTCTCCTTCTAAATCGAGTAGCGTTTCTATGGAAACGACAGGATTTTCTTTTGCGCTACGAGTATCTCCCTCTCGATGCACTAATCCTTCTTTACTGCATCCCTCACTCCCACTCATTGACGAATTCACACGGAAATTGCGTCGCCATGAAATACTATGGGTTCTATGACTTCTCCTTCTAAATCGAGTAACGTTTCTATGGAAACGACAGGATTTTCTTTTGCGATACGAGTATCTCCCTCTCGATGCACTAATCCTTCTTTACTCATCCCGCACTCCCACTCATTGACGAATTCACACGGAAATTGCGTCGCCATGAAATACTATGGGTTCTATGACTTCTCCCTCTAAATGGAGTAACGTTTCTATGGAAACGACTGGCTTTTCTTTTGCGATACGAGTATCTCCCTCTCGATGCACTAATCCTTCTTTACTGCATCCCTCACTCCCACTCATTGACGAATTCACACGGAAATTGCGTCGCCATGAAATGCTATGGGTTCTATGACTTCTCCTTCTAAATCGAGTAACGTTTCTATGGAAACGACAGGATTTTCTTTTGCGATACGAGTATCTCCCTCTCGATGCACTAATCCTTCTTTACTGCATCCCTCACTCCCACTCATTGACGAATTCACACGGAAATTGCGTCGCCATGAAATACTATGGGTTCTATGACTTCTCCTTCTAAATCGAGTAACGTTTCTATGGAAACGACTGGCTTTTCTTTTGCGATACGAGTATCTCCCTCTCGATGCACTAATCCTTCTTTACTGCATCCCTCACTCCCACTCTTTGACGAATTCACACGGAAATTGCGTCGCCATGAAATACTATGGGTTCTATGACTTCTCCTTCTAAATCGAGTAACGTTTCTATGGAAACGACAGGATTTTCTTTTGCGATACGAGTATCTCCCTCTCGATGCACTAATCCTTCTTTACTGCATCCCTCACTCCCACTCATTGACGAATTCACACGGAAATTGCGTCGCCATGAAATACTATGGGTTCTATGACTTCTCCTTCTAAATCGAGTAACGTTTCTATGGAAACGACAGGATTTTCTTTTGCGATACGAGTATCTCCCTCTCGATGCACTAATCCTTCTTTACTGCATCCCTCACTCCCACTCATTGACGAATTCACACGGAAATTGCGTCGCCATTAAATACTGTGGGTTCTATGACTTCTCCTTCTAAATCGAGTAACGTTTCTATGGAAACGACAGGATTTTCTTTTGCGATACGAGTATCTCCCTCTCGATGCACTAATCCTTCTTTACTCATCCCGCACTCCCACTCATTGACGAATTCACACGGAAATTGCGTCGCCATGAAATACTATGGGTTCTATGACTTCTCCTTCTAAATCGAGTAAAGTTTCTATGGAAACGACTGGCTTTTCTTTTGCGATACGAGTATCTCCCTCTCGATGCACTAATCCTTCTTTACTGCATCCATCACTCCCACTCATTGACGAATTCACACGGAAATTGCGTCGCCATGAAATACTATGGGTTCTATGACTTCTCCTTCTAAATCGAGTAACGTTTCTATGGAAACGACAGGATTTTCTTTTGCGATACGAGTATCTCCCTCTCGATGCACTAATCCTTCTTTACTGCATCCCTCACTCCCACTCATTGACGAATTCACACGGAAATTGCGTCGCCATTAAATACTGTGGGTTCTATGACTTCTCCTTCTAAATCGAGTAACGTTTCTATGGAAACGACAGGATTTTCTTTTGCGATACGAGTATCTCCCTCTCGATGCACTAATCCTTCTTTACTCATCCCGCACTCCCACTCATTGACGAATTCACACGGAAATTGCGTCGCCATGAAATACTATGGGTTCTATGACTTCTCCCTCTAAATCGAGTAAAGTTTCTATGGAAACGACTGGCTTTTCTTTTGCGATACGAGTATCTCCCTCTCGATGCACTAATCCTTCTTTACTGCATCCATCACTCCCACTCATTGACGAATTCACACGGAAATTGCGTCGCCATGAAATACTATGGGTTCTATGACTTCTCCTTCTAAATCGAGTAACGTTTCTATGGAAACGACAGGATTTTCTTTTGCGATACGAGTATCTCCCTCTCGATGCACTAATCCTTCTTTACTGAATCCCTCACTCCCACTCATTGACGAATTCACACGGAAATTGCGTCGCCATGAAATACTATGGGTTCTATGACTTCTCCTTCTAAATCGAGTAACGTTTCTATGGAAACGACTGGCTTTTCTTTTGCAATACGAGTATCTCCCTCTCGATGCACTAATCCTTCTTTACTGCATCCCTCACTCCCACTCATTGACGAATTCACACGGAAATTGCGTCGCCATGAAATACTATGGGTTCTATGACTTCTCCTTCTAAAACGAGTAACGTTTCTATGGAAACGACAGGATTTTCTTTTGCGATACGAGTATCTCCCTCTCGATGCACTAATCCTTCTTTACTGCATCCCTCACTCCCACTCATGGACGAATTCACACGGAAATTGCGTCGCCATGAAATACTATGGGTTCTATGTCTTCTCCTTCTAAATCGAGTAACGTTTCTGTGGAAACGACAGGATTTTCTTTTGCGATACGAGTATCTCCCTCTCGATGCACTAATCATTCTTTACTGCATCCCTCACTCCCACTCATTGACGAATTCACACGGAAATTGCGTCGCCATGAAATACTATGGGTTCTATGACTTCTCCTTCTAAATCGAGTAACATTTCTATGGAAACGACAGTATTTTCTTTTGCGATTCGAGTATCTCCCTCTCGATGCACTAATCCTTCTTTACTGCATCCCTCACTCCCACTAATTGACGAATTCACACGGAAATTGCGTCGCCATGAAATACTATGGGTTCTATGACTTCTCCTTCTAAATCGACTAGTTTCTATGGAAACGACAGGATTTTCTTTTGCGATACGAGTATCTCCCTCTCGATGCACTAATCCTTCTTTACTGCATCACTCACTCCCACTCATTGACGAATTCACACGGATATTGCGTCGCTATGAAATACTATGGGTTCTATGACTTCTCCTTCTAAATCGAGTAACGTTTCTATGGAAACGACTGGCTTTTCTTTTGCGATACGAGTATCTCCCTCTCGATGCACAAATCCTTCATTACTGCATCCCTCACTCCCACTCATTGACGAATTCACACGGAAATTGCGTCGCCATGAAATACTATGGGTTCTATGACTTCTCCTTCTAAATCGAGTAACGTTTCTATGGAAACGACTGGCTTTTCTTTTGCGATACGCGTATCTCCCTCTCGATGCACTAATCCTTCTTTACTGCATCCCTCACTCCCACTCATTGACGAATTCACACGGAAATTGCGTCGCTATGAAATACTATGTGTTCTACGGCTTCTCCTTCTAAATCGAGTAACGTTTCTATGGAAACGACTGGCTTTTCTTTTGCGATACGAGTATCTCCCTCTCGATGCACTAATCCTTCTTTACTGCATCCCTCACTCCAACTCATTGACGATTTCACACGGAAATTGCGTCGCCATAATATACTATGGGTTCTATGACTACTCCTTCTAAATCGACTAACGTTTCTATGGAAACGACTGGCTTTTCTTTTGTGATACGAGTATCTCCCTCTCGATGCACTAATCCTTCTTTACTGCATCCCTCACTCCCACTCATTGACGAATTCACACGGAAATTGCGTCGCCATGAAATACTATGGGTTCTATGACTTCTCCTTCTAAATCGAGTAGCGTTTCTATGGAAACGACAGGATTTTCTTTTGCGCTACGAGTATCTCCCTCTCGATGCACTAATCCTTCTTTACTGCATCCCTCACTCCCACTCATTGACGAATTCACACGGAAATTGCGTCGCCATGAAATACTATGGGTTCTATGACTTCTCCTTCTAAATCGAGTAACGTTTCTATGGAAACGACAGGATTTTCTTTTGCGATACGAGTATCTCCCTCTCGATGCACTAATCCTTCTTTACTCATCCCGCACTCCCACTCATTGACGAATTCACACGGAAATTGCGTCGCCATGAAATACTATGGGTTCTATGACTTCTCCCTCTAAATGGAGTAACGTTTCTATGGAAACGACTGGCTTTTCTTTTGCGATACGAGTATCTCCCTCTCGATGCACTAATCCTTCTTTACTGCATCCCTCACTCCCACTCATTGACGAATTCACACGGAAATTGCGTCGCCATGAAATACTATGGGTTCTATGACTTCTCCTTCAAAATCGAGTAACGTTTCTATGGAAACGACAGGATTTTCTTTTGCGATACGAGTATCTCCCTCTCGATGCACTAATCCTTCTTTACTGCATCCCTCACTCCCACTCATTGACGAATTCACACGGAAATTGCGTCGCCATGAAATACTATGGGTTCTATGACTTCTCCTTCTAAATCGAGTAACGTTTCTATGGAAACGACTGGCTTTTCTTTTGCGATACGAGTATCTCCCTCTCGATGCACTAATCCTTCTTTACTGCATCCCTCACTCCCACTCTTTGACGAATTCACACGGAAATTGCGTCGCCATGAAATACTATGGGTTCTATGACTTCTCCTTCTAAATCGAGTAACGTTTCTATGGAAACGACAGGATTTTCTTTTGCGATACGAGTATCTCCCTCTCGATGCACTAATCCTTCTTTACTGCATCCCTCACTCCCACTCATTGACGAATTCACACGGAAATTGCGTCGCCATGAAATACTATGGGTTCTATGACTTCTCCTTCTAAATCGAGTAACGTTTCTATGGAAACGACAGGATTTTCTTTTGCTATACGAGTATCTCCCTCTCGATGCACTAATCCTTCTTTACTGCATCCCTCACTCCCACTCATTGACGAATTCACACGGAAATTGCGTCGCCATTAAATACTGTGGGTTCTATGACTTCTCCTTCTAAATCGAGTAACGTTTCTATGGAAACGACAGGATTTTCTTTTGCGATACGAGTATCTCCCTCTCGATGCACTAATCCTTCTTTACTCATCCCGCACTCCCACTCATTGACGAATTCACACGGAAATTGCGTCGCCATGAAATACTATGGGTTCTATGACTTCTCCTTCTAAATCGAGTAAAGTTTCTATGGAAACGACTGGCTTTTCTTTTGCGATACGAGTATCTCCCTCTCGATGCACTAATCCTTCTTTACTGCATCCATCACTCCCACTCATTGACGAATTCACACGGAAATTGCGTCGCCATGAAATACTATGGGTTCTATGACTTCTCCTTCTAAATCGAGTAACGTTTCTATGGAAACGACAGGATTTTCTTTTGCGATACGAGTATCTCCCTCTCGATGCACTAATCCTTCTTTACTGCATCCCTCACTCCCACTCATTGACGAATTCACACGGAAATTGCGTCGCCATTAAATACTGTGGGTTCTATGACTTCTCCTTCTAAATCGAGTAACGTTTCTATGGAAACGACAGGATTTTCTTTTGCGATACGAGTATCTCCCTCTCGATGCACTAATCCTTCTTTACTCATCCCGCACTCCCACTCATTGACGAATTCACACGGAAATTGCGTCGCCATGAAATACTATGGGTTCTATGACTTCTCCTTCTAAATCGAGTAAAGTTTCTATGGAAACGACTGGCTTTTCTTTTGCGATACGAGTATCTCCCTCTCGATGCACTAATCCTTCTTTACTGCATCCATCACTCCCACTCATTGACGAATTCACACGGAAATTGCGTCGCCATGAAATACTATGGGTTCTATGACTTCTCCTTCTAAATCGAGTAACGTTTCTATGGAAACGACAGGATTTTCTTTTGCGATACGAGTATCTCCCTCTCGATGCACTAATCCTTCTTTACTGAATCCCTCACTCCCACTCATTGACGAATTCACACGGAAATTGCGTCGCCATGAAATACTATGGGTTCTATGACTTCTCCTTCTAAATCGAGTAACGTTTCTATGGAAACGACTGGCTTTTCTTTTGCGATACGAGTATCTCCCTCTCGATGCACTAATCCTTCTTTACTGCATCCCTCACTCCCACTCATTGACGAATTCACACGGAAATTGCGTCGCCATGAAATACTATGGGTTCTATGACTTCTCCTTCTAAAACGAGTAACGTTTCTATGGAAACGACAATATTTTCTTTTGCGATACGAGTATCTCCCTCTCGATGCACTAATCCTTCTTTACTGCATCCCTCACTCCCACTCATGGACGAATTCACACGGAAATTGCGTCGCCATGAAATACTATGGGTTCTATGTCTTCTCCTTCTAAATCGAGTAACGTTTCTGTGGAAACGACAGGATTTTCTTTTGCGATACGAGTATCTCCCTCTCGATGCACTAATCATTCTTTACTGCATCCCTCACTCCCACTCATTGACGAATTCACACGGAAATTGCGTCGCCATGAAATACTATGGGTTCTATGACTTCTCCTTCTAAATCGAGTAACATTTCTATGGAAACGACAGTATTTTCTTTTGCGATTCGAGTATCTCCCTCTCGATGCACTAATCCTTCTTTACTGCATCCCTCACTCCCACTAATTGACGAATTCACACGGAAATTGCGTCGCCATGAAATACTATGGGTTCTATGACTTCTCCTTCTAAATCGACTAGTTTCTATGGAAACGACAGGATTTTCTTTTGCGATACGAGTATCTCCCTCTCGATGCACTAATCCTTCTTTACTGCATCACTCACTCCCACTCATTGACGAATTCACACGGATATTGCGTCGCTATGAAATACTATGGGTTCTATGACTTCTCCTTCTAAATCGAGTAACGTTTCTATGGAAACGACTGGCTTTTCTTTTGCGATACGAGTATCTCCCTCTCGATGCACTAATCCTTCATTACTGCATCCCTCACTCCCACTCATTGACGAATTCACACGGAAATTGCGTCGCCATGAAATACTATGGGTTCTATGACTTCTCCTTCTAAATCGAGTAACGTTTCTATGGAAACGACTGGCTTTTCTTTTGCGATACGCGTATCTCCCTCTCGATGCACTAATCCTTCTTTACTGCATCCCTCACTCCCACTCATTGACGAATTCACACGGAAATTGCGTCGCTATGAAATACTATGGGTTCTACGGCTTCTCCTTCTAAATCGAGTAACGTTTCTATGGAAACGACTGGCTTTTCTTTTGCGATACGAGTATCTCCCTCTCGATGCACTAATCCTTCTTTACTGCATCCCTCACTCCAACTCATTGACGATTTCACACGGAAATTGCGTCGCCATAATATACTATGGGTTCTATGACTACTCCTTCTAAATCGACTAACGTTTCTATGGAAACGACTGGCTTTTCTTTTGTGATACGAGTATCTCCCTCTCGATGCACTAATCCTTCTTTACTGCATCCCTCACTCCCACTCATTGACGAATTCACACGGAAATTGCGTCGCCATGAAATACTATGGGTTCTATGACTTCTCCTTCTAAATCGAGTAGCGTTTCTATGGAAACGACAGGATTTTCTTTTGCGCTACGAGTATCTCCCTCTCGATGCACTAATCCTTCTTTACTGCATCCCTCACTCCCACTCGTTGACGAATTCACACGGAAATTGCGTCGCCATGAAATACTATGGGTTCTATGACTTCTCCTTCTAAATCGAGTAACGTTTCTATGGAAACGACAGGATTTTCTTTTGCGATACGAGTATCTCCCTCTCGATGCACTAATCCTTCTTTACTCATCCCGCACTCCCACTCATTGACGAATTCACACGGAAATTGCGTCGCCATGAAATACTATGGGTTCTATGACTTCTCCCTCTAAATGGAGTAACGTTTCTATGGAAACGACTGGCTTTTCTTTTGCGATACGAGTATCTCCCTCTCGATGCACTAATCCTTCTTTACTGCATCCCTCACTCCCACTCATTGACGAATTCACACGGAAATTGCGTCGCCATGAAATACTATGGGTTCTATGACTTCTCCTTCTAAATCGAGTAACGTTTCTATGGAAACGACAGGATTTTCTTTTGCGATACGAGTATCTCCCTCTCGATGCACTAATCCTTCTTTACTGCATCCCTCACTCCCACTCATTTTCGAATTCACACGGAAATTGCGTCGCCATGAAATACTATGGGTTCTATGACTTCTCCTTCTAAATCGAGTAACGTTTCTATGGAAACGACTGGCTTTTCTTTTGCGATACGAGTATCTCCCTCTCGATGCACTAATCCTTCTTTACTGCATCCCTCACTCCCACTCTTTGACGAATTCACACGGAAATTGCGTCGCCATGAAATACTATGGGTTCTATGACTTCTCCTTCTAAATCGAGTAACGTTTCTATGGAAACGACAGGATTTTCTTTTGCGATACGAGTATCTCCCTCTCGATGCACTAATCCTTCTTTACTGCATCCCTCACTCCCACTCATTGACGAATTCACACGGAAATTGCGTCGCCATGAAATACTATGGGTTCTATGACTTCTCCTTCTAAATCGAGTAACGTTTCTATGGAAACGACAGGATTTTCTTTTGCGATACGAGTATCTCCCTCTCGATGCACTAATCCTTCTTTACTCATCCCGCACTCCCACTCATTGACGAATTCACACGGAAATTGCGTCGCCATGAAATACTATGGGTTCTATGACTTCTCCTTCTAAATCGAGTAAAGTTTCTATGGAAACGACCGGCTTTTCTTTTGCGATACGAGTATCTCCCTCTCGATGCACTAATCCTTCTTTACTGCGTCCCTCACTCCCACTCATTGACGAATTCACACGGAAATTGCGTCGCCATGAAATACTATGGGTTCTATGACTTCTCCTTCTAAATCGAGTAACGTTTCTATGGAAACGACAGGATTTTCTTTTGCGATACGAGTATCTCCCTCTCGATGCACTAATCCTTCTTTACTGCATCCCTCACTCCCACTCATTGACGAATTCACACGGAAATTGCGTCGCCATGAAATACTATGGGTTCTATGACTTCTCCTCCTAAATCGAGTAACGTTTCTATGGAAACGACTGGCTTTTCTTTTGCGATGCGAGTATCTCCCTCTCGATGCACAAATCCTTCATTACTGCATCCCTCACTCCCACTCATTGACGAATTCACACGGAAATTGCGTCGCCATGAAATACTATGGGTTCGATGACTTCTCCTTCTAAATCGAGTAACGTTCCTATGGAAACGACTGGCTTTTCTTTTGCGATACGAGTATCTCCCTCTCGATGCACTAATCCTTCTTTACTGCATCCCTCACTCCCACTCATTGACGAATTCACACGGAAATTGCGTCGCTATGAAATACTATGGGTTCTACGACTTCTCCTTCTAAATCGAGTAACGTTTCTATGGAAACGACTGGCTTTTCTTTTGCGATACGAGTATCTCCCTCTCGATGCACTAGTCCTTCTTTACTGCATCCCTCACTCCAACTCATTGACGATTTCACACGGAAATTGCGTCGCCATAATATACTATAGGTTCTATGACTACTCCTTCTAAATCGACTAACGTTTCTATGGAAACGACTGGCTTTTCTTTTGTGATACGAGTATTTCCCTCTCGATGCACTAATCCTTCTTTACTGCATCCCTCACTCCCACTCATTGACGAATTCACACGGAAATTGCGTCGCCATGAAATACTATGGGTTCTATGACTTCTCCTTCTTAATCGAGTAGCGTTTCTATGGAAACGACAGGATTTTCTTTTGCGATACGAGTATCTCCCTCTCGATGCACTAATCCTTCTTTACTGCATCCCTCACTCCCACTCATTGACGAATTCACACGGAAATTGCGTCGCCATGAAATACTATGGGTTCTATGACTTCTCCTTCTAAATCGAGTAACGTTTCTATGGAAACGACAGGATTTTCTTTTGCGATACGAGTATCTCCCTCTCGATGCACTAATCCTTCTTTACTCATCCCGCACTCCCACTCATTGACGAATTCACACGGAAATTGCGTCGCCATGAAATACTATGGGTTCTATGACTTCTCCCTCTAAATCGAGTAACGTTTCTATGGAAACGACTGGCTTTTCTTTTGCGATACGAGTATCTCCCTCTCGATGCACTAATCCTTCTTTACTGCATCCCTCACTCCCACTCATTGACGAATTCACACGGAAATTGCGTCGCCATGAAATACTATGGGTTCTATGACTTCTCCTTCTAAATCGAGTAACGTTTCTATGGAAACGACAGGATTTTCTTTTGCGATACGAGTATCTCCCTCTCGATGCACTAATCCTTCTTTACTGCATCCCTCACTCCCACTCATTGACGAATTCACACGGAAATTGCGTCGCCATGAAATACTATGGGTTCTATGACTTCTCCTTCTAAATCGAGTAACGTTTCTATGGAAACGACTGGCTTTTCTTTTGCGATACGAGTATCTCCCTCTCGATGCACTAATCCTTCTTTACTGCATCCCTCACTCCCACTCTTTGACGAATTCATACGGAAATTGCGTCGCCATGAAATACTATGGGTTCTATGACTTCTCCTTCTAAATCGAGTAACGTTTCTATGGAAACGACAGGATTTTCTTTTGCGATACGAGTATCTCCCTCTCGATGCACTAATCCTTCTTTACTGCATCCCTCACTCCCACTCATTGACGAATTCACACGGAAATTGCGTCGCCATGAAATACTATGGGTTCTATGACTTCTCCTTCTAAATCGAGTAACGTTTCTATGGAAACGACAGGATTTTCTTTTGCGATACGAGTATCTCCCTCTCGATGCACTAATCCTTCTTTACTCATCACGCACTCCGACTCATTGACGAATTCACACGGAAATTGCGTCGCCATGAAATACTATGGGTTCTATGACTTCTCCTTCTAAATCGAGTAAAGTTTCTATGGAAACGACCGGCTTTTCTTTTGCGATACGAGTATCTCCCTCTCGATGCACTAATCCTTCTTTACTGCATCCCTCGCTCCCACTCATTGACGAATTCACACGGAAATTGCGTCGCCATGAAATACTATGGGTTCTATGACTTCTCCTTCTAAATCGAGTAACGTTTCTATGGAAACGACAGGATTTTCTTTTGCGATACGAGTATCTCCCTCTCGATGCACTAATCCTTCTTTACTGCATCCCTCACTCCCACTCATTGACGAATTCACACGGAAATTGCGTTGCCATGAAATACTATGGGTTCTATGACTTCTCCTTCTAAATCGAGTAACGTTTCTATGGAAACGACAGGATTTTCTTTTGCGATACGAGTATCTCCCTCTCGATGCACTAATCATTCTTTACTGCATCCCTCACTCCCACTCGTTGACGAATTCACACGGAAATTGCGTCGCCATGAAATACTATGGGTTCTATGACTTCTCCTTCTAAATCGAGTAACGTTTCTATGGAAACGACTGGCTTTTCTTTTGCGATACGAGTATCTCCCTCTCGATGCACTAATTCTTCTTTACTGCATCCCTCACTCCCACTCATTGACGAATTCACACGAAAATTGCGTCGCCATGAAATACTATGGGTTCTATGACTTCTCATTCTAAATCGAGTAACATTTCTATGGAAACGACAGTATTTTCTTTTGCGATACGAGTATCTCCCTCTCGATGCACTAATCCTTCTTTACTGCATCCCTCACTCCCACTAATTGACGAATTCACACGGAAATTGCGTCGCCATAAAATACTATGGGTTCTATGACTTCTCCTTCTAAATCGACTAGTTTCTATGGAAACGGCAGGATTTTCTTTTGCGATACGAGTATCTCCCTCTCGATGCACTAATCCTTCTTTACTGCATCTCTCACTCCCACTCATTGACGAATTCACACGGATATTGCGTCGCTATGAAATACTATGGGTTCTATGACTTCTCCTTCTAAATCGAGTAACGTTTCTATGGAAACGACTGGCTTTTCTTTTGCGATACGAGTATCTCCCTCTCGATGCACTAATCCTTCTTTACTGCATCCCTCACTCCTACTCATTGACGAATTCACACGGAAATTGCGTCGCCATGAAATACTATGGGTTCGATGACTTCTCCTTCTAAATCGAGTAACGTTTCTATGGAAACGACTGGCTTTTCTTTTGCGATACGAGTATCTCCCTCTCGATGCACTAATCCTTCTTTACTGCATCCCTCACTCCCACTCATTGACGAATTCACACGGAAATTGCGTCGCTATGAAATACTATGGGTTCTACGACTTCTCCTTCTAAATCGAGTAACGTTTCTATGGAAACGACTGGCTTTTCTTTTGCGATACGAGTATCTCCCTCTCGATGCACTAATCCATCTTTACTGCATCCCTCACTCCCACTCATAGACGAATTCACACGGAAATTGCGTCGCCATGAAATACTATGGGTTCTATGACTTCTCCTTCTAAATCGAGTAACGTTTCTATGGAAACGACAGGATTTTCTTTTGCGATACGAGTATCTCCCTCTCGATGCACTAATCCTTCTTTACTGCATCCCTCACTCCCACTCATTGACGAATTCACACATAAATTGCGTCGCCATGAAATACTATGGGTTCTATGACTTCTCCTTCTAAATCGAGTAACGTTTCTATGGAAACGACTGGCTTTTCTTTTGCGATACGAGTATCTCCCTCTCGATGCACTAATCCTTCTTTACTGCATCCCTCACTCCCACTCATTGACGAATTCACACGGAAATTGCGTCGCCATGAAATACTATGGGTTCTATGACTTCTCCTTCTAAATCGAGTAACGTTTCTATGGAAACGACAGGATTTTCTTTTGCGATACGAGTATCTCCCTCTCGATGCACTAATCCTTCTTTACTGCATCCCTCACTCCCACTCATTGACGAATTCACACGGAAATTGCGTCGCCATGAAATACTATGGGTTCTATGACTTCTCCTTCTAAATCGAGAACGTTTCTATGGAAACGACAGGATTTTCTTTTCCGATACGAGTATCTCCCTCTCGATGCACTAATCATTCTTTACTGCATCCCTCACTCCCACTCATTGACGAATTCACACGGAAATTGCGTCGCCATGAAATACTATGGGTTCTATGACTTCTCCTTCTAAATCGAGTAACGTTTCTATGGAAACAACTGGCTTTTCTTTTGCGATACGAGTATCTCCCTCTCGATGCACTAATCCTTCTTTACTGCATCCCTCACTCCCACTAATTGACGAATTCACACGGAAATTGCGTCGCCATGAAATACTATGGGTTCTATGACTTCTCCTTCTAAATCGACTAGTTTCTATGGAAACGACAGGATTTTCTTTTGCGATACGAGTATCTCCCTCTCGATGCACTAATCCTGCTTTACTGCATCCCTCACTCCCACTCATTGACGAATTCACACGGAAATTGCGTCGCCATGAAATACTATGGGTTCTATGACTTCTCCTTCTAAATCGAGTAACGTTTCTATGGAAAGGAAAGGATTTTCTTTTGCGATACGAGTATCTCCCTCTCGATGCACTAATCATTCTTTACTGCAACCCTCACTCCCACTCATTGACGAATTCACACGGAAATTGCGTCGCCATGATATACTATGGGTTCTATGACTTCTCCTTCTAAATCGAGTAACGTTTCTATGGAAACGACTGGCTTTTCTTTTGCGATACGAGTATCTCCCTCTCGATGCACTAATCCTTATTTACTGCATCCCTCACTCCCTCTCATTGACGAATTCACACGGAAATTGCGCCGCCATGAAATACTATGGGTTCTATGACTTCTCCTTCTAAATCGAGTAACGTTTCTATGGAAACGACTGGCTTTTCTTTTGCGATACGAGTATCTCCCTCTCGATGCACTAATCCTTCTTTACTGCAACCCTCACTCCCACTCATTGACGAATTCACACGGAAATTGCGTCGCCATGAAATACTATGGGTTCTATGACTTCTCCTTCTAAATCGAGTAACGTTTCTATGGAAACGACAGGCTTATCTTTTGCGATACGAGTATCTCCCTCTCGATGCACTAATCCTTCTTTACTGCATCCCTCACTCCCACTCATTGACGAATTCACACGGAAATTGCGTCGCCATGAAATACTATGGGTTCTATGACTTCTCCTTCTAAATCGACTAGTTTCTATGGAAACGACAGGATTTTCTTTTGCGATACGAGTATCTCCCTCTCGATGCACTAATCCTTCTTTACTGCATCCCTCACTCCCACTCATTGACGAATTCACACGGAAATTGCGTCGCCATGAAATACTATGGGTTCTATGACTTTTCCTTCTAAATCGAGTAACGTTTCTATGGAAACGACTGGCTTTTCTTTTGCGATACGAGTATCTCCCTCTCGATGCACAAATCCTTCTTTACTGCATCCCTCACTCCCACTCATTGACGAATTCACACGGAAATTGCGTCGCCATGAAATACTATGGGTTCTATGACTTCTCCTTCTAAATCGGGTAACGTTTCTATGGAAACAACAGGATTTTCTTTTGCGATACGAGTATCTCCCTCTCGATGCACTAATCCTTCTTTACTGCATCCCTCACTCCCACTCGTTGACGAATTCACACGGAAATTGCGTCGCCATGAAATACTATGGGTTCTATGACTTTTCCTTCTAAATCGAGTAACGTTTCTATGGAAACGACTGGCTTTTCTTTTGCGATACGAGTATCTCCCTCTCGATGCACTAATCCTTCTTTACTGCATCCCTCACTCCCACTAATTGACGAATTCACACGGAAATTGCGTCGCCATGAAATACTATGGGTTCTATGACTTCTCCTTCTAAATCGACTAGTTTCTATGGAAACGACAGGATTTTCTTTTGCGATACGAGTATCTCCCTCTCGATGCACTAATCCTTCTTTACTGCATCCCTCACTCCCACTCATTGACGAATTCGCACGGAAATTGCGTCGCCATGATATGCTAAGGGTTGTATGACTTCTCCTTCTAAATCGAGTAACGTTTCTATGGAAACGACTGGCTTTTCTTTTGCGATACGAGTATCTCCCTCTCGATGCACTAATCCTTCTTTACTGCATCCCTCACTCCCACTCATTGACGAATTCACACGGAAATTGCGTCGCCATGAAATACTATGGGTTCTATGACTTCTCCTTCTAAATCGAGTAACGTTTCTATGGAAACGACTGGCTTTTCTTTTGCGATACGAGTATCTCCCTCTCGATGCACTAATCCTTCTTTACTGCATCCCTCACTCCCACTCTTTGACGAATTCACACGGAAATTGCGTCTCCATGAAATACTATGGGTTCTATGACTTCTCCTTCTAAATCGAGTAACGTTTCTATGGAAACGACAGGATTTTCTTTTGCGATACGAGTATCTCCCTCTCGATGCACTAATCCTTCTTTACTGCATCCCTCACTCCCACTCATTGACGAATTCACACGGAAATTGCGTCGCCATGAAATACTATGGGTTCTATGACTTCTCCTTCTAAATCGAGTAACGTTTCTATGGAAACGACAGGATTTTCTTTTGCGATACGAGTATCTCCCTCTCGATGCACTAATCCTTCTTTACTCATCCCGCACTCCCACTCATTGACGAATTCACACGGAAATTGCGTCGCCATGAAATACTATGGGTTCTATGACTTCTCCTTCTAAATCGAGTAAAGTTTCTATGGAAACGACCGGCTTTTCTTTTGCGATACGAGTATCTCCCTCTCGATGCACTAATCCTTCTTTACTGCATCCCTCACTCCCACTCATTGACGAATTCACACGGAAATTGCGTCGCCATGAAATACTATGGGTTCTATGACTTCTCCTTCTAAATCGAGTAACGTTTCTATGGAAACGACAGGATTTTCTTTTGCGATACGAGTATCTCCCTCTCGATGCACTAATCCTTCTTTACTGCATCCCTCACTCCCACTCATTGACGAATTCACACGGAAATTGCGTCGCCATGAAATACTATGGGTTCTATGACTTCTCCTTCTAAATCGAGTAACGTTTCTATGGAAACGACTGGCTTTTCTTTTGCGATACGAGTATCTCCCTCTCGATGCACTAATCCTTCTTTACTGCATCCCTCACTCCCACTCATTGACGAATTCACACGGAAATTGCGTCGCCATGAAATACTACGGGTTCTATGACTTGTCCTTCTAAATCGAGTAACGTTTCTATGGAAACGACAGGATTTTCTTTTGCGATACGAGTATCTCCCTCTCGATGCACTAATCCTTCTTTACTGCATCCCTCACTCCCACTCATTGACGAATTCACACGGAAATTGCGTCGCCATGAAATACTATGGGTTCAATGACTTCTCCTTCTAAATCGAGTAACGTTTCTATGGAAACGACAGGATTTTCTTTTGCGATACGAGTATCTCCCTCTCGATGCACTAATCATTCTTTACTGCATCCCTCACTCCCACTCGCTGCCGAATTCACACGGAAATTGCGTCGCCATGAAATACTATGGGTTCTATGACTTCTCCTTCTAAATCGAGTAACGTTTCTATGGAAACGACAGGATTTTCTTTTGCGATACGAGTATCTCCCTCTCGATGCACTAATTCTTCTTTACTGCATCCCTCACTCCCACTCATTGACGAATTCACACGAAAATTGCGTCGCCATGAAATACTATGGGTTCTATGACTTCTCCTTCTAAATCGAGTAACATTTCTATGGAAACGACTGGCTTTTCTTTTGCGATACGAGTATCTCCCTCTCGATGCACTAATCCTTCTTTACTGCATCCCTCACTCCTACTCATTGACGAATTCACACGGAAATTGCGTCGCCATGAAATACTATGGGTTCGATGACTTCTCCTTCTAAATCGAGTAACGTTTCTATGGAAACGACTGGCTTTTCTTTTGCGATACGAGTATCTCCCTCTCGATGCACTAATCCTACTTTACTGCATCCCTCACTCCCACTCATTGACGAATTCACACGGAAATTGCGTCGCTATGAAATACTATGGGTTCTACGACTTCTCCTTCTAAATCGAGTAACGTTTCTATGGAAACGACTGGCTTTTCTTTTGCGATACGAGTATCTCCCTCTCGATGCACTAATCCATCTTTACTGCATCCCTCACTCCCACTCATAGACGAATTCACACGGAAATTGCGTCGCCATGAAATACTATGGGTTCTATGACTTCTCCTTCTAAATCGAGTAACGTTTCTATGGAAACGACTGGCTTTTCTTTTGCGATACGAGTATCTCCCTCTCGATGCACTAATCCTTCTTTACTGCATCCCTCACTCCCACTCATTGACGAATTCACACGGAAATTGCGTCGCCATGAAATACTATGGGTTCTATGACTTCTCCTTCTAAATCGAGTAACGTTTCTATGGAAACGACTGGCTTTTCTTTTGCGATACGAGTATCTCCCTCTCGATGCACTAATCCTTCTTTACTGCATCCCTCACTCCCACTCATTGACGAATTCACACGGAAATTGCGTCGCCATGAAATACTATGGGTTCTATGACTTCTCCTTCTAAATCGAGTAACGTTTCTATGGAAACGACAGGATTTTCTTTTGCGATACGAGTATCTCCCTCTCGATGCACTAATCCTTCTTTACTGCATCCCTCACTCCCACTCATTGACGAATTCACACGGAAATTGCGTCGCCATGAAATACTATGGGTTCTATGACTTCTCCTTCTAAATCGAGTAACGTTTCTATGGAAACGACAGGATTTTCTTTTCCGATACGGGTATCTCCCTCTCGATGCACTAATCATTCTTTACTGCATCCCTCACTCCCACTCATTGACGAATTCACACGGAAATTGCGTCGCCATGAAATACTATGGGTTCTATGACTTCTCCTTCTAAATCGAGTAACGTTTCTATGGAAACAACTGGCTTTTCTTTTGCGATACGAGTATCTCCCTCTCGATGCACTAATCCTTCTTTAATGCATCCCTCACTCCCACTAATTGACGGATTCACACGGAAATTGCGTCGCCATGAAATACTATGGGTTCTATGACTTCTCCTTCTAAATCGACTAGTTTCTATGGAAACGACAGGATTTTCTTTTGCGATACGAGTATCTCCCTCTCGATGCACTAATCCTGCTTTACTGCATCCCTCACTCCCACTCATTGACGAATTCACACGGAAATTGCGTCGCCATGAAATACTATGGGTTCTATGACTTCTCCTTCTAAATCGAGTAACGTTTCTATGGAAAGGACAGGATTTTCTTTTGCGATACGAGTATCTCCCTCTCGATGCACTAATCATTCTTTACTGCAACCCTCACTCCCACTCATTGACGAATTCACACGGAAATAGCGTCGCCATGATATACTATGGGTTCTATGACTTCTCCTTCTAAATCGAGTAACGTTTCTATGGAAACGACTGGCTTTTCTTTTGCGATACGAGTATCTCCCTCTCGATGCACTAATCCTTATTTACTGCATCCCTCACTCCCACTCATTGACGAATTCACACGGAAATTGCGCCGCCATGAAATACTATGGGTTCTATGACTTCTCCTTCTAAATCGAGTAACGTTTCTATGGAAACGACTGGCTTTTCTTTTGCGATACGAGTATCTCCCTCTCGATGCACTAATCCTTCTTTACTGCAACCCTCACTCCCACTCATTGACGAATTCACACGGAAATTGCGTCGCCATGAAATACTATGGGTTCTATGACTTCTCCTTCTAAATCGAGTAACGTTTCTATGGAAACGACAGGCTTTTCTTTTGCGATACGAGTATCTCCCACTCGATGCACTAATCCTTCTTTACTGCATCCCTCACTCCCACTCATTGACGAATTCACACGGAAATTGCGTCGCCATGAAATACTATGGGTTCTATGACTTCTCCTTCTAAATCGAGTAACGTTTCTATGGAAACGACTGGCTTTTATTTTGCGATACGAGTATCTCCCTCTCGATGCACTAATCCTTCTTTACTGCATCCCTCACTCCCACTAATTGACGAATTCACACGGAAATTGCGTCGCCATGAAATACTATGGGTTCTATGACTTCTCCTTCTAAATCGACTAGTCTCTATGGAAACGACAGGATTTTCTTTTGCGATACGAGTATCTCCCTCTCGATGCACTAATCCTTCTTTACTGCATCCCTCACTCCCACTCATTGACGAATTCACACGGAAATTGCGTCGCCATGATATGCTAAGGGTTGTATGACTTCTCCTTCTAAATCGAGTAACGTTCCTATGGAAACGACTGGCTTTTCTTTTGCGATACGAGTATCTCCCTCTCGATGCACTAATCCTTCTTTACTGCATCCCTCACTCCCACTCATTGACGAATTCACACGGAAATTGCGTCGCCATGAAATACTATGGGTTCTATGACTTTTCCTTCTAAATCGAGTAACGTTTCTATGGAAACGACTGGCTTTTCTTTTGCGATACGAGTATCTCCCTCTCGATGCACTAATCCTTCTTTACTGCATCCCTCACTCCCACTCATTGACGAATTCACACGGAAATTGCGTCGCCATGAAATACTATCAGTTCTATGACTTCTTCTTCTAAATCGACTAGTTTCTATGGAAACGACAGGATTTTCTTTTGCGATACGAGTATCTCCCTCTCGATGCACTAATCCTTCTTTACTGCATCCCTCACTCCCGCTCATTGACGAATTCACACGGAAATTGCGTCGCCATGAAATACTATGGGTTCTATGACTTCTCCTTCTAAATCGAGTAACGTTTCTATGGTAACGACTGGCTTTTCTTTTGCGATACGAGTATCTCCCTCTCGATGCACTAATCCTTCTTTACTGCATCCCTCACTCCCACTCATTGACGAATTCACACGGAAATTGCGTCGCCATGAAATACTATGGGTTCTATGACTTCTCCTTCTAATTCGACTAGTTTCTCTGGAAACGACAGGATTTTCTTTTGCGATACGAGTATCTCCCTCTCGATGCACTAATCCTTCTTTACTGCATCCCTCACTCCCACTCATTGACGAATTCACACGGAAATTGCGTCGCCATGAAATACTATGGGTTCTATGATTTCTCCTTCTAAATCGAGTAACGTTTCTATGGAAACGACAGGATTTTCTTTTGCGATACGAGTATCTCCCTCTCGATGCACTAATCCTTCTTTACTGCATCCCTCACTCCCACTCATTGACGAATTCACACGGAAATTGCGTCGCCATGAAATACTATGGGTTCTATGACTTCTCCTTCTAAATCGATTAGTTTCTATGGAAACGACAGGATTTTCTTTTGCGATACGAGTATCTCCCTCTCGATGCACTAATCCTTCTTTACTGCATCCCTCACTCCCACTCATTGACGAATTCACACGGAAATTGCGTCGCCATGAAATACTATGGGTTCTATGACTTCTCCTTCTAAATCGAGTAACGTTTCTATGGAAACGACTGGCTTTTCTTTTGCGATACGAGTATCTCCCTCTCGATGCACTAATCCTTCTTTACTGCATCCCTCACTCCCACTCATTGACGAATTCACACGGAAATTGCGTCGCCATGAAATACTATGGGTTCTATGATTTCTCCTTCTAAATCGAGTAACGTTTCTATGGAAACGACTGGCTTTTCTTTTGCGATACGAGTATCTCCCTCTCGATGCACTAATCCTTCTTTACTACATCCCTCACTCCCACTCATTGACGAATTCACACGGAAATTGCGTCGCCATGAAATACTATGGGTTCTATGACTTCTCCTTCTAAATCGAGTAACGTTTCTATGGAAACGACAGGATTTTCTTTTGTGATACGAGTATCTCCCTCTCGATGCACTAATCCTTCTTTACTGCATCCCTCACTCCCACTCATTGACGAATTCACACGGAAATTGCGTCGCCAAGAAATACTATGGGTTCTATGACTTCTCCTTCTAAATCGAGTAACGTTTCTATGGAAACGACTGGCTTTTCTTTTGCGATACGAGTATCTCCCTCTCGATGCACTAATCCTTCTTTACTGCATCCCTCACTCCCACTCACTGACGAATACACACGGAAATTGCGTCGCCATGAAATACTATGGGTTCTATGACTTCTTCTAAATCGAGTAACGTTTCTATGGAAACGACTGGCTTTCTCTTTTGCGATACGAGTATCTCCCTCTCGATGCACTAATCCTTCTTTACTGCATCCCTCACTCCCACTCATTGACGATTTCACACGGAAATTGCGTCGCCATGAAATACTATGGGTTTTATGACTTCTGCTTCTAAATCGAGTAACGTTTCTATGGAAACGACTGGCTTTTCTTTTGCGATACGAGTATCTCCCTCTCGATGCACTAATCCTTCTTTACTGCATCCCTCACTCCCACTCATTGACGAATTCACACGGAAATTGCGTCGCCATGAAATACTATGGGTTCTATGACTTCTCCTTCTAAATCGAGTAACGTTTCTATGGAAACGACAGGATTTTCTTTTGCGATACGAGTATCTCCCTCTCGATGCACTAATCCTTCTTTACTGCATCCCTCACTCCCACTCATTGACGAATTCACACGGAAATTGCGTCGCCATGAAATACTATGGGTTCTATGACTTCTCCTTCTAAATCGACTAGTTCCTATGGAAACGACAGGATTTTCTTTTGCGATACGAGTATCTCCCTCTCGGTGCACTAATCCTGCTTTACTGCATCCCTCACTCACACTCATAGACGAATTCACACGGAAATTGCGTCGCCATGAAATACTATGTGTTCTATGACTTCTCCTTCTAAATCGAGTAACGTTTCTATGGTAACGACTGGCTTTTCTTTTGCGATACGAGTATCTCCCTCTCGATGCACTAATCCTTCTTTACTGCATCCCTCACTCCCACTCATTGACGAATTCACACGGAAATTGCGTCGCCATGAAATACTATGGGTTCTATGACTTCTCCTCCTAAATCGACTAGTTTCTATGGTAACGACAGGATTTTCAATTGCGATACGAGTATCTCCCTCTCGATGCACTAATCCTTCTTTACTACATCCCTCATTCCCACTCATTGACGAATTCACACGGAAATTGTGTCGCCATGAAATACTATGGGTTCCATGACTTCTCCTTCTAAATCGAGTAACGTTTCTATGGAAACGACTGGCTTTTCCTTTGCGATACGAGTATCTCCCTCTCGATGCACTAATCCTTCTTTACTGCATCCCTCACTCCCACTCATTGACGAATTCACACGGAAATTGCGTCGCCATGAAATACTATGGGTTCTACGACTTCTCCTTCTATATTGACTAGTTTCTATGGAAACGACAGGATTTTCTTTTGCGATATGAGTATCTCCCTCTCGATGCACTAATCCTTCTTTACTGCATCCCTCACTCCCACTCATTGACGAATTCACACGGAAATTGCGTCGCCATGAAATACTATGGGTTCTATGGCTTCTCCTTCTAAATCGAGTAACGTTTCTGTGGAAACGACTGGCTTTTCTTTTGCGATACGAGTATCTCCCTCTCGATGCACTAATCCTTCTTTACTGCATCCCTCACTCCCACTCATTGACGAATTCACACGGAAATTGCGTCGCCATGAAATACTATGCGTTCTATGACTTCTCCTTCTAATTCGAGTAACGTTTCTATGGAAACGACTGGCTTTTCTTTTGCGATACGAGTATCTCCCTCTCGATGCACTAATCCTTCTTTACTGCATCCCTCACTCCCACTCATTGACGAATTCACACGGAAATTGCGTCGCCATGAAATACTAAGGGTTCTATGACTTCTCCTCCTAAATCGAGTTACGTTTCTATGGAAACGACTGGCATTTCTTTTGCGATACGAGTATCTCCCTCTCGATGCACCAATCCTTCTTTACTGCATCCCTCACTCCCACTCATTGACGAATTCACACGGAAATTGCGTCGCCATGAAATACTATGGGTTCTATGACTTCTCCTTCTAAATCGAGTAACGTTTCTATGGAAACGACTGGCTTTTCTTTTGCGATACGAGTATCTCCCTCTCGATGCACTAATCCTTCTTTACTGCATCCCTCACTCCCACTCATTGACGAATTCACACGGAAATTGCGTCGCCATGAAATACTATGGGTTCTATGACTTCTCCTTCTAAATCGAGTAACGTTTCTATGGAAACGACTGGCTTTTCTTTTGCGATACGAGTATCTCCCTCTCGATGCACTAATCCTTCTTTACTGCATCCCTCACTCCCACTCATTGACGAATTCACACGGAAATTGCGTCGCCATGAAATACTATGTGTTCTATGACCTCTCCTTCTAAATCGAGTAACGTTTCTCTGGAAACGACTGGCTTTTCTTTTGCGATACGAGTATCTCCCTCTCGATGCACTAATCCTTCTTTACTGCATCCCTCACTCCCACTCATTGACGAATTCACACGGAAATTGCGTCGCCATGAAATACTATGGGTTCTATGACTTCTCCTTCTAAATCGAGTAACGTTTCTATGGAAACGACTGGCTTTTCTTTTGCGATACGAGTATCTCCCTCTCGATGCACTAATCCTTCTTTACTGCATCCCTCACTCCCACTCATTGACAAATTCACACGGAAATTGCGTCGCCATGAAATACTATGGGTTCTATGACTTATCCTTCTAAATCGAGTAACGTTTCTATGGAAAAGACAGGATTTTCTTTTGCGATACGAGTATCTCCCTCTCGATGCACTAATCCTTCTTTACTGCATCCCTCACTCCCACTCATTGCCGAATTCACACGGAAATTGCGTCGCCATGAAATACTATGGGTTCTATGACTTCTCCTTCTAAATCGACTAGTTTCTATGGAAACGACAGGATTTTCTTTTGCGATACGAGTATCTCCCTCTCGATGCACTAATCCTTCTTTACTGCATCCCTCACTCCCACTCATTGACGAATTCAAACGGAAATTGCGTCGCCATGAAATACTATGGGTTCTATGACTTCTCCTTCTAAATCGACTAGTTTCTATGGAAACGACAGGATTTTCTTTTGCGATACGAGTATCTCCCTCTCGATGCACTAATCCTTCTTTACTGCATCCCTCAATCCCACTCATTGACGAATTCATACGGAAATTGCGTCGCCATGAAATACTATGTGTTCTATGACTTCTCCTTCTAAATCGAGTAACGTTTCTATGGAAACGACTGGCTTTTCTTTTGCGATACGAGTATCTCCCTCTCGATGCACTAATCCTTCTTTACTGCATCCCTCACTCCCACTCATTGACGAAATCACACGGAAATCGCGTCGTAATGAAATACTATGGGTTCTATGACTTCTCCTTCTAAATCGACTAGTTTCTACGGAAACGACAGGATTTTATTTTGCGATACGAGTATCTCCCTCTCGATGCACTAATCCTTCTTTACTGCATCCCTCACTCCCACTCATTGACGAATTCACACGGAAATTGCGTCGCCATGAAATACTATGGGTTCTATGACTTCTCCTTCTAAATCGAGTAACGTTTCTATGGAAACGACTGGCTTTTCTTTTGCGATACGAGTATCTCCCTCTCGATGCACTAATCCTTCTTTACTGCATCCCTCACTCCCACTCATTGACGAATTCACACGGAAATTGCGTCGCCATGAAATACTATGGGTTCTATGACTTCTCTTCTAAATCGCCTAGTTTCTATGGAAACGACAGGATTTTCTTTTGAGATACGAGTATCTCCCTCTCGATGCACTAATCCTTCTTTACTGCATCCCTCACTCCCACTCATTGACGAATTCACACGGAAATTGCGTCGCCATGAAATACTATGGGTTCTATGACTTCTCCTTCTAAATCGAGTAACGTTTCTATGGAAACGACTGGCTTTTCTTTTGCGATACGAGTATCTCCCTCTCGATGCACTAATCCTTCTTTACTGCATCCCTCACTCCCACTCATTGACGAATTCACACGGAAATTGCGTCGCCATGAAGTACTATGGGTTCTATGACTTCTCCTTCCAAATCGACTAGTTTCTATGGAAACGACAGGATTTTCTTTTGCGATACGAGTATCTCCCTCTCGATGCACTAATCCTTCTTTACTGCATCCCTCACTCCCACTCATTGACGAATTCACACGGAAATTGCGTCGCCATGAAATACTATGGGTTCTATGACTTCTCCTTCTAAATCGAGTAACGTTTCTATGGAAACGACTGGCTTTTCTTTTGCGATACGAGTATCTCCCTCTCGGTGCACTAATCCTTCTTTACTGCATCCCTCACTCCCACTCATTGACGAATTCACACGGAAATTGCGTCGCCATGAAATACTATGGGTTCTATGACTTCTCCTTCTAAATCGAGTAACGTTTCTATGGAAACGACTGGCTTTTCTTTTGCGATACGAGTATCTCCCTCTCGATGCACTAATCCTTCTTTACTGCATCCCTCACTCCCACTCATTGACGAATTCACACGGAAATTGCGTCGCCATGAAATACTATGGGTTCTATGACTTCTCCTTCTAAATCGACTAGTTTCTATGGAAACGACAGGATTTTCTTTTGCGATACGAGTATCTCCCTCTCGATGCACTAATCCTTCTTTACTGCATCCCTCACTCCCACTCATTGACGAATTCACACGGAAATTGCGTCGCCATGAAATACTATGGGTTCTATGACTTCTCCTTCTAAATCGACTAGTTTCTATGGAAACGACTGGCTTTTCTTTTGCGATACGAGTATCTCCCTCTCGATGCACTAATCCTTCTTTACTGCATCCCTCACTCCCACTCATTGACGAATTCACACGGAAATTGCGTCGCCATGAAATACTATGGGTTCTATGACTTCTCCTTCTAAATCGAGTAACGTTTCTATGGAAACGACTGGCTTTTCTTTCGCGATACGAGTATCTCCCTCTCGATGCACTAATCCTTCTTTACTGCATCCCTCACTCCCACTCATTGACGAATTCACACGGAAATTGCGTCGCCATGAAATACTATGGGTTCTATGACTTCTCCTTCTAAATCGACTAGTCTCTATGGAAACGACAGGATTTTCTTTTGCGATACGAGTATCTCCCTCTCGATGCACTAATCCTTCTGTACTGCATCCCTCACTTCCACTCATTGACGAATTCACACGGAAATTGCGTCGCCATGAAATACTATGGGTTCTATGACTTCTCCTTCTAAATCGAGTAACTTTTCTATGGAAACGACTGACTTTTCTTTTGCGATACGAGTATCTCCCTCTCGATGCACTAATCCTTCTTTACTGCATCCCTCACTCCCACTCATTGACGAATTCACACGGAAATTGCGTCGCCATGAAATACTATGGGTTCTATGACTTCTCCTTCTAAATCGACTAGTTTCTATGGAAACGACAGGATTTTCTTTTGCGATACGAGTATCTCCCTCTCGATGCACTAATCCTTCTTTACTGCATCCCTCACTCCCACTCATTGACGAATTCACACGGAAATTGCGTCGCCATGAAATACTATGGGTTCTATGACTTCTCCTTCTAAATCGAGTAACGTTTCTATGGAAACGACTGGCTTTTCTTTTGCGATACGAGTATCTCCCTCTCGATGCACTAATCCTTCTTTACTGCATCCCTCACTCCCACTCATTGACGAATTCACACGGAAATTGCGTCGCCATGAAATACTATGGGTTCTATGACTTCTCTTCTAAATCGACTAGTTTCTATGGAAACGACTGGCTTTTCTTTTGCGATACGAGTATCTCCCTCTCGATGCACTAATCCTTCTTTACTGCATCCCTCACTCCCACTCATTGACGAATTCACACGGAAATTGCGTCGCCATGAAATACTATGGGTTCTATGACTTCTCCTTCTAAATCGAGTAACGTTTCTATGGAAACGACTGGCTTTTCTTTTGCGATACGAGTATCTCCCTCTCGATGCACCAATCCTTCTTTACTGCATCCCTCACTCCCACTCATTGACGAATTCACACGGAAATTGCGTCGCCATGAAATACTATGGGTTCTATGACTTCTCTTCTAAATCGCCTAGTTTCTATGGAACGACAGGATTTTCTTTTGCGATACGAGTATCTCCCTCTCGATGCACTAATCCTTCTTTACTGCATCCCTCACTCCCACTCATTGACGAATTCAAACGGAAATTGCGTCGCCATGAAATACTATGGGTTCTATGACTTCTCCTTCTAAATCGAGTAACGTTTCTATGGAAACGACTGGCTTTTCTTTTGCGATACGAGTATCTCCCTCTCGATGCACTAATCCTTCTTTACTGCATCCCTCACTCCCACTCATTGACGAATTCACACGGAAATTGCGTCGCCATGAAGTACTATGGGTTCTATGACTTCTCCTTCCAAATCGACTAGTTTCTATGGAAACGACAGGATTTTCTTTTGCGATACGAGTATCTCCCTCTCGATGCACTAATCCTTCTTTACTGCATCCCTCACTCCCACTCATTGACGAATTCACACGGAAATTGCGTCGCCATGAAATACTATGGGTTCTATGACTTCTCCTTCTAAATCGAGTAACGTTTCTATGGAAACGACTGGCTTTTCTTTTGCGATACGAGTATCTCCCTCTCGGTGCACTAATCCTTCTTTACTGCATCCCTCACTCCCACTCATTGACGAATTCACACGGAAATTGCGTCGCCATGAAATACTATGGGTTCTATGACTTCTCCTTCTAAATCGAGTAACGTTTCTATGGAAACGACTGGCTTTTCTTTTGCGATACGAGTATCTCCCTCTCGATGCACTAATCCTTCTTTACTGCATCCCTCACTCCCACTCATTGACGAATTCACACGGAAATTGCGTCGCCATGAAATACTATGGGTTCTATGACTTCTCCTTCTAAATCGACTAGTTTCTATGGAAACGACAGGATTTTCTTTTGCGATACGAGTATCTCCCTCTCGATGCACTAATCCTTCTTTACTGCATCCCTCACTCCCACTCATTGACGAATTCACACGGAAATTGCGTCGCCATGAAATACTATGGGTTCTATGACTTCTCCTTCTAAATCGACTAGTTTCTATGGAAACGACTGGCTTTTCTTTTGCGATACGAGTATCTCCCTCTCGATGCACTAATCCTTCTTTACTGCATCCCTCACTCCCACTCATTGACGAATTCACACGGAAATTGCGTCGCCAGGAAATACTATGGGTTCTATGACTTCTCCTTCTAAATCGAGTAACGTTTCTATGGAAACGACTGGCTTTTCTTTCGCGATACGAGTATCTCCCTCTCGATGCACTAATCCTTCTTTACTGCATCCCTCACTCCCACTCATTGACGAATTCACACGGAAATTGCGTCGCCATGAAATACTATGGGTTCTATGACTTCTCCTTCTAAATCGACTAGTTTCTATGGAAACGACAGGATTTTCTTTTGCGATACGAGTATCTCCCTCTCGATGCACTAATCCTTCTTTACTGCATCCCTCACTCCCACTCATTGACGAATTCACCCGGAATTTGCGTCGCCATGAAATACTATGGGTTCTATGACTTCTCCTTCTAAATCGAGTAACTTTTCTATGGAAACGACTGACTTTTCTTTTGCGATACGAGTATCTCCCTCTCGATGCACTAATCCTTCTTTACTGCATCCCTCACTCCCACTCATTGACGAATTCACACGGAAATTGCGTCGCCATGAAATACTATGGGTTCTATGACTTCTCCTTCTAAATCGACTAGTTTCTATGGAAACGACAGGATTTTCTTTTGCGATACGAGTATCTCCCTCTCGATGCACTAATCCTTCTTTACTGCATCCCTCACTCCCACTCATTGACGAATTCACACGGAAATTGCGTCGCCATGAAATACTATGGGTTCTATGACTTCTCCTTCTAAATCGAGTAACGTTTCTATGGAAACGACTGGCTTTTCTTTTGCGATACGAGTATCTCCCTCTCGATGCACTAATCCTTCTTTACTGCATCCCTCACTCCCACTCATTGACGAATTCACACGGAAATTGCGTCGCCATGAAATACTATGGGTTCTATGACTTCTCTTCTAAATCGACTAGTTTCTATGGAAACGACTGGCTTTTCTTTTGCGATACGAGTATCTCCCTCTCGATGCACTAATCTTTCTTTACTGCATCCCTCACTCCCACTCATTGACGAATTCACACGGAAATTGCGTCGCCATGAAATACTATGGGTTCTATGACTTCTCCTTCTAAATCGAGTAACGTTTCTATGGAAACGACTGGCTTTTCTTTTGCGATACGAGTATCTCCCTCTCGATGCACCAATCCTTCTTTACTGCATCCCTCACTCCCACTCATTGACGAATTCACACGGAAATTGCGTCGCCATGAAATACTATGGGTTCTATGACTTCTCCTTCTAAATCGACTAGTTTCTATGGAAACGACAGGATTTTCTTTTGCGATACGAGTATCTCCCTCTCGATGCACTAATCCTTCTTTACTGCATCCCTCACTCCCACTCATTGACGAATTCACACGGAAATTGCGTCGCCATGAAATACTATGGGTTCTATGACTTCTCCTTCTAAATCGACTAGTTTCTATGGAAACGACTGGCTTTTCTTTTGCGATACGAGTATCTCCCTCTCGATGCACTAATCCTTCTTTACTGCATCCCTCACTCCCACTCATTGACGAATTCACACGGAAATTGCGTCGCCATGAAATACTATGGGTTCTATGACTTCTCCTTCTAAATCGAGTAACGTTTCTATGGAAACGACTGGCTTTTCTTTTGCGATACGAGTATCTCCCTCTCGATGCACTAATCCTTCTTTACTGCATCCCTCACTCCCACTCATTGACGAATTCACACGGAAATTGCGTCGCCATGAAATACTATGGGTTCTATGACTTCTCCTCCTAAATCGACTAGTTTCTATGGAAACGACAGGATTTTCAATTGCGATACGAGTATCTCCCTCTCGATGCACTAATCCTTCTTTACTGCATCCCTCGCTCCCACTCATTGACGAATTCACACGGAAATTGCGTCGCCATGAAATACTATGGGTTCTATGACTTCTCCTTCTAAATCGAGTAACGTTTCTATGGAAACGACTGGCTTTTCTTTTGCGGTACGAGTATCTCCCTCTCGATGCACTAATCCTTCTTTACTGCATCCCTCACTCCCACTCATTGACGAATTCACACGGAAATTGCGTCGCCATGAAATACTATGTGTTCTACGACTTCTCCTTCTAAATCGACTAGTTTCTATGGAAACGACAGGATTTTCTTTTGCGATACGAGTATCTCCCTCTCGATGCACTAATCCTTCTTTACTGCATCCCTCACTCCCACTCATTGACGAATTCACACGGAAATTGCGTCGCCATGAAATACTATGGGTTCTATGACTTCTCCTTCTAAATCGAGTAACGTTTCTGTGGAAACGACTGGCTTTTCTTTTGGGATTCGAGTATCTCCCTCTCGATGCACTAATCCTTCTTTACTGCATCCCTCACTCCCACTCATTGACGAATTCACACGGAAATTGCGTCGCCATGAAATACTATGGGTTCTATGACTTCTCCTTCTAAATCGAGTAACGTTTCTATGGAAACGACTGGCTTTTCTTTTGCGATACGAGTATCTCCCTCTCGATGCACTAATCCTTCTTTACTGCATCCCTCACTCCCACTCATTGACGAATTCACACGGAAATTGCGTCGCCATGAAATACTATGGGTTCTATGACTTCTCCTTCTAAATCGACTAGTTTCTATGGAAACGACAGGATTTTCTCTTGCGACACGAGTATCTCCCTCTCGATGCACTAATCCTTCTTTACTGCATCCCTCACTCCCACTCATTGACGAATTCACACGGAAATTGCGTCGCCATGAAATACTATGGGTTCTATGACTTCTCCTTCTAAATCGACTAGTTTCTATGGAAACGACTGGCTTTTCTTTTGCGATACGAGTATCTCCCTCTCGATGCACTAATCCTTCTTTACTGCATCCCTCACTCCCACTCATTGACGAATTCACACGGAAATTGCGTCGCCATGAAATACTATGGGTTCTATGACTTCTCTTTCTAAATCGAGTAACGTTTCTATGGAAACGACAGGATTTTCTTTTGCGATACGAGTATCTCCCTCTCGATGCACTAATCCTTCTTTACTGCATCCCTCACTCCCACTCATTGACGAATTCACACGGAAATTGCGTCGCCATGAAATACTATGGGTTCTATGACTTCTCCTTCTAAATCGACTAGTTTCTATGGAAACGACAGGATTTTCTTTTGCGATACGAGTATCTCCCTCTCGATGCACTAATCCTTCTTTACTGCATCTCTCACTCCCACTCATTGACGAATTCACGCGGAAATTGGGTCGCCATGAAATACTATGGGTTCTATGACTTCTCCTTCTAAATCGAGTAACGTTTCTATGGAAACGACTGGCTTTTCTTTTGCGATAAGAATATCTCCCTCTCGATGCACTAATCCTTCTTTACTGCATCCCTCACTCTCACTCATTGACGAATTCTCACGGAAATTGCGTCGCCATGAAATACTATGGGTTCTATGACTTCTCCTTCCAAATCGACTAGTTTCTATGGAAACGACAGGATTTTCTTTTGCGATACGAGTATCTCCCTCTCGATGCACTAATCCTTCTTTACTGCATCCCTCACTCCCACTCATTGACGAATTCACACGGAAATTGCGTCGCCATGAAATACTATGGGTTCTATGACTTCTCCTTCTAAATCGAGTAACGTTTCTATGGAAACGACTGGCTTTTCTTTTGCGATACGAGTATCTCCCTCTCGATGCACTAATCCTTCTTTACTGCATCCCTCACTCCCACTCATTGACGAATTCACACGGAAATTGCGTCGCCATGAAATACTATGGGTTCTATGACTTCTCCTTCTAAATCGACTAGTTTCTATGGAAACGACTGGCTTTTCTTTTGCGATACGAGTATCTCCCTCTCGATGCACTAATCCTTCTTTACTGCATCCCTCACTCACACTCATTGACGAATTCACACGGAAATTGCGTCGCCATGAAATACTATGGGTTCTATGACTTCTCCTTCTAAATCGAGTAACGTTTCTATGGAAACGACTGGCTTTTCTTTTGCGATACGAGTATCTCCCTCTCGATGCACTAATCCTTTTTTACTGCATCCCTCACTCCCACTCATTGACGAATTCACACGGAAATTGCGTCGCCATGAAATACTATGGGTTCTATGACTTCTCCTTCTAAATCGACTAGTTTCTATGGAAACGACAGGATTTTCTTTTGCGATACGAGTATCTCCCTCTCGATGCACTAATCCTTCTTTACTGCATCCCTCACTCCCACTCATTGACGAATTCACACGGAAATTGCGTCGCCATGAAATACTATGGGTTCTATGACTTCTCCTTCTAAATCGAGTAACGTTTCTATGGAAACGACTGGCTTTTCTTTTGCGATACGAGTATCTCCCTCTTGATGCACTAATCCTTCTTTACTGCATCCCTCACTCCCACTCATTGACGAATTCACACGGAAATTGCGTCGCCATGAAATACTATGGGTTCTATGACTTCTCCTTCCAAATCGACTAGTTTCTATGGAAACGACAGGATTTTCTTTTGCGATACGAGTATCTCCCTCTCGATGCACTAATCCTTCTTTACTGCATCCCTCACTCCCACTCATTGACGAATTCACACGGAAATTGTGTCGCCATGAAATACTATGGGTTCTATGACTTCTCCTTCTAAATCGAGTAACGTTTCTATGGAAACGACTGGCTTTTCTTTTGCGATACGAGTATCTCCCTCTCGATGCACTAATCCTTCTTTACTGCATCCCTCACTCCCACTCATTGACGAATTCACACGGAAATTGCGTCGCCATGAAATACTATGGGTTCTATGACTTCTCCTTCTAAATCGACTAGTTTCTATGGAAACGACAGGATTTTCTTTTGCGATACGAGTATCTCCCTCTCGATGCACTAATCCTTCTTTCCTGCATCCCTCACTCCCACTCATTGACGAATTCACACGGAAATTGCGTCGCCATGAAATACTATGGGTTCTATGACTTCTCCTTCTAAATCGAGTAACTTTTCTATGGAAACGACTGGCTTTTCTTTTGCGATACGAGTATCTCCCTCTCGATGCACTAATCCTTCTTTACTGCATCCCTCACTCCCACTCATTGACGAATTCACACGGAAATAGCGTCGCCATGAAATACTATGGGTTCTATGACTTCTCCTTCTAAATCGACTAGTTTCTATGGAAACGATTGGCTTTTCTTTTGCGATACGAGTATCTCCCTCTCGATGCACTAATCCTTCTTTACTGCATCCCTCACTCCCACTCATTGACGAATTCACACGGAAATTGCGTCGCCATGAAATACTATGGGTTCTATGACTTCTCCTTCCAAATCGAGTAGTTTCTATGGAAACGACAGGATTTTCTTTTGCGATACGAGTATCTCCCTCTCGATGCACTAATCCTTCTTTACTGCATCCCTCACTCCCACTCATTGACGAATTCACACGGAAATTGCGTCGCCATGAAATACTATGGGTTCTATGACTTCTCCTTCTAAATCGAGTAACGTTTCTATGGAAACGACTGGCTTTTCTTTTGCGATACGAGTATCTCCCTCTTGATGCACTAATCCTTCTTTACTGCATCCCTCACTCCCACTCATTGACGAATTCACACGGAAATTGCGTCGCCATGAAATACTATGGGTTCTATGACTTCTCCTTCCAAATCGACTAGTTTCTATGGAAACGACAGGATTTTCTTTTGCGATACGAGTATCTCCCTCTCGATGCACTAATCCTTCTTTACTGCATCCCTCACTCCCACTCATTGACGAATTCACACGGAAATTGTGTCGCCATGAAATACTATGGGTTCTATGACTTCTCCTTCTAAATCGACTAGTTTCTATGGATACGACTGGCTTTTCTTTTGCGATACGAGTATCTCCCTCTCGATGCACTAATCCTTCTTTACTGCATCCCTCACTCCCACTCATTGACGAATTCACACGGAAATTGCGTCGCCATGAAATACTATGTGTTCTATGACTTCTCCTTCTAAATCGAGTAACTTTTCTATGGAAACGACTGGCTTTTCTTTTGCGATACGAGTATCTCCCTCTCGATGCACTAATCCTTCTTTACTGCATCCCTCACTCCCACTCATTGACGAATTCACACGGAAATAGCGTCGCCATGAAATACTATGGGTTCTATGACTTCTCCTTCTAAATCGACTAGTTTCTATGGAAACGATTGGCTTTTCTTTTGCGATACGAGTATCTCCCTCTCGATGCACTAATCCTTCTTTACTGCATCCCTCACTCCCACTCATTGACGAATTCACACGGAAATTGCGTCGCCATGAAATACTATGGGTTCTATGACTTCTCCTTCCAAATCGAGTAGTTTCTATGGAAACGACAGGATTTTCTTTTGCGATACGAGTATCTCCCTCTCGATGCACTAATCCTTCTTTACTGCATCCCTCACTCCCACTCATTGACGAATTCACACGGAAATTGCGTCGCCATGAAATACTATGGGTTCTATGACTTCTCCTTCTAAATCGAGTAACGTTTCTATGGAAACGACTGGCTTTTCTTTTGCGATACGAGTATCTCCCTCTCGATGCACTAATCCTTCTTTACTGCATCCCTCACTCCCACTCATTGACGAATTCACACGGAAATTGCGTCGCCATGAAATACTATGGGTTCTATGACTTCTCCTTCTAAATCGACTAGTTTCTATGGATACGACTGGCTTTTCTTTTGCGATACGAGTATCTCCCTCTCGATGCACTAATCCTTCTTTACTGCATCCCTCACTCCCACTCATTGACGAATTCACACGGAAATTGCGTCGCCATGAAATACTATGGGTTCTATGACTTCTCCTTCTAAATCGAGTAACGTTTCTATGGAAACGACTGGCTTTTCTTTTGCGATACGAGTATCTCCCTCTCGATGCACTAATCCTTCTTTACTGCATCCCTCACTCCCACTCATTGACGAATTCACACGGAAATTGCGTCGCCATGAAATACTATGGGTTCTATGACTTCTCCTTCTAAATCGACTAGTTTCTATGGAAACGACAGGATTTTCTTTTGCGATACGAGTATCTCCCTCTCGATGCACTAATCCTTCTTTACTGCATCCCTCACTCCCACTCATTGACGAATTCACACGGAAATTGCGTCGCCTTGAAATACTATGGGTTCTATGACTTCTCCTTCTAAATCGAGTAACTTTTCTATGGAAACGACTGGCTTTTCTTTTGCGATACGAGTATCTCCCTCTCGATGCACTAATCCTTCTTTACTGCATCCCTCACTCCCACTCATTGACGAATTCACACGGAAATTGCGTCGCCATGAAATACTATGGGTTCTATGACTTCTCCTTCTAAATCGACTAGTTTCTATGGAAACGATTGGCTTTTCTTTTGCGATACGAGTATCTCCCTCTCGATGCACTAATCCTTCTTTACTGCATCCCTCACTCCCACTCATTGACGAATTCACACGGAAATTGCGTCGCCATGAAATACTATGGGTTCTATGACTTCTCCTTCCAAATCGAGTAGTTTCTATGGAAACGACAGGATTTTCTTTTGCGATACGAGTATCTCCCTCTCGATGCACTAATCCTTCTTTACTGCATCCCTCACTCCCACTCATTGACGAATTCACACGGAAATTGCGTCGCCATGAAATACTATGGGTTCTATGACTTCTCCTTCTAAATCGAGTAACGTTTCTATGGAAACGACTGGCTTTTCTTTTGCGATACGAGTATCTCCCTCTCGATGCACTAATCCTTCTTTACTGCATCCCTCACTCCCACTCATTGACGAATTCACACGGAAATTGCGTCGCCATGAAATACTATGGGTTCTATGACTTCTCCTTCTAAATCGACTAGTTTCTATGGAAACGACTGGCTTTTCTTTTGCGATACGAGTATCTCCCTCTCGATGCACTAATCCTTCTTTACTGCATCCCTCACTCCCACTCATTGACGAATTCACACGGAAATTGCGTCGCCATGAAATACTATGGGTTCTATGACTTCTCCTTCTAAATCGACTAGTTTCTATGGAAACGACAGGATTTACTTTTGCGATACGAGTATCTCCCTCTCGATGCACTAATCCTTCTTTACTGCATCCCTCACTCCCACTCATTGACGAATTCACACGGAAATTGCGTCGCCATGAAATACTATGGGTTCTATGACTTCTCCTTCTAAATCGACTAGTTTCTATATATACGACTGGCTTTTCTTTTGCGATACGAGTATCTCCCTCTCGATGCACTAATCCTTCTTTACTGCATCCCTCACTCCCACTCCTTGACGAATTCACACGGAAATTGCGTCGCCATGAAATACTATGGGTTCTATGACTTCTCCTTCTAAATCGAGTAACGTTTCAATGGAAACGACTGGCTTTTCTTTTGCGATACGAGTATCTCCCTCTCGATGCACTAATCCTTCTTTACTGCATCCCTCACTCCCACTCATTGACGAATTCACACGGAAATTGCGTCGCCATGAAATACTATGGGTTCTATGACTTCTCCTTCTAAATCGACTAGTTTCTATGGAAACGACAGGATTTTCTTTTGCGATACGAGTATCTCCCTCTCGATGCACTAATCCTTCTTTACTGCATCCCTCACTCCCACTCATTGACGAATTCACACGGAAATTGCGTCGCCATGAAATACTATGGGTTCTATGACCTCTCCTTCTAAATCGAGTAACTTTTCTATGGAAACGACTGGCTTTTCTTTTGCGATACGAGTATCTCCCTCTCGATGCACTAATCCTTCTTTACTGCATCCCTCACTCCCACTCATTGACGAATTCACACGGAAATTGCGTCGCCATGAAATACTATGGGTTCTATGACTTCTCCTTCTAAATCGAGTAACGTTTCTATGGAAACGACAGGATTTTCTTTTGCGATACGAGTATCTCCCTCTCGATGCACTAATCCTTCTTTACTGCATCCCTCACTCCCACTCATTGACGAATTCACACGGAAATTGCGTCGCCATGAAATACTATGGGTTCTATGACCTCTCCTTCTAAATCGAGTAACTTTTCTATGGAAACGACAGGATTTTCTTTTGCGATACGAGTATCTCCCTCTCGATGCACTAATCCTTCTTTACTGCATCCCTCACTCCCACTCATTGACGAATTCACACGGAAATTGCGTCGCCTTGAAATACTATGGGTTCTATGACTTCTCCTTCTAAATCGAGTAACTTTTCTATGGAAACGACTGGCTTTTCTTTTGCGATACGAGTATCTCCCTCTCGATGCACTAATCCTTCTTTACTGCATCCCTCACTCCCACTCATTGACGAATTCACACGGAAATTGCGTCGCCATGAAATACTATGGGTTCTATGACTTCTCCTTCTAAATCGACTAGTTTCTATGGAAACGATTGGCTTTTCTTTTGCGATACGAGTATCTCCCTCTCGATGCACTAATCCTTCTTTACTGCATCCCTCACTCCCACTCATTGACGAATTCACACGGAAATTGCGTCGCCATGAAATACTATGGGTTCTATGACTTCTCCTTCCAAATCGAGTAGTTTCTATGGAAACGACAGGATTTTCTTTTGCGATACGAGTATCTCCCTCTCGATGCACTAATCCTTCTTTACTGCATCCCTCACTCCCACTCATTGACGAATTCACACGGAAATTGCGTCGCCATGAAATACTATGGGTTCTATGACTTCTCCTTCTAAATCGAGTAACGTTTCTATGGAAACGACTGGCTTTTCTTTTGCGATACGAGTATCTCCCTCTCGATGCACTAATCCTTCTTTACTGCATCCCTCACTCCCACTCATTGACGAATTCACACGGAAATTGCGTCGCCATGAAATACTATGGGTTCTATGACTTCTCCTTCTAAATCGACTAGTTTCTATGGAAACGACTGGCTTTTCTTTTGCGATACGAGTATCTCCCTCTCGATGCACTAATCCTTCTTTACTGCATCCCTCACTCCCACTCATTGACGAATTCACACGGAAATTGCGTCGCCATGAAATACTATGGGTTCTATGACTTCTCCTTCTAAATCGACTAGTTTCTATGGAAACGACAGGATTTACTTTTGCGATACGAGTATCTCCCTCTCGATGCACTAATCCTTCTTTACTGCATCCCTCACTCCCACTCATTGACGAATTCACACGGAAATTGCGTCGCCATGAAATACTATGGGTTCTATGACTTCTCCTTCTAAATCGACTAGTTTCTATATATACGACTGGCTTTTCTTTTGCGATACGAGTATCTCCCTCTCGATGCACTAATCCTTCTTTACTGCATCCCTCACTCCCACTCCTTGACGAATTCACACGGAAATTGCGTCGCCATGAAATACTATGGGTTCTATGACTTCTCCTTCTAAATCGAGTAACGTTTCAATGGAAACGACTGGCTTTTCTTTTGCGATACGAGTATCTCCCTCTCGATGCACTAATCCTTCTTTACTGCATCCCTCACTCCCACTCATTGACGAATTCACACGGAAATTGCGTCGCCATGAAATACTATGGGTTCTATGACTTCTCCTTCTAAATCGACTAGTTTCTATGGAAACGACAGGATTTTCTTTTGCGATACGAGTATCTCCCTCTCGATGCACTAATCCTTCTTTACTGCATCCCTCACTCCCACTCATTGACGAATTCACACGGAAATTGCGTCGCCATGAAATACTATGGGTTCTATGACCTCTCCTTCTAAATCGAGTAACTTTTCTATGGAAACGACTGGCTTTTCTTTTGCGATACGAGTATCTCCCTCTCGATGCACTAATCCTTCTTTACTGCATCCCTCACTCCCACTCATTGACGAATTCACACGGAAATTGCGTCGCCATGAAATACTATGGGTTCTATGACTTCTCCTTCTAAATCGAGTAACGTTTCTATGGAAACGACTGGCTTTTCTTTTGCGATACGAGTATCTCCCTCTCGATGCACTAATCCTTCTTTACTGCATCCCTCACTCCCACTCATTGACGAATTCACACGGAAATTGCGTCGCCATGAAATACTATGGGTTCTATGACTTCTCCTTCTAAATCGACTAGTTTCTATGGAAACGACTGGCTTTTCTTTTGCGATACGAGTATCTCCCTCTCGATGCACTAATCCTTCTTTACTGCATCCCTCACTCCCACTCATTGACGAATTCACACGGAAATTGCGTCGCCATGAAATACTATGGGTTCTATGACTTCTCCTTCTAAATCGACTAGTTTCTATGGAAACGACAGGATTTTCTTTTGCGATACGAGTATCTCCCACTCGATGCACTAATCCTTCTTTACTGCATCCCTCACTCCCACTCATTGACGAATTCACACGGAAATTGCGTCGCCATGAAATACTATGGGTTCTATGACTTCTCCTTCTAAATCGAGTAACGTTTCTATGGAAACGACTGGCTTTTCTTTTGCGATACGAGTATCCTCCTCTCGATGCACTAATCCTTCTTTACTGCATCCCTCACTCCCACTCATTGACGAATTCACACGGAAATTGCGTCGCCATGAAATACTATGGGTTCTATGACTTCTCTTCTAAATCGACTAGTTTCTATGGTAACGACTGGCTTTTCTTTTGCGATACGAGTATCTCCCTCTCGATGCACTAATCCTTCTTTACTGCATCCCTCACTCCCACTCATTGACGAATTCACACGGAAATTGCGTCGCCATGAAATACTATGGGTTCTATGACTTCTCCTTCTAAATCGAGTAACGTTTCTATGGAAACGACTGGCTTTTCTTTTGCGATACGATTATCTCCCTCTCGATGCACTAACCCTTCTTTACTGCATCCCTCACTCCCACTCATTGACGAATTCACACGGAAATTGCGTCGCCATGAAATACTATGGGTTCTATGACTTCTCCTTCTAAATCGACTAGTTTCTATGGAAACGACAGGATTTTCTTTTGCGATACGAGTATCTCCCTCTCGATGCACTAATCCTTCTTTACTGCATCCCTCACTCCCACTCATTGACGAATTCACACGGAAATTGCGTCGCCATGAAATACTATGGGTTCTATGACTTCTCCTTCTAAATCGACTAGTTTCTATGGAAACGACGGGCTTTTCTGTTGCGATACGAGTATCTCCCTCTCGATGCACTTATCCTTCTTTACTGCATCCCTCACTCCCACTCATTGACGAATTCACACGGAAATTGCGTCGCCATGAAATACTATGGGTTCTATGACTTCTCCTTCTAAATCGAGTAACGTTTCTATGGAAACGACTGGCTTTTCTTTTGCGATACGAGTATCTCCCTCTCGATGCACTAATCCTTCTTTACTGCATCCCTCACTCCCACTCATTGACGAATTCACACGGAAATTGCGTCGCCATGAAATACTATGGGTTCTATGACTTCTCCTTCTAAATCGACTAGTTTCTATGGATACGACTGGCTTTTCTTTTGCGATACGAGTATCTCCCTCTCGATGCACTAATCCTTCTTTACAGCATCCCTCACTCCCACTCATTGACGAATTCACACGGAAATTCTGTCGCCATGAAATACTATGTGTTCTATGACTTCTCCTTCTAAATCGAGTAACGTTTCTATGGAAACGACTGGCTTTTCTTTTGCGATACGAGTATCTCCCTCTCGATGCACTAATCCTTCTTTACTGCATCCCTCACTCCCACTCATTGACGAATTCACACGGAAATTGCGTCGCCATGAAATACTATGGGTTCTATGTCTTCTCCTTCTAAATCGACTAGTTTCTATGGATACGACTGGCTTTTCTTTTGCGATACGAGTATCTCCCTCTCGATGCACTAATCCTTCTTTACTGCATCCCTCAGTCCCACTCATTGACGAATTCACACGGAAATTGCGTCGCCATGAAATACTATGGGTTCTATGACTTCTCCTTCTAAATCGAGTAACGTTTCTATGGAAACGACTGGCTTTTCTTTTGCGATACGAGTATCTCCCTCTCGATGCACTAATCCTTCTTTACTGCATCCCTCACTCCCAGTCATTGACGAATTCACACGGAAATTGCGTCGCCATGAAATACTATGGGTTCTATGACTTCTCCTTCTAAATCGACTAGTTTCTATGGAAACGACAGGATTTTCTTTTGCGATACGAGTATCTCCCTCTCGATGCACTAATCCTTCTTTACTGCATCCCTCACTCCCACTCATTGACGAATTCACACGGAAATTGCGTCGCCATGAAATACTATGGGTTCTATGACTTCTCCTTCTAAATCGAGTAACTTTTCTATGGAAACGACTGGCTTTTCTTTTGCGATACGAGTATCTCCCTCTCGATGCACTAATCCTCCTTTACTGCATCCCTCACTCCCACTCATTGACGAATTCACACGGAAATTGCGTCGCCATGAAATACTATGGGTTCTATGACTTCTCCTTCTAAATCGACTAGTTTCTATGGAAACGACAGGATTTTCTTTTGCGATACGAGTATCTTCCACTCGATGCACTAATCCTTCTTTACTGCATCCCTCACTCCCACTCATTGACGAATTCACACGGAAATTGCGTCGCCATGAAATACTATGTGTTCTATGACTTCTCCTTCTAAATCGAGTAACGTTTCTATGGAAACGACTGGCTTTTCTTTTGCGATACGAGTATCCTCCTCTCGATGCACTAATCCTTCTTTACTGCATCCCTCACTCCCACTCATTGACGAATTCACACGGAAATTGCGTCGCCATGAAATACTATGGGTTCTATGACTTCTCTTCTAAATCGACTAGTTTCTATGGTAACGACTGGCTTTTCTTTTGCGATACGAGTATCTCCCTCTCGATGCACTAATCCTTCTTTACTGCATCCCTCACACCCACTCATTGACGAATTCACACGGAAATTGCGTCGCCATGAAATACTATGGGTTCTATGACTTCTCCTTCTAAATCGAGTAACGTTTCTATGGAAACGACTGGCTTTTCTTTTGCGATACGATTATCTCCCTCTCGATGCACTAATCCTTCTTTACTGCATCCCTCACTCCCACTCATTGACGAATTCACACGGAAATTGCGTCGCCATGAAATACTATGGGTTCTATGACTTCTCCTTCTAAATCGAATAGTTTCTATGGAAACGACAGGATTTTCTATTGCGATACGAGTATCTCCCTCTCGATGCACTAATCCTTCTTTACTGCATCCCTCACTCCCACTCATTGACGAATTCACACGGAAATTGCGTCGCCATGAAATACTATGGGTTCTATGACTTCTCCTTCTAAATCGACTAGTTTCTATGGAAACAACGGGCTTTTCTTTTGCGATACGAGTATCTCCCTCTCGATGCACTAATCCTTCTTTACTGCATCCCTCACTCCCACTCATTGACGAATTCACACGGAAATTGCGTCGCCATGAAATACTATGGGTTCTATGACTTCTCCTTCTAAATCGAGTAACGTTTCTATGGAAACGACTGGCTTTTCTTTTGCGATACGAGTATCTCCCTCTCGATGCACTAATCCTTCTTTACTGCATCCCTCACTCCCACTCATTGACGAATTCACACGGAAATTGCGTCGCCATGAAATACTATGGGTTCTATGACTTCTCCTTCTAAATCGACTAGTTTCAATGGATACGACTGGCTTTTCTTTTGCGATACGAGTATCTCCCTCTCGATGCACTAATCCTTCTTTACTGCATCCCTCACTCCCACTCATTGACGAATTCACACGGAAATTGCGTCGCCATGAAATACTATGGGTTCTATGACTTCTCCTTCTAAATCGAGTAACGTTTCTATGGAAACGACTGGCTTTTCTTTTGCGATACGAGTATCTCCCTCTCGATGCACTAATCCTTCTTTACTGCATCCCTCACTCCCACTCATTGACGAATTCACACGGAAATTGCGTCGCCATGAAATACTATGTGTTCTATGACTTCTCCTTCTAAATCGAGTAACTTTTCTATGGAAACGACTGGCTTTTCTTTTGCGATACGAGTATCTCCCTCTCGATGCACTAATCCTTCTTTACTGCATCCCTCACTCCCACTCATTGACGAATTCACACGGAAATTGCGTCGCCATGAAATACTATGGGTTCTATGGCTTCTCCTTCTAAATCGACTAGTTTCTATGGAAACGACAGGATTTTCTTTTGCGATACGAGTATCTCCCTCTCGATGCACTAATCCTCCTTTACTGCATCCCTCACTCCCACTCATTGACGAATTCACACGGAAATTGCGTCGCCATGAAATACTATGGATTCTATGACTTCTCCTTCTAAATCGAGTAACGTTTCTATGGAAACGACTGGCTTTTCTTTTGCGATACGAGTAACCTCCTCTCGATGCACTAATCCTTCTTTACTGCATCCCTCACTCCCACTCATTGACGAATTCACACGGAAATTGCGTCGCCATGAAATACTATGGGTTCTATGACTTCTCTTCTAAATCGACTAGTTTCTATGGAAACGACTGGCTTTTCTTTTGCGATACGAGTATCTCCCTCTCGATGCACTAATCCTTCTTTACTGCATCCCTCACTCCCACTCATTGACGAATTCACACGGAAATTGCGTCGCCATGAAATACTATGGGTTCTATGACTTCTCCTTCTAAATCGACTAACGTTTCTATGGAAACGACTGGCTTTTCTTTTGCGATACGAGTATCTCCCTCTCGATGCACTAATCCTTCTTTACTGCATCCCTCACTCCCACTCATTGACGAATTCACACGGAAATTGCGTCGCCATGAAATACTATGGGTTCTATGACTTCTCCTTCTAAATCGACTAGTTTCTATGGAAACGACTGGCTTTTCTTTTGCGATACGAGTATCTCCCTCTCGATGCACTAATCCTTCTTTACTGCATCCCTCACTCCCACTCATTGACGAATTCACACGGAAATTGCGTCGCCATGAAATACTATGGGTTCTATGATTTCTCCTTCTAAATCGACTAGTTTCTATGGAAACGACAGGATTTTCTTTTGCGATACGAGTATCTCCCTCTCGATGCACTAATCCTTCTTTACTGCATCCCTCACTCCCACTCATTGACGAATTCACACGGAAATTGCGTCGCCATGAAATACTATGGGTCTATGACTTCTCCTTCTAAATCGACTAGTTTCTATGGATACGACTGGCTTTTCTTTTGCGATACGAGTATCTCCCTCTCGATGCACTAATCCTTCTTTACTGCATCCCTCACTCCCACTCATTGACGAATTCACACGGAAATTGCGTCGCCATGAAATACTATGGGTTCTATGACTTCTCCTTCTAAATCGAGTAACGTTTCTATGGAAACGACTGGCTTTTCTTTTGCGATACGAGTATCTCCCTCTCGATGCACTAATCCTTCTTTACTGCATCCCTCACTCCCACTCATTGACGAATTCACACGGAAATTGCGTCGCCATGAAATACTATGGGTTCTATGACTTCTCCTTCTAAATCGACTAGTTTCTATGGAAACGACATGATTTTCTTTTGCGATACGAGTATCTCCTTCTCGATGCACTAATCCTTCTTTACTGCATCCCTCACTCCCACTCATTGACGAATTCACACGGAAATTGCGTCGCCATGAAATACTATGGGTTCTATGACTTCTCCTTCTAAATCGAGTAACTTTTCTATGGAAACGACTGGCTTTTCTTTTGCGATACGAGTATCTCCCTCTCGATGCACTAATCCTTCTTTACTGCATCCCTCACTCCCACTCATTGACGAATTCACACGGAAATTGCGTCGCCATGAAATACTATGGGTTCTATGACTTCTCCTTCTAAATCGACTAGTTTCTATGGAAACGACAGGATTTTCTTTTGCGATACGAGTATCTCCCACTCGATGCACTAATCCTTCTTTACTGCATCCCTCACTCCCACTCATTGACGAATTCACACGGAAATTGCGTCGCCATGAAATACTATGGGTTCTATGACTTCTCCTTCTAAATCGAGTAACGTTTCTATGGAAACGACTGGCTTTTCTTTTGCGATACGAGTATCCTCCTCTCGATGCACTAATCCATCTTTACTGCATCCCTCACTCCCACTCATTGACGAATTCACACGGAAATTGCGTCGCCATGAAATACTATGGGTTCTATGACTTCTCTTCTAAATCGACTAGTTTCTATGGTAACGACTGGCTTTTCTTTTGCGATACGAGTATCTCCCTCTCGATGCACTAATCCTTCTTTACTGCATCCCTCACTCCCACTCATTGACGAATTCACACGGAAATTGCGTCGCCATGAAATACTATGGGTTCTATGACTTCTCCTTCTAAATCGACTAGTTTCTATGGATACGACTGGCTTTTCTTTTGCGATACGAGTATCTCCCTCTCGATGCACTAATCCTTCTTTACTGCATCCCTCACTCCCACTCATTGACGAATTCACACGGAAATTGCGTCGCCATGAAATACTATGGGTTCTATGACTTCTCCTTCTAAATCGACTAGTTTCTATGGAAACGACAGGATTTTCTTTTGCGATACGAGTATCTCCCTCTCGATGCACTAATCCTTCTTTACTGCATCCCTCACTCCCACTCATTGACGAATTCACACGGAAATTGCGTCGCCATGAAATACTATGGGTTCTATGACTTCTCCTTCTAAATCGACTAGTTTCTATGGAAACGACGGGCTTTTCTTTTGCGATACGAGTATCTCCCTCTCGATGCACTAATCCTTCTTTACTGCATCCCTCACTCCCACTCATTGACGAATTCACACGGAAATTGCGTCGCCATGAAATACTATGGGTTCTATGACTTCTCCTTCTAAATCGAGTAACGTTTCTATGGAAACGACTGGCTTTTCTTTTGCGATACGAGTATCTCCCTCTCGATGCACTAATCCTTCTTTACTGCATCCCTCACTCCCACTCATTGACGAATTCACACGGAAATTGCGTCGCCATGAAATACTATGGGTTCTATGACTTCTCCTTCTAAATCGACTAGTTTCTATGGATACGACTGGCTTTTCTTTTGCGATACGAGTATCTCCCTCTCGATGCACTAATCCTTCTTTACTGCATCCCTCACTCCCACTCATTGACGAATTCACACGGAAATTGCGTCGCCATGAAATACTATGGGTTCTATGACTTCTCCTTCTAAATCGAGTAACGTTTCTATGGAAACGACTGGCTTTTCTTTTGCGATACGAGTATCTCCCTCTCGATGCACTAATCCTTCTTTACTGCATCCCTCACTCCCACTCATTGACGAATTCACACGGAAATTGCGTCGCCATGAAATACTATGGGTTCTATGACTTCTCCTTCTAAATCGACTAGTTTCTATGGAAACGACAGGATTTTCTTTTGCGATACGAGTATCTCCCTCTCGATGCACTAATCCTTCTTTACTGCATCCCTCACTCCCACTCATTGACGAATTCACACGGAAATTGCGTCGCCATGAAATACTATGGGTTCTATGACTTCTCCTTCTAAATCGAGTAACTTTTCTATGGAAACGACTGGCTTTTCTTTTGCGATACGAGTATCTCCCTCTCGATGCACTAATCCTTCTTTACTGCATCCCTCACTCCCACTCATTGACGAATTCACACGGAAATTGCGTCGCCATGAAATACTATGGGTTCTATGACTTCTCCTTCTAAATCGACTAGTTTCTATGGAAACGACAGGATTTTCTTTTGCGATATGAGTATCTCCCTCTCGATGCACTAATCCTTCTTTACTGCATCCCTCACTCCCACTCATTGACGAATTCACACGGAAATTGCGTCGCCATGAAATACTATGGGTTCTATGACTTCTCCTTCTAAATCGAGTAACGTTTCTATAGAAACGACTGGCTTTTCTTTTGCGATACGAGTATCTCTCTCTCGATGCACTAATCCTTCTTTACTGCATCCCTCACTCCCACTCATTGACGAATTCACACGGAAATTGCGTCGCCATGAAATACTATGGGTTCTATGACTTCTCTTCTAAATCGACTAGTTTCTATGGTAACGACTGGCTTTTCTTTTGCGATACGAGTATCTCCCTCTCGATGCACTAATCCTTCTTTACTGCATCCCTCACTCCCACTCATTGACGAATTCACACGGAAATTGCGTCGCCATGAAATACTATCGGTTCTATGACTTCTCCTTCTAAATCGAGTAACGTTTCTATGGAAACGACTGGCTTTTCTTTTGCGATACGAGTATCTCCCTCTCGATGCACTAATCCTTCTTTACTGCATCCCTCACTCCCACTCATTGACGAATTCACACGGAAATTGCGTCGCCATGAAATACTATGGGTTCTATGACTTCTCCTTCTAAATCGACTAGTTTCTATGGAAACGACAGGATTTTCTTTTCCGATACGAGTATCTCCCTCTCGATGCACTAATCCTTCTTTACTGCATCCCTCACTCCCACTCATTGACGAATTCACACGGAAATTGCGTCGCCATGAAATACTATGGGTTCTATGACTTCTCCTTCTAAATCGACTAGTTTCTATGGAAACGACGAGCTTTTCTTTTGCGATACGAGTATCTCCCTCTCGATGCACTAATCCTTCTTTACTGCATCCCTCACTCCCACTCATTGACGAATTCACACGGAAATTGCGTCGCCATGAAATACTATGGGTTCTATGACTTCTCCTTCCAAATCGAGTAGTTTCTATGGAAACGACAGGATTTTCTTTTGCGATACGAGTATCTCCCTCTCGATGCACTAATCCTTCTTTACTGCATCCCTCACTCCCACTCATTGACGAATTCACACGGAAATTGCGTCGCCATGAAATACTATGGGTTCTATGACTTCTCCTTCTAAATCGAGTAACGTTTCTATGGAAACGACTGGCTTTTCTTTTGCGATACGAGTATCTCCCTCTCGATGCACTAATCCTTCTTTACTGCATCCCTCACTCCCACTCATTGACGAATTCACACGGAAATTGCGTCGCCATGAAATACTATGGGTTCTATGACTTCTCCTTCTAAATCGACTAGTTTCTATGGAAACGACTGGCTTTTCTTTTGCGATACGAGTATCTCCCTCTCGATGCACTAATCCTTCTTTACTGCATCCCTCACTCCCACTCATTGACGAATTCACACGGAAATTGCGTCGCCATGAAATACTATGGGTTCTATGACTTCTCCTTCTAAATCGACTAGTTTCTATGGAAACGACAGGATTTTCTTTTGCGATACGAGTATCTCCCTCTCGATGCACTAATCCTTCTTTACTGCATCCCTCACTCCCACTCATTGACGAATTCACACGGAAATTGCGTCGCCATGAAATACTATGGGTTCTATGACTTCTCCTTCTAAATCGACTAGTTTCTATGGAAACGACAGCATTTTCTTTTGCGATACGAGTATCTCCCTCTCGATGCACTAATCCTTATTTACTGCATCCCTCACTCCCACCCATTGACGAATTCTCACGGAAATTGCGTCGCCATGAAATACTATGGGTTCTATGACTTCTTCTTCCACATCGACTAGTTTCTATGGAAACGACAGGATTTTCTTTTGCGATACGAGTATCTCTCTCTCGATGCACTAATCCTTCTTTACTGCATCCCTCACTCCCACTCATTGACGAATTCACACGGAAATTGCGTCGCCATGGAATACTATGGGTTCTATGACTTCTCCTTCTAAATCGAGTAACGTTTCTATGGAAACGACTGGCTTTTCTTTTGCGATACGAGTATCTCCCTCTCGATGCACTAATCCTTCTTTACTGCATCCCTCACTCCCACTCATTGACGAATTCACACGGAAATTGCGTCGCCATGAAATACTATGGGTTCTATGACTTCTCCTTCTAAATCGACTAGTTTCTATGGAAACGACAGGATTTTCTTTTGCGATACGAGTATCTCCCTCTCGATGCACTAATCCTTATTTACTGCATCCCTCACTCCCACTCATTGACGAATTCTCACGGAAATTGCGTCGCCATGAAATACTATGGGTTCTATGACTTCTCCTTCCAAATCGACTAGTTTCTATGGAAACGACAGGATTTTCTTTTGCGATACGAGTATCTCCCTCTCGATGCACTAATCCTTCTTTACTGCATCCCTCACTCCCACTCATTGACGAATTCACACGGAAATTGCGTCGCCATGAAATACTATGGGTTCTATGACTTCTCCTTCTAAATCGACTAGTTTCTATGGAAACGACAGGATTTTCTTTTGCGATACGAGTATCTCCCTCTCGATGCACTAATCCTTCTTTACTGCATCCCTCACTCCCACTCATTGACGAATTCACACGGAAATTGCGTCGCCATGAAATACTATGGGTTCTATGACTTCTCCTTCTAAATCGACTAGTTTCTATGGATACGACTGGCTTTTCTTTTGCGATACGAGTATCTCCCTCTCGATGCACTAATCCTTCTTTACTGCATCCCTCACTCCCACTCATTGACGAATTCACACGGAAATTGCGTCACCATGAAATACTATGGGTTCTATGACTTCTCCTTCTAAATCGAGTAACGTTTCTATGGAAACAACTGGCTTTTCTTTTGCGATACGAGTATCTCCCTCTCGATGCACTAATCCTTCTTTACTGCATCCCTCACTCCCACTCATTGACGAATTCACACGGAAATTGCGTCGCCATGAAATACTATGGGTTCTATGACTTCTCCTTCTAAATCGACTAGTTTCTATGGAAACGACAGGATTTTCTTTTGCGATACGAGTATCTCCCTCTCGATGCACTAATCCTTCTTTACTGCATCCCTCACTCCCACTCATTGACGAATTCACACGGAAATTGCGTCGCCATGAAATACTATGGGTTCTATGACTTCTCCTTCTAAATCGAGTAACTTTTCTATGGAAACGACTGGCTTTTCTTTTGCGATACGAGTATCTCCCTCTCGATGCACTAATCCTTCTTTACTGCATCCCTCACTCCCACTCATTGACGAATTCACACGGAAATTGCGTCGCCATGAAATACTATGGGTTCTATGACTTCTCCTTCTATATCGACTAGTTTCTATGGAAACGACAGGATTTTCTTTTGCGATATGAGTATCTCCCTCTCGATGCACTAATCCTTCTTTACTGCATCCCTCACTCCCACTCATTGACGAATTCACACGGAAATTGCGTCGCCATGAAATACTATGGGTTCTATGACTTCTCCTTCTAAATCGAGTAACGTTTCTATGGAAACGACTGGCTTTTCTTTTGCGATACGAGTATCCTCCTCTCGATGCACTAATCCTTCTTTACTGCATCCCTCACTCCCACTCATTGACGAATTCACACGGAAATTGCGTCGCCATGAAATACTATGGGTTCTATGACTTCTCCTTCTAAATCGACTAGTTTCTATGGATACGACTGGCTTTTCTTTTGCGATACGAGTATCTCCCTCTCGATGCACTAATCCTTCTTTACTGCATCCCTCACTCCCACTCATTGACGAATTCACACGGAAATTGCGTCGCCATGAAATACTATGGGTTCTATGACTTCTCCTTCTAAATCGAGTAACGTTTCTATGGAAACGACTGGCTTTTCTTTTGCGATACGAGTATCTCCCTCTCGATGCACTAATCCTTCTTTACTGCATCCCTCACTCCCACTCATTGACGAATTCACACGGAAATTGCGTCGCCATGAAATACTATGGGTTCTATGACTTCTCCTTCTAAATCGACTAGTTTCTATGGAAACGACAGGATTTTCTTTTGCGATACGAGTATCTCCCTCTCGATGCACTAATCCTTCTTTACTGCATCCCTCACTCCCACTCATTGACGAATTCACACGGAAATTGCGTCGCCATGAAATACTATGGGTTCTATGACTTCTCCTTCTAAATCGAGTAACTTTTCTATGGAAACGACTGGCTTTTCTTTTGCGATACGAGTATCTCCCTCTCGATGCACTAATCCATCTTTACTGCATCCCTCACTCCCACTCATTGACGAATTCACACGGAAATTGCGTCGCCATGAAATACTATGGGTTCTATGACTTCTCCTTCTAAATCGACTAGTTTCTATGGAAACGACAGGATTTTCTTTTGCGATACGAGTATCTCCCACTCGATGCACTAATCCTTCTTTACTGCATCCCTCACACCCACTCATTGACGAATTCACACGGAAATTGCGTCGCCATGAAATACTATGGGTTCTATGACTTCTCCTTCTAAATCGAGTAACGTTTCTATGGAAACGACTGGCTTTTCTTTTGCGATACGAGTATCCTCCTCTCGATGCACTAATCCTTCTTTACTGCATCCCTCACTCCCACTCATTGACGAATTCACACGGAAATTGCGTCGCCATGAAATACTATGGGTTCTATGACTTCTCTTCTAAATCGACTAGTTTCTATGGTAACGACTGGCTTTTCTTTTGCGATACGAGTATCTCACTCTCGATGCACTAATCCTTCTTTACTGCATCCCTCACTCCCACTCATTGACGAATTCACACGAAAATTGCGTCGCCATGAAATACTATGGGTTCTATGACTTCTCCTTCTAAATCGACTAGTTTCTATGGATACGACTGGCTTTTCTTTTGCGATACGAGTATCTCCCTCTCGATGCACTAATCCTTCTTTACTGCATCCCTCACTCCCACTCATTGACGAATTCACACGGAAATTGCGTCGCCATGAAATACTATGGGTTCTATGACTTCTCCTTCTAAATCGACTAGTTTCTATGGAAACGACAGGATTTTCTTTTGCGATACGAGTATCTCCCTCTCGATGCACTAATCCTTCTTTACTGCATCCCTCACTCCCACTCATTGACGAATTCACACGGAAATTGCGTCGCCATGAAATACTATGGGTTCTATGACTTCTCCTTCTAAATCGACTAGTTTCTATGGAAACGACGGGCTTTTCTTTTGCGATACGAGTATCTCCCTCTCGATGCACTAATCCTTCTTTACTGCATCCCTCACTCCCACTCATTGACGAATTCACACGGAAATTGCGTCGCCATGAAATACTATGGGTTCTATGACTTCTCCTTCTAAATCGAGTAACGTTTCTATGGAAACGACTGGCTTTTCTTTTGCGATACGAGTATCTCCCTCTCGATGCACTAATCCTTCTTTACTGCATCCCTCACTCCCACTCATTGACGAATTCACACGGAAATTGCGTCGCCATGAAATACTATGGGTTCTATGACTTCTCCTTCTAAATCGACTAGTTTCTATGGATACGACTGGCTTTTCTATTGCGATACGAGTATCTCCCTCTCGATGCACTAATCCTTCTTTACTGCATCCCTCACTCCCACTCATTGCCGAATTCACACGGAAATTGCGTCACCATGAAATACTATGGGTTCTATGACTTCTCCTTCTAAATCGAGTAACGTTTCTATGGAAACGACTGGCTTTTCTTTTGCGATACGAGTATCTCCCTCTCGATGCACTAATCCTTCTTTACTGCATCCCTCACTCCCACTCATTGACGAATTCACACGGAAATTGCGTCGCCATGAAATACTATGGGTTCTATGACTTCTCCTTCTAAATCGACTAGTTTCTATGTAAACGACAGGATTTTCTTTTGCGATACGAGTATCTCCCTCTCGATGCACTAATCCTTCTTTACTGCATCCCTCACTCCCACTCATTGACGAATTCACACGGAAATTGCGTCGCCATGAAATACTATGGGTTCTATGACTTCTCCTTCTAAATCGAGTAACTTTTCTATGGAAACGACTGGCTTTTCTTTTGCGATACGAGTATCTCCCTCTCGATGCACTAATCCTTCTTTACTGCATCCCTCACTCCCACTCATTGACGAATTCACACGGAAATTGCGTCGCCATGAAATACTATGGGTTCTATGACTTCTCCTTCTAAATCGACTAGTTTCTATGGAAACGACAGGATTTTCTTTTGCGATATGAGTATCTCCCTCTCGATGCACTAATCCTTCTTTACTGCATCCCTCACTCCCACTCATTGACGAATTCACACGGAAATTGCGTCGCCATGAAATACTATGGGTTCTATGACTTCTCCTTCTAAATCGAGTAACGTTTCTATGGAAACCACTGGCTTTTCTTTTGCGATACGAGTATCCTCCTCTCGATGCACTAATCCTTCTTTACTGCATCCCTCACTCCCACTCATTGACGAATTCACACGGAAATTGCGTCGCCATGAAATACTATGGGTTCTATGACTTCTCTTCTAAATCGACTAGTTTCTATGGTAACGACTGGCTTTTCTTTTGCGATACGAGTATCTCCCTCTCGATGCACTAATCCTTCTTTACTGCATCCCTCACTCCCACTCATTGACGAATTCACACGGAAATTGCGTCGCCATGAAATACTATGGGTTCTATGACTTCTCCTTCTAAATCGAGTAACGTTTCTATGGAAACGACTGGCTTTTCTTTTGCGATACGAGTATCTCCCTCTCGATGCACTAATCCTTCTTTACTGCATCCCTCATTCCCACTCATTGACGAATTCACACGGAAATTGCGTCGCCATGAAATACTATGGGTTCTATGACTTCTCCTTCTAAATCGACTAGTTTCTATGGAAACGACAGGATTTTCTTTTGCGATACGAGTATCTCCCTCTCGATGCACTAATCCTTCTTTACTGCATCCCTCACTCCCACTCATTGACGAATTCACACGGAAATTGCGTCGCCATGATATACTATGGGTTCTATGACTTCTCCTTCTAAATCGACTAGTTTCTATGGAAACGACGGGCTTTTCTTTTGCGATACGAGTATCTCCCTCTCGATGCACTAATCCTTCTTTACTGCATCCCTCACTCCCACTCATTGACGAATTCACACGGAAATTGCGTCGCCATGAAATACTATGGGTTCTATGACTTCTCCTTCTAAATCGAGTAACGTTTCTATGGAAACGACTGGCTTTTCTTTTGCGATACGAGTATCTCCCTCTCGATGCACTAATCCTTCTTTACTGCATCCCTCACTCCCACTCATTGACGAATTCACACGGAAATTGCGTCGCCATGAAATACTATGGGTTCTATGACTTCTCCTTCTAAATCGACTAGTTTCTATGGAAACGACAGCATTTTCTTTTGCGATACGAGTATCTCCCTCTCGATGCACTAATCCTTATTTACTGCATCCCTCACTCCCACTCATTGACGAATTCTCACGGAAATTGCGTCGCCATGAAATACTATGGGTTCTATGACTTCTCCTTCCAAATCGACTAGTTTCTATGGAAACGACAGGATTTTCTTTTGCGATACGAGTATCTCTCTCTCGATGCACTAATCCTTCTTTACTGCATCCCTCACTCCCACTCATTGACGAATTCACACGGAAATTGCGTCGCCATGCAATACTATGGGTTCTATGACTTCTCCTTCTAAATCGAGTAACGTTTCTATGGAAACGACTGGCTTTTCTTTTGCGATACGAGTATCTCCCTCTCGATGCACTAATCCTTCTTTACTGCATCCCTCACTCCCACTCATTGACGAATTCACACGGAAATTGCGTCGCCATGAAATACTATGGGTTCTATGACTTCTCCTTCTAAATCGACTAGTTTCTATGGAAACGACAGCATTTTCTTTTGCGATACGAGTATCTCCCTCTCGATGCACTAATCCTTATTTACTGCATCCCTCACTCCCACTCATTGACGAATTCTCACGGAAATTGCGTCGCCATGAAATACTATGGGTTCTATGACTTCTCCTTCCAAATCGACTAGTTTCTATGGAAACGACAGGATTTTCTTTTGCGATACGAGTATCTCCCTCTCGATGCACTAATCCTTCTTTACTGCATCCCTCACTCCCACTCATTGACGAATTCACACGGAAATTGCGTCGCCATGAAATACTATGGGTTCTATGACTTCTCCTTCTAAATCGAGTAACGTTTCTATGGAAACGACTGGCTTTTCTTTTGCGATACGAGTACCTCCCTCACGATGCACTAATCCTTCTTTACTGCATCCCTCACTCCCACTCATTGACGAATTCACACGGAAATTGCGTCGCCATGAAATACTATGGGTTCTATGACTTCTCCTTCTAAATCGAGTAACGTTTCTATGGAAACGACAGGATTTTCTTTTGCGATACGAGTATCTCCCTCTCGATGCACTAATCCTTGTTTACTGCATCCCTCACTCCCACTCATTGACGAATTCACACGGAAATTGCGTCGCCATGAAATACTATGGGTTCTATGACTTCTCCTTCTAAATCGACTAGTTTCTATGGAAACGACAGGATTTTCTTTTGCGATACGAGTATCTCCCTCTCGATGCACTAATCCTTCTTTACTGCATCCCTCACTCCCACTCATTGACGAATTCACACGGAAATTGCGTCGCCATGAAATACTATGCGTTCTATGACTTCTCCTTCTAAATCGACTAGTTTCTATGGAAACGACAGGATTTTCTTTTGCGATATGAGTATCTCCCTCTCGATGCACTAATCCTTCTTTACTGCATCCCTCACTCCCACTCATTGACGAATTCACACGGAAATTGCGTCGCCATGAAATACTATGGGTTCTATGACTTCTCCTTCTAAATCGAGTAACGTTTCTATGGAAACGACTGGCTTTTCTTTTGCGATACGAGTATCCTCCTCTCGATGCACTAATCCTTCTTTACTGCATCCCTCACTCCCACTCATTGACGAATTCACACGGAAATTGCGTCGCCATGAAATACTATGGGTTCTATGACTTCTCTTCTAAATCGACTAGTTTCTATGGTAACGACTGGCTTTTCTTTTGCGATACGAGTATCTCCCTCTCGATGCACTAATCCTTCTTTACTGCATCCCTCACTCCCACTCATTGACGAATTCACACGGAAATTGCGTCGCCATGAAATACTATGGGTTCTATGACTTCTCCTTCTAAATCGAGTAACGTTTCTATGGAAACGACTGGCTTTTCTTTTGCGATACGAGTATATCCCTCTCGATGCACTAATCCTTCTTTACTGCATCCCTCACTCCCACTCATTGACGAATTCACACGGAAATTGCGTCGCCATGAAATACTATGGGTTCTATGACTTCTCCTTCTAAATCGACTAGTTTCTATGGAAACGACAGGATTTTCTTTTGCGATACGAGTATCTCCCTCTCGATGCACTAATCCTTCTTTACTGCATCCCTCACTCCCACTCATTGACGAATTCACACGGAAATTGCGTCGCCATGAAATACTATGGGTTCTATGACTTCTCCTTCTAAATCGACTAGTTTCTATGGAAACGACGGGCTTTTCTTTTGCGATACGAGTATCTCCCTCTCGATGCACTAATCCTTCTTTACTGCATCCCTCACTCCCACTCATTGACGAATTCACACGGAAATTGCGTCGCCATGAAATACTATGGGTTCTATGACTTCTCCTTCTAAATCGAGTAACGTTTCTATGGAAACGACTGGCTTTTCTTTTGCGATACGAGTATCTCCCTCTTGATGCACTAATCCTTCTTTACTGCATCCCTCACTCCCACTCTTTGACGAATTCACACGGAAATTGCGTCGCCATGAAATACTATGGGTTCTATGACTTCTCCTTCTAAATCGAGTAACGTTTCTATGGAAACGACAGGATTTTCTTTTGCGATACGAGTATCTCCCTCTCGATGCACTAATCCTTGTTTACTGCATCCCTCACTCCCACTCATTGACGAATTCACACGGAAATTGCGTCGCCATGAAATACTATGGGTTCTATGACTTCTCCTTCTAAATCGACTAGTTTCTATGGAAACGACAGGATTTTCTTTTGCGATACGAGTATCTCCCTCTCGATGCACTAATCCTTCTTTACTGCATCCCTCACTCCCACTCATTGACGAATTCACACGGAAATTGCGTCGCCATGAAATACTATGGGTTCTATGACTTCTCCTTCTAAATTGAGTAACGTTTCTATGGAAACGACTGGCTTTTCTTTTGCGATACGAGTATCTCTCTCTCGATGCACTAATCCTTCTTTACTGCATCCCTCACTCCCACTCATTGACGAATTCACACGGAAATTGCGTCGCCATGGAATACTATGGGTTCTATGACTTCTCCTTCTAAATCGAGTAACGTTTCTATGGAAACGACTGGCTTTTCTTTTGCGATACGAGTATCTCCCTCTCGATGCACTAATCCTTCTTTACTGCATCCCTCACTCCCACTCATTGACGAATTCACACGGAAATTGCGTCGCCATGAAATACTGTGGGTTCTATGACTTCTCCTTCTAAATCGACTAGTTTCTATGGAAACGACAGCATTTTCTTTTGCGATATGAGTATCTCCCTCTCGATGCACTAATCCTTATTTACTGCATCCCTCACTCCCACTCATTGACGAATTCTCACGGAAATTGCGTCGCCATGAAATACTATGGGTTCTATGACTTCTCCTTCCAAATCGACTAGTTTCTATGGAAACGACAGGATTTTCTTTTGCGATACGAGTATCTCCCTCTCGATGCACTAATCCTTCTTTACTGCATCCCTCACTCCCACTCATTGACGAATTCACACGGAAATTGCGTCGCCATGAAATACTATGGGTTCTATGACTTCTCCTTCTGAATCGAGTAACGTTTCTATGGAAACGACTGGCTTTTCTTTTGCGATACGAGTATCTCCCTCTCGATGCACTAATCCTTCTTTACTGCATCCCTCACTCCCACTAATTGACGAATTCACACGGAAATTGCGTCGCCATGAAATACTATGGGTTCTATGACTTCTCCTTCTAAATCGACTAGTTTCTATGGAAACGACTGGCTTTTCTTTTGCGATACGTGTATCTCCCTCTCGATGCACTAATCCTTCTTTACTGCATCCCTCACTCCCACTCATTGACGAATTCACACGGAAATGGCGTCGCCATGAAATACTATGGGTTCTATGACTACTCCTTCTAAATCGACTAGTTTCTATGGAAACGACAGGATTTTCTTTTGCGATACGAGTATCTCCCTCTCGATGCACTAATCCTTATTTACTGCATCCCTCACTCCCACTCATTGACGAATTCACACGGAAATTGCGTCGTCATGAAATACTATGTGTTCTATGACTTCTCCTTCTAAATCGACTAGTTTCTACGGATACGACTGGCTTTTCTTTTGCGATACGAGTATCTCCCTCTCGATGCACTAATCCTTCTTTACTGCATCCCTCACTCCCTTTCATTGACGAATTCACACGGAAATTGCGTCGCCATGAAATACTATGGGTTCTATGACTTCTCCTTCTAAATCGACTCGTTTCTATGGAAACGACAGGATTTTCTTTTGCGATACGAGTATCTCCCTCTCGATGCACTAATCCTTCTTTACTGCATCCCTCACTCCCACTCATTGACGAATTCACACGGAAATTGCGTCGCCATGAAATACTATGGGTTCTATGACTTCTCCTTCTAAATCGAGTAACTTTTCTATGGAAACGACTGGCTTTTCTTTTGCGATACGAGTATCTCCCTCTCGATGCACTAATCCTTCTTTACTGCATCCCTCACTCCCACTCATTGACGAATTCACACGGAAATTGCGTCGCCATGAAATACTATGGGTTCTATGACTTCTCCTTTGTGATGTTACAAAATAAAAGTGATGTTGCTATTCAATGGAAAGTTGGAAATTGAGATTTAACTAACTGTTTTATCAATCACAATTGGCGTAAGAAACATGGATTGACCATTGTCATAAAATATTGCATTATGAGATGTGAATAGTTTTTACTTGCAGTTTCGCGTGGCTTGAGGCAGTCACAACTAGCGTGCTGTTGAATAAGAAATTGCGTTATCGTCTTTCTAATTACTTCATGATCGTAGATACGATCATACCCGGTTGTGAAGTTATTGTTATGACAAAAAAATTTCCTAAGGGACCAGAAAGTTCTTAAGGGCGCAAAAACAACTGTAACATCACACAAAAGAGAAATTCAATATTAAAGCTGATGCAAGAAGACGATAAAACAGTTTTCTTTTTATCAATGTAACACGCACATTGGACTGCTGATCTTGGTGTCTGTAATATTAGCAAAATGCATAATTAAAATGAAAATAATACTGAGGAGATAATAGAAATGAGCACTGTTAAATGATTCAGTATTCCCAGAACAAATATTTATTATAACTAAAACATATATCGTACCTTAAGCTTAATACTACAATGACGGTAGATTTTTATGTCCATATCATGTCCATTGAGCGCTCTTTTATATAGCCATTGTCCTCTTGAGTCGCTCGTGCTTCGTCACGGTAAGTTACAACAGTTCTTCTACCTACACTTCACTCAAAACTTAAACATAACACGTTTTTATACATTTACTAAAAAATTAGATCAGACTGCCACAGATCTGCGTCCGTCTTACTTCAGAAAAACAGTACAAGTCTTCTTAGCGCTCAAGGCTTCATTTGTTCTCCAGCGAACAAAATAGTGAAGGATCGTATATCTATCCGTATTTTTCTGTTTATATTGCCGCCCAAAGACGACGAATTACATTATCTAGAAAATTCCACCGTCGCCATGCGACGCCTTATTATATACTAATCATTCTTTATAAACAAGTATTTGCCTTCTGGCTGAATTTGCTGTTTTAATTAAGCCAAAAATAGCGAATATCACATTGCCTCCCATGAGGAGAGAGGGAATGCCGAAGGATTACCTCGATCCTCATGTCCTCATGAGATATTCGTGATTTTTGGTGTGACATTTACATAACGTTACAGGCGTACAAAGTGCATAAATTGAAATCACATTTATAAACATATATCAGATATTTATCATTTTTCAAAATAAAGTTTTTCATTCTTTGTTCATCAGTCACTTCATTCCATAATACCAAGACTAACATTTATGTGCATATTTAAGTTTGGTCCATATTTGCTTATAACAATAAGTGAACGTTCATTTCGCACTTCAGGGGATAGAATTCAGGAATTACTTTCTCTTGAGCTTAACAACTAATACATGAGTACAGTGAGTGCTTATTTTCACTAAACTAGAGTGGACAATGTTCGAGCATCTGTTGACTCCTTGTGGTTCAATTACAGTTTAATAACGTAGCACTACACTTCGTGATGCTTTCACTTTCTGTGTTAGCTGTCTACGGCGTTCATCATGCAGTACATCTGTCCTTTCCACTGTGGTGCCAGGAATTCAAGTGGCTTCCCGGGTTTTTATTTACAATATGAAACAGAAGAAGTGGAATATTATTAGTATGACTTACAAGCTACTGGATACATTTGTTAAGGATCGGGACTGGTCTGGAGTTTAGGGTCTTCCTATAGTGCACATTCATTTTCTTTGTCCATCAAGAGACAGGATTATAATTCATTTTAGCAGTGTTCAGGAGTGACGGTATTAATGGCTTTAAGGTCTGAGTAATCTAACAATCTACTTCTCACTCATCTTAACTTCAACTCAAGAAAATTGCTTAATTTACATATGAAAATGTAGTCACACAAGTGTACAAATGTCTTTCCTCCAGTATGTACGATGGAAGTCATGGCGGTTAGCAGTTTAAAGTTTGGATTGTTTCGTCACCCACACGTCAGCCACTCACAGCGGCTGCACAGTGTTGCGTGAGCTCCAACACTCAGTATCCGTTCGCGCTCAGGCTGTATCAGAGCTGCTGGTCGTCGAGTGCTCCTTTTTTTTTGTGAACTTCGTATCACACGAGTGCATCGATACAAACACCTCGCGCGCGTTTTCCATCGGAGGAGCTGGACACTGACGCTGCCTCCATACTTCTCTGTCAACTGCCTCCCATGAGGCTCACAGGTAAGTGACGACGAATGTTTTAGCTGTCGCTGCACTTAGAACAACACTGAACTTTGCGTTGCACCTGTTGTCGTAGCCTTGACTTCTTTTTTACACTTGCAGTACAACACTACCACTAGTATACAGTGAACAGTTATTTTTATTATGCACGTCGCACTTTAGTGTGCATCTTCACACAGCATTCGTGCTTAGTTCCTTCGCCGATGGAGTTCATTTACAAAACAATCAATTTTGCACGTTTCCTCCACTGGTATAGAAAGACTTATATTCTACTATTTACAAAAGATCATTTACGAGCTAATATTTACAATTAATGGTCACTCCTTTTGTTAAGTCCAGTGAACAACTGCTTTATGAATGGACTCTTTATATCTCAAGGTTTACTTTCACTAGTGAACCTAAAAATATTCTTTCAAACTTTCTTTTAAGGGCTCATCTCCTCATTATGAGAACTACAGGCTTCGCAACACTCGTTGCATTTATTCTTTAGTGCACCCAAGATCATTTTCTACTGCCACGCAGCATATCTACTACTTAACGAGTACGCATTTAACGCTGAATTTTTATTTTTTATTTTTTATTTTTATTTATTTATTTATTTTTTTTTTTTTGTGATTTCCTTTGTGCTTGCCAAATTTTTTTTATATTTGAGGGCAGACTGGATAACAATAGTTCTCCCTCTTCGCTTCATGTACTCAGCAATCGTTCTCTGTTAAAAAAAATAGGGTAACGCGTGTCTACTATTTTTTGCATGAATGGAATTACCGACAGTTCACTGGGTTTACGCAACCGGTCCATAACAAACATTACCAAAGCTAGCGAAGTTCATCACGCTACGTGTCTCATTTCTCATAATCACTGCTTTGCTTCGAAGCACACGTGCCTTTTACAAGTCGACCCTTGGTCTGGGTTAATGAACCAGGATCAAAAGGAACGGGCAGAAGGAAAATGGATTTCATAAGAGGAGTGTCTTAGGAGACATTTTTGCAATAAAATCTGCATGTAAATAAAATTATCTTAATAAACATAGGCACATATATAAACTTCAACCTCCTTCCTTACAGCATGCTTTGCTACTTCTACGTCTTACTCAGGTTATAGTCAATATTAAGTTTAAATATCACTGCATTGCTTGTTCTTTAGATTAGCCTTCAATTAGGGTATTGAATGGTCGCTAGATTACACTACAAATCTTCTGAAGATCTTTACTTGGACTTATTTATGATACAGGGGGCTTGCTGTGTGGTTATTTAGTAACTTGATTCTACTGAAATCAATTCGTCAGCTAACATTCCTCATATACTCTTTACATTGGGCTCAGATCACAGGGAAATAGTTTACTTTCATAGCAATTAATGGCCTCGTGGAGTACTTACGCTACATTATTGATGCTTCATGGTTTGCCTCCATTTGTACTGTATTTCACCTTACTTAGTTTACTACAGCTTTTTGTCTCCTTGCGTGAACACATGCGGGTTACCACTTGTTTTTTCCATTTAACAGCACGCTTTAACTGAACTTTAAGCTATTTCTTCTACTCCTGTCCACTGTCTGGACTGTTTGAACATGTACCCTTTTTTTTTTTTAAGCAGGTAATTTGGGCTTTTACTACAGAACTTCAAGTACTTACATTACTAAAAATAAATCTATAAATATTCTTGTACCTTGAGAGAAGTGCTTATTTACGCATCCTCCTCCATTTCTCACCTTTACATATTTATATAGCTCCGGGCAATCGCCTCGCAAGCACTTTTTTTTTTTTTAATACTAACTTAAAATTAAATTGAAATTCTTGGTGCAACCCCAGTTTCCTGCTTCAGCTTGTTGAAGAAATATCGGTTCATGTCCATCACTATAAACAATTTTTTCATACATAGCATTTAATACTTAAAGTTTACATGTAATAGCCGTTACCATGTAGTCAGTGCGCTGTTCAACACAATACTTATCATTAACAGTTCACACAAGGAAATTTCCAGTACGCAAGAGGCAGGAAACCGAAACAGATGCTATCTGCAGTTGAGGCTGTGTCTGTAAACTAACTCTTTGTTTCAATGGACCAGTCGCTCCCGATATGGAGCAACCCTGAATCGGCAATGATAAAACTTTTGAAACAGAAGACACCTGTCTGAAGAGACATGGTGACATGACATTGATGTTTGCTCCTGTATCAACAACTGCTGTGAAAGGAATGTTGGCAATAGAAATCTTAATCGCAGCCTGGACCTGTTCATCATAAATGTTGTTAATATCTTGAGCTTCTTTGTCACGTGCAAGGTCATCTCGTAAGTCGGTCTCATGGTCGTACCGTATCGCATTAACATACTCAGAATCAGAGTATTCGTTAGTACCCCCACTGGAACCGGCAGCGACCTCTAGGAGGCTGAAAGGTGCTGCCTCTAATTTTCCGCAGGATGTTTAACCTGTTTGTCATTCATGGCCTTAAGTGTTTGTTCCGTTTCATATTGGTGCTGGTTATGTGGTACAAATGCCGGTGTAAAGGGGTCAAATCCACTGGGTGCATTCACTTGTGAATAGAATACTTGAGAAGGCTGATGTCGCCCGATCTTTTGGTTGCCGGCAAAACCATTTCCTTGTGAAGGAAAGTTCGCATTTGGTGCCATTTGAAAATTGTTCCGCGGTCCTCTATCCTGTGAATAGTTGTTCTTATGTTGTGCTGGGTGGCCTCCGCCTTGCCCATGCCACTTGCTATATTTCGACCTATAACTTTGATTGTACACTGGTCCATTTGAAAAATTACCAATCGTTTGTGGAGAATTTCCATACTGCTCAGGCGCAGAATTAAAGGGTGGGTTTCCGTACTGATGTTGTACCTGGTGGTTGTAAATTGGGTGGTATCTCTGCTGATTACTGTAATTGGTTTTCTGCTTCCGTTTAAAGTTATTGCCGTTTGCGTTTTGATAATCGCTGGCAGGTTGGCAACAGCGGTCGCAGTAGCTCGCTCTCTCCTTGGGCGCATTGTTGTCCGCGTGCGATGCATTCTGCTGGCTGCCAGGGAAGAATTTGCCGCTGCCAACCTTGGAGCGCACATCCTCGCTAATTAAATCTAAGGAATCCAGCACAGAAAGGAATACATCCGTGTCTTCTTCGGACACATTTACTAATTTCTCTCTAATAGACACAGGGAGTTTGCTTTTGAGAATCATAATTACGTCCTTGGAAGAAATCGGAGAATCCCAGAATTTAATTTTTGCTAGATACTTCTCAAAGTATCGCCGGAGACTTCCATGCTTCTCATTGACAATTTCCGCACCATACACCTCCTTCCTTAATCTTTGCTGTACCCCATTACTCCAAAATTTTGCCAAGAACATTTTCTCAAACTCTTCATAATTCCTACACGTGTCTACCATTTCCGTTCCCCATAATGCTGCATCACCAGAAATAAAGCCAGTGACGAACTGAATACGCTGTCTGTCTGTCCAGCTCCTGGGAAATATGCCGGAAAAATTCTTTAGGAACACGATGGGGTGTATTTCTCGCTTCTGCGGATGAAAAACAGGAAAAGTGCGATGCTTAATCACACTTTCCTCTTGCATTAAACTCACAATTGTGGGCGGATCATTTAGTTTCCCTACTCGGGACTCAACAGGACTGTTGTTTTGCATGTAATCAGGCGGTGAACAATAAGGAGTTGACTGACATTCGTCACCGTCTAAATAGTTGTTCCCTATAGTTTGCGTATGCGTGTGCGGATTTTCTACCCAGTTTCTCAGCATTCTGACTTCGTCCACTACTTGCTGCTTCCACTCGGGAAGATCCCGTGTGAGTGTCCTCCGAATCTGTCCCAATTCAGAAACTACTGTGTCTCCTGACTTACCAGGAGCAGCTAAGATTTCGTAAGTTACATCCTTGACAGTCTCCCTAAGCTCCTCCCTGACCTTCTTTTCGATAAAAATATCTTTACCCTTTATCCATTCACTGTAGTGTTCCGACAATGCCTCCGCGTGTGCTTTCACGGTGCTCTTAACCTGTTCTTCAATATTGATTGAGTCTATCTGCCTCGACAGATCCTCCACTACACCTTCAATGTCAGATACTGCATTTCTAACTGAGTTTATTTCTTTGGTAGCTGCCTGAATTTTTGTGTTTAATGTTCCAGATACTTCAGCTATTTCACTTTTCACCTGTTTCTGCATTTTCTGAATTTGATCACTGATCTTAGTTTGCACCTCACCCAAATGGGTATTTAATTCAGCCGTAATTTCTTTATGCAGATCTGTTTTGATTGTGCCTAGCTGTGTTTTTAATGATTCGCTTACAGCATCTAATCGGGCGTTAACAGTCTCATTTTGTGTTTTTATAGTCTCATTTTGTGTTTTTACTGATTCGCTTACAGCATCTAATCGGGCATTAACAGTCTCATTTTGTATTTTTACTGATTCGCTTACAGCATCTAATCGGGCGTTAACAGTCTCATTTTGTGTTTTTATAGTCTCATTTACTGCGTCAAACTGTTGTTTCAGCATTTCCATTAACGCACCGAGGTCATTTGTAGCTGCAGCGGGAAGAATTTGGACTTTAGGGTCACTTTCCCCTGTTACAGACATGGTTAGTTCAGTTTCCACACGGGAACCTACCGTTCGCGATCGTAAAGGGTATGGAATACTATTAACGTCTTCACTCCCGTCTCCTGTTGTCACCTGTCTCTGTTTACTATCTGCCATTTTCGTTAGTAAATCACGTGCTACGTAAGGCTTTCGTCGTTTGTCAGTGACGTGGTGAGTCCGCTAAGAGCACCACTCTCGCGTGAGCAACAAATGAAATTCTATCTGGCAAGAAGACAAGATGGAACCTAACCGTTTCAGACAAATGAATGAAGATGCTCTTCACTGCAAATTGCGCACACTATCCACCATGTTGAAAATGCAATACAGGTATACTAACAATGGGGAGAAATAATTTCTATAATCAGACTACGAAGAATTTTACTTTGAAAGATAAAATAAAGCAGATTTTCTATAGCGGGAAGGAGATAGAAAGGATGTGGATCGACTTGGAAAAGCAACGTTGCTACTGAAGCACTACACTGCGTATGCAAAATTCTGACTTACTTTTTGATGGCTTGAATACCGCTATGTTGTCTCAGCAAATTCACGTCTCTTTTCTTTTCTTTTCTCTCGGTAATTAAACTGCATTATTGACCGTTATTCTCACAGAGATACGATGTGTACATGAAACGACAGAACATTTATTAACACAAGCACATAGAAAATTTTCCAAGAATTTGAACTAATTTTTGGTCAAGTCCCTGTCCGGGCGCCAAGTGTGATGTTACAAAAGAGAAGTGTTCTTGCTATTCAATGGAAAGTTGGAAATTGAGATTTAACTAACTGTTTTATCAATCACAATTGGCGTAAGAATCATGGATTGACCATTGTCATAAAATATTGCATTATGAGATGTGAATAGTTTTTACTTGCAGTTTCGCGTGGCTTGAGGCAGTCACAACTAGCGTGCTGTTGAATAAGAAATTGCGTTATCGTCTTTCTAATTACTTCATGATCGTAGATACGATCATACCCGGTTGTGAAGTTATTGTTATGACAAAAAAATTTCCTAAGGGACCAGAAAGTTCTTAAGGGCGCAAAAACAACTGTAACATCACACAAACGAGAAATTCAATATTAAAGCTGATGCAAGAAGACGATAAAACAGTTTTCTTTTTATCAATGTAACACGCACATTGGACTGCTGATCTTGGTGTCTGTAATATTAGCAAAATGCATAATTAAAATGAAAATAATACTGAGGAGATAATAGAAATGAGCACTGTTAAATGATTCAGTATTCCCAGAACAAATATTTATTATAACTAAAACATATATCGTACCTTAAGCTTAATACTACAATGACGGTAGATTTTTATGTCCATATCATGTCCATTGAGCGCTCTTTTATATAGCCATTGTCCTCTTGAGTCGCTCGTGCTTCGTCACGGTAAGTTACAACAGTTCTTCTACCTACACTTCACTCAAAACTTAAACATAACACGTTTTTATACATTTACTAAAAAATTAGATCAGACTGCCACAGATCTGCGTCCGTCTTACTTCAGAAAAACAGTACAAGTCTTCTTAGCGCTCAAGGCTTCATTTGTTCTCCAGCGAACAAAATAGTGAAGGATCGTATATCTATCCGTATTTTTCTGTTTATATTGCCGCCCAAAGACGACGAATTACATTATCTAGAAAATTCCACCGTCGCCATGCGACGCCTTATTATATACTAATCATTCTTTATAAACAAGTATTTGCCTTCTGGCTGAATTTGCTGTTTTAATTAAGCCAAAAATAGCGAATATCACACCTTCTAAATCGACTAGTTTCTATGGAAACGACAGGATTTTCTTTTGCGATACGAGTATCTCCCTCTCGATGCACTAATCCTTCTTTACAGCATCCCTCACTCACACTCATTGACGAATTCACACGGAAATTGCGTCGCCATGAAATACTATGGGTTCTATGACTTCTCCTTCTAAATCGAGTAACGTTTCTATGGAAACGACTGGCTTTTCTTTTGCGATACGAGTATCCTCCTCTCGATGCACTAATCCATCTTTACTGCATCCCTCACTCCCACTCATTGACGAATTCACACGGAAATTGCGTCTCCATGAAATACTATGGGTTCTATGACTTCTCTTCTAAATCGACTAGTTTCTATGGAAACGACTGGCTTTTCTTTTGCGATACGAGTATCTCCCTCTCGATGCACTAATCCTTCTTTACTGCATCCCTCACTCCCACTCATTGACGAATTCACACGGAAATTGCGTCGCCATGAAATACTATGGGTCTATGACTTCTCCTTCTAAATCGACTAGTTTCTATGGAAACGACTGGCTTTTCTTTTGCGATACGAGTATCTCCCTCTCGATGCACTAATCCTTCTTTACTGCATCCCTCACTCCCACTCATTGACGAATTCACACGGAAATTGCGTCGCCATGAAATACTATGGGTTCTATGACTTCTCCTTCTAAATCGAGTAACGTTTCTATGGAAACGACTGGCTTTTCTTTTGCGATACGAGTATCTCCGTCTCGATGCACTAATCCTTCATTACTGCATCCCTCACTCCCACTCATTGACGAATTCACACGGAAATTGCGTCGCCATGAAATACTATGGGTTCTATGACTTCTCCTTCTAAATCGAGTAACGTTTCTATGGAAACGACAGGATTTTCTTTTGCGATACGAGTATCTCCCTCTCGATGCACTAATCCTTCTTTACTGCATCCCTCACTCCCACTCATTGACGAATTCACACGGAAATTGCGTCGCCATGAAATACTATGGGTTCTATGACTTCTCCTTCTAAATCGACTAGTTTCTATGGAAACGACTGGCTTTTCTTTTGCGATACGAGTATCTCCCTCTCGATGCACTAATCCTTCTTTACTGCATCCCTCACTCCCACTCATTGACGAATTCACACGGAAATTGCGTCGCCATGAAATACTATGGGTTCTATGACTTCTCCTTCTAAATCGACTAGTTTCTATGGAAACGACAGGATTTTCTTTTGCGATACGAGTATCTCCCTCTCGATGCACTAATCCTTCTTTACTGCATCCCTCACTCCCACTCATTGACGAATTCACACGGAAATTGCGTCGCCATGAAATACTATGGGTTCTATGACTTCTCCTTCTAAATCGACTAGTTTCTATGGAAACGACAGGATTTTCTTTTGCGATTCGAGTATCTCCCTCTCGATGCACTAATCCTTCTTTACTGCATCCCTCACTCCCACTCATTGACGAATTCACACGGAAATTGCGTCGCCATGAAGTACTATGGGTTCTATGACTTCTCCTTCTAAATCGACTAGTTTCTATGGAAACGACAGGATTTTCTTTTGCGATACGAGTATCTCCCTCTCGATGCACTAATCCTTCTTTACTGCATCCCTCACTCCCACTCATTGACGAATTCACACGGAAATTGCGTCGCCATGAAATACTATGGGTTCTATGACTTCTCCTTCTAAATCGACTAGTTTCTATGGAAACGACAGGATTTTCTTTTGCGATACGAGTATCTCCCTCTCGATGCACTAATCCTTCTTTACTGCATCCCTCACTCCCACTCATTGACAATTTCACACGGAAATTGCGTCGCCATGAAATACTATGGGTTCTATGACTTCTCCTTCTAAATCGAGTAACGTTTCTATGGAAACGACTGGCTTTTCTTTTGCGATACGAGTATCCTCCTCTCGATGCACTAATCCTTCTTTACTGCTTCCCTCACTCCCACTCATTGACGAATTCACACGGAAATTGCGTCGCCATGAAATACTTTGGGTTCTATGACTTCTCTTCTAAATCGACTAGTTTTTATGGAAACGACTGGCTTTTCTTTTGCGATACGAGTATCTCCCTCTCGATGCACTAATCCTTCTTTATTGCATCCCTCACTCACACTCATTGACGAATTCACACGGAAATTGCGTCGCCATGATATACTATGGGTTCTATGACTTCTCCTTCTAAATCGAGTAACGTTTCTATGGAAACGACTGGCTTTTCTTTTGCGATACGAGTATCTCCCTCTCGATGCACTAATCCTTCTTTACTGCATCCCTCACTCCCACTCATTGACGAATTCACACGGAAATTGCGTCGCCATGAAATACTATGGGTTCTATGACTTCTCCTTCTAAATCGACTAGTTTCTATGGAAACGACAGGATTTTCTTTTGCGATACGAGTATCTCCCTCTCGATGCACTAATCCTTCTTTACTGCATCCCTCACTCCCTCTCATTAACGAATTCACACGGAAATTGCGTCGCCATGAAATACTATGGGTTCTATGACTTCTCCTTCTAAATCGACTAGTTTCTATGGAAACGACTGGCTTTTCTTTTGCGATACGAGTATCTCCCTCTCGATGCACTAATCCTTCTTTACTGCATCCCTCACTCCCACTCATTGACGAATTCACACGGAAATTGCGTCGCCATGAAATACTATGGGTTCTATGACTTCTCCTTCTAAATCGACTAGTTTCTATGGAAACGACAGGATTTTCTTTTGCGATACGAGTATCTCCCTCTCGATGCACTAATCCTTCTTTACTGCATCCCTCACTCCCACTCATTAACGAATTCACACGGAAAATGCGTCGCCATGAAATACTATGGGTTATATGACTTCTTCTTCTAAATCGAGTAACGTTTCTATGGAAACGACAGGATTTTCTTTTGCGATACGAGTATCTCCCTCTCGACGCACTAATCCTTCTTTACTGCATCCCTCACTCCCACTCATTGACGAATTCACACGGAAATTGCGTCGCCATGAAGTACTATGGGTTCTATGACTTCTCCTTCTAAATCGACTAGTTTATATGGAAACGACAGGATTTTCTTTTGCGATACGAGTATCTCCCTCTCGATGCACTAATCCTTCTTTACTGCATCCCTCACTCCCACTCATTGACGATTTCACACGGAAATTGCGTCGCCATGAAATACTATGGGTTCTATGACTTCTCCTTCTAAATCGAGTAACGTTTCTATGGAAACGACAGGATTTTCTTTTGCGATACGAGTATCTCCCTCTCGATGCACTAATCCTTCTTTACTGCATCCCTCACTCCCACTCATTGACGAATTCACACGGAAATTGCGCCGCCATGAAATACTATGGGTTCTATGACTTCTCCTTCTAAATCGACTAGTTTCTATGGAAACGACAGGATTTTCTTTTGCGATACGAGTGTCTCCCTCTCGATGCACTAATCCTTCTTTACTGCATCCCTCACTCCCACTCATTGACGAATTCACACGGAAATTGCGTCGCCATGAAATACTATGGGTTCTATGATTTCTCCTTCTAAATCGAGTAACGTTTCTATGGAAACGACAGGATTTTCTTTTGCGATACGAGTATCTCCCTCTCGATGCACTAATCCTTCTTTACTGCATCCCTCACTCCCACTCATTGACGAATTCACACGGAAATTGCGTCGCCATGAAATACTATGGGTTCTATGACTTCTCCTTCTAAATCGAGTAACGTTTCTATGGAAACGACAGGATTTTCTTTTGCGATACGAGTATCTCCCTCTCGATGCACTAATCCTTCTTTACTGCATCCCTCACTCCCACTCATTGACGAATTCACAATAAAAATTGCGTCGCCATGAAATACTATGGGTTCTATGACTTCTCCTTCTAAATCGAGTAACGTTTCAAGGGAAACGACAGGATTTTCTTTTGCGGTACGAGTATCTCCCTCTCGATGCACTAATCCTTCTTTACTGCATCCCTCACTCCCACTCATTGACGAATTCACACGGAAATTGCATCGCTATGAAATACTATGGGTTCTATGACTTCTCCTTCTAAATCGAGTAACGTTTCTATGGAAACGACTGGCTTTTCCTTTGCAATACGAGTATCTCCCTCTCGATGCACTAATCCTTCTTTACTGCATCCCTCACTCCCACTCATTGACGAATTCACACGGAAATTGCGTCGCCATGAAATACTATGGGTTCTATGACTTCTCCTTCTAAATCGAGTAACGTTTCTATGGAAACGACTCGCTATTCTTTTGCGATACGAGTATCTCCCTCTCGATGCACTAATCCTTCTTTACTGCATCCCTCACTCCCACTCATTGACGAATTCACACGGAAATTGCGTCGCCATGAAATACTATGGGTTCTACGACTTCTCCTTCTAAATCGAGTAACGTTTCTATGGAAACGACTGGCTTTTCTTTTGCGATGCGAGTATCTCCCTCTCGATGCACTAATCCTTCTTTACTGCATCCCTCACTCCCACTCATTGACGAATTCACACGGGAATTGCATCGCCATGAAATACTATGGGTTCTATGACTTCTCCTTCTAAATCGAGTAACGTTTCTATGGAAACGATTCGCTTTTCTTTTGCGATACGAGTATCTCCCTCTCGATGCACTAATCCTTCTTTACTGCATCCCTCACTCCCACTCATTGACGAATTCACACGGAAATTGCGTCGCTGTGAAATACTATGGGTTCTATGACTTCTCCTTCTAAATCGAGTAACGTTTCTATGGAAACGACTGGCTTTTCTTTTGCGATACGAGTATCTCCCTCTCGATGCACTAATGCTTCTTTACTGCATCCCTCACTCTCACTCATTGACGAATTCACACGGAAATTGCGTCGCCATGAAATACTATGGGTTCTATGATTTCTCCTTCTAAATCGAGTAACGTTTCTATGGAAACGACACGATTTTCTTTTGCGACACGAGTATCTCCCTCTCGATGCACTAATCCTTCTTTACTGCATCCCTCACTCCCACTCATTGACGAATTCACACGGAAATTGCGTCGCCATGAAATATTATGGGTTCTATGACTTCTCCTTCTAAATCGAGTAACGTTTCTATGGAAACGACTGGCTTTTCTTTTGCGATACGAGTATCTCCCTCTCGATGCACTAATCCTTCTTTACTGCATCCCTCACTCCCACTCATTGACGAATTCACACGGAAATTGCGTCGCCATGAAATACTATGGGTTCTATGACTTCTCCTTCTAAATCGAGTAACGTTTCTATGGAAACGACAGGATTTTCTTTTGCGTTACGAGTATCTCCCTCTCGATGCACTAATCCTTCTTTACTGCATCCCTCACTCTCACTCATTGACGAATTCACACGGAAATTGCGTCGCTATGAAATACTATGGGTTCTATGATTTCTCCATCTAAATCGAGTAACGTTTCTATGGAAACGACTGGCTTTTCTTTTGCGATACGAGTATCTCCCTCTCGATGCACTAATCCTTCTTTACTGCATCCCTCACTCCCACTCAATGACGAATTCACACGGAAATTGCGTCGCCATGAAATACTATGGGTTCTATGACTTCTCCTTCTAAATTGAGTAACGTTTCTATGGAAACGACTTGCTTTTCTTTTGCGATACGAGTATCTCCCTCTCGATGCACTAATCCTTCTTTACTGCATCCCTCACTCCCACTCATTGACGAATTCACACGGAAATTGGGTCGCTATGAAATACTATGGGTTCTATGACTTCTCCTTCTAAATCGAGTAACGTTTCTATGGAAACGACAGGATTTTCTTTTGCGATACGAGTATCTCCCTCTCGATGCACTAATCCATCTTTACTGCATCCCTGACTCCCACTCATTGACGAATTCACACGGAAATTGCGTCGCCATGAAATACTATGGGTTCTATGACTTCTCCTTCTAAATCGAGTAACGTTTCTATGGAAACGACTGGCTTTTCTTTTGCGATACGAGTATCTCCCTCTCGATGCACTAATCCTTCTTTACTGCATCCCTAACTCCCACTCATTGACGAATTCACACGGAAATTGCGTCGCTATGAAATACTATGGGTTCTATGACTTCTCCTTCTAAATCGAGTAACGTTTCTATGGAAACGACTGGCTTTTCTTTTGCGATACGAGTATCTCCCTCTCGATGCACTAATCCTTTTTACTGCATCCCTCACTCCCACTCATTGACGAATTCACACGGAAATTGCGTCGCCATGAAATACTATGGGTTCTATGATTTCTCCTTCTAAATCGAGTAACGTTTCTATGGAAACGACAGGATTTTCTTTTGTGATACGAGTATCTCCCTCTCGATGCACTAATCCCTCTTTACTGCATCCCTCACTCCCACTCATTGACGAATTCACACGGAAATTGCGTCGCCATGAAATACTATGGGTTATATGACTTCTCCTTCTAAATCGAGTAACGTTTCTATGGAAACGACAGGATTTTCTTTTGCGATACGAGTATCTCCCTCTCGATGCACTAATCCTTCTTTACTGCATCCCTCACTCCCACTCATTGACGAATTCACACGGAATATGCGTCGCCATGAAATACTATGGGTTCTATGACTTCTCCTTCTAAATCGAGTAACGTTTCTATGGAAACGACTGGCTTTTCTTTTGCGATACGAGTATCTCCCTCTCGATGCACTAATCCTTCTTTACTGCATCCCTAACTCCCACTCATTGACGAATTCACACGGAAATTGCGTCGCTATGAAATACTATGGGTTCTATGACTTCTCCTTCTAAATCGAGTAACGTTTCTATGGAAACGACTGGCTTTTCTTTTGCGATACGAGTATCTCCCTCTCGATGCACTAATCCTTCTTTACTGCATCCCTCACTCCCACTCATTGACGAATTCACACGGAAATTGCGTCGCCATGAAATACTATGGGTTCTATGATTTCTCCTTCTAAATCGAGTAACGTTTCTATGGAAACGACAGGATTTTCTTTTGTGATACGAGTATCTCCCTCTCGATGCACTAATCCTTCTTTACTGCATCCCTCACTCCCACTCATTGACGAACTCACACGGAAATTGCGTCGCCATGAAATACTATGGGTTATATGACTTCTCCTTCTAAATCGAGTAACGTTTCTATGGAAACGCCAGGATTTTCTTTTGCGATACGAGTATCTCCCTCTCGATGCACTAATCCTTCTTTACTTCATCCCTCACTCCCACTCATTGACGAATTCACACGGAATATGCGACGCCATTAAATACTATGGGTTCTATGACTTCTCCTTCTAAATCGAGTAACGTTTCTATGGAAACGACTGGCTTTTCTTTTGCGATACGAGTATCTCCCTCTCGATGCACTAATCCTTCTTTACATCATCCCTCACTCCCACTCATTGACGAATTCACACGGAAATTGCGTCGCTATGAAATACTATGGGTTCTATGACTTCTCCTTCTAAATCGAGTAACGTTTCTATGGAAACGACTTGCTTTTCTTTTGCGATACGAGTATCTCCCTCTCGATGCACTCATCCTTCTTTACTGCATCCCTCACTCCCACTCATTGACGAATTCACACGGAAATTGCGTCGCCATGAAATACTATGGGTTCTATGACTTCTCCTTCTAAATCGAGTAACGTTTCTATGGAAACGACAGGATTTTCTTTTGGGATACTACAATCACATTTCCGATCCACTAATCCGTCTTCACTGCATCCCTCACTAATACACATTGACGAATTCATACGGAAATTGCGTCGCTATGAAATACTATGGGTTCTATGACTTCTCCTTCTAAATCGAGTATCGTTTCTATGGAAACGACTGGCTTTTCTTTTGCGAGACGAGTATCTCCCTCTCGATGCACTAATCCTTCTTTACTGCATCCCTCACTCCCACTCATTGACGAATTCACACGGAAATTGCGTCGCCATGAAATACTATGGGTTCTATGACTTCTCCTTCAAATCGAGTAACGTTTCTATGGAAACGACAGGATTTTCTTTTGGGATACGACAATCACATTTCCGATCCACTAATCCGTCTTTACTGCATCCCTCACTAATACACATTGACGAATTCACACGGAAATTGCGTCGCCATGAAATACTATGGGTTCTATGACTTCTCCTTCTAAATCGAGTACCGTTTCCATGGAAACGACAGGATTTTCTTTTGGGATACGACAATCACATTTCCGATCCACTAATCCGATTTTACTGCATCCCTCACTAATACACATTGACGAATTCATACGGAAATTGCGTCGCCATGAAATACTATGCGTTCTATGACTTCTCCTTCTAAATCGAGTAACGTTTCTATGGGAACGACAGGATTTTCTTTTGCGATACGAGTATCTCCCTCTCGATGCACTAATCCTTCTTTACTGCATCCCTCACTCCCACTCATTGACGAATTCACACGGAAATTGCGTCGCCATGAAATACTATGGGTTCTATGACTTCTCCTTCTAAATCGACTAGTTTCTATGGAAACGACAGGATTTTCTTTTGCGATACGAGTATCTCCCTCTCGATGCACTAATCCTTCTTTACTGCATCCCTCACTCCCACTCATTGACGAATTCACACGGAAATTGCGTCGCCATGAAATACTATGGGTTCTATGACTTCTCCTTCTAAATCGACTAGTTTCTATGGAAACGACAGGATTTTCTTTTGCGATTCGAGTATCTCCCTCTCGATGCACTAATCCTTCTTTACTGCATCCCTCACTCCCACTCATTGACGAATTCACACGGAAATTGCGTCGCCGTGAAATACTATGGGTTCTATGACTTCTCCTTCTAAATCGAGTAACGTTTCTATGGAAACGACATGATTTTCTTTTGCGATACGAGTATCTCCCTCTCGATGCACTAATCCTTCTTTACTGCATCCCTCACTCCCACTCATTGACGAATTCACACGGAAATTGCGTCGCCATGAAATACTATGGGTTCTATGACTTCTCCTTCTAAATCGAGTAACGTTTCTATGGAAACGACAGGATTTTCTTTTGCGATACGAGTATCTCCCTCTCGATGCACTAATCCTTCTTTACTGCATCCCTCACTCCCACTCATTGACGAATTCACACGGAAATTGTGTCGCCATGAAGTACTATGGGTTCTATGACTTCTACTTCTAAATCGACTAGTTTCTATGGAAACGACAGGATTTTCTTTTGCGATACGAGTATCTCCCTCTCGATGCACTAATCCTTCTTTACTGCATCCCTCACTCCCACTCATTGACGAATTCACACGGAAATTGCGTCGCCATGAAATACTATGGGTTCTATGACTTCTCCTTCTAAATCGAGTAACGTTTCTATGGAAACGACAGGGTTTTCTTTTGCGATACGAGTATCTCCCTCTCGATGCACTAATCCTTCTTTACTGCATCCCTCACTCCCACTCATTGACGAATTCACACGGAAATTGCGTCGCCATGAAATACTATGGGTTCTATGACTTCTCCTTCTAAATCGAGTAACGTTTCTATGGAAACGACAGGATTTTCTTTTGCGATACGAGTATCTCCCTCTCGATGCACTAATCCTTCTTTACTGCATCCCTCACTCCCACTCATTGACGAATTCACATGGAAATTGCGTCGCCATGAAATACTATGGGTTCTATGACTTCTCCTTCTAAATCGAGTAACGTTTCTAGGGAAACGACAGGATTTTCTTTTGCGATACGAGTATCTCCCTCTCGATGCACTAATCCTTCTTTACTGCATCCCTCACTCCCACTCATTGACGAATTCACACGGAAATTGCGTCGCTATGAAATACTATGGGTTCTATGACTTCTCCTTCTAAATCGAGTAACGTTTCTATGGAAACGACTGGCTTTTCTTTTGCAATACGAGTATCTCCCTCTCGATGCACTAATCCTTCTTTACTGCATCCCTCACTCCCACTCATTGACGAATTCACACGGAAATTGCGTCGCCATGAAATACTATGGGTTCTATGACTTCTCCTTCTAAATCGAGTAACGTTTCTATGGAAACGACTCGCTTTTCTTTTGCGATACGAGTATCTCCCTCTCGATGCAGTAATCCTTCTTTACTGCATCCCTCACTCCCACTCATTGACGAATTCACACGGAAATTGCGTCGCCATGAAATACTATGGGTTCTATGACTTCTCCTTCTAAATCGAGTAACGTTACTATGGAAACGACAGGATTTTCTTTTGCGATACGAGTATCTCCCTCTCGATGCACTAATCCTCCTTTACTGCATCCCTCACTCCCACTCATTGACAAATTCACACGGAAATTGCGTCGCCATGAAATACTATGGGTTCTATGACTTCTCCTTCTAAATCGAGTAACGTTTCTATGGAAACGACTGGCTTTTCTTTTGCGATACGAGTATCTCCCTCTCGATGCACTAATCCTTCTTTACTGCATCCCTCACTCCCACTCATTGACGAATTCACACGGGAATTGCATCGCCATGAAATACTATGGGTTCTATGACTTCTCCTTCTAAATCGAGTAACGTTTCTATGGAAACGACTCGCTTTTCTTTTGCGATACGAGTTTCTCCCTCTCGATGCACTAATCCTTCTTTACTGCATCCCTCACTCCCACTCATTGACGAATTCACACGGAAATTGCGTCGCTATGAAATACTATGGGTTCTATGACTTCTCCTTCTAAATCGAGTAACGTTTCTATGGAAACGACTGGCTTTTCTTTTGCGATACGAGTATCTCCCTCTCGATGCACTAATCCTTCTTTACTGCATCCCTCACTCCCACTCATTGACGAATTCACACGGAAATTGCGTCGCTATGAAATACTATGGGTTCTATGACTTCTCCTTCTAAATCGAGTAACGTTTCTATGGAAACGACAGGATTTTCTTTTGCGATACGAGTATCTCCCTCTCGATGCACTAATCCTTCTTTACTGCATCCCTGACTCCCACTCATTGACGAATTCACACGGAAATTGCGTCGCCATGAAATACTATGGGTTCTATGACTTCTCCCTCTAAATCGAGTAACGTTTCTATGAAAACGACTTGCTTTTCTTTTGCGATACGAGTATCTCCCTCTCGATGCACTCATCCTTCTTTACTGCATCCCTCACTCCCACTCATTGACGAATTCACACGGAAATTGCGTCGCCATGAAATACTATGGGTTCTATGACTTCTCCTTCTAAATCGAGTAACGTTTCTATGGAAACGACAGGATTTTCTTTTGGGATACGACAATCACATTTCCGATCCACTAATCCGTCTTCACTGCATCCCTCACTAATACACATTGACGAATTCATACGGAAATTGCGTCGCTATGAAATACTATGGGTTCTATGACTTCTCCTTCTAAATCGAGTATTGTTTCTATGGAAACGACTGGCTTTTCTTTTGCGATACGAGTATCTCCCTCTCGATGCACTAATCCTTCTTTACTGCATCCCTCACTCCCACTCATTGACGAATTCACACGGAAATTGCGTCGCCATGAAATACTTTGGGTTCTATGACTTCTCCTTCAAATCGAGTAACGTTTCTATGGAAACGACAGGATTTTCTTTTGGGATACGACAATCACATTTCCGATCCACTAATCCGTCTTTACTGCATCCCTCACTAATACACATTGACGAATTCACACGGAAATTGCGTCGCCATGAAATACTATGGGTTCTATGACTTCTCCTTCTAAATCGAGTAACGTTTCTATGGAAACGACAGGATTTTCTTTTGGGATACGACAATCACATTTCCGATCCACTAATCCGTCTTTACTGCATCCCTCACTAATACACATTGACGAATTCATACGGAAATTGCGTCGCCATGAAATACTATGGGTTCTATGACTTCTCCTTCTAAATCGAGTAACGTTTCTATGGAAACGACAGGATTTTCATTTGGGATACGACAATCACATTTCCGATCCACTAATCCGTCTTTACTGCATCCCTCACTAATACACATTGGCGAATTCACACTGAAATTGCGTCGCCATGAAATACTATGGGTTCTATGACTTCTCCTTCTAAATCGAGTAACGTTTCTATGGAAACGACAGGATTTTCTTTTGGGATACGACAATCACATTTCCGATCCACTAATCCGACTTTACTGCATCCCTCACTAATACACATTGACGAATTCACACGGAAATTGCGTCGCCATGAAATACGATGGGTTCTATGACATCTCCTTCTAAATCGAGTAACGTTTCTATGGAAACGACAGGATTTTCTTTTGGGATACGACAATCACATTTCCGATCCACTAATCCGTCTTTACTGCATCCCTCACTAATACACATTGACTAATTCACACGGAAATTGCGTCGCCATGAAATACTATGGGTTTTGACTTCTCCTTCTAAATCGAGTACCGTTTCCATGGAAACGACAGGATTTTCTTTTGGGATACGACAATCACATTTCCGATCCACTAATCCGTCTTTACCGCATCCCTCACTAATACACATTGACGAATTCACACGGAAATTGCGTCGCCATGAAATACTATGGGTTCTATGACTTCTCCTTCTAAATCGAGTAACGTTTCTATGGAAACGACAGAATTTTCTTTTGGGGTACGACTATCACATTTCCGATCCACTAATCCGTCTTTACTGCATCCCTCACTAATACACATTGATGAATTCATACGGAAATTGCGTCGCTATGAAATACTATGGGTTCTATGACTTCTTCTAAATCGAGTATCGTTTCTATGGAAACGACTGGCTTTTCTTTTGCGATACGACAATCACATTTCCAATCCACTAATCCGTCTTTACTGCATCCCTCACTAATACACATTGACGAATTCATACAGAAATTGCGTCGCTATGAAATACTATGGGTTCTATGACTTCTCCTTCTAAATCGAGTATCGTTTCTATGGAAACGACTGGCTTTTCTTTTGCGATACGACAATCACATTTCCGATCCACTAATCCGTCTTTACTGCATCCCTCACTAATACACATTGACGAATTCATACGGAAATTGCGTCGCTATGAAATACTATGGGTTCTATGACTTCTCCTTCTAAATCGAGTATCGTTTCTATGGAAACGACTGGCTTTTGTTTTGCGATACGAGTATCTCCCTCTCGATGCACTAATCCTTCTATACTGCATCCCTCACTCCCACTCATTGACGAATTCACACGGAAATTGCGTCGCTATGAAATACTATGGGTTCTATGACTTCTCCTTCTAAATCGAGTAACGTTTCTATGGAAAAGACTTGCTTTTCTTTTGCGATACGAGTATCTCCCTCTCGATGCACTCATCCTTCTTTACTGCATCCCTCACTCCCACTCATTGACGAATTCACACGGAAATTGCGTCGCCATGAAATACTATGGGTTCTATGACTTCTCCTTCTAAATCGAGTAACGTTTCTATGGAAACGACAGGATTTTCTTTTGGGATACGACAATCACATTTCTGAACCACTAATCCGTCTTTACTGCATCCCTCACTAATACACATTGACGAATTCATACGGAAATTGCGTCGCTATGAAATACTATGGGTTCTATGACTTCTCCTTCTAATCGAGTATCGTTTCTATGGAAACGACTGGCTTGTCTTTTGCGATACGAGTATCTCCCTCTCGATGCACTAATCCTTCTTTACTGCATCCCTCACTCCCACTCATTGACGAATTCACACGGAAATTGCGTCGCCATGAAATACTATGGGTTCTATGACTTCTCCTTCTAAATCGAGTATCGTTTCTATGGAAACGACAGGATTTTCTTTTGGGATATGACAATCACATTTCCGATCCACTAATCCGTCTTTACTGCATCCCTCACTAATACACATTGACGAATTCACACGGAAATTGCGTCGCCATGAAATACTATGGGTTCTATGACTTCTCCTTCCAAATCGAGTAACGTTTCTATGGAAACGACAGGATTTTCTTTTGGGATACGACAATCACATTTCCGATCCACTAATCCGTCTTTACTGCATCCCTCACTAATACACATTGACGAATTCACACGGAAATTGCGTCGCCATGAAATACTATGGGTTCTATGACTTCTCCTTCTAAATCGAGTAACGTTTCTATGGAAACGACAGGATTTTCTTTTGGGATACGACAACCACATTTCCGATCCACTAATCCGTCTTTACTGCATCCCTCACTAATACACATTGACGAATTCACACGGAAATTGCGTCGCCATGAAATACTATGGTTTCTATGACATCTCCTTCTAAATCGAGTAACGTTTCTATGGAAACGACTGGATTTTCTTTTGGGATACGACAATCACATTTCCGATCCACTAATCCGTCTTTACTGCATCCCTCACTAATACACATTGACGAATTCACACGGAAATTGCGTCGCCATGAAATACTATGGGTTCTATGACTTCTCCTTCTAAATCGAGTAACGTTTCTATGGAAACGACAGGATTTTCTTTTGGGATACGACAATCACATTTCCGATCCACTAATCCGTCTTTACTGCATCCCTCACTAATACACATTGACGAATTCACACGGAAATTGCGTCGCCATGAAATACTATGGGTTCTATGACTTCTCCTTCTAAATCGAGTAACGTTTCTATGGAAACGACAGGATTTTCTTTTGGGATACAACAATCACATTTCCGATCCACTAATCCGTCTTTACTGCATCCCTCACTAATACACATTGACGAATTCACACGGAAATTGCGTCGCTATGAAATAGTATGTGTTCTATGACTTCTCCTTCTAAATCGAGTATCGTTTCTATGGAAACGACTGGCATTTCTTTTGCGATACGAGTATCTCCCTCTCGATGCACTAATCCTTCTTTACTGCATCCCTCACTCCCACTCATTTACGAATTCACACGGAAATTGCGTCGCCATGAAATACTATGGGTTCTATGACTTCTCCTTCTAAATCGAGTATCGTTTCTTTGGAATCGACTGGCTTTTCTTTTGGGATACGACAATCACATTTCCGATCCACTAATCCGTCTTTACTGCATTCCTCAGTAATACACATTGACGAATTCATACGGAAATTGCGTCGCTATGAAATACTATGGGGTCTATGACTTCTCCTTCTAAATCGAGTATCGTTTCTATGGAAACGACTGGCTTTTTTTTTGCGATACGACAATCACATTTCCGATCCACTAATCCGCCTTTACTGCATCCCTCACTAATACACATTGACGAATTCATACGGAAATTGCGTCGCTTTGAAATACTATGGGTTCTATGACTTCTCCTTCTAAATCGAGTATCGTTTCTATGGAAACGACTGGCTTTTCTTTTGCGATATTAGTATCTCCCTCTCGATGCACTAATCCTTGTATACTGCATCCCTCACTCCCACTCATTGACGAATTCACACGGAAATTGCGTCGCCATGAAATACTATGGGTTCTATGACTTCTCCTTCTAAATCGAGTAACGTTTCTATGGAAACGAAAGGAATTTCTTTTGGGATACGACAATCACATTTCCGATCCACTAATCCGTCTTTACTGCATCCCTCACTAATACACATTGACGAATTCACACGGAAATTGCGTCGCCATGAAATACTATGGGTTCTATGACTTCTCCTTCTAAAGCGAGTTACGTTTCTATGGAAACGACAGGATTTTCTTTTGGGATACGACAATCACATTTCCGATCCACTAATCCGTCTTTACTGCATCCCTCACTAATACACATTGACGAATTCACACGGAAAATGCGTCGCCATGAAATACTATGGGTTCTATGACTTCTCTTTCTAAATCGAGTAACGTTTCTATGGAAACGACAGGATTTTCTTTTGGGATACGACAATCACATTTCCGATCCACTAATCCGTCTTTACTGCATCCCTCACTAATACACATTGACGAATTCATACGGAAATTGCGTCGCTATGAAATACTATGGGTTCTATGACTTCTCCTTCTAAATCGAGTATCGTTTCTATGGAAACGACTGGCTTTTCTTTTGCGATACGAGTATCTCCCTCTCAATGCACTAATCTTTCTTTACTGCATCCCTCACTCCCACTCATTGACGAATTCACACGGAAATTGCGTCGCCATGAAATACTATGGGTTCTATGGCTTCTCCTTCTATATCGAGTATCGTTTCTATGGAAACGACTGGCTTTTCTTTTGCGATACGACAATCACATTTCCGATCCACTAATCCGTCTTTACTGCATCCCTCACTAATACACATTGACGAATTCACACGGAAATTGCGTCGCCATGAAACACTATTGGTTCTATGACTTCTCCTTCTAAATCGTGTATCGTTTCTATGGAAACGACTGGCTTTTCTTTTGCGATACGACAATCACATTTCCGATCCACTAATCCGTCTTTACTGCATCCCCCACTAATACACATTGACGAATTCACACGGAAATTGCGTCGCCATGAAATACTATGGGTTCTATGACTTCTCCTTCTAAATCGAGTATCGTTTCTATGGAAACGATTGGCTTTTCTTTTGCGATACGACAATCACATTTCCGATCCACTAATCCGTCTTTACTGCATCCCTCACTAATACACATTGACGAATTCATACGGAAATTGCGTCGCTATGAAATACTATGGGTTCTATGACTTCTCCTTCTAAATCGAGTATCGTTTCTATGGAAACGACTGGCTTTTCTTTTGCGATACGAGTATCTCCCTCTCGATGCACTAATCCTTCTATACTGCATCCCTCACTCCCACTCATTGACGAATTCACACGGAAATTGCGTCGCTATGAAATACTATGGGTTCTATGACTTCTCCTTCTAAATCGAGTAACGTTTCTATGGAAACGACTTGCTTTTCTTTTGCGATACGAGTATCTCCCTCTCGATGCACTCATCCTTCTTTACTGCATCCCTCACTCCCACTCATTGACGAATTCACACGGAAATTGCGTCGCCATGAAATACTATGGGTTCTATGACTTCTCCTTCTAAATCGAGTAACGTTTCTATGGAAACGACAGGATTTTCTTTTGGGATACGACAATCACATTTCTGAACCACTAATCCGTCTTTACTGCACCCCTCACTAATACACATTGACGAATTCATACGGAAATTGCGTCGCTATGAAATACTATGGGTTCTATGACTTCTCCTTCTAAATCGAGTATCGTTTCTATGGAAACGACTGGCTTTTCTTTTGCGATACGAGTATCTCCCTCTCGATGCACTAATCCTTCTTTACTGCTTCCCTCACTCCCACTCATTGACGAATTCACACGGAAATTGCGTCGCCATGAAATACTATGGGTTCCATGACTTCTCCTTCTAAATCGAGTAACGTTTCTATGGAAACGACAGGATTTTCTTTTGGGATCTGACAATCACATTTCCGATCCACTAATCCGTCTTTACTGCATCCCTCACTAATACACATTGACGAATTCACACGGAAATTGCGTCGCCATGAAATACTATGGGTTCTATGACTTCTCCTTCCAAATCGAGTAACGTTTCTATGGAAACGACAGGATTTTCTTTTGGGATACGACAATCACATTTCCGATCCACTAATCCGTCTTTACTGCATCCCTCACTAATACACATTGACGAATTCATACGGAAATTGCGTCGCCATGAAATACTATGGGTTCAATGACCTCTCCTTCTAAATCGAGTAACGTTTCTATGGAAACGACAGGATTTTCTTTTGGGATACGACAATCACATTTCCGATCCACTAATCCGTCTTTACTGCATCCCTCACTAATACACATTGACGAATTCACACGGAAATTGCGTCGCCATGAAATACTATGGGTTCTATGACTTCTCCTTCTAAATCGAGTAACGTTTCTATGGAAACGACAGGATTTTCTTTTGGGATACGACAACCACATTTCCGATCCACTAATCCGTCTTTACTGCATCCCTCACTAATACACATTGACGAATTCACACGGAAATTGCGTCGCCATGAAATACTATGGGTTCTATGACATCTCCTTCTAAATCGAGTAACGTTTCTATGGAAACGACAGGATTTTCTTTTGGGATACGACAATCACATTTCCGATCCACTAATCCGTCTTTACTGCATCCCTCACTAATACACATTGACGAATTCATACGGAAATTGCGTCGCCATGAAATACTATGGGTTCTATGACTTCTCCTTCTAAATCGAGTAACGTTTCTATGGAAACGACAGGATTTTCATTTGGGATACGACAATCACATTTCCGATCCACTAATCCGTCTTTACTGCATCCCTCACTAATACACATTGGCGAATTCACACTGAAATTGCGTCGCCATGAAATACTATGGGTTCTATGACTTCTCCTTCTAAATCGAGTACCGTTTCTATGGAAACGACAGGATTTTCTTTTGGGATACGACAATCACATTTCCGATCCACTAATCCGACTTTACTGCATCCCTCACTAATACACATTGACGAATTCACACGGAAATTGCGTCGCCATGAAATACGATGGGTTCTATGACATCTCCTTCTAAATCGAGTAACGTTTCTATGGAAACGACAGGATTTTCTTTTGGGATACGACAATCACATTTCCGATCCACTAATCCGTCTTTACTGCATCCCTCACTAATACACATTGACTAATTCACACGGAAATTGCGTCGCCATGATATACTATGGGTTTTGACTTCTCCTTCTAAATCGAGTACCGTTTCCATGGAAACGACAGGATTTTCTTTTGGGATACGACAATCACATTTCCGATCCACTAATCCGTCTTTACCGCATCCCTCACTAATACACATTGACGAATTCACACGGAAATTGCGTCGCCATGAAATACTATGGGTTCTATGACTTCTCCTTCTAAATCGAGTAACGTTTCTATGGAAATGACAGAATTTTCTTTTGGGGTACGACTATCACATTTCCGATCCACTAATCCGTCTTTACTGCATCCCTCACTAATACACATTGATGAATTCATACGGAAATTGCGTCGCTATGAAATACTATGGGTTCTATGACTTCTCCTTCTAAATCGAGTATCGTTTCTATGGAAACGACTGGCTTTTCTTTTGCGATACGACAATCACATTTCCGATCCACTAATCCGTCTTTACTGCATCCCTCACTAATACACATTGACGAATTCATACGGAAATTGCGTCGCTATGAAATACAATGGGTTCTATGACTTCTCCTTCTAAATCGAGTATCGTTTCTATGGAAACGACTGGCTTTTCTTTTGCGATACGACAATCACATTTCCGATCCACTAATCCGTCTTTACTGCATCCCTCACTAATACACATTGACGAATTCATACGGAAATTGCGTCGCTATGAAATACTATGGGTTCTATGACTTCTCCTTCTAAATCGAGTATCGTTTCTATGGAAACGACTGGCTTTTGTTTTGCGATACGAGTATCTCCCTCTCGATGCACTAATCCTTCTATACTGCATCCCTCACTCCCACTCATTGACGAATTCACACGGAAATTGCGTCGCTATGAAATACTATGGGTTCTATGACTTCTCCTTCTAAATCGAGTAACGTTTCTATGGAAAAGACTTGCTTTTCTTTTGCGATACGAGTATCTCCCTCTCGATGCACTCATCCTTCTTTAGTGCATCCCTCACTCCCACTCATTGACGAATTCACACGGAAATTGCGTCGCCATGAAATACTATGGGTTCTATGACTTCTCCTTCTAAATCGAGTAACGTTTCTATGGAAACGACAGGATTTTCTTTTGGGATACGACAATCACATTTCTGAACCACTAATCCGTCTTTACTGCATCCCTCACTAATACACATTGACGAATTCATACGGAAATTGCGTCGCTATGAAATACTATGGGTTCTATGACTTCTCCTTCTAAATCGAGTATCGTTTCTATGGAAACGACTGGCTTTTCTTTTGCGATACGAGTATCTCCCTCTCGATGCACTAATCCTTCTTTACTGCATCCCTCACTCCCACTCATTGACGAATTCACACGGAAATTGCGTCGCCATGAAATACTATGGGTTCTATGACTTCTCCTTCTAAATCGAGTAACGTTTCTATGGAAACGACAGGATTTTCTTTTGGGATATGACAATCACATTTCCGATCCACTAATCCGTCTTTACTGCATCCCTCACTAATACACATTGACGAATTCACACGGAAATTGCGTCGCCATGAAATACTATGGGTTCTATGACTTCTCCTTCCAAATCGAGTAACGTTTCTATGGAAACGACAGGATTTTCTTTTGGGATACGACAATCACATTTCCGATCCACTAATCCGTCTTTACTGCATCCCTCACTAATACACATTGACGAATTCATACGGATATTGCGTCGCCATGAAATACTATGGGTTCAATGACCTCTCCTTCTAAATCGAGTAACGTTTCTATGGAAACGACAGGATTTTCTTTTGGGATACGACAATCACATTTCCGATCCACTAATCCGTCTTTACTGCATCCCTCACTAATACACATTGACGAATTCACACGGAAATTGCGTCGCCATGAAATACTATGGGTTCTATGACTTCTCCTTCTAAATCGAGTAACGTTTCTATGGAAACGACAGGATTTTCTTTTGGGATACGACAACCACATTTCCGATCCACTAATCCGTCTTTACTGCATCCCTCACTAATACACATTGACGAATTCACACGGAAATTGCGTCGCCATGAAATACTATGGTTTCTATGACATCTCCTTCTAAATCGAGTAACGTTTCTATGGAAACGACTGGATTTTCTTTTGGGAAACGACAATCACATTTCCGATCCACTAATCCGTCTTTACTGCATCCCTCACTAATACACATTGACGAATTCACACGGAAATTGCGTCGCCATGAAATACTATGGGTTCTATGACTTCTCCTTCTAAATCGAGTAACGTTTCTATGGAAACGACAGGATTTTCTTTTGGGATACGACAATCACATTTCCGATCCACTAATCCGTCTTTACTGCATCCCTCACTAATACACATTGACGAATTCACACGGAAATTGCGTCGCCATGAAATACTATGGGTTCTATGACTTCTCCTTCTAAATCGAGTAACGTTTCTATGGAAACGACAGGATTTTCTTTTGGGATACAACAATCACATTTCCGATCCACTAATCCGTCTTTACTGCATCCCTCACTAATACACATTGACGAATTCACACGGAAATTGCGTCGCCATGAAATACTATGGGTTCTATGACTTCTCCTTCTAAATCGAGTAACGTTTCTATGGAAACGACAGGATTTTCTTTTGGGATACGACAATAACATTTCCGATCCACTAATCCGTCTTTACTGCATCCCTCACTAATACACATTGAAGAATTCACACGGAAATTGCGTCGCTATGAAATAGTATGTGTTCTATGACTTCTCCTTCTAAATCGAGTATCGTTTCTATGGAAACGACTGGCTTTTCTTTTGCGATACGACAATCACATTTCCGGTCCACTAATCCGTCTGTACTGCATCCCTCACTAATACACATTGACGCATTCATACGGAAATTGCGTCGCTATGAAATACTATGGGTTCTATGACTTCTCCTTCTAAATCGAGTATCGTTTCTATGGAAACGACTGGCATTTCTTTTGCGATACGAGTATCTCCCTCTCGATGCACTAATCCTTCTTTACTGCATCCCTCACTCCCACTCATTTACGAATTCACACGGAAATTGCGTCGCCATGAAATACTATGGGTTCTATGACTTCTCCTTCTAAATCGAGTATCGTTTCTTTGGAATCGACTGGCTTTTCTTTTGGGATACGACAATCACATTTCCGATCCACTAATCCGTCTTTACTGCATTCCTCAGTAATACACATTGACGAATTCATACGGAAATTGCGTCGCTATGAAATACTATGGGGTCTATGACTTCTCCTTCTAAATGGAGTATCGTTTCTATGGAAACGACTGGCTTTTTTTTTGCGATACGACAATCACATTTCCGATCCACTAATCCGCCTTTACTGCATCCCTCACTAATACACATTGACGAATTCATACGGAAATTGCGTCGCTTTGAAATACAATGGGTTCTATGACTTCTCCTTCTAAATCGAGTATCGTTTCTATGGAAACGACTGGCTTTTCTTTTGCGATATTAGTATCTCCCTCTCGATGCACTAATCCTTGTATACTGCATCCCTCACTCCCACTCATTGACGAATTCACACGGAAATTGCGTCGCCATGAAATACTATGGGTTCTATGACTTCTCCTTCTAAATCGAGTAACGTTTCTATGGAAACGAAAGGAATTTCTTTTGGGATACGACAATCACATTTCCGATCCACTAATCCGTCTTTACTGCATCCCTCACTAATACACATTGACGAATTCACACGGAAATTGCGTCGCCATGAAATACTATGGGTTCTATGACTTCTCCTTCTAAAGCGAGTAACGTTTCTATGGAAACGACAGGATTTTCTTTTGGGATACGACAATCACATTTCCGATCCACTAATCCGTCTTTACTGCATCCCTCACTAATACACATTGACGAATTCACACGGAAAATGCGTCGCCATGAAATACTATGGGTTCTATGACTTCTCTTTCTAAATCGAGTAACGTTTCTATGGAAACGACAGGATTTTCTTTAGGGATACGACAATCACATTTCCGATCCACTAATCCGTCTTTACTGCATCCCTCACTAATACACATTGACGAATTCATACGGAAATTGCGTCGCTATGAAATACTATGGGTTCTATGACTTCTCCTTCTAAATCGAGTATCGTTTCTATGGAAACGACTGGCTTTTCTTTTGCGATACGAGTATCTCCCTCTCGATGCACTAATCTTTCTTTACTGCATCCCTCACTCCCACTCATTGACGAATTCACACGGAAATTGCGTCGTCATGAAATACTATGGGTTCTATGGCTTCTCCTTGTATATCGAGTATCGTTTCTATGGAAACGACTGGCTTTTCTTTTGCGATACGACAATCACATTTCCGATCCACTAATCCGTCTTTACTGCATCCCTCACTAATACACATTGACGAATTCACACGGAAATTGCGTCGCCATGAAACACTATGGGTTCTATGACTTCTCCTTCTAAATCGTGTATCGTTTCTATGGAAACGACTGGCTTTTCTTTTGCGATACGACAATCACATTTCCGATCCACTAATCCGTCTTTACTGCATCCCCCACTAATACACATTGACGAATTCACACGGAAATTGCGTCGCCATGAAATACTATGGGTTCTATGACTTCTCCTTCTAAATCGAGTATCGTTTCTATGGAAACGATTGGCTTTTCTTTTGCGATACGACAATCACATTTCCGATCCACTAATCCGTCTTTACTGCATCCCTCACTAATACACATTGACGAATTCATACGGTAATTGCGTCGCTATGAAATACTATGGGTTCTATGACTTCTCCTTCTAAATCGAGTATCGTTTCTATGGAAACGACTGGCTTTTCTTTTGCGATACGAGTATCTCCCTCTCGATGCACTAATCCTTCTATACTGCATCCCTCACTCCCACTCATTGACGAATTCACACGGAAATTGCGTCGCTATGAAATACTATGGGTTCTATGACTTCTCCTTCTAAATCGAGTAACGTTTCTATGGAAACGACTTGCTTTTCTTTTGCGATACGAGTATCTCCCTCTCGATGCACTCATCCTTCTTTACTGCATCCCTCACTCCCACTCATTGACGAATTCACACGGAAATTGCGTCGCCATGAAATACTATGGGTTCTATGACTTCTCCTTCTAAATCGAGTAACGTTTCTATGGAAACGACAGGATTTTCTTTTGGGATACGACAATCACATTTCTGAACCACTAATCCGTCTTTACTGCATCCCTCACTAATACACATTGACGAATTCATACGGAAATTGCGTCGCTATGAAATACTATGGGTTCTATGACTTCTCCTTCTAAATCGAGTATCGTTTCTATGGAAACGACTGGCTTTTCTTTTGCGATACGAGTATCTCCCTCTCGATGCACTAATCCTTCTTTACTGCTTCCCTCACTCCCACTCATTGACGAATTCACACGGAAATTGCGTCGCCATGAAATACTATGGGTTCTATGACTTCTCCTTCTAAATCGAGTAACGTTTCTATGGAAACGACAGGATTTTCTTTTGGGATATGACAATCACATTTCCGATCCACTAATCCGTCTTTACTGCATCCCTCACTAATACACATTGACGAATTCACACGGAAATTGCGTCGCCATGAAATACTATGGGTTCTATGACTTCTCCTTCCAAATCGAGTAACGTTTCTATGGAAACGACAGGATTTTCTTTTGGGATACGACAATCACATTTCCGATCCACTAATCCGTCTTTACTGCATCCCTCACTAATACACATTGACGAATTCGTACGGAAATTGCGTCGCCATGAAATACTATGGGTTCAATGACCTCTCCTTCTAAATCGAGTAACGTTTCTATGGAAACGACAGGATTTTCTTTTGGGATACGACAATCACATTTCCGATCCACTAATCCGTCTTTACTGCATCCCTCACTAATACACATTGACGAATTCACACGGAAATTGCGTCGCCATGAAATACTATGGGTTCTATGACTTCTCCTTCTAAATCGAGTAACGTTTCTATGGAAACGACAGGATTTTCTTTTGGGATACGACAACCACATTTCCGATCCACTAATCCGTCTTTACTGCATCCCTCACTAATACACATTGACGAATTCACACGGAAATTGCGTCGCCATGAAATACTATGGGTTCTATGACATCTCCTTCTAAATCGAGTAACGTTTCTATGGAAACGACAGGATTTTCTTTTGGGATACGACAATCACATTTCCGATCCACTAATCCGTCTTTACTGCATCCCTCACTAATACACATTGACGAATTCACACGGAAATTGCGTCGCCATGAAATACTATGGGTTCTATGACTTCTCCTTCTAAATCGAGTAACGTTTCTATGGAAACGACAGGATTTTCTTTTGGGATACAACAATCACATTTCCGATCCACTAATCCGTCTTTACTGCATCCCTCACTAATACACATTGACGAATTCACACGGAAATTGCGTCGCTATGAAATACTATGGGTTCTATGACTTCTCCTTCTAAATCGAGTAACGTTTCTATGGAAACGACAGGATTTTCTTTTGGGATACGACAATCACATTTTCGATCCACTAATCCGTCTTTACTGCATCCCTCACTAATACACATTGAAGAATTCACACGGAAATTGCGTCGCTATGAAATAGTATGTGTTCTATGACTTCTCCTTCTAAATCGAGTATCGTTTCTATGGAAACGACTGGCTTTTCTTTTGCGATACGACAATCACATTTCCGATCCACTAATCCGTCTGTACTGCATCCCTCACTAATATACATTGACGCATTCATACGGAAATGGCGTCGCTATGAAATACTATGGGTTCTATGACTTCTCCTTCTAAATCGAGTATCGTTTCTATGGAAACGACTGGCATTTCTTTTGCGATACGAGTATCTCCCTCTCGATGCACTAATCCTTCTTTACTGCATCCCTCACTCCCACTCATTGACGAATTCACACGGAAATTGCGTCGCCATGAAATACTATGGGTTCTGTGACTTCTTCTTCTAAATCGAGTATCGTTTCTTTGGAATCGACTGGCTTTCCTTTTGGGATACGACAATCACATTTCCGATCCACTAATCCGTCTTTACTGCATTCCTCAGTAATACACATTGACGAATTCATACGGAAATTGCGTCGCTATGAAATACTATGGGGTCTATGACTTCTCCTTCTAAATCGAGTATCGTTTCTATGGAAACGACTGGCTTTTCTTTTGCGATACGACAATCACATTTCCGATCCACTAATCCGCCTTTACTGCATCCCTCACTAATACACATTGACGAATTCATACGGAAATTGCGTCGCTTGGAAATACTATGGGTTCTATGACTTCTCCTTCTAAATCGAGTATCGTTTCTATGGAAACGACTGGCTTTTCTTTTGCGATATTAGTATCTCCCTCTCGATGCACTAATCCTTGTTTACTGCATCCCTCACTCCCACTCATTGACGAATTCACACGGAAATTGCGTCGCCATGAAATACTATGGGTTCTATGACTTCTCCTTCTAAATCGAGTAACGTTTCTATGGAAACGACAGGATCTTCTTTTGGGATACGACAATCACATTTCCGATCCACTAATCCGTCTTTACTGCATCCCTCACTAATACACATTGATGAATTCACACGGAAATTGCGTCGCTATGAAATACTATGGGTTCTATGACTTCTCCTTCTAAATCGAGTATCGTTTCTATGGAAACGACTGGCATTTCTTTTGCGATACGACAATCACATTTCCGATCCACTAATCCGTCTTTACTGCATCCCTCACTAATACACATTGACGAATTCATACGGAAATTGCGTCGCTATGAAATACTATGGGTACTATGACTTCTCCTTCTAAATCGGGTATCGTTTCTATGGAAACGACTGGCTTTTCTTTTGCGATACGACAATCACATTTCCGATCCACTAATCCGTCTTTACTGCATCCCCCACTAATACACATTGACGAATTCATACGGAAATTGCGTCGCTATGAAATACTATGGGTTCTATGACTTCTCCTGCTAAATCGAGTATCGTTTCTATGGAAACGACTGGCTTTTCTTTTGCGATACGAGTATCTCCCTCTCGATGCACTAATCTTTCTTTACTGCATCCCTCACTCCCACTCATTGACGAATTCACACGGAAATTGCGTCCCCATGAAATACTATGGGTTCTATGACTTCTCCTTCTAAATCGAGTATCGTTTCTATGGAAACGACTGGCTTTTCTTTTGCGATACGACAATCACATTTCCGATCCACTAATCCGTCTTTACTGCATCCCTCACTAATACACATTGACGAATTCACACGGAAATTGCGTCGCCATGAAACACTATGGGTTCTATGACTTCTCCTTCTAAATCGAGTATCGTTTCTATGGAAACGACTGGCTTTTCTTTTGCGATACGACAATCACATTTCCGATCCACTAATCCGTCTTTACTGCATCCCCCACTAATACACATTGACGAATTCACACGGAAATTGCGTCGCCATGAAATACTATGGGTTCTATGACTTCTCCTTCTAAATCGAGTATCGTTTCTATGGAAACGACTGGCTTTTCTTTTGCGATACGACAATCACATTTCCGATCCACTTATCCGTCTTTACTGCATCCCTCACTAATACACATTGACGAATTCATACGGAAATTGCGTCGCTATGAAATACTATGGGTTCTATGACTTCTCCTTCTAAATCGAGTATCGTTTCTATGGAAACGACTGGCTTTTCTTTTGCGATACGAGTATCTCCCTCTCGATGCACTAATCCTTCTTTACTGCATCCCTCACTCCCACTCATTGACGAATTCACACGGAAATTGCGTCGCCATGAAATACTATGGGTTCTATGACTACTCCTTATAAATCGAGTATCATTTCTATGGAAACGACTGGCTTTTCTTTTGCGATACGACAATCACATTTCCGATCCACTAATCCGTCTATACTGCATCCCTCACTAATACACATTGACGAATTCACACGGAAATTGCGTCGCCATGAAATACTATGGGTTCTATGACTTCTCCTTCTAAATCGAGTAACGTTTCTATGGAAACGACAGGATTGTCTTTTGGGATTTTTTTTTTTTTTTTTTTTTTTTTTTTTTTTTTTTTTTTCACTTGCCGCCCTGATTTTACGACCCACCACCTAAGTGCTTAAGGTGGGTCTATTTTGACCACTTGGCCGCTACGACCGGTGTGCGGACTCTGATGTAGTTGATGAAACTCACACCAGTTCCCGCATCCGGTCGCACCGTTGCCCGTGTCCCGCCACGTGGAGGCGGGTCTGTGCTTTTTTTTTTTTTTTTTTTTTCTTTTTTCTTTACTTTGGCAGCTTTCCCAAAACCGATTTAACAAAAATTTTACAAAAATTAATGTTGAATTGGAAGAAGGAAATACAAGGAATAGTTTAGTCTGAAGAGGAGAAAAGACGATAGGAAAGGAAGAGATGATAGTCCCACCACCGTAGGGGACTGAGGATGAGCGTCTTGGGATTTATCTTCAAGCCTCTGATCCTCAGTCCCCTAACCTTAGCCTAGGAAGTTCTATTCTATTCTAGTTGTGGCGTTTGATATCTCTATTTATGTTCTATCTGGTTACTTGTATACAGGTTTAGAGTGCCGTGGTAGCTGATGGCAATTGCGACGGTGCGCCGACACTGTTTATGTCTAATTTTATACATTAATCTATTGTCAGTTTTAGGTCTACTTATGTAAGTCTATTGCATGTCAGTTGTTTTATATTGAGACTTAGTTTAGTTCTTCCACACTATGGTGTCTGTCTGGGTGCTGCATATAGGTTTATTGTCTGTGTGGTCTTCTGTTCCTGTATTCTTTGTGGCATTCGTCAGAAATTTTGTCTGTTAGTGCGTTCAGTATGTCCCAAAGTTCAGGTGTTCTGATCGCGTCGTATATGTGTTCCTCTGTCTGTAAGTGTTGTATCCCAGGTGTGTTCCTGTGCTGTCTGTATTTCCCGCAGAATAGGATTGTGTGTTCGGGGGTTCCCATACCTCCACATGTACACGTTGATGTGTCTCTAAGACTCACGCGATTTAAGTGCGTGGGATAAGGTCCGTGGCCAGTCAAGAAATGCACCATGCCGCGGCTAGGATCGGCATGTTTCATTCTTAATCTTTCCGTTATGTTCGGAAAAAATGTATAGACTCTCCGTCCCTTATCACTTGTGCCCCATTCCTGTTGCCATGTGTCGATTTTCCATTTTTTGAGGTCCCGCTTATTGTTCAGTGGGGAACCAGTCAATATGTTGACCTGGTCTAGTCTACCCATCTTTAACCAGTACAGAGCGGCCCGATATTTGATTGTGATATCTATCGGGAAAATTCCTAGCACGACACACAGTGCTTCAACTGATGTAGTGCCGAAGGCTCCCGATAGTCGCAGAAGGACGCTTCTCTGCCCTCGCCTAACCGCTGTTCTGTTTGTGACGAGGTTGAGTCTGTGCGCCCATGTACTGGCCGCAAAGCTTAGCACTGATTCGAAGAGTGCGCAGTGGTAAGTTCGTGTGACTGACAGAGGAAGTCTGTATTGTCCTGAATTAATCCTTGCCAGTTTATGTAGTAATTTTTCTGCCTTGTTTGTTGTTATTCTGATATGTTCATGGAAGTTCAGCTTCTCATCTATGTATACGCCCAAGTAGCGGGTTACCGTCATTCTCTTTATGTTGTTGTTCTGTATTTTAATAGATGGATTGCGTCTGAGTTGCCCTTTGAGCAGTGTGTATGTTGTTTTGTTGCCCGCTATCTTGAGCTTGTTTGTGTTGCACCATTGTGTTATTGTCTGCAGTGTGCCACTCGCCTTCTCCTCTAGCTGGGCTCTTGTATTTGCTGAGATGACCACCAGTAGGTCATCTGCATAGGCGACAGCACCGTCTGTCGTCATATCCTCCACCAGCAGTTGCAGGAGAGGTTCAAAAATTATGTCCCAGAAGATGGGTCCACAGATCGATCCCTGCGGACATCCCTTGGTAATTTCCCTTATTACCTTCCGGTTGCCCACGCGCCATTCCACTATTCTGTCTCTGCAATAGTCTAAAAGACTGTTGTATAGGGCTGCGGGTACTTCCATCTGGCGTAACCTCAGAAACAGTGCTGGCCACCACAGGTTGTCAAATGCTCCTGCGATGTCTATCATGATTGCCAAAGAGTATGTTTTATCTGTGTTTTGTGTGATTTCTAAAGCTCTGTTTATTGCATCATCGATGCTTTTCCCTTTCCGAAATCCAAACTGGTGGGGATTCATTCCAAGTAGGGTTCTGTGAGCCTGCAAGCGGTCACACAGTAGCCTCTCTTGGATTTTTGCCATGGTGTTTATGAGGCATATTGGTCTGTAGGATTTCGGATCTGATTGGTCTCTGTCTGATGATTTTCGTATGATGACTGCATTTGAGGTTTTCCAGACTGTCGGTACACGGCCTAGCCTTAAGGCGTCGTTTAGTAGTTCTGTTAAGTATGGGGTGATCTGTGGTGCTAGCCTCTTAAGCACTTCTGCATGGATCCTGTCGGGTCCAGGTGCTTTTTTATTCTTTAGCTCTCTTATCGCTACCACAACTTCCTCGTGCGCAAAGGGACAGGTGACGGCGTCGGTGTTATACTGTTCATGAAGTTCTTGTCTGAGTGTGATCTGTTCCTGTGTGTCTGAGTCTGTGGCATCTTCCGGGAGGAGTTTGTTCAGCAGATATTGTGCTGTGTTTCTCCATCCCACTGTCATTGTGCCGTCTTCCTGCCGTAGCGTGCTTAATGCCAATGGGGTCTTTATTTTTTCTGTCAGGATCTTGTATTGTTCCCCCCAGATATTCTGTTGTGTGTGTGTGGTCAAGTAGCTCTCCCAATGTTGTTTCCTGGTCTGAAATAATGTCTTTTTGAAGAGTTCTTTGGCTTCCCTATATGCAGCTAGTCTCAGTAGTTTGTCTCTTTGTATCCATGTCCTCTGGTATAGTTTTCGTTTCCTTGTCATGTCACGTTTGAGTCTGGTTAATTCGTCTGACCATGGTGTTTCCCGTTGTTTGCTGTGTGTGTGCGTAGGTATTGCTGTTTCTTGTGCTGTTTGGATGATTTGTGTCAGTTTGTGTGCTCTGTAGTCCACGCTTCCCTGTATGTTGTATATATTCTCATTTTGAACAATTTGTTGTAGTCTGTCCCAATTCGCTCTTTTAAAGTTGAAGTGTGTTTTATTGTGTGTGGTGCGATAATTGTTTGTTGTGAGACTTATTTCTATTATGTTGTGATCACTTGTGGTCAGAGAGTCGTGTATGGTCCATCTTTGCAGTCGTCCTAATGTTCTGTCATTCGCCAGAGTAATATCGATTTTGGTGGCAGATCCGCCTGGACCTCTGTATGTAGGTGTAGGTCCGTCTTCATTTATAATATGTAGTTGTGTCTCCTGTATGACGTCGTTGACTTTCCGTCCTCTGTCGTCCGTTCTGTCCGAGTGCCATAGTGTGGATTTAGCGTTGATATCTGCACATATAATTAGGTGCTTATTTCTAGAGTATTCAGCAATGTCTTGTATCATATGTAGGTATGGCTCTATGTCGTCACTGTACTGTGCGTATAGTGATGAGACCACCCATGTGTCTCGACCCTTAGTTATTTCTGCTGTGGCCAGATGACTGTTACATAGCTGCGTAATCTTAGTGATATTTAAAGTTTTGTTGAGGACAACTATGGCAGCCTTGTAGTTTCGTCTGTCTGAGATTGTGACAGCGTCCCAGGGTAGGTTAGTTAAGTTTCCCTGGGTTGTCACATAAGGTTCTTGCAGGCAAAGAATATCCGCCTGCAAGTCCAGAGCTACTCGCGGCAGTTCTGCACTAACGAGTGTGCTTCTATTAGCATTAATTTGTATTATTTTCATGGGTGTTTCACATGAAGGTAGAATTTGTGTCCTGTTTGCGAGTAGTCAAAGTCAGTTCTGCCATGTGCCCTCACTTGGTCCTTGTACACTTGGTGTGGGTTATATGTTTCCCCCCTCCGACTACACGCTAGTATGACTAATTTTTCTAGCTCTGCTGGGTCTGTAGGTATGTTTGCGGTCTTTAAAGTCATTCTGTCAGATTGTTCAGTGGTCGGGAAGCATACATAGCTGCCTAATGGGTGAAGTAGTCTGGTTAGCAGTCTTTGTGCTGTGATGAAAGTATCCTTATATTCTAGCCTACTTAGTCTTAAGTTTAGTTCTACATTGTTGTAGTCAGCATGCCATGGTGTTTGGCCGACTTTTCTCTTCTGCTCTTTTTCTACATGTGGGATGATTCCGCTATATTTATCTCGAAGTGCAGATGTCACCGGTGTGGTGTCTTGTTCCGTCTTCAATGGTGGTGAGGCTGATGAGCTGTTACCTGCGGCTCTTCTTCTTTCACCTTTACTTTTTCTTATGTTTACACTACCTATTGCACTGTCGTCACCTTTCTTTTTGCTATCACTATCTGTACACTCATCGTCACTATCGTGATTACCCGTAAGTAGGTTTGTGTCAAGGACTACTACCTTTTTCTTATATGTCTCGTTACATCCGGTCATCTGTTGTGTTTCATTATGTTGTTGAGGTGTTATGCGTTGTTGTGTATGATCTGCAGGGTTAATTATCCCTCCAGATACAAAATTCACTGGTTTTATATGTCCTATACATCTTTTTGTATTATACCTTTTTGGTGTGTTGTCATTTACTCTTTCTTCGCTGCTAGCTTTGGCATAATCAGGTGTTGCGTGAGATTTCTGTGTATTGTCCATTTGTTCGTTTTCCGTGTGTTTGTTTAGGTTTACAGACTTGTCTGTGTTCGTGTTTGTTTGTGTGCTATTGTTTTGTATTCGATCGGTGTTGTTGTGTGGATTGTATAGCACTTCAAATTCCAGCTCGTCAATTCTTGCCTGCAGTGATTGCTGGTAGCTGACCCAGTATTGCATCTGTTTTTTAAGTTGTTTGGCTATGTTATAATGTATAGCTCCATTAAGTACCATGTCATCGATGAAGTCCATGGTATTTATATAACTGTCATGTAATGCGTGCATACCTTGAAGAGATGGGATATCGTCTGTGTGTGTGGGGTGAGTGGGAAGCAGTCCCATCTGCCTGCGCCAGCTTATAGCTCTTTGGTGGTTTCGATTAATAGTCGATGGTGATTTATAGTTCGTTTTTTGCATTCTTGATTGGGGCAGTGTTGGGCTGCTTTCATTCTCCGTAATCGAAGCTCTGTAGCAGTCGATCTTGGAGGAATTTATGTGTTTGACAATCAAGACCTCTTCGTCTGGCACACAATTTGCCTCGGATTCTGCAGGGGATGCAGATGTCTTGTTCTGCTAGTTTGCACTGATTTCTTATGTGGCCCTTCCCTTTGCAATTGGAGCACGTGATTTCGGTGTCTTTACACTGCTTTGTGGTGTGTCCAATATCACAGCACTTGTAGCAGGTGGGGACTTGGGCGAAATTTTTGACAGTTAGAGACTGGAAATCTATATAGACTCTATCCCGTTTTGTCAAAATTTTGTGCAGATTCGGCGTGACTTCAATAACTTGATGATTGTATCCCCGCCCTCTTGGTCCTGTTCGGAATTTGATTTTTGTCTCTTTCAGGAAAGCCTCTTTCTCAACTTCCTCACTAAGGTTCAGTTCATAGAGGCTTTCAAGAGAATCTTTGTCGCTGATTGTGTCTGGCACGTGGTGTATGATCACTAGCGGTCGTCTCTTCCGTGGTGGCTCGCACTTGATTGTGTTAATGTTCTTTGCTGACTCGAGCAGTTTTTTACAGTCGTCCTGTGTTGCAGTCTCAACTATGACAGCTGTTGCTGTAGTTTTGACTGCCTTAATTTTTATCTTGTCCTTTTTTGGGTCAAGTTTCTGTGTAAGGGTTTGTCGCACAGTTTTTGGGTCCTTATTTTCTGTCGAGGTGATGAAGAGTGTTGTCGCTTGTTTTGCTTTGGCGTGTTCTATTTTTAGTGTTTCTTTGGATTTCGGTTGGGATTTGGTGATACTGGCGAATGTTGGTATTGCTGGGAGTATTGTCTCTGGTTTAATTGTTTTTGCCTCATCCAGTTCTTTCTGTAGTTCTTGGTTGTCTCTTTTTAGTGTAAAATTTTCTAGCCTGAACTCCTCTAATTGGACGGACAGCTTGTTATTCTCGTCTTTGAGAATATCAATCTGGCCCTCCAGTCTCGCATGTATGAGCGAGTCTGTTGCTTCAAGGTCATGTCTGGCTGCTGCAATTGTTTGTATTTCTACTTGTTGTCTTAGTCTTGCGTTTTCTTTTTCTAGGGCCTGAATTTGTCCCTCCAACCTAGCTTGTGTCACTGCGTTGCCGATTAGCTTATTTCTAAATGCTGACAGTATGGTCAGTGACACTTTTTTTGCTTTTAGTTCTGTTTGTATTTCAGCAATGAAGGTGTCGATGGCATCGACCTTTTCCTCGTCAATTTTATTGGGCTGATCCTCCATGTTTGCACATTTTCGAGGAGTCCCCGGCGTGCTGGAGGCGTTGCTGGCTCTTCTCCTTACAGAAGCCAGCTTGACAGCCGCCGAATCGGCCTGTCCCGCGCTTCGCTCCAGTTTTCACACTTAGTGCGAAAGTGGAACGTTGCGCAGTGTGCAGGCTGGCACAAGCATCAGGCTTCCTTGGTATCAAGGGAGTTGAGCCTATACCAGCTTAGAGCCTAGTAGCGGCTGTCTCCGTAGTTCTTCTCGCCCGCAGCGGCCAGCTGGAACTGCGCTCCACGTTCGCGCTTTGCGCTGCAGCCGGCCACGCAATTCGCGCACACGCGCACAGATGGCGGCCGAGTTGCCCCCGTACGCTGCTGCCTCCCGTGGTTGGACGCGGAACTACGTGTCGCGCTTAGCAACACGGGCACGCGTCGTCCGTCGCGTCCTACTTATGGGACTTCGCACAGCTCGCCACTACCAGCGTTACTCGACCTACTTAGCGGACTTTGCGCTATGTCGCTTTTGTGGCGTATCGCTTTCAGTTATCAAGCAATCTCCTTGACAGTGATCTCTATTAGTTCAGAATTTGTCTGGAATTTTTATAGACGTTAGCCTTCACTGCTGCGCAGCTGTGCTGTGATTTCGGTAGAGTTTTATTGTCCTATACCGGAGAAAACACCTACCATATGTTGTGGTTTTTGGTTTGTCACACGAGATATTTTGTAATCAACGTACTTTGGGCACTTCACAAACAGCGATTAGTGTTGTTAGTAATGTTAATACTGTCTGGGGTTCCTAGGGGTGTTAGTAGTGTTTTTCAAGTGTTAGTTGTCGTTTAGTACCTTTGTTGAGGTCCAGTTCCGTGCGTGCAGTCTCGAAATCACTGTGCACCGTTTTCTCACATAAAAAACGCTTTTGACACTGTGTCACTACACACTGCACTGAAGATAGTCACTGTTGCTCACTATTTATGTTCAGTTTGGCGCGATTGCACCAATATAACCGACGCGAAAACTATTTAAGCGAGAGCGCGCGCGCGACACGTCCGCTCTGCTCGGACGTACACAACACGACAATCACATTTCCGATCCACTAATCCGTCTTTACTGCATCCCTCACTAATACACATTGACGAATTCATACGGAAATTGCGTCGCTATGAAATACTATGGGTTCTATGACTTCTCCTTCTAAATCGAGTATCGTTTCTATGGAAACGATTGGCTTTTCTTTTGTGATACGACAATCACATTTCCGATCCACTAAACCGTCTTTACTGCATCCCTCACTAATACACATTGACGAATTCACACGGAAATTGCGTCGCTATGAAATACTATGGGTTCTATGACTTCTCCTTCTAAACCGAGTATCGTTTCTATGGAAACGACTGGCTTTTCTTTTGCGATACGAGTATCTCCCTCTCGATGCACTAATCCTTCTTTACTTCATCCCTCACTCCCACTCATTGACGAATTCACACGGAAATTGCGTCGCCATGAAATACTATGGGTTCTATGACTTTTCCTTCTAAATCGAATAACGTTTTATGGAAACGACAGGATTTTCTTTTGGGATACGACAATCACATTTCCGATCCACTAATCCGTCTTTACTGCATCCCTCACTAATACACATTGACGAATTCACACGGAAATTGCGTCGCCATGAAATACTATGGGTTCTATGACATCTCCTTCTAAATCGAGTAACGTTTCTATGGAAACGACAGGATTTTCTTTTGGGATACGACAATCACATTTCCGATCCACTAATCCGTCTTTACTGCATCCCTCACTAATACACATTGACGATTTCACACGGAAATTGCGTCGCCATGAAATACTATGGGTTCTATAACTTCTCCTTCTAAATCGAGTAACGTTTCTATGGAAACGACAGTATTCTCTTTTGGGATACGACAATCACATTTCCGATCCACTAATCCGTCTTTGCTGCATCCCTCACTAATGCACATTGACGAATTCACACGGAAATTGCGTCGCCATGACATACTATGGGTTCTATGACTTCTCCTTCGAAATCGAGTAACGTTTCCACGGAAACGACAGGATTTTCTTTTGGGATACGACAATCACATTTCCGATCCACTAATCCGTCTTTACTGCATCCCTCACTAATACATATTGACGAATTCACACGGAAATTGCGTCGCCATGAAATACTATGGGTTCTATGACTTCTCCTTGTAAATCGAGTAACGTTTCTATGGAAACGACAGGATTATCCTTTGCGATACGACAATCACATTTCCGATCCACTAATCCGTCTTTACTGCATCCCTCACTAATACACATTGACGAATTCACACGGATATTGCGTCGCCATGAAATACTATGGGTTCTATGACTTCTCCTTCTAAATCGAGTAACGTTTCTATGGAAACGACAGGATTTTCTTTTGGGATACAACAATCACATTTCCGATCCACTAATCCGTCTTTCCTGCATCCCTCACTAATACACATTGACGAATTCACATGGAAATTGCGTCGCCATGAAATACTATGGGTTCTATGACTTCTCCTTCTAAATCGAGTAACGTTTCTATGGAAACGACAGGATTTTCTTTTGGGATACGACAATCACATTTCCGATCCACTAATCCGTCTTTACTGCATCCCTCACTAATACACATTGACGAATTCACACGGAAATTGCGTCGCTATGAAATAGTATGTGTTCTATGACTTCTCCTTCTAAATCGAGTATCGTTACTATGGAAACGACTGGCTTTTCTTTTGCGATACGACAATCACATTTCCGATCCACTAATCCGTCTGTACTGCATCCCTCACTAATACACATTGACGAATTCATACGGAAATTGCGTCGCTATGAAATACTATGGGTTCTATGACTTCTCCTTCTAAATCGAGTATCGTTTCTTTGGAAACGACTGGCATTTCTTTTGCGATACGAGTATCTCCCTCTCGATGCACTAATCCTTCTTTACTGCATCCCTCACTCCCACTCATTGACGAATTCACACGCAAATTGCGTCGCCATGAAATACTATGGGTTCTATGACTTCTCCTTCTAAATCGAGTATCGTTTCTTTGGAAACGACTGGCTTTTCTTTTGGGATACGACAATCACATTTCCGATCCACTAATCCGTCTTTACTGCATCCCTCACTAATACACATTGACGAATTCATACGGAAATTGCGTCGCTATGAAATACTATGGGTTCTATGACTTCTCCTACTAAATCGAGTATCGTTTCTATGGAAACGACTGGCTTTTCTTTTGCGATACGACAATCACATTTCCGATCCACTAATCCGTCTTTACTGCATCCCTCACTAATACACATTGACGAATTCATACGGAAATTGCGTCGCTATGAAATACTATGGGTTCTATGACTTCTCCTTCTAAATCGAGTATCGTTTCTATGGAAACGACTGGCTTTTCTTTTGCGATACTACAATCACATTTCCGATCCACTAATCCGTCTTTACTGCATCCCTCACTAATACACATTGACGAAGTCACACGGAAATTGCGTCGCCATGAAATACTATGGGTTCTATGACTTCTCCTTCTAAATCGAGTAACGTTTCTATGGAAACGACTGGATTTTCTTTTGGGATACGACAATCACAATTCCGATCCACTAATCCGTCTTTACTGCATCCCTCACTAATACACATTGACGAATTCACACGGAAATTGCGTCGCCATGAAATACTATTGGTTCTATGTCTTCTCCTTCTAAATCGAGTAACGTTTCTATGGAAACGACAGGATTTTCTTTTGGGATACGACAATCAGATTTCCGATCCACTAATCCGTCTTAACTGCATCCCTCACTAATACACATTGACGAATTCACACGGAAATTGCGTCGCCATGAAATACTATGGGTTCTATGACTTCTCCTTCCAAATCGAGTAACGTTTCTATGGAAACGACAGGATTTTCTTTTGGGATAGGACAATCACATTTCCGATCCACTAATCCGTCTTTACTGCATCCCTCACTAATACACATTGACGAATTCAAACGGAAATTGCGTCGCCATGAAATACTATGGGTTCTATGACTTCTCCTTCTAAAGCGAGTAACGTTTCTATGGAAACGACAGGATTTTCTTTTGGGATAGGATAATCACATTTCCGATCCACTAATCCGTCTTTACTGCATCCCTCACTAATACACATTGACGAATTCACACGGAAATTGCGTCGCCATGAAATACTATGGGTTCTATGACTTCTCCTTCTAAATCGAGTAACGTTTCTATGGAAACGACAGGATTTTCTTTTGGGATACGACAATCACATTTCCGATCCACTAATCTGTTTTTACTGCATCCCTCACTAATACACATTGACGAATTCACACGGAAATTGCGTCGCCATGAAATACTATGGGTTCTATGACTTCTCCTTCTAAATCGAGTAACGTTTCTATGGAAACGACTGGCTTTTCTTTTGCGATACGACAATCACATTTCCGATCCACTAATCCGTCTTTACTGCATTCCTCACTAATACACATTGACGAATTCACACGGAAATTGCGTCGCCAAGAAATACTATGGGTTCTATGACTTCTCCTTCTAAATCGAGTAACGTCTCTATGGAAACGACAGGATTTTCTTTTGGGATACGACAATCACATTTCCGATCCACTAATCCGTCTTTACTGCATCCCTCACTAATACACATTGACGAATTCACACGGAAATTGCGTCGCCATGAAATACTATGGGTTCTATGACTTCTCCTTCTAAATCGAGAAACGTTTCTAAGGAAACGACAGGATTTTCTTTTGGGATACAACAATCACATTTCCGATCCACTAATCCGTCTTTACTGCATCCCTCACTAATACACATTGACGAATTCACACGGAAATTGCGTCGCCATGAAATACTATTGGTTCTATGACTTCTCCTTCTAAATCGAGTAACGTATCTATGGAAAGGACAGGATTTTCTTTTGGGATACGACAATCACATTTCCGATCCACTAATCCGTCTTTACTGCATCCCTCACTAATACACATTGACGAATTCACACGGAAATTGCGTCGCTATGAAATACTATGGGTTCTATGACTTCTCCTTCTAAATCGAGTATCGTTACTAAGGAAACGACTGGCTTTTCTTTTGCGATACGAGTATCCCCCTCTCGATGCACTAATCCTTCTTTACTGCATCCCTCACTCCCACTCATTGACGAATTCACACGGAAAATTGCGTCGCCATGAAATACTATGGGTTCTATGACTTCTCCTTCTAAATCGAGTATCGTTACTATGGAAACGATTGGCTTTTCTTTTGCGATACGACAATCACATTTCCGATCCACTAATCCGTCTGTACTGCATCCCTCACTAATACACATTGACGAATTCATACGGAAATTGCGTCGCTATTAAATACTATGGGTTCTATGACTTCTCCTTCTAAATCGAGTATCGTTTCTTTGGAAACGACTGGCATTTCTTTTGTGATACGAGTATCTCCCTCTCGATGCACTAATCCTTCTTTACTGCATCCCTCACTCCCACTCATTGACGAATTCACACGGAAATTGCGTCGCAATGAAATACTATGGGTTCTATGACTTCTCCTTCTAAATCGAGTATCGTTTCTTTGGAAACGACTGGCTTTTCTTTTGGGATACGACAATCACATTTCCGATCCACTAATCCGTCTTTACTGCATCCCTCACTAATACACATTGACGAATTCATACGGAAATTGCGTCGCTATGAAATACTATGGGTTCTATGACTTCTCCTTCTAAATCGAGTATCGTTTCTATGGAAACGACTGGCTTTTCTTTTGCGATACGACAATCACATTTCCGATCCACTAATCCGTCTTTACTGCATCCCTCACTAATACACATTGACGAATTCATACGGAAATTGCGTCGCTATGAAATACTATGGGTTCTATGACTTCTCCTTCTAAATCGAGTATCGTTCCTATGGAAACGACTGGCTTTTCTTTTGCGATACTACAATCAGATTTCCGATCCACTAATCCGTCTTTACTGCATCCCTCACTAATACACATTGACGAAGTCACACGGAAATTGCGTCGCCATGAAATACTATGGGTTCTATGACTTCTCCTTCTAAATCGAGTAACGTTTCTATGGAAACGACTGGATTTTCTTTTGGGATACGACAATCACAATTCCGATCCACTAATCCGTCTTTACTGCATCCCTCACTAATACACATTGACGAATTCACACGGAAATTGCGTCGCCATGAAATACTATTGGTTCTATGTCTTCTCCTTCTAAATCGAGTAACGTTTCTATGGAAACGACAGGATTTTCTTTTGGGATACGACAATCAGATTTCCGATCCACTAATCCGTCTTTACTGCATCCCTCACTAATACACATTGACGAATTCACACGGAAATTGCGTCGCCATGAAATACTATGGGTTCTATGACTTCTCCTTCCAAATCGAGTAACGTTTCTATGGAAACGACAGGATTTTCTTTTGGGATAGGACAATCACATTTCCGATCCACTAATCCGTCTTTACTGCATCCCTCACTAATACACATTGACGAATTCAAACGGAAATTGCGTCGCCATGAAATACTATGGGTTCTATGACTTCTCCTTCTAAATCGAGTAACGTTTCTATGGAAACGACAGGATTTTCTTTTGGGATACGACAATCACATTTCCGATCCACTAATCCGTCTTTACTGCATCCCTCACTAATACACATTGACGAATTCACACGGAAATTGCGTCGCTATGAAATAGTATGGGTTCTATGACTTCTCCTTCTAAATCGAGTATCGTTACTATGGAAACGACTGGCTTTTCTTTTGCGATACGACAATCACATTTCCGATCCACTAATCCGTCTGTACTGCATCCCTCACTAATACACATTGACGAATTCATACGGAAATTGCGTCGCTATGAAATACTATGGGTTCCATGACTTCTCCTTCTAAATCGAGTATCGTTTCTTTGGAAACGACTGGCATTTCTTTTGCGATACGAGTATCTCCCTCTCGATGCACTAATCCTTCTTTACTGCATCCCTCACTCCAACTCATTGACGAATTCACACGCAAATTGCGTCGCCATGAAATACTATGGGTTCTATGACTTCTCCTTCTAAATCGAGTATCGTTTCTTTGGAAACGACTGGCTTTTCTTTTGGGATACGACAATCACATTTCCGATCCACTAATCCGTCTTTACTGCATCCCTCACTAATACACATTGACGAATTCATACGGAAATTGCGTCGCTATGAAATACTATGGGTTCTATGACTTCTCCTACTAAATCGAGTATCGTTTCTATGGAAACGACTGGCTTTTCTTTTGCGATACGACAATCACATTTCCGATCCACTAATCCGTCTTTACTGCATCCCTCACTAATACACATTGACGAATTCATACGGAAATTGCGTCGCTATGAAATACTATGGGTTCTATGACTTCTCCTTCTAAATCGAGTATCGTTTCTATGGAAACGACTGGCTTTTCTTTTGCGATACTACAATCACATTTCCGATCCACTAATCCGTCTTTACTGCATCCCTCACTAATACACATTGACGAAGTCACACGGAAATTGCGTCGCCATGAAATACTATGGGTTCTATGACTTCTCCTTCTAAATCGAGTAACGTTTCTATGGAAACGACTGGATTTTCTTTTGGGATACGACAATCACAATTCCGATCCACTAATCCGTCTTTACTGCATCCCTCACTAATACACATTGACGAATTCACACGGAAATTGCGTCGCCATGAAATACTATTGGTTCTATGTCTTCTCCTTCTAAATCGAGTAACGTTTCTATGGAAACGACAGGATTTTCTTTTGGGATACGACAATCAGATTTCCGATCCACTAATCCGTCTTAACTGCATCCCTCACTAATACACATTGACGAATTCACACGGAAATTGCGTCGCCATGAAATACTATGGGTTCTATGACTTCTCCTTCCAAATCGAGTAACGTTTCTATGGAAACGACAGGATTTTCTTTTGGGATAGGACAATCACATTTCCGATCCACTAATCCGTCTTTACTGCATCCCTCACTAATACACATTGACGAATTCAAACGGAAATTGCGTCGCCATGAAATACTATGGGTTCTATGACTTCTCCTTCTAAAGCGAGTAACGTTTCTATGGAAACGACAGGATTTTCTTTTGGGATAGGATAATCACATTTCCGATCCACTAATCCGTCTTTACTGCATCCCTCACTAATACACATTGACGAATTCACACGGAAATTGCGTCGCCATGAAATACTATGGGTTCTATGACTTCTCCTTCTAAATCGAGTAACGTTTCTATGGAAACGACAGGATTTTCTTTTGGGATACGACAATCACATTTCCGATCCACTAATCTGTTTTTACTGCATCCCTCACTAATACACATTGTCGAATTCACACGGAAATTGCGTCGCCATGAAATACTATGGGTTCTATGACTTCTCCTTCTAAATCGAGTAACGTTTCTATGGAAACGACTGGCTTTTCTTTGCGATACGACAATCACATTTCCGATCCACTAATCCGTCTTTACTGCATTCCTCACTAATACACATTGACGAATTCACACGGAAATTGCGTCGCCATGAAATACTATGGGTTCTATGACTTCTCCTTCTAAATCGAGTAACGTCTCTATGGAAACGACAGGATTTTCTTTTGGGATACGACAATCACATTTCCGATCCACTAATCCGTCTTTACTGCATCCCTCACTAATACACATTGACGAATTCACACGGAAATTGCGTCGCCATGAAATACTATGGGTTCTATGACTTCTCCTTCTAAACCGAGAAACGTTTCTAAGGAAACGACAGGATTTTCTTTTGGGATACAACAATCACATTTCCGATCCACTAATCCGTCTTTACTGCATCCCTCACTAATACACATTGACGAATTCACACGGAAATTGCGTCGCCATGAAATACTATTGGTTCTATGACTTCTCCTTCTAAATCGAGTAACGTATCTATGGAAAGGACAGGATTTTCTTTTGGGATACGACAATCACATTTCCGATCCACTAATCCGTCTTTACTGCATCCCTCACTAATACACATTGACGAATTCACACGGAAATTGCGTCGCTATGAAATACTATGGGTTCTATGACTTCTCCTTCTAAATCGAGTATCGTTACTAAGGAAACGACTGGCTTTTCTTTTGCGATACGAGTATCCCCCTCTCGATGCACTAATCCTTCTTTACTGCATCCCTCACTCCCACTCATTGACGAATTCACACGGAAAATTGCGTCGCCATGAAATACTATGGGTTCTATGACTTCTCCTTCTAAATCGAGTATCGTTACTATGGAAACGACTGGCTTTTCTTTTGCGATACGACAATCACATTTCCGATCCACTAATCCGTCTGTAATGCATCCCTCACTAATACACATTGACGAATTCATACGGAAATTGCGTCGCTATGAAATACTATGGGTTCTATGACTTCTCCTTCTAAATCGAGTATCGTTTCTTTGGAAACGACTGGCATTTCTTTTGCGATACGAGTATCTCCCTCTCGATGCACTAATCCTCTTTACTGCATCCCTCACTCCCACTCATTGACGAATTCACACGGAAATTGCGTCGCAATGAAATACTATGGGTTCTATGACTTCTCCTTCTAAATCGAGTATCGTTTCTTTGGAAACGACTGGCTTTTCTTTTGGATTACGACAATCACATTTCCGATCCACTAATCCGTCTTTACTGCATCCCTCACTAATACACATTGACGAATTCATACGGAAATTGCGTCGCTATGAAATACTATGGGTTCTATGACTTCTCCTTCTAAATCGACTATCGTTTCTATGGAAACGACTGGCTTTTCTTTTGCGATACGACAATCACATTTCCGATCCACTAATCCGTCTTTACTGCATCCCTCACTAATACACATTGACGAATTCATACGGAAATTGCGTCGCTATGAAATACTATGGGTTCTATGACTTCTCCTTCTAAATCGAGTATCGTTTCTATGGAAACGACTGGCTTTTCTTTTGCGATACTACAATCAGATTTCCGATCCACTAATCCGTCTTTACTGCATCCCTCACTAATACACATTGACGAAGTCACACGGAAATTGCGTCGCCATGAAATACTATGGGTTCTATGACTTCTCCTTCTAAATCGAGTAACGTTTCTATGGAAACGACTGGATTTTCTTTTGGGATACGACAATCACAATTCCGATCCACTAATCCGTCTTTACTGCATCCCTCACTAATACACATTGACGAATTCACACGGAAATTGCGTCGCCATGAAATACTATTGGTTCTATGTCTTCTCCTTCTAAATCGAGTAACGTTTCTATGGAAACGACAGGATTTTCTTTTGGGATACGACAATCAGATTTCCGATCCACTAATCCGTCTTTACTGCATCCCTCACTAATACACATTGACGAATTCACACGGAAATTGCGTCGCCATGAAATACTATGGGTTCTATGATTTCTCCTTCCAAATCGAGTAACGTTTCTATGGAAACGACAGGATTTTCTTTTGGGATAGGACAATCACATTTCCGATCCACTAATCCGTCTTTACTGCATCCCTCACTAATACACATTGACGAATTCAAACGGAAATTGCGTCGCCATGAAATACTATGGGTTCTATGACTTCTCCTTCTAAAGCGAGTAACGTTTCTATGGAAACGACAGGATTTTCTTTTGGGATAGGATAATCACATTTCCGATCCACTAAACCGTCTTTACTGCATCCCTCACTAATACACATTGACGAATTCACACGGAAATTGCGTCGCCATGAAATACTATGGGTTCTATGACTTCTCCTTCTAAATCGAGTAACGTTTCTATGGAAACGACAGGATTTTCTTTTGGGATACGACAATCACATTTCCGATCCACTAATCTGTTTTTACTGCATCCCTCACTAATACACATTGACGAATTCACACGGAAATTGCGTCGCCATGAAATACTATGGGTTCTATGACTTCTCCTTCTAAATCGAGTATCGTTTCTATGGAAACGACTTGCTTTTCTATTGCGATACGACAATCACATTTCCGATCCACTAATCCGTCTTTACTGCATCACTCACTAATACACATTGACGAATTCATACGGAAATTGCGTCGCTATGAAATACTATGGGTTCTATGACTTCTCCTTCAAAATCGAGTAACGTCTCTATGGAAACGACAGGATTTTCTTTTGGGATACGACAATCACATTTCCGATCCACTAATCCGTCTTTACTGCATCCCTCACTAATACACATTGACGAATTTACACTGAAATTGCGTCGCCATGAAATACTATGGGTTCTATGACTTCTCCTTCGAAATCGAGAAACGTTTCTATGGAAACGACAGGATTTTCTTTTGGGATACAACAATCACATTTCCGATCCACTAATCCGTCTTTACTGCATCCCTCACTAATACACATTGACGAATTCACACGGAAATTGCGTCGCTATGAAATACTATTGGTTCTATGACTTCTCCTTCCAAATCGAGTAACGTATCTATGGAAACGACAGGATTTTCTTTTGGGATACGACAATCACATTTCCGATCCACTAATCCGTCTTTACTGCATCCCTCACTAATACACATTGACGAATTCACACGGAAATTGCGTCGCTATGAAATACTATGGGTTCTATGACTTCTCCTTCTAAATCGAGTATCGTTACTAAGGAAACGACTGGCTTTTCTTTTGCGATACGAGTATCCCCCTCTCGATGCACTAATCCTTCTTTACTGCATCCCTCACTCCCACTCATTGACGAATTCACACGGAAATTGCGTCGCCATGAAATACTATGGGTTCTATGACTTCTCCTTCTAAATCGAGTATCGTTTCTATGGAAACGAATGGCTTTTCTTTTGGGATACGACAATCACATTTCCGATCCACTAATCCGTCTTTACTGCATCCCTCACTAATACACATTGACGAATTCATACGGAAATTGCGTCGCTATGAAATACTATGGGTTCTATGACTTCTCCTTCTAAATCGAGTATCGTTTCTTTGGAAACGACTGGCATTTCTTTTGCGATACGAGTATCTCCCTCTCGATGCACTAATCCTTCTTTACTGCATCCCTCACTCCCACTCATTGTCGAATTCACACGGAAATTGCGTCGCCATGAAATGCTATGGGTTCTATGACTTCTCCTTCTAAATCGAGTATCGTTTTTTTGGAAACGACTGGCTTTTCTTTTGGGATCCGACAATCACATTTCCGATCCACTAATCCGTCTTTACTGCATCCCTCACTAATACACATTGACGAATTCATACGGAAATTGCGTCGCTATGAAATACTATGGGTTCTATGACTTCTCCTTCTAAATCGAGTATCGTTTCTATGGAAACGACTGGCTTTTCTTTTGCGATACGACAATCACATTTCCGATCCACTAATCCGTCTTTACTGCATCCCTCACTAATACACATTGACGAATTCATACGGAAATTGCGTCGCTATGAAATACTATGGGTTCTATGACTTCTCCTTCTAAATCGAGTAACGTTTATATGGAAACGACTGGATTTTCTTTTGGGATACGACAATCACAATTCCGATCCACTAATCCGTCTTTACTGCATCCCTCACTAATACACATTGACGAATTCACACGGAAATTGCGTCGCCATGAAATACTATTGGTTCTATGTCTTCTCCTTCTAAATCGAGTAACGTTTCTATGGAAACGACAGGATTTTCTTTTGGGATACGACAATCAGATTTCCGATCCACTAATCCGTCTTTACTGCATCCCTCACTAATACACATTGACGAATTCACACGGAAATTGCGTCGCCATGATATACTATGGGTTCTATGACTTCTCCTTCCAAATCGAGTAACGTTTCTATGGAAACGACAGGATTTTCTTTTGGGATAGGACAATCACATTTCCGATCCACTAATCCGTCTTTACTGCATCCCTCACTAATACACATTGACGAATTCAAACGGAAATTGCGTCGCCATGAAATACTATGGGTTCTATGACTTCTCCTTCTAAAGCGAGTAACGTTTCTTTGGAAACGACAGGATTTTCTTTTGGGATAGGATAATCACATTTCCGATCCACTAATCCGTCTTTACTGCATCCCTCACTAATACACATTGACGAATTCACACGGAAATTGCGTCGCCATGAAATACTATGGGTTCTATGACTTCTCCTTCTAAATCGAGTAACGTTTCTATGGAAACGACAGGATTTTCTTTTGGGATACGACAATCACATTTCCGATCCACTAATCCGTCTTTACTGCATCCCTCACTAATACACATTGACGAATTCACACGGAAATTGCGTCGCCATGAAATACTATGGGTTCTATGACTTCTCCTTCTAAATCGAGTATCGTTTCTATGGAAACGACTTGCTTTTCTATTGCGATACGACAATCACATTTCCGATCCACTAATCCGTCTTTACTGCATCACTCACTAATACACATTGACGAATTCATACGGAAATTGCGTCGCTATGAAATACTATGGGTTCTATGACTTCTCCTTCAAAATCGAGTAACGTCTCTATGGAAACGACAGGATTTTCTTTTGGGATACGACAATCACATTTCCGATCCACTAATCCGTCTTTACTGCATCCCTCACTAATACACATTGACGAATTTACACGGAAATTGCGTCGCCATGAAATACTATGGGTTCTATGACTTCTCCTTCGAAATCGAGAAACGTTTCTATGGAAACGACAGGATTTTCTTTTGGGATACAACAATCACATTTCCGATCCACTAATCCGTCTTTACTGCATCCCTCACTAATACACATTGACGAATTCACACGGAAATTGCGTCGCTATGAAATACTATTGGTTCTATGACTTCTCCTTCCAAATCGAGTAACGTATCTATGGAAACGACAGGATTTTCTTTTGGGATACGACAATCACATTTCCGATCCACTAATCCGTCTTTACTGCATCCCTCACTAATACACATTGACGAATTCACACGGAAATTGCGTCGCTATGAAATACTATGGGTTCTATGACTTCTCCTTCTAAATCGAGTATCGTTACTAAGGAAACGACTGGCTTTTCTTTTGCGATACGAGTATCCCCCTCTCGATGCACTAATCCTTCTTTACTGCATCCCTCACTCCCACTCATTGACGAATTCACACGGAAATTGCGTCGCCATGAAATACTATGGGTTCTATGACTTCTCCTTCTAAATCGAGTATCGTTTCTATGGAAACGAATGGCTTTTCTTTTGGGATACGACAATCACATTTCCGATCCACTAATCCGTCTTTACTGCATCCCTCACTAATACACATTGACGAATTCATACGGAAATTGCGTCGCTATGAAATACTATGGGTTCTATGACTTCTCCTTCTAAATCGAGTATCGTTTCTTTGGAAACGACTGGCATTTCTTTTGCGATACGAGTATCTCCCTCTCGATGCACTAATCCTTCTTTACTGCATCCCTCACTCCCACTCATTGTCGAATTCACACGGAAATTGCGTCGCCATGAAATGCTATGGGTTCTATGACTTCTCCTTCTAAATCGAGTATCGTTTTTTTGGAAACGACTGGCTTTTCTTTTGGGATCCGACAATCACATTTCCGATCCACTAATCCGTCTTTACTGCATCCCTCACTAATACACATTGACGAATTCATACGGAAATTGCGTCGCTATGAAATACTATGGGTTCTATGACTTCTCCTTCTAAATCGAGTATCGTTTCTATGGAAACGACTGGCTTTTCTTTTGCGATACGACAATCACATTTCCGATCCACTAATCCGTCTTTACTGCATCCCTCACTAATACACATTGACGAATTCATACGGAAATTGCGTCGCTATGAAATACTATGGGTTCTATGACTTCTCCTTCTAAATCGAGTAACGTTTATATGGAAACGACTGGATTTTCTTTTGGGATACGACAATCACAATTCCGATCCACTAATCCGTCTTTACTGCATCCCTCACTAATACACATTGACGAATTCACACGGAAATTGCGTCGCCATGAAATACTATTGGTTCTATGTCTTCTCCTTCTAAATCGAGTAACGTTTCTATGGAAACGACAGGATTTTCTTTTGGGATACGACAATCAGATTTCCGATCCACTAATCCGTCTTTACTGCATCCCTCACTAATACACATTGACGAATTCACACGGAAATTGCGTCGCCATGATATACTATGGGTTCTATGACTTCTCCTTCCAAATCGAGTAACGTTTCTATGGAAACGACAGGATTTTCTTTTGGGATAGGACAATCACATTTCCGATCCACTAATCCGTCTTTACTGCATCCCTCACTAATACACATTGACGAATTCAAAGGGAAATTGCGTCGCCATGAAATACTATGGGTTCTATGACTTCTCCTTCTAAAGCGAGTAACGTTTCTTTGGAAACGACAGGATTTTCTTTTGGGATAGGATAATCACATTTCCGATCCACTAATCCGTCTTTACTGCATCCCTCACTAATACACATTGACGAATTCACACGGAAATTGCGTCGCCATGAAATACTATGGGTTCTATGACTTCTCCTTCTAAATCGAGTAACGTTTCTATGGAAACGACAGGATTTTCTTTTGGGATACGACAATCACATTTCCGATCCACTAATCCGTCTTTACTGCATCCCTCACTAATACACATTGACGAATTCACACGGAAATTGCGTCGCCATGAAATACTATGGGTTCTATGACTTCTCCTCCTAAATCGAGTAACGTTTCTATGGAAACGACTGGCTTTTCTCTTGCGATACGACAATCACATTTCCGATCCACTAATCCGTCTTTACTGCATTCCTCACTAATACACATTGACGAATTCACACGGAAATTGCGTCGCCATGAAATACTATGGGTTCTTTGACTTCTCCTTCTAAATCGAGTAACGTCTCTATGGAAACGACAGGATTTTCTTTTGGGATACGACAATCACATTTCCGATCCACTAATCCGTCTTTACTGCATCCCTCACTAATACACATTGACGAATTCACACGGAAATTGCGTCGCCATGAAATACTATGGATTCTATGACTTCTCCTTCCAAATCGAGTAACGTTTCTATGGAAACGACAGGATTTTCTTTTGGGATACAACAATCACATTTCCGATCCACTAATCCGTCTTTACTGCATCCCACACTAATACACATTGACGAATTCACACGGAAATTGCGTCGCCATGAAATACTATTGGTTCTATGACTTCTCCTTCTAAATCGAGTAACCTATCTATGGAAACGACAGGATTTTCTTTTGGGATACGACAATCACATTTCCGATCCACTAATCCGTCTTTACTGCATCCCTCACTAATACACATTGACGAATTCACACGGAAATTGCGTCGCTATGAAATACTATGGGTTCTATGACTTCTCCTTCTAAATCGAGTATCGTTACTAAGGAAACGACTGGCTTTTCTTTTGCGATACGAGTATCCCCCTCTCGATGCACTAATCCTTCTTTACTGCATCCCTCACTCCCACTCATTGACGAATTCACACGGAAATTGCGTCGCCATGAAATACTATGGGTTCTATGACTTCTCCTTCTAAATCGAGTATCGTTTCTATGGAAACGAATGGCTTTTCTTTTGGGATACGACAATCACATTTCCGATCCACTAATCCGTCTTTACTGCATCCCTCACTAATACACATTGACGAATTCATACGGAAATTGCGTCGCTATGAAATACTATGGGTTCTATGACTTCTCTTTCTAAATCGAGTATCGTTTCTATGGAAACGACTTGCTTTTCTATTGCGATACGACAATCACATTTCAGATCCACTAATCCGTCTTTACTGCATCACTCACTAATACACATTGACGAATTCATACGGAAATTGCGTCGCTATGAAATACTATGGGTTCTATGACTTCTCCTTCTAAATCGAGTATCGTTTCTATGGAAACGACTGGCTTTTGTTTTGCGATACTAGTATCTCCCTCTCGATGCACTAATCCTTCTTTACTGCATCCCTCACTCCCACTCATTGAGAATACACACGGAAATTGCGTCGCGATGAAATACAATGGGTTCTATGACTTCTCCTTCTAAATCGAGTATCGTTTCTATGGAAACGAGTGGATTTTCTTTGCGATACGAGTATCTCCCTCTCGATGCACTAATCCTTCTTTACTGCATCCCTCACTCCCACTCATTGACGAATTCACACGGAAATAGCGTCGCCATAAAATACTATGGGTTCTATGACTTCTCCTTCTAAATCGAGTAACGTTTCTATGGAAACGACAGGATTTTCGTTTGGGATACGATAACCACATTTCCGATCCACTAATCCGTCTTTACTGCATCCCTCACTAAAACACATTGACGAAATCATACGGAAATTGCGTCACTATGCAATACTATGGGTTCTATGACTTCTCCTTCTAAATCGAGTATCGTTTCTATGGTAACGACTGGCTTTTCTTTTGCGATACGACAATCACTTTTCCGATCCACTAATCCGTCTTTACTGCATCCCTCACTAATACACATTGACGAATTCATACGGAAATTGCGTCGCTATGAAATACTATGGGTTCTATGACTTCTCCTTCTAAATCGAGTATCGTTTCAATGGAAACGACTGGCTTTTCTTTTGCGATACGAGTATCTCCCTCTCGATGCACTAATCCTTCTTTACTGCATCCCTCACTCCCACTCATTGACGAATTCACATGGAAATTGCGTCGCCATGAAATACTATGGGTTCTATGACTTCTCCTTCTAAATCGAGTAACGTTTCTATGGAAACGACAGGATTTTCTTTTGGGTTACGACAATCACATTTCCGATCCACTAATCCGTCTTTACTGCATCCCTCACTAATACACATTGACGAATTCACACGGAAATTGCGTCGCCATGAAATACTATGGGTTCTATGACTTCTCCTTCTAAATCGAGTAACGTTTCTAAGGAAACGACAGGATTTTCTTTTGGGATACGACAATCACATTTCCGATCCACTAATCCGACTTTACTGCATCCCTCACTAACACACATTGTCGAATTCACACGGAAATTGCGTCGCTATGAAATACTATGGGTTCTATGACTTCTCCTTCTAAATCGAGTATCGTTTCTATGGAAACGACTGGCTTTTCTTTCGCGATACGACAATCATATTTCCGATCAACTAATCCGTCTTTACTGCATCCCTCACTATTACACATTGACGAATTCACACGGAAATTGCGTCGCTATGAAATACTATGGGTTCTATGACTTCTCCTTCTAAATCGAGTATCGTTTCTATGGAAACGACTGGCTTTTCTTGTGCGATACGACAATCACATTTCCGATCCACTAATCCGTCTTTACTGAATCCCTCACTAATACACATTGACGAATTCACACGGAAATTGCGTCGCCATGAAATACTATGGGTTCTATGACTTCTCCTTCTAAATCGAGTAACGTTTCAATGGAAACGACAGGATTTTCTTTTGGGATACGACAATCACATTTCCGATCCACTAATCCGTCTTTACTGCATCCCTCACTAATACACATTGACGAATTCACACGGAAATTGTGTCGCCATGAAATACTATGGGTTCTATGACTTCTCCTTCTAAATCGAGTAACGTTTCTATGGAAACGACAGGATTTTCTTTTGGGATACGACATTCACATTTCCGATCCACTAATCCGTCTTTACTGCATCACTCACTAATACACATTGACGAATTCACACGGAAATTGTGTCGCCATGAAATACTATGGGTTCTATGACTTCTCCTTCTAAATCGAGTATCGTTTCTAAGGAAACGACTGGCTTTTCTTTTGCAATACGAGTATCTCCCTCTCGATGCACTAATCCTTCTTTACTGCATCCCTCACTCCCACTCATTGACGAATTCACACGGAAATTGCGTCGCCATGAAATACTATGGGTTCTATGACTTCTCCTTCTAAATCGAGTATCGTTTCTATGGAAACGAATGGCTTTTCTTTTGGGATACGACAATCACATTTCCGATCCACTAATCCGTCTTTACTGCATCCCTCACTAATACACATTGTCGAATTCATACGGAAATTGCGTCGCTATGAAATACTATTGGTTCTATGACTTCTCCTTCTAAATCGAGTATCGTTTCTATGGAAACGACTTGCTTTTCTATTGCGATACGACAATCACATTTCCGATCCACTAATCCGTCTTTACTGCATCACTCACTAATACACATTGACGAATTCATACGGAAATTGCGTCGCTATGAAATACTATGGGTTCTATGACATCTCCTTCTAAATCGAGTATCGTTTCTATGGAAACGACTGGCTTTTCTTTTGCGATACGACAATCACATTTCCGATCCACTAATCCGTCTTTACTGCATCCCTCACTAATACACATTGACGAATTCATACGGAAATTGCGTCGCAATGAAATACTATGGGTTCTATGACTTCTCCTTCTAAATCGAGTATCGTTTCTATGGAAACGACTTGCTTTTCTTTTGCGATACTAGTATCTCCCTCTCGATGCACTAATCCTTCTTTACTGCATCCCTCACTCCCACTCATTGACGAATTCACACGGAAATTGCGTCGCCATGAAATACTATGGGTTCTATGACTTCTCCTTCTAAATCGAGTAACGTTTCTATGGAAACGACAGGATTTTCTTTTGGAATACGACAATTACATTTCCGATCCATTAATCCGTCTTTGCTGCATCCCTCACTAATACACATTGACGAATTCATACGGAAATTGCGTCGCTATGAAATACTATGGGTGCTATGACTTCTCCTTCTAAATCGAGTATCGTTTATACGGAAACGACTGGCTTTTGTTTTGCGATACTAGTATCTCCCTCTCGATGCACTAATCCTTCTTTACTGCATCCCTCACTCCCACTCATTGAGAATTCACACGGAAATTGCGTCGCGATGAAATACTATGGGTTCTATGACTTCTCCTTCTAAATCGAGTATCGTTTCTATGGAAACGACTGGCTTTTCTTTGCGATACGAGTATCTCCCTCTCGATGCACTAATCCTTCTTTACTGCATCCCTCACTCCCACTCATTGACGAATTCACACGGAAATAGCGTCGCCATAAAATACTATGGGTTCTATGACTTCTCCTTCTAAATCGAGTAACGTTACTATGGAAACGACAGGAATTTCTTTTGGTATACGACAATCACATTTCCGATCCACTAATCCGTCTTTACTGCATCCCTCACTAATAGACATTGACGAATTCATACGGAAATTGCGTCGCTATGAAATACTATGGGTTCTATGACTTCTCCTTCTAAATCGAGTATCGTTTCTATGGAAACGACTGGCTTTTCTTATGCGAAACGACAATCATATTTCCGATCCACTAATCCGTCTTTACTGCATCCCTCACTAATACACATTGACGAATTCATACGGAAATTGCGTCGCTATGAAATACTATGGGTTCTATGACTTCTCCTTCTAAATCGAGTATCGTTTCTATGGAAACGACTGGCTTTTCTTTTGCGATACGACAATCACATTTCCGATCCACTAATCCGTCTTTACTGCATCCCTCACTAATACACATTGACGAATTCACACGGAAATTGCGTCGCCATGAAATACTATGGGTTCTATGACTTCTCCTTCTAAATCGAGTATCGTTTCTATGGAAACGACTGGCTTTTCTTTTGCGATACGACAATCACATTTCCGATCCACTAATCCGTCTCTACTGCATCCCTCACTAATACACATTGACGAATTCACACGGAAATTGCGTCGCCATGAAATACTATGGGTTCTATGACTTCTCCTTCTAAATCGAGTAATGTTTCTATGGAAACGACTGGCTTTTCTTTTGCGATACGACAATCACATTTCCGATCCACTAATCCGTCTTTACTGCATCCCTCACTAATACACATTGACGAATTCACACGGAAATTGCGTCGCCATGAAATACTATGGGTTCTATGACTTCTCCTTCTAAATCGAGTAACGTTTCTATGGAAACGACAGGATTTTCTTTTGGGATACGACAATCACATTTCCGATCCACTAATCCGTCTTTACTGCATCCCTCACTAATACACATTGACGAATTCATACTGAAATTGCGTCGCTATGAAATACTATGGGTTCTATGACTGCTCCTTCTAAATCGAGTATCGTTTCTATGGAAACGACTGGCTTTTCTTTTGCGATACGACAATCACATTTCCGATCCACTAATCCGTCTTTACTGCATCCCTCACTAATACACATTGACGAATTCATACGGAAATTGCGTCGCTATGAAATACTATGGGTTCTATGACTTCTCCTTCTAAATCGAGCATCGTTTCTATGGAAACGACTGGCTTTTCTTTTGCGATACGAGTATCTCCCTCTCGATGCACTAATCCCTCTTTACTGCATCCCTCACTCCCACTCATTGACGAATTCACACGGAAATTACGTCGCCATGAAATACTATGGGTTCTATGACTTCTCCTTCTAAATCGAGTAACGTTTCTATGGAAACGACAGGATTTTCTTTTGGGATACGACAATCACATTTCCGATCCACTAATCCGTCTTTACTGCATCCCTCAGTAATACACATTGACGATTTTCACACGGAAATTGCGTCGCCATGAAATACTATGGGTTCTATGACTTCTCCTTCTAAATCGAGTAACGTTTCTAAGGAAACGACAGGATTTTCTTTTGGGATACGACAATCACATTTCCGATCCACTAATCCGTCTTTACTGCATCCCTCACTAATACACATTGACGAATTCACACGGAAATTGCGTCGCTATGAAATACTATGTGTTCTATGACTTCTCCTTCTAAATCGAGTATCGTTTCTATGGAAACGACTGGCTTTTCTTTCGCGATACGACAATCATATTTCCGATCCACTAATCCGTCTTTACTGCATCCCTCACTAATACACATTGACGAATTCACACGGAAATTGCGTCGCTATGAAATACTATGGGTTCTATGACTTCTCCTTCTAAATCGAGTATCGTTTCTATGGAAACGACTGGCTTTTCCTTTGCGATACGAGTATCTCCCTCTCGATCCACTAATCCTTCTTTACTGCATCCCTCACTCCCACTCATTGACGAATTCACACGGAAATTGTGTCGCCATGAAATACTATGGGTTCTATGACTTCTCCTTCTAAATCGAGTAACGTTTCTATGGAAACGACAGGATTTTCTTTTGGGATACGACAATCACATTTCCGATCCACTAATCCGTCTTTACTGCATCCCTCACTAATACACATTGACGAATTCATACGGAAATTGCGTCGCTATGAAATACTATGGGTTCTATCACTTCTCCTTCTAAATCGAGTATCGTTTCTATGGAAACGACTGGCTTTTCTTTTGCGATACGACAATCACATTTCAGATCCACTAATCCGTCTTTACTGCATCCCTCACTAATACACACTGACGAATTCATACGGAAATTGCGTCGCTATGAAATACTATGGGTTCTATGACTTCTCCTTCTAAATCGAGTATCGTTTCTATGGAAACGACTGGCTTTTCTTTTGCGATACGACAATCACATTTCCGATCCACTAATCCGTCTTTACTGCATCCCTCACTAATACACATTGACGAATTCATACGGAAATTGCGTCGCTATGAAATACTATGGGTTCTATGACTTCTCCTTCTAAACCGAGTATCGTTTCTATGGAAACGACTGGCTTTTCTTTTGCGATACTAGTATCTCCCTCTCGATGCACAAATCCTTCTTTACTGCATCCCTCACTCCCACTCATTGACGAATTCACACGGAAATTGCGTCGCCATGAAATACTATGGGTTCTATGACTTCTCCTTCTAGATCGAGTAACGTTTCTATGGAAACGACAGGATTTTCTTTTGGAATACGACAATCGCATTTCCGATCCACTAATCCGTCTTTACTGCATCCCTCACTAATACACATTGACGAATTCAGACGGAAATTTCGTCGCCATGAAATACTATGGGTTCTATGACTTCTCCTTCTAAATCGAGTAACGTTTCTATGGAAACGACAGGATTTTCTTTTGGGATACGACAATCACATTTCCGATCCACTAATCCGTCTTTACTGCATCCCTCACTAATACACATTGACGAATTCACACGGAAATTGCGTCGCCATGAAATACTATGGGTTCTATGACTTCTCCTTCTAAATCGAGTAACGTTTCTATGGAAACGACAGGATTTTCTTTTGGGATACGACAATCACATTTCCGATCGACTAATCCGTCTTTACTGCATCCCTCACTAATACACATTGACGAATTCACACGGAAATTGCGTCGCCATGAAATACTATGGGTTCTATGACTTCTCCTTCTAAATCGAGTAACGTTTCTATGGAAACGACAGGATTTTCTTTTGGGATACGACAATCACATTTCCGATCCACTAATCCGTCTTTACTGCATCCCTCACTAATACACATTGACGAATTCACACGGAAATTGCGTCGCCATGAAATACTATGGGTTCTATGACTTCTTCTTCTAATCGAGTACCGTTTCTAAGGAATCGACAGGAATTTCTTTTGGGATACGACAATCACATTTCCGATCCACTAATCCGTCTTTACTGCATCCCTCACTAATACACATTGACGAATTCACACGGAAATTGCGTCGCTATGAAATACTATGGGTTCTATGACTTCTCCTTCTAAATCGAGTATCGTTTCTATGGAAACGACTGGCTTTTCTTTCGCGATACGACAATCATATTTCCGATCCACTAATCCGTCTTTACTGCATCCCTCACTAATACACATTGACGAACTCACACGGAAATTGCGTCGCTATGAAATACTATGGGTTCTATGACTTCTCCTTCTAAATCGAGTATCGTTTCTATGGAAACGACTGGCTTTTCTTTTGCGATACGAGTATCTCCCTCTCGATGCACTAATCCTTCTTTACTGCATCCCTCACTCCCACTCATCGACGAATTCACACGGAAATTGTGTCGCCATGAAATACTATGGGTTCTATGACTTCTCCTTCTAAATCGAGTAACGTTTCTATGGCAACGACAGGATTTTCTTTTGGGGTACGACAATCACATTTCCGATCCACTAATCCGTCTTTACTGCATCCCTCACTAATACACATTGACGAATTCATACGGAAATTGCGTCGCTATGAAATACTATGGGTTCTATGACTTCTCTTTCTAAATCGAGTATCGTTTCAATGGAAACGACTGGCTTTTCTTTTGCGATACGACAATCACATTTCAGATCCACTAATCCGTCTTTACTGCATCCCTCACTAATACACATTGACGAATTTATACGGAAATTGCGTCGCTATGAAATACTATGGGTTCTATGACTTCTCCTTCTAAATCGAATATCGTTTCTATGGAAACGACTGGCTTTTCTTTTGCGATCCGACAATCACATTTCCGATCCACTAATCCGTCTTTACTGCATCCCTCACTAATACACATTGACGAATTCATACGGAAATTGCGTCGCCATAAAATACTATGGGTTCTATGACTTCTCCTTCTAAATCGAGTATCGTTTCTATGGAAACGACTGGCTTTTCTTTTGCGATACTAGTATCTCCCTCTCGATGCACTAATCCTTCTTTACTGCATCCCTCACTCCCACTCATTGACGAATTCACACGGAAATTGCGTCGCCATGAAATACTATGGGTTCTATGACTTCTCCTTCTAAATCGAGTAACGTTTCTATGGAAACGACAGCATTTTCTTTTGGGATACGACAATCACATTTCCGATCCACTAATCCGTCTTTACTGCATCCCTCACTAATACACATTGACGAATTCATACGGAAAATGCGTCGCTATGAAAAACTATGGGTTCTATGACTTCTCCTTCTAAATCGAGTATCGTTTCTATGGAAACGACTGGCTTTTCTTTTGCGATACGACAATCACATTTCCGATCCACTAATCCGTCTTTACTGCATCCCTCACTAATACACATTGACGAATTCATACGGAAATAGCGTCGCCATGAAGTACTATGTGTTCTATGACTTCTCCTTCTAAATCGAGTATCGTTTCTATGGAAACGACTGGCTTTTCTTTTGCGATACGACAATCACATTTCCGATCCACTAATCCGTCTTTACTGCATCCCTCACTAATACACATTGACGAATTCATACGGAAATTGCGTCGCTATGAAATACTATGGGTTCTATGACTTCTCCTTCTAAATCGAGTATCGTTTCTATGGAAACGACTGGCTTTTCCTTTGCGATACGACAATCACATTTCCGATCCACTAATCCGTCTTTACTGCATACCTCACTAATACACATTGACGAATTCATACGGAAATTGCGTCGCTATGAAAAACTATGGGTTCTATGACTTCTCCTTCTAAATCGAGTATCGTTTCTATGGAAACGACTGGCTTTTCTTTTGCGATACGAGTATCTCCCTCTCGATGCACTAATCCTTCTTTACTGCATCCCTCACTCCCACTCATTGACGAATTCACACGGAAATTGCTTCGCCATGAAATACTATGGGTTCTATGACTTCTCCTTCTAAATCGAGTAACGTTTTTATGGAAACGACAGGATTTTCTTTTGGGATACGACAATCACATTTCCGATCCACTAATCCGTCTTTACTGCGTCCCTCACTTATACACATTGACGAATTCACACGGAAATTGCGTCGCCATGAAATACTATGGGTTCTATGACTTCTCCTTCTAAATCGAGTAACGTTTCTATGGAAACGACAGGATTTTCTTTTGGGATACGACAATCACATTTCCGATCCACTAATCCGTCTTTACTGCATCCCTCACTAATACACATTGACGAATTCACACGGAAATTGCGTCGCCATGAAATACTATGGGTTCTATGACTTCTCCTTCTAAATCGAGTAACGTTTCTATGGAAACGACAGGATTTTCTTTTGGGATACGACAATCACATTTCCGATCGACTAATCCGTCTTTACTGCATCCCTCACTAATACACATTGACGAATTCACACGGAAATTGCGTCGCCATGAAATACTATGGGTTCTATGACTTCTCCTTCTAAATCGAGTAACGTTTCTATGGAAACGACAGGATTTTCTTTTGGGATACGACAATCACATTTCCGATCCACTAATCCGTCTTTACTGCATCCCTCACTAATACACATTGACGAATTCACACGGAAATTGCGTCGCCATGAAATACTATGGGTTCTATGACTTCTCCTTCTAATCGAGTAACGTTTCTAAGGAAACGACAGGAATTTCTTTTGGGATACGACAATCACATTTCCGATCCACTAATCCGTCTTTACTGCATCCCTCACTAATACACATTGACGAATTCACACGGAAATTGCGTCGCTATGAAATACTATGGGTTCTATGACTTCTCCTTCTAAATCGAGTATCGTTTCTATGGAAACGACTGGCTTTTCTTTCGCGATACGACAATCATATTTCCGATCCACTAATCCGTCTTTACTGCATCCCTCACTAATACACATTGACGAATTCACACGGAAATTGCGTCGCTATGAAATACTATGGGTTCTATGACTTCTCCTTCTAAATCGAGTATCGTTTCTATGGAAACGACTGGCTTTTCTTTTGCGATACGAGTATCTCCCTCTCGATGCACTAATCCTTCTTTACTGCATCCCTCACTCCCACTCATTGACGAATTCACACGGAAATTGTGTCGCCATGAAATACTATGGGTTCTATGACTTCTCCTTCTAAATCGAGTAACGTTTCTATGGCAACGACAGGATTTTCTTTTGGGATACGACAATCACATTTCCGATCCACTAATCCGCCTTTACTGCATCCCTCACTAATACACATTGACGAATTCATACGGAAATTGCGTCGCTATGAAATACTATGGGTTCTATGACTTCTCCTTCTAAATCGAGTATCGTTTCTATGGAAACGACTGGCTTTTCTTTTGCGATACGACAATCACATTTCAGATCCACTAATCCGTCTTTACTGCATCCCTCACTAATACACATTGACGAATTTATACGGAAATTGCGTCGCTATGAAATACTATGGGTTCTATGACTTCTCCTTCTAAATCGAATATCGTTTCTATGGAAACGACTGGCTTTTATTTTGCGATACGACAATCACATATCCGATCCACTAATCCGTCTTTACTGCATCCCTCACTAATACACATTGACGAATTCATACGGAAATTGCGTCGCTATGAAATACTATGGGTTCTATGACTTCTCCTTCTAAATCGAGTATCGTTTCTATGGAAACGACTGGCTTTTCTTTTGCGATACTAGTATCTCCCTCTCGATGCACTAATCCTTCTTTACAGCATCCCTCACTCCCACTCATTGACGAATTCACACGGAAATTGCGTCGCCATGAAATACTATGGGTTCTATGACTTCTCCTTCTAAATCGAGTAACGTTTCTATGGAAACGACAGCATTTTCTTTTGGGATACGACAATCACATTTCCGATCCACTAATCCGTCTTTACTGCATCCCTCACTAATACACATTGACGAATTCATACGGAAAATGCGTCGCTATGAAAAACTATGGGTTCTATGACTTCTCCTTCTAAATCGAGTATCGTTTCTATGGAAACGACTGGCTTTTCTTTTGCGATACGACAATCACATTTCCGATCCACTAATCCGTCTTTACTGCATCCCTCACTAATACACATTGACGAATTCATACGGAAATAGCGTCGCTATGAAGTACTATGGGTTCTATGACTTCTCCTTCTAAATGGAGTATCGTTTCTATGGAAACGACTGGCTTTTCTTTTGCGATACGACAATCACATTTCCGATCCACTAATCCGTCTTTACTGCATCCCTCACTAATACACATTGACGAATTCATACGGAAATTGCGTCGCTATGAAATACTATGGGTTCTATGACTTCTCCTTCTAAATCGAGTATCGTTTCTATGGAAACGACAGGATTTTCTTTTGGGATACGACAATCACATTTCCGATCCACTAATCCGTCTTTACTGCGTCCCTCACTTATACACATTGACGAATTCACACGGAAATTGCGTCGCCATGAAATACTATGGGTTCTATGACTTCTCCTTCTAAATCGAGTAACGTTTCTATGGAAACGACAGGATTTTCTTTTGGGATACGACAATCACATTTCCGATCCACTAATCCGTCTTTACTGCATCCCTCACTAATACACATTGACGAATTCACACGGAAATTGCGTCGCTATGAAATACTATGGGTTCAATGACTTCTCCTTCTAAATCGAGTATCGTTTCTATGGAAACGAATGGCTTTTCTTTTACGATACGAGTATCTCCCTCTCGATGCACTAATCCTTCTTTACTGCATCCCTCACTCCCACTCATTGACGAATTCACACGGAAATTGCGTCACCATGAAATACTAAGGGTTCTATGACATCTCCTTCTAAATCGAGTAACTTTTCTATGGAAACGACAGGATTTTCTTTTGGGATACGACAATCACATTTCCGATCCACTAATCCGTCTTTACTGCATCCCTCACTAATACACATTGACGAATTCATACGGACATTGCGTCGCTATGAAATACTATGGGTTCTATGACTTCTCCTTCTAAATCGAGTATCGTTTCTGTGGAAACGACTGGCTTTTCTTTTGCGATACGAGTATCTTCCTCTCGATGCACTAATCCTTCTTTACTGCATCCCTCACTCCCACTCATTGACGAATTCACACGGAAATTGCGTCGCCATGAAATACTATGGGTTCTATGACTTCTCCTTCTAAATCGAGTAACGTTTCTACGGAAACGACAGGATTTTCTTTTGGGACACGACAATCACATTTCCGATCCACTAATCCGTCTTTACTGCATCCCTCACTAATACACATTGACGAATTCATACGGAAATTGCGTCGCTATGAAATACTATGGGTTATATGACTTCTCCTTCTAAATCGAGTATCGTTTCTATGGAAACGACTGGCTTTTCTTTTGCGATACGAGTATCTCCCTCTCGATGCACTAATCCTTCTTTACTGCATCCCTCACTCCCACTCATTGACGAATTCACACGGAAATTGCGTCGCCATGAAATACTATGGGTTCTATGACTTCTCCTTCTAAATCGAGTAACGTTTCTATGGAAACGACAGGATTTTCTTTTGGGATACGACAATCACATTTCCGATCCACTAATCCGCCTTTACTGCATCCCTCACTAATACACATTGACGAATTCACACGGAAATTGCGTCGCCATGAAATACTATGGGTTCTATGACTTCTCCTTCTAAATCGAGTAACGTTTCTGTGGAAACGACAGGATTTTCTTTTGGGATACGACAATCACATTTCCGATCCACTAATCCGTCTTTACTGCATCCCTCACTAATACACATTGACGAATTCACACGGAATTTGCGTCGCCATGATATACTATGGGTTTTATGACTTCTCCTTCTAAATCGAGTATCGTTTCTATGGAAACGACTGGCTTTTCTTTTGCGATACGAGTATCTCCCTCACGATGCACTAATCCTTCTTTACTGCATCCCTCACTCCCACTCATTGACGAATTCACACGGAAATTGCGTCGCCATGAAATACTATAGGTTCTATGAATTGTCCTTCTAAATCGAGTAACGTTTCTATGGAAACGACAGGATTTTTTTTTGGGATACGACAATCACATTTCCGATCCACTAATCCGTCTTTACTGCATCCCTCACTAATACACATTGACGAATTCATACGGAAATTGCGTCGCTATGAAATACTATGGGTTCCATGACTTCTCCTTCTAAATCGAGTATCGTTTCTATGGAAACGACTGGCTTTTCTTTTGCGATACGAGTATCTCCCTCTCGATGCTCTAATCCTTCTTTACTGCATCCCTCACTCCCACTCATTGACGAATTCACACGGAAATTGCGTCGCCATGAAATACTATGGGTTCTATGACTTCTCCTTCTAAATCGAGTAACGTTTCTATGGAAACGACAGGATTTTCCTTTGGAATACGACAATCACATTTCCGATCCACTAATCCGTCTTTACTGCATCCCTCACTAATACACATTGACGAATTCACACGGAAATTGCGTCCCCATGAAATACTATGGGTTCAATGACTTCTCCTTCTAAATCGAGTAACGTTTCTATGGAAACGACTGGCTTTTCTTTTGCGCTACGACAGTCACATTTCCGATCCACTAATCCGTCTTTACTGCATCCCTCTCTAATACACATTCACGAATTCACACGGAAATTGCGTCGCCATGAAAAACTATGGGTTCTATGACTTCTCCTTCTAAATCGAGTAACGTTTCTATGGAAACGACATCATTTTCTTTTGGGATACGACAATCACATTTCCGATCCACTAATCCGTCTTTATTGCATCCCTCACTAATACACATTGACGAATTCACACGGAAATTGCGTTGCTATGAAATACTATGGGTTCTATGACTTCTCCTTCTAAATCGAGTGTTGTTTCTATGGAAACGACTGGCTTTTCTTTTACGATACGACAATCACATTTCCGATCCACTAATCCTTCTTTACTGCATCCCTCACTAATACACATTGACGAATTCATACGGAAATTGCGTCGCTATGAAATACTATGGGTTCTATGACTTCTCCTTCTAAATCGAGTATCGTTTCTATGGAAACGACTGGCTTTTCTTTTGCGATACGAGTATCTCCCTCTCGATGCACTAATCCTTCTTTACTGCATCCCTCACTCCCACTCATTGACGAATTCACACGGAAATTGTGTCGCCATGAAATACTATGGGTTCTATGACTTCTCCTTGTAAATCGAGTAACGTTTCTATGGAAACGACTGGCTTTTCTTTTGCGATACGACAATCACATTTCCGATCCACTAATCCGTCTTTACTGCATCCCTCACTATTACACATTGACGAATTCATACGGAAATTGCGTCGCTATGAAATACTATGGGTTCTATGACTTCTCCTTCTAAATCGAGTATCGTTTCTATGGAAACGACTGGCTTTTCTTTTGCGATACGACAATCACATTTCCGATCCACTAATCCGTCTTTACTGCATCCCTCACTAATACACATTGACGAATTCATACGGAAATTGCGTCGCTATGAAATACTATGGGTTCTATGACTTCTCCTTCTAAATCGAGTATCGTTTCTATGGAAACGACTGGCTTTTCTTTTGCGATACGAGTATCTCCCTCTCGATGCACTAATCCTTCTTTACTGCATCCCTCACTCCCACTCATTGACGAATTCACACGGAAATTTCGTCGCCATGAAATACTATGGGTTCTATGACTTCTCCTTCTAAATCGAGTAACGTTTCTATGGAAACGACAGGATTTTCTTTTGGGATACGACAATCACATTTCCGATATACTAATCCGTCTTTACTGCATCCCTCACTAATACACATTGACGAATTCACACGGAAATTGCTTCGCCATGAAATACTATGGGTTCTATGACTTCTCCTTCTAAATCGAGTATCGTTTCTATGGAAACGACTGGCTTTTCTTTTGCGATACGAGTACCTCCCTCCCGATGCACTAATCCTTCTTTACTGCATCCCTCACTACCACTCATTGACGAATTCACACGGAAATTGCGTCGCCATGAAATACTATGGGTTCTATGACTTCTCCTTCTAAATCGAGTAACGTTTCTATGGAAACGACAGGATTTTCTTTTATGATACGACAATCACATTTCCGATCCACTAATCCGTCCTTACTGCATCCCTCACTAATACACATTGACGAATTCACACGGAAATTGCGTCGCCATGAAATACTATGGGTTCTATGACTTCTCCTTCTAAATCGAGTAACGTTTCTATGGAAACGACAGGATTTTCTTTTGGGATACGACAATCACATTTCCGATCCACTAATCCGTCTTTACTGCATCCCTCACTAATACACATTGACGAATTCATACGGAAATTGCGGCGCTATGAAATACTATGGGTTCCATGACTTCTCCTTCTAAATCGAGTATCGTTTCTATGGAAACGACTGGCTTTTCTTTTGCGATACGAGTATCTCCCTCTCGATGCACTAATCCTTCTTTACTGCATCCCTCACTCCCACTCATTGACGAATTCACACGGAAATTGCGTCGCCATGAAATACTATGGGTTCTATGACTTCTCCTTCTAAATCGAGTAACGTTTCTATGGAAACGACAGGATTTTCTTTTGGAATACGACAATCACATTTCCGATCCACTAATCCGTCTTTACTGCATCCCTCACTAATACACATTGACGAATTCACACGGAAATTGCGTCCCCATGAAATACTATGTGTTCTATGACTTCTCCTTCTAAATCGAGTAACGTTTCTATGGAAACGACAGGATTTTCTTTTGGGATACGACAATCACATTTCCGATCCACTAATCCGTCTTTACTGCATCCCTCACTAATACACATTGACGAATTCACACGGAAATTGCGTCGCCATGAAATACTATGGGTTCTATGACTTCTCCTTCTAAATCGAGTAACGTTTCTATGGAAACGTCAGGATTTTTTTTGGGATACGACAATCACATTTACGATCCACTAATCCGTCTTTACTGCATCCCTCACTAATACACATTGACGAATTCATACGGAAATTGCGTCGCTATGAAATACTATGGGTTCTATGACTTCTCCTTCTAAATCAAGTATCGTTTCTATGGAAACGACTGGCTTTTCTTTTGCGATACGACAATCACATTTCCGATCCACTAATCCGTCTTTACTGCATCCCTCACTAATACACATTGACGAATTCATACGGAAATTGCGTCGCTATGAAATACTATGGGTTCTATGACTTCTCCTTCTAAATCGAGTATCGTTTCTATGGAAACGACTGGCTTTTCTTTTGCGATACGAGTACCTCCCTCCCGATGCACGAATCCTTCTTTACTGCATCCCTCACTCCCACTCATTGACGAATTCACACGGAAATTGCGTCGCCATGAAATACTATGGGTTCTATGACTTCTCCTTCTAAATCGAGTAACGTTTCTATGGAAACGACTGGCTTTTCTTTTGCGCTACGACAATCACATTTCCGATCCACTAATCCGTCTTTACTGCATCCCTCACTAATACACATTCACGAATTCACACGGAAATTGCGTCGCCATGAAATACTATGGGTTCTATGACTTCTCCTTCTAAATCGAGTAACGTTTCTGTGGAAACGACAGGATTTTCTTTTGGGATACGACAATCACATTTCCGATCCACTAATCCGTCTTTACTGCATCCCTCACTAATACACATTGACGAATTCACACGGAAATTGCGTTGCTATGAAATACTATGGGTTCTATGACTTCTCCTTCTAAATCGAGTATTGTTTCTATGGAAACGACTGGCTTTTCTTTTACGATACGACAATCACATTTCCGATCCACTAATCCGTCTTTGCTGCATCCCTCACTAATACACATTGACGAATTCATACGGAAATTGCGTCGCTATGAAATACTATGGGTTCTATGACTTCTCCTTCTAAATCGAGTATCGTTTCTATGGAAACGACTGGCTTTTCTTTTGCGATACGAGTATCTCACTCTCGATGCACTAATCCTTCTTTACTGCATCCCTGACTCCCACTCATTGACGAATTCACACGGAAATTGCGTCGCCATGAAATACTATGGGTTCTATGACTTCTCCTTGTAAGTCGAGTAACGTTTCTATGGAAACGACTGGCTTTTCTTTTGCGATACGACAATCACATTTCCGATCCACTAATCCGTCTTTACTGCATCCCTCACTATTACACATTGACGAATTCATACGGAAATTGCGTCGCTATGAAATACTATGGTTTCTATGACTTCTCCTTCTAAATCGAGTATCGTTTATATGGAAACGACTGGCTTTTCTTTTGCGATACGACAATCACATTTCCGATCCACTAATCCGTCTTTACTGCATCCCTCACTAATACACATTGACGAATTCATACGGAAATTGCGTCGCTATGAAATACTATGGGTTCTATGACTTCTCCTTCTAAATCGAGTATCGTTTCTATGGAAACGACTGGCTTTTCTTTTGCGATACGAGTATCTCCCTCTCGATGCACTAATCCTTCTTTACTGCATCCCTCACTTCCACTCATTGACGAATTCACACGGAAATTGCGTCGCCATGAAATACTATGGGTTCTATGACTTCTCCTTCTAAATCGAGTAACGTTTCTATGGAAACGACAGGATTTTCTTTTGGGATACGACAATCACATTTCCGATCCACTAATCCGTCTTTACTGCATCCCTCACTAATACACATTGACGAATTCACACGGAAATTGCTTCGCCATGAAATACTATGGGTTCTATGACTTCTCCTTCTAAATCGAGTATCGTTTCTATGGAAACGACTGGCTTTTCATTTGCGATACGAGTATCTCCCTCTCGATGCACTAATCCTTCTTTACTGCATCCCTCACTACCACTCATTGACGAATTCACACGGAAATTGCGTCGCCATGAAATACTATGGGTTCTATGACTTCTCCATCTAAATCGAGTAACGTTTCTATGGAAACGACAGGATTTTCTTTTGGGATACGACAATCACATTTCCGATCCACTAATCCGTCTTTACTGCATCCCTCACTAATACACATTGACGAATTCATACGGAAATTGCGTCGCCATGAAATACTATGGGTTCTATGACTTCTCCTTCTAAATCGAGTATCGTTTCTATGGAAACGACTGGCTTCTCTTTTGCGATACGACAATCACATTTCCGATCCACTAATCCGTCTTTACTGCATCCCTCATTAATACACATTGACGAATTCATACGGAAATTGCGTCGCAATGAAATACTATGGGTTCTATGACTTCTCCTTCTAAATCGAGTAACGTTTCTATGGAAACGACAGGATTTTCTTTTGGGATACGACAATCACATTTCCGATCCACTAATCCGACTTTACTGCATCCCTCAGTAATACACATTGACGAATTCACACGGAAATTGCGTTGCCATGAAATACTATGTGTTCTATGACTTCTCCTTCTAAATCGAGTAACGTTTCTATGGAAACGACTGGCTTTTCCTTGCGATACAAGTATCTCCCTCTCGATGCACTAATCCTTCTTTACTGCATGCCTCACTCCCACTCATTGACGAATTCACACGGAAATTGCGTCGCCAAGAAATACTATGGGTTCTATGACTTCTCCTTCTAAATCGAGTAACGTTTCTATGGAAACGACAAGATTTTCTTTTGGGATACGACAATCACATTTCCGATCCACTAATCCGTCTTTACTGCATCCCTCACTAATACACATTGACGAATTCATACGGAAATTGCGTCGCTATGAAATACTATGGGTTCTATGACTTCTCCTTCTAAATCGAGTATCGTTTCTATGGAAACGACTGGCTTTTCTTTTGCGATACGAGTATCTCCCTCTCGATGCACTAATCCTTCTTTACTGCATCCCTCACTCCCACTCATTGACGAATTCACACGGAAATTGCGTCGCCATGAAATACTATGGGTTCTATGACTTCTCCTTCTAAATCGAGTAACGTTTCTATGGAAACGACAGGATTTTCCTTTGGAATACGACAATCACATTTCCGATCCACTAATCCGTCTTTACTGCATCCCTCACTAATACACATTGACGAATTCACACGGAAATTGCGTCCCCATGAAATACTATGGGTTCAATGACTTCTCCTTCTAAATCGAGTAACGTTTCTATGGAAACGACTGGCTTTTCTTTTGCGCTACGACAATCACATTTCCGATCCACTAATCCGTCTTTACTGCATCCCTCACTAATACACATTCACGAATTCACACGGAAATTGCGTCGCCATGAAATACTATGGGTTCTATGACTTCTCCTTCTAAATCGAGTAACGTTTCTATGGAAACGACATCATTTTCTTTTGGGATACGACAATCACATTTCCGATCCACTAATCCGTCTTTACTGCATCCCTCACTAATACACATTGACGAATTCACACGGAAATTGCGTTGCTATGAAATACTATGGGTTCTATGACTTCTCCTTCTAAATCGAGTATTGTTTCTATGGAAACGACTGGCTTTTCTTTTACGATACGACAATCACATTTCCGATCCACTAATCCTTCTTTACTGCATCCCTCACTAATACACATTGACGAATTCATACGGAAATTGCGTCGCTATGAAATACTATGGGTTCTATGACTTCTCCTTCTAAATCGAGAATCGTTTCTATGGAAACGACTGGCTTTTCTTTTGCGATACGAGTATCTCCCTCTCGATGCACTAATCCTTCTTTACTGCATCCCTCACTCCCACTCATTGACGAATTCACACGGAAATTGTGTCGCCATGAAATACTATGGGTTCTATGACTTCTCCTTGTAAATCGAGTAACGTTTCTATGGAAACGATTGGCTTTTCTTTTGCGATACGACAATCACATTTCCGATCCACTAATCCGTCTTTACTGCATCCCTCACTATTACACATTGACGAATTCATACGGAAATTGCGTCGCTATGAAATACTATGGGTTCTATGACTTCTCCTTCTAAATCGAGTATCGTTTCTATGGAAACGACTGGCTTTTCTTTTGCGATACGAGTATCTCCCTCTCGATGCACTAATCCTTCTTTACTGCATCCCTCACTCCCACTCATTGACGAATTCACACGGAAATTGCGTCGCCATGAAATACTATGGGTTCTATGACTTCTCCTTCTAAATCGAGTAACGTTTCTATGGAAACGACAGGATTTTCTTTTGGGATACGACAATCACATTTCCGATATACTAATCCGTCTTTACTGCATCCCTCACTAATACACATTGACGAATTCACACGGAAATTGCTTCGCCATGAAATACTATGGGTTCTATGACTTCTCCTTCTAAATCGAGTATCGTTTCTATTGAAACGACTGGCTTTTCTTTTGCGATACGAGTATCTCTCTCTCGATGCACTAATCCTTCTTTACTGCATCCCTCACTACCACTCATTGACGAATTCACACGGAAATTGCGTCGCCATGAAATACTATGGGTTCTATGACTTCTCCTTCTAAATCGAGTAACGTTTCTATGGAAACGACAGGATTTTCTTTTATGATACGACAATCACATTTCCGATCCACTAATCCGTCCTTACTGCATCCCTCACTAATACACATTGACGAATTCACACGGAAATTGCGTCGCCATGAAATACTATGGGTTCTATGACTTCTCCTTCTAAATCGAGTAACGTTTCTATGGAAACGACAGGATTTTCTTTTGGGATACGACAATCACATTTCCGATCCACTAATCCGTCTTTACTGCATCCCTCACTAATACACATTGACGAATTCATACGGAAATTGCGGCGCTATGAAATACTATGGGTTCCATGACTTATCCTTCTAAATCGGGTATCGTTTCTATGGGAACGACTGGCTTTTCTTTTGCGATACGAGTATCTCCCTCTCGATGCACTAATCCTTCTTTGCTGCATCCCTCACTCCCACTCATTGACGAATTCACACGGAAATTGCGTCGCCATGAAATACTATGGGTTCTATGACTTCTCCTTCTAAATCGAGTAACGTTTCTATGGAAACGACAGGATTTTCTTTTGGAATACGACAATCACATTTCCGATCCACTAATCCGTCTTTACTGCATCCCTCACTAATACACATTGACGAATTCACACGGAAATTGCGTCCCCATGAAATACTATGTGTTCTATGACTTCTCCTTCTAAATCGAGTAACGTTTCTATGGAAACGACAGGATTTTCTTTTGGGATACGACAATCACATTTCCGATCCACTAATCCGTCTTTACTGCATCCCTCACTAATACACATTGACGAATTCACACGGAAATTGCGTCGCCTTGAAATACTATGGGTTCTATGACTTCTCCTTCTAAATCGAGTAACGTTTCTATATAAACGACAGGATTTTTTTTGGGATACGACAATCACATTTCCGATCCACTAATCCGTCTTTACTGCATCCCTCACTAATACACATTGACGAATTCATACGGAAATTGCGTCGCTATGAAATACTATGGGTTCTATGACTTCTCCTTCTAAATCAAGTATCGTTTCTATGGAAACGACTGGCTTTTCTTTTGCGATACGACAATCACATTTCCCATCAACTAATCCGTCTTTACTGCATCCCTCACTAATACACATTGACGAATTCATACGGAAAATGCGTCGCTATGAAATACTATGGGTTCTATGACTTCTCCTTCTAAATCGAGTATCGTTTCTATGGAATCGACTGGCTTTTCTTTTGCGATACGAGTATCTCCCTCTCGATGCACTAATCCTTCTTTACTGCATCCCTCACTTCCACTCATTGACGAATTCACACGGAAATTGCGTCGCCATGAAATACTATGGGTTCTATGACTTCTCCTTCTAAATCGAGTAACGTTTCTATGGAAACGACAGGATTTTCTTTTGGGATACGACAATCACATTTCCGATCCACTAATCCGTCTTTACTGCATCCCTCACTAATACACATTGACGAATTCACACGGAAATTGCTTCGCCATGAAATACTATGGGTTCTATGACTTCTCCTTCTAAATCGAGTATCGTCTCTATGGAAACGACTGGCTTTTCTTTTGCGATACGAGTATCTCCCTCTCGATGCACTAATCCTTCTTTACTGCATCCCTCACTACCACTCATTGACGAATTCACACGGAAATTGCGTCGCCATGAAATACTACGGGTTCTATGACTTCTCCATCTAAATCGAGTAACGTTTCTATGGAAACGACAGGATTTTCTTTTGGGATACGACAATCACATTTCCGATCCACTAATCCGTCTTTACTGCATCCCTCACTAATACACATTGACGAATTCATACGGAAATTGCGTCGCCATGAAATACTATGGGTTCTATGACTTCTCCTTCTAAATCGAGTATCGTTTCTATGGAAACGACTGGCTTCTCTTTTGCGATACGACAATCACATTTCCGATCCACTAATCCGTCTTTACTGCATCCCTCATTAATACACATTGACGAATTCATACGGAAATTGCGTCGCTATGAAATACTATGGGTTCTACGACTTCTCCTTCTAAATCGAGTAACGTTTCTATGGAAACGACAGGATTTTCTTTTGGGATACGACAATCACATTTCCGATCCACTAATCCGACTTTACTGCATCCCTCAGTAATACACATTGACGAATTCACACGGAAATTGCGTCGCCATGAAATACTATGTGTTCTATGACTTCTCCTTCTAAATCGAGTAACGTTTCTATGGAAACGACTGGCTTTTCCTTGCGATACAAGTATCTCCCTCTCGATGCACTAATCCTTCTTTACTGCATGCCTCACTCCCACTCATTGACGAATTCACACGGAAATTGCGTCGCCAAGAAATACTATGGGTTCTATGACTTCTCCTTCTAAATCGAGTAACGTTTCTATGGAAACGACAAGATTTTCTTTTGGGATACGACAATCACATTTCCGATCCACTAATCCGTCTTTACTGCATCCCTCACTAATACACATTGACGAATTCATACGGAAATTGCGTCGCTATGAAATACTATGGGTTCTATGACTTCTCCTTCTAAATCGAGTATCGTTTCTATGGAAACGACTGGCTTTTCTTTTGCGATACGAGTATCTCCCTCTCGATGCACTAATCCTTCTTTACTGCATCCCTCACTCCCACTCATTGACGAATTCACACGGAAATTGCGTCGCTATGAAATACTATGGTTTCTATGACTTCTCCTTCTAAATCGAGTATCGTTTCTATGGAAACGACTGGCTTTTCTTTTGGGATACGACAATCACATTTCCGATCCACTAATCCGTCTTTACTGCATCCCTCACTAATACACATTGACGAATTCACACGGAAATTGCGTCGCCATGAAATACTATGGGTTCTATGACTTCTCCTTCTAAATCGAGTAACGTTTCTATGGAAACGACAGGATTTTCTTTTGGGATACGACAATCACATTTCCGATCCACTAATCCGTCTTTACTGCATCCCTCACTAATACACATTGACGAATTCACACGGAAATTGCGTCGCCATGATATACTATGGGTTCTACGACTTTTCCTTCTAAATCGAGTAACGTTTCTATGGAAACGACAGGATTTTCTTTTGGGATACGACAATCACATTCCCGATCCACTAATCCGTCTTTACTGCATCCCTCACTAATACACATTGACGAATTCACACGGAAATTGCGCCGCCATGAAATACTATGGGTTCTATGACTTCTCCTTCTAAATCGAGTAACGTTTCTATGGAAACGACAAGATTTTCTTTTGGGATACGACAATCACATTTCCGATCCACTAATCCGTCTTTACTGCATCCCTCACTAATACACATTGACGAATTCACATGGAAATTGCGTCGCCATGAAATACTATGGGTTCTATGACTTCTCCTTCTAAATCGAGTAACGTTTCTATGGAAACGACAGGATTTTCTTTTGGGATACGACAATCACATTTCCGATCCACTAATCCGTCTTTACTGCATCCCTCACTAATACACATTGGCGAATTCACACGGAAATTGCGTCGCTATGAAATACTATGGGTTCTATGACTTCTTCTTCTAAATCGAGTGTCGTTTCTATGGAAACGACTGGCTTTTCTTTTGCGATACGACAATCACATTTCCTATCCATTAATACGTCTTTACTGCATCCCTCACTAATACACATTGACGAATTCATACGTAAATTGCGTCGCTATGAAATACTATGGGTTCTATGACATCTCCTTCTAAATCGAGTATCGTTTCTATGGAAACGACTGGCTTTTCTTTTGCGATACGAGTATCTCCCTCTCGTTGCACTAATCCTTCTTTACTGCATCCCTCACTCCCACTCATTGACGAATTCACACGGAAATTGCGTCGCCATGAATTACTATGGGTTCTATGACTTCTCCTTCTAAATCGAGTAAAGTTTCTATGGAAACGACAGGATTTTCTTTTGGGATACGATAATCACATTTCCGATCCACTAATCCGTCTTTACTGCATCCGTCACTAATACACATTGACGAATTCATACGGAAATTGCGTCGCTATGAAATACTATGGGTTCTATGACTTCTCCTTCTAAATCGAGTATCGTTTCTATGGAAACGACTGGCTTTTCTTTTGCGATACGACAATCACATTTCCGATCCACTAATCCGTCTTTACTGCATCCCTCACTAATACACATTGACGAGTTCATACGGAAATTGCGTCGCTATGAAATACTATGGGTTCTATGACTTCTCCTTCTAAATCGAGTATCGTTTCTATGGAAACGACTGGCTTTTCTTTTGCGATACGACAATCACATTTCCGATCCACTAATCCGTCTTTACTGCATCCCTCACTAATACACATTGACGAATTCATACGGAAATTGCGTCGCTATGAAATACTATGGGTTCTATGACTTCTCCTTCTATATCGAGTATCGTATCTATGGAAACGACTGGCTTTTCTTTTGCGATACGAGTATCTCCCTCTCGATGCACTAATCCTTCTTTACTGCATCCCTCACTCCCACTCATTGACGAATTCACACGGAAATTGCGTCGCCATGAAATACTATGGGTTCTATGACTTCTCCTTCTAAATCGAGTAACGTTTCTATGGAAACTACAGGATTTTCCTTTGGGATACGACAATCACATTTCCGATCCACTAATCCGTCTTTACTGCATCCCTCACTAATACACATTGACGAATTCACACGGAAATTGCGTCGCCATAAAATACTATGGGTTCTATGACTTCTCCTTCTAAATCGAGTAACGTTTCTATGGAAACGACAAGATTTTCTTTTGGGGTACGACAATCACATTTCCGATCTACTAATCCGTCTTTACTGCATCCCTAACTAATACACATTGACGAATTCACACGGAAATTGCGTGGCCATGAAATACTATGGGTTCTATGACTTGTCCTTCTAAATCGAGTAACATTCCTATGGAAACGACAGGATTTTCTTTTGGGATACGACAATCACATTTCCGATCCACTAATCCGTCTTTACTGCATCCCTCATTAATACACATTGCCGAATTCACACGGAAATTGCGTCGCTATGAAATACTATGGGTTCTATGACTTCTCCTTCTAAATCGAGTATCGTTTCTATGGAAACGACTGGCTTTTCTTTTGCGATACGACAATCACATTTCCGATCCACTAATCCGTCTTTACTGCATCCCTCACTAATACACATTGACGAATTCATACGGAAATTGCGTCGCTATGAAATACTATGGGTTTCTAAGACTTCTCGTTCTACATACAGTATCGTTTCTATGGAAACGATTGGCTTTTCTTTTGCGATACGAGTATCTCCCTCTCGATGCACTAATCCTTCTTTACTGCATCCCTCACTCCCACTCATTGACGAATTCACACGGAAATTGCGTCGCCATGAAATACTATGGGTTCTATGACTTCTCCTTCTATATCGAGTAACGTTTCTATGGAAACGACAGGATTTTGTTTTGGGATACGACAATCACATTTCCGATCCACTAATCCGTCTTTACTGCATCCCTCACTAATACACATTGACGAATTCATACGGAAATTGCGTCGCTATGAAATACTAGGGGTTCTATGACTTCTCCTTCTAAATCGAGTATCGTTTCTATGGAAACGACTGGATTTTCTTTTGCGATACGACAATCACATTTCCGATCCACTAATAAGTCCTTACTGCATCCCTCACTAATACACATTGACGAATTCATAAGGAAATTGCGTCGCTATGAAATACTATGGGTTCTATGACTTCTCCTTCTAAATCGAGTATCGTTTCTATGGAAACGACTGGCTTTTCTTTTGCGATACGACAATCACATTTCCGATCCACTAATCCGTCTTTACTACATCCCTCACTAATACACATTGATGAATTCATACGGAAATTGCGTCGCTATCTAATACTATGGGTTCTATGACTTCTCCATCTAAATCGAGTATCGTTTCTATGGAAACGACTGTCTTTTCTTTTGCGATACGACAATCACATTTCCGTTCCACTAATCCGTCTTTACTGCATCCCTCACTAATACACATTGACGAATTCATACGGAAATTGCGTCGCTATGAAATACTATGGGTTCTATGACTTCTCCTTCTAAATCGAGTATCGTTTCTATGGAAACGCCTGGCTTTTCTTTTGCGATACGACAATCACTTTTCCGATCAACTAGTTCGTCTTTACTGCATCCCTCACTAATACACATTGACGAATTCATACGGAAATTGCGTCGCTATGGTATACTATGGGTTCTATGACTTCTCCTTCTAAATCCAGTATCGTTTCTATGGAAACGACTGGCTTTTCTTTTGCGATACGACAATCACATTTCCGATCCACTAATCCGTCTTTACTGCATCCCTCACTAATACACATTGACGAATTCATACGGAAATTGCGTCGCAGTGAAATACTATGGGTTCTATGACTTCTCCTTCTAAATCGAGTAACGTTTCTATGGAAACGAAAGGATTTTCTTTTGGGATACGACAATCACATTTCCGATCCACTAATCCGTCTTTATTGCATCCCTCACTAATACAAATTGACGAATTCACACGGAAATTGCGTCGCCATGAAATACTATGGGTTCTATGACTTCTCCTTCTAAATCGAGTAACGTTTCTATGGAAACGACTGGCTTTTCTTTTGCGATACGACAATCACATTTCCGATCCACTAATCCGTCTTTACTGCATACCTCACTAATACACATTGACGAATTCATACGGAAATTGCGTCGCTATGAAATACTATGGGTTCTATGACTTCTCCTCCTAAATCGAGTATCGTTTCTATTGAAACGACTGGCTTTTCTTTTGCGATACGAGTATCTCCCTTTCGATGCACTAATCCTTCTTCACTGCATCCCTCACTCCCACTCATTGACGAATTCACACGGAAATTGCGTCGCCATGAAATGCCATGGGTTCTATGACTTCTCCTTCTAAATCGAGTAACGTTTCTATGGAAACGACAGGATTTTCTTTTGGGATACGACAATCACATTTTGATCCACTAATCCGTCTTTACTGCATCCCTCACTAATACACATTGACGAATTCACACGGAAATTGCGTCGCCATGAAATACTATGGGTCCTATGACTTCTCCTTCTAAATCGAGTAACGTTTCTATGGAAACGACAGGATTTTCTTTTGGGATACGACAATCACATTTCCGATCCACTAATCCGTCTTTACTGCATCCCTCACTAATACACATTGACGAATTCATAGGGAAATTGCGTCGCTATGAAATACTATGGGTTCTATGACTTCTCCTTCTAAATCGAGTATCGTTTCTATGGAAACGACTGGCTTTTCTTTTGCGATACGAGTATCTCCCTCTCGATGCACTAATCCTTCTTTACTGCATCCCTCACTCTCACTCATTGACGAATTCACACGGAAATTGCGTCGCCATGAAATACTATGGGTTCTATGACTTCTCCTTCTAAATCGAGTAACGTTTCTATGGAAACGACAGGATTTTCTTTTGGGATACGACAATCACATTTCCGATCCACTAATCCGTCTTTACTGCATCCCTCACTAATACACATTGACGAATTCATACGGAAATTGCGTCGCTATGAAATACTATGGTTTCTATGACTTCTCCTTCTAAATCGAGTTTCGTTTCTATGGAAACGACTGGCTTTTCTTTTGCGATACGAGTATCTCCCTGTCGATGAACTAATCCTTCTTTACTGTATCCCTCACTCCCACTCATTGACGAATTCACACGGAAATTGCGTCGCCATGAAATACTATGGGTTCTATGACTTCTCCTTCTAAATCGAGTAACGTTTCAATGGAAACGACAGGATTTTCTTTTGGGATACGACAATCACATTTCCGATCCACTAATCCGTCTCTACTGCATCCCTCACTAATACACATTGACGAATTCACACGGAAATTGCGTCGCCATGAAATACTATGGGTTCTATGACTTCTCCTTCTAAATCGAGTAACGCTTCTATGGATACGACAGGATTTTCTTTTGGGATACGACAATCACATTTCCGATCCACTAATCCGACTTTACTGCATCCCTCACTAATACACAATGACGAATTCACACGGAAATTGCGTCGCCATGAAATACTATGGGTTCTATGACTTCTCCTTCTAAATCGAGTAACGTTTCTATGGAAACGACAGGATTTTCTTTTGGGATACGACAATCACATTTCCGATCCACTAATCCGTCTTTACTGCATCCCTCACTAATACACATTGACGAATTCACACGGAAATTGCGTCGCCATGAAATACTATGGGTTCTACGACTTCTCCTTCTAAATCGAGTAACGTTTCTATGGAAACGACAGGATTTTCTTTTGGGATACGACAATCACATTTCCGATCCACTAATCCGTCTTTACTGCATCCCTCACTAATACACATTGACGAATTCACACGGAACTTGCGTCGCCATGAAATACTATGGGTTCTATGACTTTTCCTTCCAAATCCAGTAACGTTTCTATGGAAACGACAAGATTTTCTTTTGGGATACGACAATCACATTTCCGATCCACTAATCTGTCTTTACTGCATCCCTCACTAATACACATTGACGAATTCACACGGAAACTGCGTCGCCATGAAATACTAAGGGTTCTATGACTTCTCCTTCTAAATCGAGTAACGTTTCTATGGAAACGACAGGATTTTCTTTTGGGATACGACAATCACATTTCCGATCCACTAATCCGTCTTTACTGCATCCCTCACTAATACACATTGACGAATTCACACGGAAATTGCGTCGCTATGAAATACTATGGGTTCTATGACTTCTCCTTCTAAATCGAGTGTCGTTTCTATGGAAACGACTGGCTTTTCTTTTGCGATACGACAATCACATTTCCGATCCACTAATCCGTCTTTACTGCATCCCTCACTAATACACATTGACGAATTCATACGGAAATTACGTCGCTATGAAATACTATGGGTTCTAAGACTTCTCCTTCTAAATCGGGTATCGTTTCTATGGAAACGTCTGGCTTTTCTTTGGCGATACGACAATCACATTTCCGATCCACTAATCCGTCTTTACTGCATCCCTCACTAATACACATTGACGAATTCATACGGAAATTGCGTCGCTATGAAATACTATGGGATCTATGACTTCTCCTTCTAAATCGAGTATCGTTTCTATGGAAACGACTGGCTTTTCTTTTGCGATACGAGTATCTCCCTCTCGATGCACTAATCCTACTTTACTGCATCCCTCACTCCCACTCATTGACGAATTCACACGGAAATTGCGTCGCCATGGAATACTATGGGTTCTATGACTTCTCCTTCTAAATCGAGTATCGTTTCTATGGAAACGACTGGCTTTTCTTTTGCGATACGAGTATCTCCCTCTCAATGCACTAATCCTTCTTTACTGCATCCCTCACTCCCACTCATTGACGAATTCACACGGAAATTGCGTCGCCATGAAATACTATGGGTTCTATGACTTCTCCTTCTAAATCGAGTAACGTTTCTATGGAAACGACAGCATTTTCTTTTGGGATACGACAATCACATTTCCGATCCACTAATCCGTCTTTACTGCATCCCTCACTATTACACATTGACGAATTCACACGGAAATTGCGTCGCCATGAAATACTATGGGTTCTATGACTTCTCCTTCTAAATCGAGTAACATTTCTATGGAAACGACAGGATTTTCTTTTGGGATACGACAATCACATTTCCGTTCCACTAATCCGTCTTTACTGCATCCCTCACTAATACACATTGACGAATTCACACTGAAATTGCGTCGCCATGAAATACTATGGGTTCTATGACTTCTCCTTCTAAATCGATTAACGTTTCTAAGGAAACGACAGGATTTTCTTTTGGGATACGACAATCACATTTCCGATCCACTAATCCGTCTTTACTGCATCCCTCACTAATACACATTGACGAATTCACACGGAAATTGCGCCGCCATGAAATACTATGGGTTCTATGACTTCTCCTTCTAAATCGAGTAACGTTTCTATGGAAACGACAAGATTTTCTTTTGGGATACGACAATCACATTTCCGATCCACTAATCCGTCTTTACTGCATCCCTCACTAATACACATTGACGAATTCACATGGAAATTGCGTCGCCATGAAATACTATGGGTTCTATGACTTCTCCTTCTAAATCGAGTAATACTTCTATGGAAACGACAGGATTTTCTTTTGGGATACGACAATCACATTTCCGATCCACTAATCCGTCTTTACTGCATCCCTCACTAATACACATTGGCAAATTCACACGGAAATTGCGTCGCTATGAAATACTATGGGTTCTATGACTTCTCCTTCTAAATCGAGTGTCGTTTCTATGGAAACGACTGGCTTTTCTTTTGCGATACGACAATCACATTTCCTATCCATTAATACGTCTTTACTGCATCCCTCACTAATACACATTGACGAATTCATACGTAAATTGCGTCGCTATGAAATACTATGGGTTCTATGACATCTCCTTCTAAATCGAGTATCGTTTCTATGGAAACGACTGGCTTTTCTTTTGCGATACGAGTATCTCCCTCTCGTTGCACTAATCCTTCTTTACTGCATCCCTCACTCCCACTCATTGACGAATTCACACGGAAATTGCGTCGCCATGAATTACTATGGGTTCTATGACTTCTCCTTCTAAATCGAGTAAAGTTTCTATGGAAACGACAGGATTTTCTTTTGGGATACGATAATCACATTTCCGATCCACTAATCCGTCTTTACTGCATCCGTCACTAATACACATTGACGAATTCATACGGAAATTGCGTCGCTATGAAATACTATGGGTTCTAAGACTTCTCCTTCTAAATCGAGTATCGTTTCTATGGAAACGACTGGCTTTTCTTTTGCGATACGACAATCACATTTCCGATCCACTAATCCGTCTTTACTGCATCCCTCACTAATACACATTGACGAGTTCATACGGAAATTGCGTCGCTATGAAATACTATGGGTTCTATGACTTCTCCTTCTAAATCGAGTATCGTTTCTATGGAAACGACTGGCTTTTCTTTTGCGATACGACAATCACATTTCCGATCCACTAATCCGTCTTTACTGCATCCCTCACTAATACACATTGACGAATTCATACGGAAATTGCGTCGCTATGAAATACTATGGGTTCAATGACTTCTCCTTCTATATCGAGTATCGTTTCTATGGAAACGACTGGCTTTTCTTTTGCGATACGAGTATCTCCCTCTCGATGCACTAATCCTTCTTTACTGCATCCCTCACTCCCACTCATTGACGAATTCACACGGAAATTGCGTCGCCATGAAATACTATGGGTTCTATGACTTCTCCTTCTAAATCGAGTAACGTTTCTATGGAAACTACAGGATTTTCCTTTGGGATACGACAATCACATTTCCGATCCACTAATCCGTCTTTACTGCATCCCTCACTAATACACATTGACGAATTCACACGGAAATTGCGTCGCCATAAAATACTATGGGTTCTATGACTTCTCCTTCTAAATCGAGTAACGTTTCTATGGAAACGACAAGATTTTCTTTTGGGGTACGACAATCACATTTCCGATCTACTAATCCGTCTTTACTGCATCCCTAACTAATACACATTGACGAATTCACACGGAAATTGCGTGGCCATGAAATACTATGGGTTCTATGACTTCTCCTTCTAAATCGAGTAACATTCCTATGGAAACGACAGGATTTTCTTTTGGGATACGACAGTCACATTTCCGATCCACAAATCCGTCTTTACTGCATCCCTCACTAATACACATTGACGAATTCACACGGAAATTGCGTCGCCATGAAATACTATGGGTTCTATGACTTCTCCTTCTAAATCGAGTAACGTTTCTATGGAAATGTCAGGATTTTCTTTTGGGATACGACAATCACATTTCCGATCCACTAATCCGTCTTTACTGCATCCCTCACTAATACACATTGACGAATTCACACGGAAATTGCGCCGCCATGAAATACTATGGGTTCTATGACTTCTCCTTCTAAATCGAGTAACGTTTCTATGGAAACGACAAGATTTTCTTTTGGGATACGACAATCACATTTCCGATCCACTAATCCGTCTTTACTGCATCCCTCACTAATACACATTGACGAATTCACATGGAAATTGCGTCGCCATGAAATACTATGGGTTCTATGACTTCTCCTTCTAAATCGAGTAATACTTCTATGGAAACGACAGGATTTTCTTTTGGGATACGACAATCACATTTCCGATCCACTAATCCGTCTTTACTGCATCCCTCACTAATACACATTGGCAAATTCACACGGAAATTGCGTCGCTATGAAATACTATGGGTTCTATGACTTCTCCTTCTAAATCGAGTGTCGTTTCTATGGAAACGACTGGCTTTTCTTTTGCGATACGACAATCACATTTCCTATCCATTAATACGTCTTTACTGCATCCCTCACTAATACACATTGACGAATTCATACGTAAATTGCGTCGCTATGAAATACTATGGGTTCTATGACATCTCCTTCTAAATCGAGTATCGTTTCTATGGAAACGACTGGCTTTTCTTTTGCGATACGAGTATCTCCCTCTCGTTGCACTAATCCTTCTTTACTGCATCCCTCACTCCCACTCATTGACGAATTCACACGGAAATTGCGTCGCCATGAATTACTATGGGTTCTATGACTTCTCCTTCTAAATCGAGTAAAGTTTCTATGGAAACGACAGGATTTTCTTTTGGGATACGATAATCACATTTCCGATCCACTAATCCGTCTTTACTGCATCCGTCACTAATACACATTGACGAATTCATACGGAAATTGCGTCGCTATGAAATACTATGGGTTCTAAGACTTCTCCTTCTAAATCGAGTATCGTTTCTATGGAAACGACTGGCTTTTCTTTTGCGATACGACAATCACATTTCCGATCCACTAATCCGTCTTTACTGCATCCCTCACTAATACACATTGACGAGTTCATACGGAAATTGCGTCGCTATGAAATACTATGGGTTCTATGACTTCTCCTTCTAAATCGAGTATCGTTTCTATGGAAACGACTGGCTTTTCTTTTGCGATACGACAATCACATTTCCGATCCACTAATCCGTCTTTACTGCATCCCTCACTAATACACATTGACGAATTCATACGGAAATTGCGTCGCTATGAAATACTATGGGTTCAATGACTTCTCCTTCTATATCGAGTATCGTTTCTATGGAAACGACTGGCTTTTCTTTTGCGATACGAGTATCTCCCTCTCGATGCACTAATCCTTCTTTACTGCATCCCTCACTCCCACTCATTGACGAATTCACACGGAAATTGCGTCGCCATGAAATACTATGGGTTCTATGACTTCTCCTTCTAAATCGAGTAACGTTTCTATGGAAACTACAGGATTTTCCTTTGGGATACGACAATCACATTTCCGATCCACTAATCCGTCTTTACTGCATCCCTCACTAATACACATTGACGAATTCACACGGAAATTGCGTCGCCATAAAATACTATGGGTTCTATGACTTCTCCTTCTAAATCGAGTAACGTTTCTATGGAAACGACAAGATTTTCTTTTGGGGTACGACAATCACATTTCCGATCTACTAATCCGTCTTTACTGCATCCCTAACTAATACACATTGACGAATTCACACGGAAATTGCGTGGCCATGAAATACTATGGGTTCTATGACTTCTCCTTCTAAATCGAGTAACATTCCTATGGAAACGACAGGATTTTCTTTTGGGATACGACAATCACATTTCCGATCCACTAATCCGTCTTTACTGCATCCCTCACTAATACACATTGACGAATTCACACGGAAACTGCGTCGCCATGAAATACTAAGGGTTCTATGACTTCTCCTTCTAAATCGAGTAACGTTTCTATGGAAACGACAGGATTTTCTTTTGGGATACGACAATCACATTTCCGATCCACTAATCCGTCTTTACTGCATCCCTCACTAATACACATTGACGAATTCACACGGAAATTGCGTCGCTATGAAATACTATGGGTTCTATGACTTCTCCTTCTAAATCGAGTGTCGTTTCTATGGAAACGACTGGCTTTTCTTTTGCGATACGACAATCACATTTCCGATCCACTAATCCGTCTTTACTGCATCCCTCACTAATACACATTGACGAATTCATACGGAAATTACGTCGCTATGAAATACTATGGGTTCTAAGACTTCTCCTTCTAAATCGAGTATCGTTTCTATGGAAACGTCTGGCTTTTCTTTTGCGATACGACAATCACATTTCCGATCCACTAATCCGTCTTTACTGCATCCCTCACTAATACACATTGACGAATTCATACGGAAATTGCATCGCTATGAAATACTATGGGATCTATGACTTCTCCTTCTAAATCGAGTATCGTTTCTATGGAAACGACTGGCTTTTCTTTTGCGATACGAGTATCTCCCTCTCGATGCACTAATCCTACTTTACTGCATCCCCCACTCCCACTCATTGACGAATTCACACGGAAATTGCGTCGCCATGGAATACTATGGGTTCTATGACTTCTCCTTCTAAATCGAGTATCGTTTCTATGGAAACGACTGGCTTTTCTTTTGCGATACGAGTATCTCCCTCTCGATGCACTAATCCTTCTTTACTGCATCCCTCACTCCCACTCATTGACGAATTCACACGGAAATTGCGTCGCCATGAAATACTATGGGTTCTATGACTTCTCCTTCTAAATCGAGTAACGTTTCTATGGAAACGACAGCATTTTCTTTTGGGATACGACAATCACATTTCCGATCCACTAATCCGTCTTTACTGCATCCCTCACTATTACACATTGACGAATTCACACGGAAATTGCGTCGCCATGAAATACTATGGGTTCTATGACTTCTCCTTCTAAATCGAGTAACATTTCTATGGAAACGACAGGATTTTCTTTTGGGATACGACAATCACATTTCCGATCCACTAATCCGTCTTTACTGCATCCCTCACTAATACACATTGACGAATTCACACTGAAATTGCGTCGCCATGAAATACTATGGGTTCTATGACTTCTCCTTCGAAATCGATTAACGTTTCTAAGGAAACGACAGGATTTTCTTTTGGGATACGACAATCACATTTCCGATCCACTAATCCGTCTTTACTGCATCCCTCACTAATACACATTGACGAATTCACACGGAAATTGCGCCGCCATGAAATACTATGGGTTCTATGACTTCTCCTTCTAAATCGAGTAACGTTTCTATGGAAACGACAAGATTTTCTTTTGGGATACGACAATCACATTTCCGATCCACTAATCCGTCTTTACTGCATCCCTCACTAATACACATTGACGAATTCACATGGAAATTGCGTCGCCATGAAATACTATGGGTTCTATGACTTCTCCTTCTAAATCGAGTAATACTTCTATGGAAACGACAGGATTTTCTTTTGGGATACGACAATCACATTTCCGATCCACTAATCCGTCTTTACTGCATCCCTCACTAATACACATTGGCGAATTCACACGGAAATTGCGTCGCTATGAAATACTATGGGTTCTATGACTTCTCCTTCTAAATCGAGTGTCGTTTCTATGGAAACGACTGGCTTTTCTTTTGCGATACGACAATCACATTTCCTATCCATTAATACGTCTTTACTGCATCCCTCACTAATACACATTGACGAATTCATACGTAAATTGCGTCGCTATGAAATACTATGGGTTCTATGACATCTCCTTCTAAATCGAGTATCGTTTCTATGGAAACGACTGGCTTTTCTTTTGCGATACGAGTATCTCCCTCTCGTTGCACTAATCCTTCTTTACTGCATCCCTCACTCCCACTCATTGACGAATTCACACGGAAATTGCGTCGCCATGAATTACTATGGGTTCTATGACTTCTCCTTCTAAATCGAGTAAAGTTTCTATGGAAACGACAGGATTTTCTTTTGGGATACGATAATCACATTTCCGATCCACTAATCCGTCTTTACTGCATCCGTCACTAATACACATTGACGAATTCATACGGAAATTGCGTCGCTATGAAATACTATGGGTTCTAAGACTTCTCCTTCTAAATCGAGTATCGTTTCTATGGAAACGACTGGCTTTTCTTTTGCGATACGACAATCACATTTCCGATCCACTAATCCGTCTTTACTGCATCCCTCACTAATACACATTGACGAGTTCATACGGAAATTGCGTCGCTATGAAATACTATGGGTTCTATGACTTCTCCTTCTAAATCGAGTATCGTTTCTATGGAAACGACTGGCTTTTCTTTTGCGATACGACAATCACATTTCCGATCCACTAATCCGTCTTTACTGCATCCCTCACTAATACACATTGACGAATTCATACGGAAATTGCGTCGCTATGAAATACTATGGGTTCAATGACTTCTCCTTCTATATCGAGTATCGTTTCTATGGAAACGACTGGCTTTTCTTTTGCGATACGAGTATCTCCCTCTCGATGCACTAATCCTTCTTTACTGCATCCCTCACTCCCACTCATTGACGAATTCACACGGAAATTGCGTCGCCATGAAATACTATGGGTTCTATGACTTCTCCTTCTAAATCGAGTAACGTTTCTATGGAAACTACAGGATTTTCCTTTGGGATACGACAATCACATTTCCGATCCACTAATCCGTCTTTACTGCATCCCTCACTAATACACATTGACGAAATCACACGGAAATTGCGTCGCCATAAAATACTATGGGTTCTATGACTTCTCCTTCTAAATCGAGTAACGTTTCTATGGAAACGACAAGATTTTCTTTTGGGGTACGACAATCACATTTCCGATCTACTAATCCGTCTTTACTGCATCCCTAACTAATACACATTGACGAATTCACACGGAAATTGCGTGGCCATGAAATACTATGGGTTCTATGACTTCTCCTTCTAAATCGAGTAACATTCCTATGGAAACGACAGGATTTTCTTTTGGGATACGACAATCACATTTCCGATCCACTAATCCGTCTTTACTGCATCCCTCATTAATACACATTGCCGAATTCACACGGAAATTGCGTCGCTATGAAATACTATGGGTTCTATGACTTCTCCTTCTAAATCGAGTATCGTTTCTATGGAAACGACTGGCTTTTCTTTTGCGATACGACAATCACATTTCCGATCCACTAATCCGTCTTTACTGCATCCCTCACTAATACACATTGACGAATTCATACGGAAATTGCGTCGCTATGAAATACTATGGGTTCTAAGACTTCTCGTTCTACATACAGTATCGTTTCTATGGAAACGACTGGCTTTTCTTTTGCGATACGAGTATCTCCCTCTCGATGCACTAATCCTTCTTTACTGCATCCCTCACTCCCACTCATTGACGAATTCACACGGAAATTGCGTCGCTATGAAATACTATGGGTTCTATGACTTCTCCTTCTAAATCGAGTATCGTTTCTATGGAAACGCCTGGCTTTTCTTTTGCGATACGACAATCACATTTCCGATCAACTAGTTCGTCTTTACTGCATCCCTCACTAATACACATTGACGAATTCATACGGAAATTGCGTCGCTATGGTATACTATGGGTTCTATGACTTCTCCTTCTAAATCCAGTATCGTTTCTATGGAAACGACTGGCTTTTCTTTTGCGATACGACAATCACATTTCCGATCCACTAATCCGTCTTTACTGCATCCCTCACTAATACACATTGACGAATTCATACGGAAATTGCGTCGCAGTGAAATACTATGGGTTCTATGACTTCTCCTTCTAAATCGAGTAACGTTTCTATGGAAACGAAAGAATTTTCTTTTGGGATACGACAATCACATTTCCGATCCACTAATCCGTCTTTATTGCATCCCTCACTAATACAAATTGACGAATTCACACGGAAATTGCGTCGCCATGAAATACTATGGGTTCTATGACTTCTCCTTCTAAATCGAGTAACGTTTCTATGGAAACGACTGGCTTTTCTTTTGCGATACGACAATCACATTTCCGATCCACTAATCCGTCTTTACTGCATACCTCACTAATACACATTGACGAATTCATACGGAAATTGCGTCGCTATGAAATACTATGTGTTCTATGACTTCTCCTCCTAAATCGAGTATCGTTTCTATTGAAACGACTGGCTTTTCTTTTGCGATACGAGTATCTCCCTTTCGATGCACTAATCCTTCTTCACTGCATCCCTCACTCCCACTCATTGACGAATTCACACGGAAATTGCGTCGCCATGAAATGCCATGGGTTCTATGACTTCTCCTTCTAAATCGAGTAACGTTTCTATGGAAACGACAGGATTTTCTTTTGGGATACGACAATCACATTTTGATCCACTACTCCGTCTTTACTGCATCCCTCACTAATACACATTGACGAATTCACACGGAAATTCCGTCGCCATGAAATACTATGGGTCCTATGACTTCTCCTTCTAAATCGAGTAACGTTTCTATGGAAACGACAGGATTTTCTTTTGGGATACGACAATCACATTTCCGATCCACTAATCCGTCTTTACTGCATCCCTCACTAATACACATTGACGAATTCATACGGAAATTGCGTCGCTATGAAATACTATGGGTTCTATGACTTCTCCTTCTAAATCGAGTATCGTTTCTATGGAAACGACTGGCTTTTCTTTTGCGATACGAGTATCTCCCTCTCGATGCACTAATCCTTCTTTACTGCATCCCTCACTCCCACTCATTGACGAATTCACACGGAAATTGCGTCGCCATGAAATACTATGGGTTCTATGCCTTCTCCTTCTAAATCGAGTAACGTTTCTATGGAAACGACAGGATTTTCTTTTGGGATACGACAATCACATTTCCGATCCACTAATCCGTCTTTACTGCATCCCTCACTAATACACATTGACGAATTCATACGGAAATTGCTTCGCTATGATATACTATGGTTTCTATGACTTCTCCTTCTAAATCGAGTTTCGTTTCTATGGAAACGACTGGCTTTTCTTTTGCGATACGAGTATCTCCCTCTCGATGAACTAATCCTTCTTTACTGTATCCCTCACTCCCACTCATTGACGAATTCACACGGAAATTGCGTCGCCATGAAATACTATGGGTTCTATGACTTCTCCTTCTAAATCGAGTAACGTTTCAATGGAAACGACAGGATTTTCTTTTGGGATACGACAATCACATTTCCGATCCACTAATCCGTCTCTACTGCATCCCTCACTAATACACATTGACGAATTCACACGGAAATTGCGTCGCCATGAAATACTATGGGTTCTATGACTTCTCCTTCTAAATCGAGTAACGCTTCTATGGATACGACACGATTTTCTTTTGGGATACGACAATCACATTTCCGATCCACTAATCCGACTTTACTGCATCCCTCACTAATACACAATGACGAATTCACACGGAAATTGCGTCGCCATGAAATACTATGGGTTCGATGACTTCTCCTTCTAAATCGAGTAACGTTTCTATGGAAACGACAGGATTTTCTTTTGGGATACGACAATCACATTTCCGATCCACTAATCCGTCTTTACTGCATCCCTCACTAATACACATTGACGAATTCACACGGAAATTGCGTCGCCATGAAATACTATGGGCTCTACGACTTCTCCTTCTAAATCGAGTAACGTTTCTATGGAAACGACAGGATTTTCTTTTGGGATACGACAATCACATTTCCGATCCACTAATCCGTCTTTACTGCATCCCTCACTAATACACATTGACGAATTCACACGGAACTTGCGTCGCCATGAAATACTATGGGTTCTATGACTTTTCCTTCTAAATCCAGTAACGTTTCTATGGAAACGAAAAGATTTTCTTTTGGGATACGACAATCACATTTCCGATCCACTAATCTGTCTTTACTGCATCCCTCACTAATACACATTGACGAATTCACACGGAAACTGCGTCGCCATGAAATACTAAGGGTTCTATGACTTCTCCTTCTAAATCGAGTAACGTTTCTATGGAAACGACAGGATTTTCTTTTGGGATACGACAATCACATTTCCGATCCACTAATCCGTCTTTACTGCATCCCTCACTAATACACATTGACGAATTCACACGGAAATTGCGTCGCTATGAAATACTATGGGTTCTATGACTTCTCCTTCTAAATCGAGTGTCGTTTCTATGGAAACGACTGGCTTTTCTTTTGCGATACGACAATCACATTTCCGATCCACTAATCCGTCTTTACTGCATCCCTCACTAATACACATTGACGAATTCATACGGAAATTACGTCGCTATGAAATACTATGGGTTCTAAGAATTCTCCTTCTAAATCGAGTATCGTTTCTATGGAAACGTCTGGCTTTTCTTTTGCGATACGACAATCACATTTCCGATCCACTAATCCGTCTTTACTGCATCCCTCACTAATACACATTGACGAATTCATACGGAAATTGCGTCGCTATGAAATACTATGGGATCTATGACTTCTCCTTCTAAATCGAGTATCGTTTCTATGGAAACGACTGGCTTTTCTTTTGCGATACGAGTATCTCCCTCTCGATGCACTAATCCTACTTTACTGCATCCCTCACTCCCACTCATTGACGAATTCACACGGAAATTGCGTCGCCATGGAATACTATGGGTTCTAAGACTTCTCCTTCTAAATCGAGTATCGTTTCTATGGAAACGACTGGCTTTTCTTTTGCGATACGAGTATCTCCCTCTCGATGCACTAATCCTTCTTTACTGCATCTCTCACTCCCACTCATTGACGAATTCACACGGAAATTGCGTCGCCATGAAATACTATGGGTTCTATGACTTCTCCTTCTAAATCGAGTAACGTTTCTATGGAAACGACAGCATTTTCTTTTGGGATACGACAATCACATTTCCGATCCACTAATCCGTCTTTACTGCATCCCTCACTATTACACATTGACGAATTCACACGGAAATTGCGTCGCCATGAAATACTATGGGTTCTATGACTTCTCCTTCTAAATCGAGTAACATTTCTATGGAAACGACAGGATTTTCTTTTGGGATACGACAATCACATTTCCGATCCACTAATCCGTCTTTACTGCATCCCTCACTAATACACATTGACGAATTCACACTGAAATTGCGTCGCCATGAAATACTATGGGTTCTATGACTTCTCCTTCTAAATCGATTAACGTTTCTAAGGAAACGACAGGATTTTCTTTTGGGATACGACAATCACATTTCCGATCCACTAATCCGTCTTTACTGCATCCCTCACTAATACACATTGACGAATTCACACGGAAATTGCGTCGCCATGAAATACTATGGGTTCTATGACTTCTCCTTCTAAATCGAGTAACGTTTCTATGGAAACGGCAGGATTTTCTTTTGGGATACGACAATCACATTTCCGATCAACTAATCCGTCTTTACTGCATCCCTCACTAATACACATTGACGAATTCACACTGAAATTGCGTCGCCATTAAATACTATGGGTTCTATGACTTCTCCTTCTAAATCGAGTAACGTTTCTAAGGAAACGACAGGATTTTCTTTTGGGATACGACAATCCCATTTCCGATCCACTAATCCGTCTTTACTGCATCCCTCACTAATACACATTGACGAATTCACACGGAAATTGCGTCGCCATGAAATACTATGGGTTCTATGACTTCTCCTTCTAAATCGAGTAACGTTTCTATGGAAACGACTGGCTTTTATTTTGGGATCCGACAATCACATTTCCGATCCACTAATCCGTCTTAACTGCATCCCTCACTAATACACATTGACGAATTCACACGGAAATTGCGTCGCCATGAAATACTATGGCTTCTATGACTTCTCCTTCTAAATCGAGTAACGTTTCTATGGAAACGACAGGATTTCCTTTTGGGATACGACAATCACATTTCTGATCCACTAATCCGTCTTTACTGCATCCCTCACTAATACACATTGACGAATTCACACGGAAATTGCGTCGCCATGAAATACTATGGGTACTACGACTTCTCCTTCTAAAACGAGTAACGTTTCTATGGAAACGACAGGATTTTCTTTTGGGATACGACAATCACATTTCCGATCCACTAATCTGTCTTTACTGCATCCCTCACTAATACACATTGACGAATTCACACGGAAATTGCGTCGCCATGAAATACTATGGGTTCTATGACTTCTCCTTCTAAATCGAGTAACGTTTCTATGGAAACGACAAGATTTTCTTTTGGGATACGACAATCACATTTCCGATCTACTAATCCGTCTTTACTGCATCCCTCACTAATACACATTGACGAATACACACGGAAATTGCGTCGCTATGAAATACTATGGGTTCTATGACTTCTCCTTCTAAATCGAGTAACGTTTCTATGGAAACGACAGGATTTTCTTTTGGGATACGACAATCACATTTCCGATCCACTAATCCGTCTTTACTGCATCCCTTACTAATACACATTGACGAATTCATACGGAAATTGCGTCGCTATGAAATACTATGGGTTCTATGACTTCTCCTTCTAAACCGAGTATTGTTTCTATGGAAACGACTGGCTTTTCTTTTGCGATACGAGTATCTCCCTCTCGATGCACTAATCCTTCTTTACTGCATCCCTCACTCCCACTCATTGACGAATTCACACGGAAATTGCGTCGCCATGAAGTACTATGGGTTCTATGACTTCTCCTTCTAAATCGAGTGACGTTTCTATGGAAACGACAGGATTTTCTTTTGGGATACGACAATCACATTTCCGATTCACTAATCCGTCTTTACTGCATCCCTCACTAATACACATTGACGAATTCACACGGAAATTGCGTCGCCATGAAATACTATGGGTTCTACGACTTCTCCTTCTAAAACGAGTAACGTTTCTATGGAAACGACAGGATTTTCTTTTGGGATACGACAATCACATTTCCGATCCACTAATCAGTCTTTACTGCATCCCTCACTAATACACATTGACGAATTCACACGGAAATTGCGTCGCCATGAAATACTATGGGTTCTATGACTTCTCCTTCTAAATCGAGTAACGTTTCTATGGAAACGACAAGATTTTCTTTTGGGATACGACAATCACATTTCCGATCTACTAATCCGTCTTTACTGCATCCCTCACTAATACACATTGACGAATACACACGGAAATTGCGTCGCTATGAAATACTATGGGTTCTATGACTTCTCCTTCTAAATCGAGTAACGTTTCTATGGAAACGACAGGATTTTCTTTTGGGATACGACAATCACATTTCCGATCCACTAATCCGTCTTTACTGCATCCCTTACTAATACACATTGACGAATTCATACGGAAATTGCGTCGCTATGAAATACTATGGGTTCTATGACTTCTCCTTCTAAACCGAGTATCGTTTCTATGGAAACGACTGGCTTTTCTTTTGCGATACGAGTATCTCCCTCTCGATGCACTAATCCTTCTTTACTGCATCCCTCACTCCCACTCATTGACGAATTCACACGGAAATTGCGTCGCCATGAAGTACTATGGGTTCTATGACTTCTCCTTCTAAATCGAGTGACGTTTCTATGGAAACGACAGGATTTTCTTTTGGGATACGACAATCACATTTCCGATTCACTAATCCGTCTTTACTGCATCCCTCACTAATACACAGTGACGAATTCAAACGGAAATTGCGTCGCCATGAAATACTATGGGTTCTACGACTTCTCCTTCTAAATCGAGTAACGTTTCTATGGAAGCGACAGGATTTTCTTTTGGGATACGACAATCACATTTCCGATCCACTAATCCGTCTTTACTGCATCCCTCACTAATACACATTGACGAATTCACACGGAAATTGCGTCGCCATGAAATACTATGGGTTCTATGACTTCTCCTTCTAAATCGAGTATCGTTTCTATGGAAACGACATGATTTTCTTTTGGGGTACGACAATCACATTACGAGCTACTAATCCGTCTTTACTGCATCCCTCACTAATACACATTGACGAATTCACACGGAAATTGCGTCGCCATGAAATACTATGGGTTCTATGACTTCTCCTTCTAAATCGAGTAACGTTTCTATGGAAACGACAGGATTTTCTATTGGGATACGACAATCACATTTCCGATCCACTAATCCGTCTTTACTGCATCCCTCATTAATACACATTGACGAATTCACACGGAAATTGCGTCGCTATGAAATACTATGGGTTCTATGACTTCTGCTTCTAAATCGAGTATCGTTTCTATGGAAACGACTGGCTTTTCTTTTGCGATACGACAATCACATTTCCGAACCACTAATCCGCCTTTACTGCATCCCTCACTAATACACATTGACGAATTCATACGGAAATTGCGTCGCTATGAAATACTATGGGTTCTATGACTTCTCCTTCTAAATCGAGTATTGTTTCTATGGAAACGACTGGCTTTTCTTTTGCGATACGAGTATCTCCCTCTCGATGCACTAATCCTTCTTTACTGCATCCCTCACTCCCACTCATTGACGAATTCACACGGAAATTGCGTCGCCATGAAATACTATGGGTTCTATGACTTCTCCTTCTAAATCGAGTAACGTTTCTATGGAAACGACAGGATTTTCTTTTGGGATACGACAATCACATTTCCGATCCACTAATCCGTCTTTACTGCATCCCTCATTAATACACATTGACGAATTCATACGGAAATTGCGTCGCTATGAAATACTATGGTTTCTATGACTTCTCCTTCTAAATCGAGTATTGTTTCTATGGAAACGACTGGCTTTTCTTTTGCGATACGAGTATCTCCCTCTCGATGCACTAATCCTTCTTTACTGCATCCCTCACTCCCACTCATTGACGAATTCACACGGAAATTGCGTCGCCATGAAATACTATGGGTTCTATGACTTCTCCTTCTAAATCGAGTATCGTTTCTATGGAAACGACTGGCCTTTTTTTTGCGATACGAGTATCTCCCTCTCGATGCACTAATCCTTCTTTACTGCATCCCTCACTCCCACTCATTGACGAATTCACACGGAAACTGCGTCGCCATGAAATACTATGGGTTCTATGACTTCTCCTTCTAAATCGAGTAACGTTTCTATGGAAACGACAGGATTTTCTTTTGGGATACGACAATCACATTTCCGATCCACTAATCCGTCTTTACTGCATCCCTCACTAATACACATTGACGAATTCACACTGAAATTGCGTCGCCATGAAATACTATGGGTTTTATGACTTCTCCTTCTAAATCGATTAACGTTTCTAAGGAAACGACAGGATTTTCTTTTGGGATACGACAATCACATTTCCGATCCACTAATCCGTCTTTACTGCATCCCTCACTAATACACATTGACGAATTCACACGGAAATTGCGTCGCCATGAAATACTATGGGTTCTATGACTTCTCCTTCTAAATCGAGTAACGTTTCTATGGAAACGACAGGATTTTCTTTTGGGATACGACAATCACATTTCCGTTCAACTAATCCGTCTTTACTGCATCCCTCACTAATACACATTGACGAATTCACACTGAAATTGCGTCGTCATTAAATACTATGGGTTCTATGACTTCTCCTTCTAAATCGAGTAACGTTTCTAAGGAAACGACAGGATTTTCTTTTGGGATACGACAATCCCATTTCCGATCCACTAATCCGTCTTTACTGCATCCCTCACTAATACACATTGACGAATTCACACGGAAATTGCGTCGCCATGAAATACTATGGGATCTATGACTTCTCCTTCTAAATCGAGTAACGTTTCTATGGAAACGACTGGCTTTTATTTTGGGATACGACAATCACATTTCCGATCCACTAATCCGTCTTAACTGCATCCCTCACTAATACACATTGACGAATTCACACGGAAATTGCGTCGCCATGAAATACTATGGGTTCTATGACTTCTCCTTCTAAATCGAGTAACGTTTCTATGGAAACGACAGGATTTCCTTTTGGGATACGACAATCACATTTCCGATCCACTAATCCGTCTTTACTGCATCCCTCACTAATACACATTGACGAATTCACACGGAAATTGCGTCGCCATGAAATACTATGGGTTCTACGACTTCTCCTTCTAAATCGAGTAACGTTTCTATGGAAACGACAGGATTTTCTTTTGGGATACGACAATCACATTTCCGATCCACTAATCAGTCTTTACTGCATCCCTCACTAATACACATTGACGAATTCACACGGAAATTGCGTCGCCATGAAATACTATGGGTTCTATGACTTCTCCATCTAAATCGAGTAACGTTTCTATGGAAACGACAGGATTTTCTTTTGGGATACGACAATCACATTTCCGATCCACTAATCCGTCTTTACTGCATCCCTCACTAATACACATTGACGAATTCATACGGAAATTGCGTCGCTATGAAATACTATGGGTTCTATGACTTCTCCTTCTAAACCGAGTACCGTTTCTATGGAAACGACTGGCTTTTCTTTTGCGATACGAGTATCTCCCTCTCGATGCACTAATCCTTCTTTACTGCATCCCTCACTCCCACTCATTGACGAATTCACACGGAAATTGCGTCGCCATGAAATACTATGGGTTCTATGACTTCTCCTTCTAAATCGAGTAACATTTCTATGGAAACGACAGGATTTTCTTTTGGGATACGACAATCACATTTCCGATTCACTAATCCGTCTTTACTGCATCCCTCACTAATACACAGTGACGAATTCACACGGAAATTGCGTCGCCATGAAATACTATGGGTTCTACGACTTCTCCTTCTAAATCGAGTAACGTTTCTATGGAAGCGACAGGATTTTCTTTTGGGATACGACAATCACATTTCCGATCCACTAATCCGTCTTTACTGCATCCCTCACTAATATACATTGACGAATTCACACGGAAATTGCGTCGCCATGAAATACTATGGGTTCTATGACTTCTCCTTCTAAATCGAGTAACGTTTCTATGGAAACGACATGATTTTCTTTTGGGGTACGACAATCACATTTCCGAGCTACTAATCCGTCTTTACTGCATCCCTCACTAATACACATTGACGAATTCACACGGAAATTGCGTCGCCATGAAATACTATGGGTTCTATGACTTCTCCTTCTAAATCGAGTAACGTTTCTATGGAAACGACAGGATTTTCTTTTGGGATACGACAATCACATTTCCGATCCACTAATCCGTCTTTACTGCATCCCTCATTAATACACATTGACGAATTCACACGGAAATTGCGTCGCTATGAAATACTATGGGTTCTATGACTTCTGCTTCTAAATCGAGTATCGTTTCTATGGAAACGACTGGCTTTTCTTTTGCGATACGACAATGACATTTCCGATCCACTAATCCGCCTTTACTGCATCCCTCACTAATACACATTGACGAATTCATACGGAAATTGCGTCGCTATGAAATACTATGGGTTCTATGACTTCTCCTTCTAAATCGAGTATTGTTTCTATGGAAACGACTGGCTTTTCTTTTGCGATACGAGTATCTCCCTCACGATGCACTAATCCTTCTTAACTGCATCCCTCACTCCCACTCATTGACGAATTCACACGGAAATTGCGTCGCCATGAAATACTATGGGTTCTATGACTTCTCCTTCTAAATCGATAACGTTTCTATGGAAACGACAGGATTTTCTTTTGGGATACGACAATCACATTTCCGATCCACTAATCCGTCTTTACTGCATCCCTCACTAATACACATTGACGAATTCATACGGAAATTGCGTCGCTATGAAATACTATGGGTTCTATGACTTCTCCTTCTAAATCGAGTATCGTTTCTATGGAAACGACTGGCTTTTCTTTTGCGATACGACAATCACATTTCCGATCCACTAATCCGTCTTTACTGCATCCCTCACTAATACACATTGACGAATTCATACGGAAATTGCGTCGCTATGAAATACTATGGGTTCTATGACTTCTCCTTCTAAATCGAGTATCATTTCTATGGAAACGACTGGCTTTTCTTTTGCGATACGACAATCACATTTCCGATCCACTAATCCGTCTTTACTACATCCCTCACTAATACACATTGACGAATTCATACGGAAATTGCGTCGCTATGAAATACTATGGGTTCTATGTCTTCTCCTTCTAAATCGAGTATCGTTTCTATGGAAACGACTGGCTTTTCTTTTGCGATACGACAATCACATTTCCGATCCACTAATCCGTCTTTACTGCATCCCTCACTAATACACATTGACGAATTCGTACGGAAATTGCGTCGCTATGAAATACTATGGGTTCTATGACTTCTCCTTCTAAATCGAGTATCGTTTCTATGGAAACGACTGGCTTTTCTTTTGCGATACGACAATCACATTTCCGATCAACTAATTCGTCTTTACTGCATCCCTCACTAATACACATTGACGAATTCATACGGAAATTGCGTCGCTATGGTATACTATGGGTTCTATGACTTCTCCTTCTACATACAGTATCGTTTCTATGGAAACGACTGGCTTTTCTTTTGCGATACGACAATCACATTTCCGATCCACTAATCCGTCTTTACTGCATCCCTCACTAATACACATTGACGAATTCATACGGAAATTGCGTCGCTATGAAATACTATGGGTTCTATGACTTCTCCTTCTAAATCGAGTAACGTTTCTATGGAAACGAAAGGATTTTCTTTTGGGATACGACAATCACATTTCCGATCCACTAATACGTCTTTACTGCATTCCTCACTAATACAAATTGACGAATTCACACGGAAATTGCGTCGCCATGAAATACTATGGGTTCTATGACTTCTCCTTCTAAATCGAGTAACGTTTCTATGGAAACGACAGGATTTTCTTTTGGGATACGACAATCACATTTCTGATCCACTAATCCGTCTTTACTGCATCCCTCACTAATACACATTGACGAATTCACACGGAAATTGCGTCGCCATGAAATACTATGGGTTCTATGTCTTCTCCTTCTAAATCGAGTATCGTTTCTATGGAAACGACTGGCTTTTCTTTTGCGATACGAGTATCTCCCTCTCGATGCACTAATCCTTCTTTACTGCATCCCTCACTCCCACTCATTGACGAATTCACACGGAAATTGTGTCGCTATGAAACACTATGGGTTCTATGACTTCTCCTTCTAAATCGAGTAACGTTTCTATGGAAACGACTGGCTTTTCTTTTGCGATACAAGTATCTCCCTCTCGATCCACTAATCCTTCTTTACTGCATCCCTCACTCCCACTCATTGACGAATTCACACGGAAATTGCGTCGCCATGAAATACTATGGGTTCTGTGACTTCTCCTTCTAAATCGAGTAACGTTTCTATGGAAACGACAGGATTTTCTTTTGGGATACGACAATCACATTTCCGATCCAGTAATCCGTCTTTACTGCATCCCTCACTAATACACATTGACGAATTCATACGGAAATTGCGTCACTACGAAATACTATGGGTTCTATGACTTCTCCTTCTAAATCGAGTATCGTTTCTATGGAAACGACTGGCTTTTCTTTTGCGATACGAGTATCTCCCTCTCGATGCACTAATCCTTCGTTACTGCATCCCTCACTCCCACTCATTGACGAATTCACACGGAAATTGCGTCGCCATGAAATACTATGGGTTCTATGACTTCTCCTTCTAAATCAAGTTACGTTTCTATGGAAACGACAGGATTTTCTTTTGGGATACGACAATCACATTTCCGATCCACTAATCCGTCTTTACTGCATCCCTCACTAATACACATTGACGAATTCATACGGAAATTGCGTCGCTATGAAATACTATGGGTTCTATGACTTCTCCTTCTAAATCGAGTATCGTTTCTATGGAAACGACTGGCTTTTCTTTTGCGATACGACAATCACATTTCCGATCCACTAATGCGTCTTTACTGCATCACTCACTAATACACATTGACGAATTCATACGGAAATTGCGTCGCTATGAAATACTATGGGTTCTATGACTTCTCCTTCTAAATCGAGTATCGTTTCTATGGAAACGACTGGCTTTTCTTTTGCGATACGACAATCACATTTCCGATCCACTAATCCGTCTTCACTACATCCCTCACTAATACACATTGACGAATTCATACGGAAATTGCGTCGCTATGAAATACTATGGGTTCTATGACTTCTCCTTCTAAATCGAGTATCGTTTCTATGGAAACGACTGGCTTTTCTTTTGCGATACGACAATCACATTTCCGATCCACTAATCCGTCTTTACTGCATCCCTCACTAATACACATTGACGAATTCATACGGAAATTGCGTCGCTATGAAATACTATGGGTTCTATGACTTCTCCTTCTAAATCGAGTTTCGTTTCTATGGAAACGACGGGCTTTTCTTTTGCGATACGACAATCACATTTCCGATCAACTAATTCGTCTTTACTGCATCCCTCACTAATACACGTTGACGAATTCATACTGAAATTGCGTCGCTATGGTATACTATGGGTTCAATGACTTCTCCTTCTAAATACAGTATCGTTTCTATGGAAACGACTGGCTTTTCTTTTGCGATACGACAATCACATTTCCGATCCACTAATCCGTCTTTACTGCATCCCTGACTAATACACATTGACGAATTCATACGGAAATTGCGTCGCTATGAAATACTATGGGTTCTATGACTTCTCCTTCTAAATCGAGTATCGTTTCTATGGAAACGACTGGCTTTTCATTTGCGATACGACAATCACATTTCCGATCAACTAATTCGTCCTTACTGCATCCCTCACTAATACACATTGACGAATTCATACGGAAATTGCGTCGCTATGGTATACTATGGGTTCTATGACTTCTCCTTCTACATACAGTATCGTTTCTATGGAAACGACTGGCTTTTCTTTTGCAATACGACAATCACATTTCCGATCCACTAATCCGTCTTTACTGCATCCCTCACTAATACACATTGACGAATTCATACGGAAATTGCGTCGCTATGAAATACTATGGGTTCTATGACTTCTCCTTCTAAATCGAGTAACGTTTCTATGGAAACGAAAGGATTTTCTTTTGGGATACGACAATCACATTTCCGATCCACTAATACGTCTTTACTGCATTCCTCACTAATACAAATTGACGAATTCACACGGAAATTGCGTCGCCATGAAATACTATGGGTTCTATGACTTCTCCTTCTAAATCGAGTAACGTTTCTATGGAAACGACAGGATTTTCTTTTGGGATACGACAATCACATTTCCGATCCACTAATCCGTCTTTACTGCATCCCTCACTAATACACATTGACGAATTCATACGGAAATTGCGTCGCTATGAAATACTATGGGTTCTATGACTTCTCCTTCTAAATCGAGTATCGTTTCTATTGAAACGACTGGCTTTTCTTTTGCGATACGAGTATCTCCCTCTCGATGCACTAATCCTTCTTTACTGCATCCCTCACTCCCACTCATTGACGAATTCACACGGAAATTGCGTCGCCATGAAATACTATGCGTTCTATGACTTCTCCTTCTAAATCGAGTAACGTTTCTATGGAAACGACAGGATTTTCTTTTGGGATACGACAATCACATTTCTGATCCACTAATCCGTCTTTACTGCATCCCTCACCAGTACACATTGACGAATTCACACGGAAATTGCGTCGCCATGAAATACTATGGGTTCTATGACTTCTGCTTCTAAATCGAGTAACGTTTCTATGGAAACGACAGGGTTTTCTTTTGGGATACGACAATCACATTTCCGATCCACTAATCCGTCTTTACTCCATCCCTCACTAATACACATTGACGAATTCATACGGAAATTGCGTCGCCATGAAATACTATGGGTTCTATGACTTCTCCTTCTAAATCGAGTATCGTTTCTATGGAAACGACTGGCTTTTCTTTTGCGATACGAGTATCTCCCTCTCGATGCACTAATCCTTCTTTACTGCATCCCTCACTCCCACTCATTGACGAATTCACACGGAAATTGTGTCGCTATGATATACTATGGGTTCTATGACTTCTCCTTCTAAATCGAGTAACGTTTCTATGGAAACGACTGGCTTTTCTTTTGCGATACAAGTATCTCCCTCTCGATGCACTAATCCTTCTTTACTGCATCCCTCACTCCCACTCATTGACGAATTCACACGGAAATTGCGTCGCCATGAAATACTATGGGTTCTGTGACTTCTCCTTCTAAATCGAGTAACGTTTCTATGGAAACGACAGGATTTTCTTTTGGGATACGACAATCACATTTCCGATCCACTAATCCGTCTTTACTGCATCCCTCACTAATACACATTGACGAATTCATACGGAAATTGCGTCACTACGAAATACTATGGGTTCTATGACTTCTCCTTCTAAATCGAGAATCGTTTCTATGGAAACGACTGGCTTTTCCTTTGCGATACGAGTATCTCCCTCTCGATGCACTAATCCTTCTTTACTGCATCCCTCACTCCCACTCATTGACGAATTCACACGGAAATTGCGTCGCCATGAAATACTATGGGTTCTATGACTTCTCCTTCTAAATCGAGTATCGTATCTATGGAAACGACTGGCTTTTCTTTTGCGATACGACAATCACATTTCCGATCCACTAATCCGTCTTTACTGCATCCCTCACTAATACACATTGACGAATTCATACGGAAATTGCGTCGCTATGAAATACTATGGGTTCTATGACTTCTCCTTCTAAATCGAGTATCGTTTCTATGGAAACGACTGGCTTTTCTTTTGCGATACGAGTATCTCCCTCTCGATGCACTAATCCTTCGTTACTGCATCCCTCACTCCCACTCATTGACGAATTCACACGGAAATTGCGTCGCCATGAAATACTATGGGATCTATGACTTCTCCTTCTAAATCGAGTTACGTTTCTATGGAAACGACAGGATTTTCTTTTGGGATACGACAATCACATTTCCGATCCACTAATCCGTCTTTACTGCATCCCTCACTAATACACATTGACGAATTCATACGGAAATTGCGTCGCTATGATATACTATGGGTTCTATGACTTCTCCTTCTAAATCGAGTATCGTTTCTATGGAAACGACTGGCTTTTCTTTTGCGATACGACAATCACATTTCCGATCCACTAATGCGTCTTTACTGCATCACTCACCAATACACATTGACGAATTCATACGGAAATTGCGTCGCTATGAAATACTATGGGGTCTATGACTTCTCCTTCTAAATCGAGTATCGTTTCTATGGAAACGACTGGCTTTTCTTTTGCGATACGACAATCACATTTCCGATCCACTAATCCGTCTTCACTACATCCCTCACTAATACACATTGACGAATTCATACGGAAATTGCGTCGCTATGAAATACTATGGGTTCTATGACTTCTCCTTCTAAATCGAGTATCGTTTCTATGGAAACGACTGGCTTTTCTTTTGCGATACGACAATCACATTTCCGATCCACTAATCCGTCTTTACTGCATCCCTCACTAATACACATTGACGAATTCATACGGAAATTGCGTCGCTATGAAATACTATGGGTTCTATGACTTCTCCTTCTAAATCGAGTAACGTTTCTATTGAAACGACTGGCTTTTCTTTTGCGATACGAGTATCTCCCTCTCGATGCACTAATCCTTCTTTACTGCATCCCTCACTCCCACTCATTGACGAATTCACACGGAAATTGCGTCGCCATGAAATACTATGGGTTCAATGACTTCTCCTTTTAAATCGAGTAACGTTTCTATGGAAACGACAGGATTTTCTTTTGGGATACGACAATCACATTTCTGATCCACTAATCCGTCTTTACTGCATCCCTCACTAATACACATTGACGAATTCACACGGAAATTGCGTCGCCATGAAATACTATGGGTTCTATGACTTCTCCTTCTAAATCGAGTAACGTTTCTATGGAAACGACAGGGTTTTCTTTTGGGATAAGACAATCACATTTCCGATCCACTAATCCGTCTTTACTGCATCCCTCACTAATACACATTGACGATTTCATACGGAAATTGCGTCGCTATGAAATATTATGGGTTCTATGACTTCTCCTTCTAAATCGAGTATCGTTTCTATGGAAACGACTGGCTTTTCTTTTGCGATACGAGTATCTCCCTCTCGATGCACTAACCCTTCTTTACTGCATCCCTCACTCCCACTCATTTACGAATTTACACGGAAATTGTGTCGCTATGAAATACTATGGGTTCTATGACTTCTCCTTCTAAATCGAGTAACGTTTCTATGGAAACGACTGGCTTTTCTTTTGCGATACAAGTATCTCCCTCTCGATGCACTAATCCTTCTATACTGCATCCCTCACTCCCACTCATTGACGAATTCACACAGAAATTACGTCGCCATGAAATACTATGGGTTCTATGACTTCTCCTTCTAAATCGAGTAACGTTTCTATGGAAACGACAGGATTTTTTTTTGGGACACGACAATCACATTTCCGATCCACTAATCCGTCTTTACTGCATCCCTCATTAATACACATTGACGAATTCATACGGAAATTGCGTCGCTATGAAATACTATGGGTTCTATGACTTCTCCTTCTAAATCGAGTATCGTTTCTATGGAAACGACTGGCTTTTCTTTTGCGATACGAGTATCTCCCTCTCGATGCACTAATCCTTCTTTACTGCATCCCTCACTCCCACTCATTGACGAATTCACACGGAAATTGCGTCGCCATGAAATACTATGGGTTCTATGAGTTCTCCTCCTAAATCGAGTATCGTTTCTATGGAAACGACTGGCTTTTCTTTTGCGATACGACAATCACATTTCCGATCCACTAATCCGTCTTTACTGCATCCCTCACTAATACACATTGACGAATTCATACGGAAATTGCGTCGCTATGAAATACTATGGGTTCTATGACTTCTCCTTCTAAATCGAGTATCGTTTCTATAGAAACGACTGGCTTTTCTTTTGCGATACGAGTATCTCCCTCTCGATGCACTAATCCTTCTTTACTGCATCCCTCACTCCCACTCATTGACGAATTCACACGGAAATTGCGTCGCCATGAAATACTATGGGTTCTATGACTTCTCCTTCTAAAGCGAGTAACGTTTCTATGGAAACGACAGGATTTTCTTTTGGGATACGACAATCACATTTCCGATCCACTAATCCGTCTTTACTGCATCCCTCACTAATACACACTGACGAATTCATACGGAAATTGCGTCGCCATGAAATACTATGGGTTCTATGAGTTCTCCTTCTAAATCGAGGATCGTTTCTATGGAAACGACTGGCTTTTCTTTTGCGATACGACAATCACATTTCCGATCCACTAATCCGTCTTTACTGCATCCCTCACTAATACACATTGACGAATTCATACGGAAATTGCGTCGCTATGAAATACTATGGGTTCTATGACTTCTCCTTCTAAATCGAGTATCGTTTCTATAGAAACGACTGGCTTTTCTTTTGCGATACGAGTATCTCCCTCTCGATGCACTAATCCTTCTTTACTGCATCCCTCACTCCCACTCATTTACGAATTTACACGGAAATTGTGTCGCTATGAAATACTATGGGTTCTATGACTTCTCCTTCTAAATCGAGTAACGTTTCTATGGAAACGACTGGCTTTTCTTTTGCGATACAAGTATCTCCTTCTCGATGCACTAATCCTTCTTTACTGCATCCCTCACTCCCACTCATTGACGAATTCACACAGAAATTGCGTCGCCATGAAATACTATGGGTTCTATGACTTCTCCTTCTAAATCGAGTAACGTTTCTATGGAAACGACAGGATTTTCTTTTGGGACACGACAATCACATTTCCGATCCACTAATCCGTCTTTACTGCATCCCTCACTAATACACATTGACGAATTCATACGGAAATTGCGTCGCTATGAAATACTATGGGTTCTATGACTTCTCCTTCTAAATCGAGTAACGTTTCTATGGAAACGAAAGGATTTTCTTTTGGGATACGACAATCACATTTCCGATCCACTAATCCGTCTTTACTGCATCCCTCACTAATACAAATTGACGAATTCACACGGAAATTGCGTCGCCATGAAATACTATGGGTTCTATGACTTCTCCTTCTAAATCGAGTAACGTTTCTATGGAAACGACAGGGTTTTCTTTTGGGATAAGACAATCACATTTCCGATCCACTAATCCGTCTTTACTGCATCCCTCACTAATACACATTGACGATTTCATACGGAAATTGCGTCGCTATGAAATACTATGGGTTCTATGACTTCTCCTTCTAAATCGAGTATCGTTTCTATGGAAACGACTGGCTTTTCTTTTGCGATACGAGTATCTCCCTCTCGATGCACTAATCCTTCTTTACTGCATCCCTCACTCCCACTCATTGACGAATTCACACGGAAATTGCGTCGCCATGAAATACTATGGGTTCAATGACTTCTCCTTTTAAATCGAGTAACGTTTCTATGGAAACGACAGGATTTTCTTTTGGGATACGACAATCACATTTCTGATCCACTAATCCGTCTTTACTGCATCCCTCACTAATACACATTGACGAATTCACACGGAAATTGCGTCGCCATGAAATACTATGGGTTCTATGACTTCTCCTTCTAAATCGAGTAACGTTTCTATGGAAACGACAGGGTTTTCTTTTGGGATAAGACAATCACATTTCCGATCCACTAATCCGTCTTTACTGCATCCCTCACTAATACACATTGACGATTTCATACGGAAATTGCGTCGCTATGAAATACTATGGGTTCTATGACTTCTCCTTCTAAATCGAGTATCGTTTCTATGGAAACGACTGGCTTTTCTTTTGCGATACGAGTATCTCCCTCTCGATGCACTAATCCTTCTTTACTGCATCCCTCACTCCCACTCATTTACGAATTTACACGGAAATTGTGTCGCTATGAAATACTATGGGTTCTATGACTTCTCCTTCTAAATCGAGTAACGTTTCTATGGAAACGACTGGCTTTTCTTTTGCGATACAAGTATCTCCCTCTCGATGCACTAATCCTTCTTTACTGCATCCCTCACTCCCACTCATTGACGAATTCACACAGAAATTACGTCGCCATGAAATACTATGGGTTCTATGACTTCTCCTTCTAAATCGAGTAACGTTTCTATGGAAACGACAGGGTTTTTTTTTGGGACACGACAATCACATTTCCGATCCACTAATCCGTCTTTACTGCATCCCTCACTAATACACATTGACGAATTCATACGGAAATTGCGTCGCTATGAAATACTATGGGTTCTATGAGTTCTCCTTCTAAATCGAGTATCGTTTCTATGGAAACGACTGGCTTTTCTTTTGCGATACGACAATCACATTTCCGATCCACTAATCCGTCTTTACTGCATCCCTCACTAATACACATTGACGAATTCATACGGAAATTGCGTCGCTATGAAATACTATGGGTTCTATGACTTCTCCTTCTAAATCGAGTATCGTTTCTATAGAAACGACTGGCTTTTCTTTTGCGATACGAGTATCTCCCTCTCGATGCACTAATCCTTCTTTACTGCATCCCTAACTCCCACTCATTTACGAATTTACACGGAAATTGTGTCGCTATGAAATACTATGGGTTCTATGACTTCTCCTTCTAAATCGAGTAACGTTTCTATGGAAACGACTGGCTTTTCTTTTGCGATACAAGTATCTCCTTCTCGATGCACTAATCCTTCTTTACTGCATCCCTCACTCCCACTCATTGACGAATTCACACAGAAATTGCGTCGCCATGAAATACTATGGGTTCTATGACTTCTCCTTCTAAATCGAGTAACGTTTCTATGGAAACGACAGGATTTTCTTTTGGGACACGACAATCACATTTCCGATCCACTAATCCGTCTTTACTGCATCCCTCACTAATACACATTGACGAATTCATACGGAAATTGCGTCGCTATGAAATACTATGGGTTCTATGACTTCTCCTTCTAAATCGAGTAACGTTTCTATGGAAACGAAAGGATTTTCTTTTGGGATACGACAATCACATTTCCGATCCACTAATCCGTCTTTACTGCATCCCTCACTAATACAAATTGACGAATTCACACGGAAATTGCGTCGCCATGAAATACTATGGGTTCTATGACTTCTCCTTCTAAATCGAGTAACGTTTCTATGGAAACGTCAGGATTTTCTTTTGGGATACGACAATCACATATCCGATCCACTAATCCGTCTTTACTGCATCCCTCACTAATACACATTGACGAATTCATACGGAAATTGCGTCGCTATGAAATACTATGGGTTCTATGACTTCTCCTTCTAAATCGAGTATCGTTTCTATGGAAACGACTGGCTTTTATTTTGCGATACGAGTATCTCCCTCTCGATGCACTAATCCTTCTTTACTGCATCCCTCACTCCCACTCATTGACGAATTCACACGGAAATTGGGTCGCCATGAAATACTATGGGTTCAATGACTTCTCCTTCTAAATCGAGTAACGTTTCTATGGAAACGACAGGATTTTCTTTTGGGATACGACAATCACATTTCTGATCCACTAATCCGTCTTTACTGCATCCCTCACTAATACACATTGACGAATTCACACGGAAATTGCGTCGCCATGAAATACTATGGGTTCTATGACTTCTCCTTCTAAATCGTGTAACGTTTCTATGGAAACGACGGGGTTTTCTTTTGGGATAAGACAATCACATTTCCGATCCACTAATCCGTCTTTACTGCATCCCTTACTAATACACATTGACGAATTCATACGGAAATTGCGTCGCTATGAAATACTATGGGTTCTATGACTTCTCCTTCTAAATCGAGTATCGTTTCTATGGAAACGACTGGCTTTTCTTTTGCGATACGAGTATCTCCCTCTCGATGCACTAATCCTTCTTTACTGCATCCCTCACTCCCACTCATTTACGAATTTACACGGAAATTGTGTCGCTATGAAATACTATGGGTTCTATGACTTCTCCTTCTAAATCGAGTAACGTTTCTATGGAAACGACTGGCTTTTCTTTTGCGATACAAGTATCTCCCTCTCGATGCACTAATCCTTCTTTACTGCATCCCTCACTCCCACTCATTGACGAATTCACACAGAAATTGCCTCGCCATGAAATACTATGGGTTTTATGACTTCTCCTTCTAAATCGAGTAACGTTTCTATGGAAACGACAGGATTTTCTTTTGGGACACGACAATCACATTTCCGATCCACTAATCCGTCTTTACTGCATCCCTCACTAATACACATTGACGAATTCATACGGAAATTGCGTCGCTATGAAATACTATGGGTTCTATGACTTCTCCTTCTAAATCGAGTATCGTTTCTATGGAAACGACTGGCTTTTCTTTTGCGATACGAGTATCTACCTCTCGATGCACTAATCCTTCTTTACTGCATCCCTCACTCCCACTCATTGACGAATTCACACGGAAATTGCGTCGCCATGAAATACTATGGGTTCTATGAGTTCTCCTTCTAAATCGAGTATCGTTTCTATGGAAACGACTGGCTTTTCTTTTGCGATACGACAATCACATTTCCGATCCACTAATCCGTCTTTACTGCATCCCTCACTAATACACATTGACGAATTCATACGGAAATTGCGTCGCTATGAAATACTATGGGTTCTATGACTTCTCCTTCTAAATCGAGTATCGTTTCTATAGAAACGACTGGCTTTTCTTTTGCGATACGAGTATCTCCCTCTCGATGCACTAATCCTTCTTTACTGCATCTCTCACTCCCACTCATTGACGAATTCACACGGAAATTGCGTCGCCATGAAATACTATGGGTTCTATGACTTCTCCTTCTAAAGCGAGTAACGTTTCTATGGAAACGACAGGATTTTCTTTTGGGATACGACAATCACATTTCCGATCCACTAATCCGTCTTTACTGCATCCTTCACTAATACACACTGACGAATTCATACGGAAATTGCGTCGCTATGAAATACTATGGGTTCTATGACTTCTCCTTCTAAATCGAGTATCGTTTCTATGGAAACGACTGGCTTTTCTTTTGCCATACGACAATCACATTTCCGATCCACTAATCCGTCTTTACTGCATCCCTCACTAATACACATTGACGAATTCATACGGAAATTGCGTCGCTATGAAATACTATGGGTTCTATGACTTCTCCTTCTAAATCGAGTATCGTTTCTATGGAAACGACTGGCTTTTCTTTTGCGATACGACAATCACATTTTCGATCAACTAATTCGTCTTTACTGCATCCCTCACTAATACACATTGACGAATTCATACGGAAATTGCGTCGCTATGGTATACTATGGGTTCTATGACTTCTCCTTCTAAATCCAGTATCGTTTCTATGGAAACGACTGGCTTTTCTTTTGCGATACGACAATCACATTTCCGATCCACTAATCCGTCTTTACTGCATCCCTCACTAATACACATTGACGAATTCATACGGAAATTGCGTCGCTATGAAATACTATGGGTTCTATGACTTCTCCTTCTCAATCGAGTAACGTTTCTATGGAAACGAAAGGATTTTCTTTTGGGATACGACAATCACATTTCCGATCCACTAATCCGTCTTTACTGCATCCCTCACTAATACAAATTGACGAATTCACACGGAAATTGCGTCGCCATGAAATACTATGGGTTCTATGACTTCTCCTTCTAAATCGAGTAACGTTTCTATGGAAACGTCAGGATTTTCTTTTGGGATACGACAATCACATATCCGATCCACTAATCCGTCTTTACTGCATCCCTCACTAATACACATTGACGAATTCATACGGAAATTGCGTCGCTATGAAATACTATGGGTTCTATGACTTCTCCTTCTAAATCGAGTATCGTTTCTATGGAAACGACTGGCTTTTATTTTGCGATACGAGTATCTCCCTCTCGATGCACTAATCCTTCTTTACTGCATCCCTCACTCCCACTCATTGACGAATTCACACGGAAATTGTGTCGTTATGAAATACTATGGGTTCTATGACTTCTCCTTCTAAATCGAGTAACGTTTCTATGGAAGCGACAGGATTTTCTTTTGGGATACGACAATCACATTTCCGATCCACTAATCCGTCTTTACTGCATCTCTCACTAATACACATTGACGAATTCACACGGAAATTGCGTCGCCATGATATACTATTGGTTCTATGACTTCTCCTTCAAAATGGAGTAACGTTTCTATGGAAACGACAGGATTTTCTTTTGGGATACGACAATCACATTTCCGATCCACTAATCCGACTTTACTGCATCCCTCACTAATACACATTGACGAATTCACACGGAAATTGCGTCGCCATGAATTACTATGGGTTCTATGACTTCTCCTTCTAAATCGAGTAACGTTTCTATGGAAACGACCGGATTTTCTTTTGGGATACGACAATCACATTTCCGATCCACTAATCCATCTTTACTGCATCCCTCACTAATACACATTGACGAATTCACACGGAAATTGCGTCGCCATGAAATACTATGGGTTCTACGACTTCTCCTTCTAAATCGAGTAACGTTTCTATGGAAACGACAGGATTTTCTTTTGGGATACGACAATCACATTTCCGATCCACTAATCCGTCTTTACTGCATCCCTCACTAATACACATTGACGAATTCACACGGAAATTGCGTCGCCATGAAATACTATGGGTTCTATGACTTTTCCTTCTAAATCGAGTAACGTTTCTATGGAAACGACAAGGTTTTCTTTTGGGATACGACAATCACATTTCCGATCCACTAATCCGTCTTTACTGCATCCCTCACTAATACACATTGACGAATTCACACGGAGATTGCGTCGCTATGAAATACTATGGGTTCTATGACTTCTCCTTCTAAATCGAGTATCGTTTCTATGGAAACGAATGGCTTTTCTTTTGCGATACGACAATCACATTTCCGATCCACTAATCCGTCTTTACTGCATCCCTCACCAATACACATTGACTAATTCATACGGAAATTGCGTCGCTATGAAATACTGTGGGTTCTATGACTTCTCCTTCTAAATCGAGTATCGTTTCTATGGAAACGACTGGCTTTTCTTTTGCGATACGACAATCACATTTCCGATCCACTAATCCGTCTTTACTGCATCCCTCACTAATACACATTGACGAATTCATACGGAAATTGCGTCGCTATGAAATACTATGGGTTCTATGACTTGTCCTTCTAAATCGAGTATCGTTTCTATGGAAACGACTGGCTTTTCTTTTGCGATACGAGTATCTCCCTCTCGATGCACTAATCCTTCTTTACTGCATCCCTCACTCCCACTCATTGACGAATACACACGGAAATTGCGTCGCCATGAAATACTATGCGTTCTATGACTTCTCCTTCTAAATCGAGTATCGTTTCTATGGAAACGACTGGCTTTTCTTTTGCGATACGAGTATCCCCTCTCGCTGCACTAATCCTTCTTTACTGCATCCCTCACTACCACTCATTGACGAATTCACACGGAAATTGCGTCGCCATGAAATACTATGGGTTCTATGACTTCTCCTTCTAAATCGAGTAACGTTTCTATGGAAACGAAAGGATTTTCTTTTGGGATACCACAATCACATTTCCGATCCACTAATCCGTCTTTACTGCATCCCTCACTAATACACATTGACGAATTCACACGGAAATTGCGTCGCCATGAAATACTATGGGTTCTATGACTTCTCCTTCTAAATCGAGTAACGTTTCTATGGAAACGACAGGATTTTCTTTTGGGATACGACAATCACATTTCCGATCCACTAATCCGTCTTTACTGCATCCCTCACTAATACACATTGACGAATTCACATTGAAATTGCGTCGCCATGAAATACTATGGGTTCTATGACTTCTCCTTCTAAATCGAGTAACGCTTCTAAGGAAACGACAGGATTTTCTTTTGGGATACGACAATCCCATTTCCGATCCACTAATCCGTCTTTACTGCATCCCTCACTAATACACATTGCCGAATTCACACGGAAATTGCATCGCCATGAAATGCTATGGGATCTATGACTTCTCCTTCTAAATCGAGTAACGTTTCTATGGAAACGACTGGCCTTTATTTTGGGATACGACAATCACATTTCCGATCCACTAATCCGTCTTTACTGCATCCCTCACTAATACACATTGACGAATTCACACGGAAATTGCGTCGCCATGAAATACTATGGGTTCTATGACTTCTCCTTCTAAATCGAGTAACGTTTCTATGGAAACGACAGGATTTTGTTTTGGGATACGACAATCACATTTCCGATCCACTAATCGGTCTTTACTGCATCCCTCACTAATACACATTGACGAATTCACACGGAAATTGCGTCGCCATGAAATACTATGGGTTCTACGACTTCTCCTTCTAAATCGGGTAACGTTTCTATGGAAACGACAGGATTTTCTTTTGGGATACGACAATCCCATTTCCGATCCACTAATCCGTCTTTACTGCATCCCTCACTAATACACATTGACGAATTCACACGGAAATTGCGGCGCCATGAAATACTATGGGTTCTATGACTTCTCCTTCTAAATCGAGTAACGTTTCTATGGAAACGACAAGATTTTCTTTTGGGATACGACAATCACATTTCCGATCTACTAATCCGTCTTTACTGCATCCCTCACTAATACACATTGACGAATTCACACGGAAATTGCGTCGCTATGAAATCCTATGGGTTCTATGACTTCTCCTTCTAAATCGAGTAACGTTTCTATGGAAACGACAGGATTTTCTTTTGGGATACGACAATCACATTTCCGATCCACTAATCCGTCTTTACTGCATCCCTCACTAATACACATTGACGAATTCACACGGAAATTGCGTCGCTATGAAATACTATGGGTTCTATGACTTCTCCTTCTAAATCGAGTATCGTTTCTATGGAAACGACTGGCTTTTTTTTTTTTTTTTGCGATACGACAATCACATTTCCGATCCACTAATCCGTTTTTACTGCATCCCTCACTAATACACATTGACGAATTCATACGGAAATTGCGTCGCTATGAAATACTATGGGTTCTATGACTTCTCCTTCTAAATCGAGTATCGTTTCTATGGAAACGACTAGCTTTTCTTTTGCGATACGAGTATCTCCCTCTCGATGCACTAATCCTTCTTTACTGCATCCCTCACTCCCACTCATTGAGAATTCACACGGAAATTGCGTCGCCATGAAATACTATGGGTTCTATGACTTCTCCTTCTAAATCGAGTAACGTTTCTATGGAAACGACAGGATTTTCTTTTGGGATACGACAATCACATTTCCGATCCACTAATCCGTCTTTACTGCATCCCTCACTAATACACATTGACGAATTCATACGGAAATTGCGTCGCTATGAAATACTATGGGTTCTATGACTTCTCCTTCTAAATCGAGTATCGTTTCTATGGAAACGACTGGCTTTTCTTTTGCGATACGACAATCACATTTCCGATCCACTAATCCGTCTTTACTGCATCCCTCACTAATACACATTGACGAATTCACACGGAAATTGCGTCGCCATGAAATACTATGGGTTCTATGACTTTTCCTTCTAAATCGAGTAACGTTTCTATGGAAACGACAAGGTTTTCTTTTGGGATACGACAATCACATTTCCGATCCACTAATCCGTCTTTACTGCATCCCTCACTAATACACATTGCCGAATTCACACGGAAATTGCATCGCCATGAAATGCTATGGGATCTATGACTTCTCCTTCTAAATCGAGTAATGTTTCTATGGAAACGACTGGCCTTTATTTTGGGATACGACAATCACATTTCCGATCCACTAATCCGTCTTTACTGCATCCCTCACTAATACACATTGACGAATTCACACGGAAATTGCGTCGCCATGAAATACTATGGGTTCTATGACTTCTCCTTCTAAATCGAGTAACGTTTCTATGGAAACGACAGGATTTTGTTTTGGGATACGACAATCACATTTCCGATCCACTAATCGGTCTTTACTGCATCCCTCACTAATACACATTGACGAATTCACACGGAAATTGCGTCGCCATGAAATACTATGGGTTCTACGACTTCTCCTTCTAAATCGGGTAACGTTTCTATGGAAACGACAGGATTTTCTTTTGGGATACGACAATCCCATTTCCGATCCACTAATCCGTCTTTACTGCATCCCTCACTAATACACATTGACGAATTCACACGGAAATTGCGGCGCCATGAAATACTATGGGTTCTATGACTTCTCCTTCTAAATCGAGTAACGTTTCTATGGAAACGACAAGATTTTCTTTTGGGATACGACAATCACATTTCCGATCTACTAATCCGTCTTTACTGCATCCCTCACTAATACACATTGACGAATTCACACGGAAATTGCGTCGCTATGAAATCCTATGGGTTCTATGACTTCTCCTTCTAAATCGAGTAACGTTTCTATGGAAACGACAGGATTTTCTTTTGGGATACGACAATCACATTTCCGATCCACTAATCCGTCTTTACTGCATCCCTCACTAATACACATTGACGAATTCACACGGAAATTGCGTCGCTATGAAATACTATGAGTTCTATGACTTCTCCTTCTAAATCGAGTATCGTTTCTATGGAAACGACTGGCTTTTTTTTTTTTTTGCGATACGACAATCACATTTCCGATCCACTAATCCGTTTTTACTGCATCCCTCACTAATACACATTGACGAATTCATACGGAAATTGCGTCGCTATGAAATACTATGGGTTCTATGACTTCTCCTTCTAAATCGAGTATCGTTTCTATGGAAACGACTAGCTTTTCTTTTGCGATACGAGTATCTCCCTCTCGATGCACTAATCCTTCTTTACTGCATCCCTCACTCCCACTCATTGAGAATTCACACGGAAATTGCGTCGCCATGAAATACTATGGGTTCTATGACTTCTCCTTCTAAATCGAGTAACGTTTCTATGGAAACGACAGGATTTTCTTTTGGGATACGACAATCACATTTCCGATCCACTAATCCGTCTTTACTGCATCCCTCACTAATACACATTGACGAATTCATACGGAAATTGCGTCGCTATGAAATACTATGGGTTCTATGACTTCTCCTTCTAAATCGAGTATCGTTTCTATGGAAACGACTGGCTTTTCTTTTGCGATACGACAATCACATTTCCGATCCACTAATCCGTCTTTACTGCATCCCTCACTAATACACATTGACGAATTCATACGGAATTTGCGTCGCTATGAAATACTATGGGTTCTATGACTTCTCCTTCTAAATCGAGTATCGTTTCTATGGAAACGACTTGCTTTTCTTTTGCGATACGACAATCACATTTCCGATCCACTAATCCGTCTTTACTGTATCCCTCACTAATACACATTGACGAATTCATACGGAAATTGCGTCGCTATGAAATACTATGGGTTCTATGACATCTCCTTCTAAATCGAGTATCGTTTCTATGGAAACGACTGGTTTTTCTTTTGCGATACGAGTAACTCCCTCTCGATGCACTAATCCTTCTTTACTGCATCCCTCACTCCCACTCATTGACGAATTCACACGGAAATTGCGTCGCCATGAAATACTATGGGTTCTATGACTTCTCCTTCTAAATCGAGTATCGTTTCTATGGAAACGACAGGATTTTCTTTTGCGATGCGACAATCTCATTTCCGATCCACTAATCCGTCTTTACTGCATCCCTCACTAATACACATTGAGGAATTCATACAGAAATTGCGTCGCTATGAAATACTATGGGTTCTATGACTTCTCCTTCTAAATCGAGTATCGTTTCTATGGAAACGACTGGCTTTTCTTTTGCGATACGACAATCACATTTCCGATCCACTAATCCGTCGTTACTGCATCCCTCACTAATACACATTGACAAATTCATACGGAAATTGCGTCGCTATGAAATACTATGGGTTCTATGACTTCTCCTTCTTAATCGAGTATCGTTTCTATGGAAACGCCTGGCTTTTCTTTTGCGATACGAGTATCTCCCTCTCGATGCACTAATCCTTCTTTACTGCATCCCTCACTCCCACTCATTGACGAATTCACACGGAAATTGCGTCGCCATGAAATACTATGGGTTCTATGACTTCTCCTTCTAAATCGAGTAACGTTTCTATGGAAACGACAGGATTTTCTTTTGGGATACGACAGTCACATTTCCGATCCACAAATCCGTCTTTACTGCATCCCTCACTAATACACATTGACGAATTCACACGGAAATTGCGTCGCCATGAAATACTATGGGTTCTATGACTTCTCCATCTAAATTTAGTAACGTTTCTATGGAAACGACAGGATTTTCTTTTGCGATACGACAATCACTTTTCCGATCCACTAATCCGTCTTTACAGCATCCCTCACTAATACACATTGACGAATTCACTCGGAAATTGCGTCGCCATGAAATACTATGGGTTCTATGACTTCTCCTTCTAAATCGAGTAACGTTTCTATGGAAATGTCAGGATTTTCTTTTGGGATACGACAATCACATTTCCGATCCACAAATCCGTCTTTACTGCATCCCTCACTAATACACATTGACGAATTCATACGGAAATTGCGTCGCCATGAAATGCTATGGGTTCTATGACTTCTCCTTCTAAATCGAGTAACGTTTCTATGGAAACGACTGGCTTTTCTTTTGGGATACGACAATCACATTTCCGATCCACTAATCCGTCTTTACTGCATCCCTCACTAATACACATTGACGAATTCACACGGAAATTGCGTCGCCATGAAATACTATGTGTTCTATGACTTCTCCTTCTAAATCGTGTAACGTTTCTATGGAAACGACAGGATTTTCTTTTGGGATACGACAATCACATTTCCGATCCACTAATCCGTCTTTACTGCATCCCTCACTAATACACATTGACGAATTCACACGGAAATTGCGTCGCCATGAAATACTATGGGTTCTACGACCTCTCCTTCTAAATCGAGTAACGTTTCTATGGAAACGACAGGATTTTCTTTTGGGATACGACAATCACATTTCCGATCCACTAATCCGTCTTTACTGCATCCCTCACTAATACACATTGACGAATTCACACGGAAATTGCGTCGCCATGAAATACTATCGGTTCTATGACTTCTCCTTCTAAATCGAGTACGTTTCTATGGAAACGACAAGATTTTCTTTTGGGATACGACAATCTCATTTCCGATCCACTAATCCGTCTTTACTGCATCCCTCACTAATACACATTGACGAATTCACACGGAAATTGCGTCGCCATGAAATACTATGGGTTCTATGACTTCTCCTTCTAAATCGAGTATCGTTTCTATGGAAACGACTGGGTTTTCTTTTGCGATACGACAATCACATTTCCGATCCACTAATCCGTCTTTACTGCATCCCTCACTAATACACATTGACGAATTCATACGGAAATTGCGTCGCTATGAAATACTATGGGTTCTATGACTTCTCCTTCTAAATCGAGTATCGTTTCTATGGAAACGACTGGCTTTTCTTTTGCGATACGAGTATCTCCCTCTCGATGCACTAATCCTTCTTTACTGCATCCCTCACTCCCATTCATTGACGAATTCACACGGAAATTGCGTCGCCATGAAATACTATGGGTTCTATGACTTCTCCTTCTAAATCGAGTAACGTTTCTATGGAAACGACAGGATTTTCTTTTGGGATACGACAATCACATTTCCGATCCACTAATCCGTCTTTACTGCATCCCTCACTAATACACATTGACGAATTCATACGGAAATTGCGTCGCTATGAAATACTATGGGTTCTATGACTTCTCCTTCTAAATCGAGTATCGTTTCTATGGAAACGACTGACTTTTTTTTGCGATACGACAATCACATTTCCGATCCACTAATCCGTCTTTACTGCATCCCTCACTAATACACATTGACGAATTCATACGGAAATTGCGTCGCTATGAAATACTATGGGTTCTATGACTTCTCCTTCTAAGTCGAGTATCGTTTCTATGGAAACGACTGGCTTTTTTTTTGCGATACGACAAACACATTTCCGATTCACTAATCCGTCTTTACTGCATCCCTCACTAATACACATTGACGAATTCATACGGAAATTGCGTCGCTATGAAATACTATGAGTTCTATGACTTCTCCTTCTAAATCGAGTATTGTTTCTATGGAAACGACTGGCTTTTCTTTTGCGATACGAGTATCTCCCTCTCGATGCACTAATCCTTCTTTACTGCATCCCTCACTCCCACTCATTGACGAATTCACACGGAAATTGCGTCGCCATGAAATACTATGGGTTCTATGACTTCTCTTTCTAAATCGAGTATCGTTTCTATGGAAACGACAGGATTTTCTTTTACGATACGACAATCACATTTCCGATCCACTAATCCGTCTTTACTGCATCCCTCACTAATACACATTGACGAATTCATACGGAAATTGCGTCGCTATGAAATACTATGGTTTCTATGACTTCTCCTTCTAAATCGAGTATCGTTTCTATGGAAACGACTGGCTTTTCTTTTGCCATACGAGTATCTCCCTCTCGATGCACTAATCCTTCTTTACTGCATTCCTCACTCCCACTCATTGACGAATTCACACGGAAATTGCGTCGCCATGAAATACTATGGGTTCTATGACTTCTCCTTCTAAATCGAGTAACGTTTCTATGGAAACGACAGGATTTTCTTTTGGGATACGAGAATCACATTTCCGATCCACTAATCCATCTTTACTGCATCCCTCACTAATACACATTGACGAATTCATACGGAAATGGCGTCGCTATGAAATACTATGGGTTCTATGACTTCTCCTTCTAAATCGAGTATCGTTTCTATGGAAACGACTGGCTTTTCTTTTGCGATACGACAATTACATTTCCGATCAACTAATCCGTCTTTACTGCATCCCTCAGTAATACACATTGACGAATTCATACGGAAATTGCGTCGCTATGAAATACTATGGGTTCTATGACTTCTGCTTCTAAATCGAGTATCGTTTCTACGGAAACGACTGGCTTTTCTTTTGCGATACGACAATCACATTTCCGATCCACTAATCCGTCTTTACTGCATCCCTCACTAATACACATTGACGAATTCATACGGAAATTGCGTCGCTATGAAATACTATGGGTTCTATGGCTTGTCCTTCTAAATCGAGTATCGTTTCTATGGAAACGACTGGCTTTTCTTTTGCGATACGAGTATCTCAATGTCGATGCACTACTCCTTCTTTACTGCATCCCTCACTCCCACTCATTGACGAATTCACACGGAAATTGCGTCGCCATGAAATATTATGGGTTCTATGACTTCTCCTTCTAAATCGAGTAACGTTTCTATGGAAACGACAGGATTTTCTTTTGGGATACGACAATCACATTTCCGATCCACTAATCCGGCTTTACTGCATCCCTCACTAATACACATTGACGAATTCACACGGAAATTGCGTCGCCATGAAATACTATGGGTTCTATGACTTCTCCTTCTAAATCGAGTATCGTTTCTATGGAAACGACTGGCTTTTCTTTTGCGATACGACAATCACATTTCCGATCCACTAATCCGTCTTTACTGCATCCCTCACTAATACACATTGACGAATTCACACGGAAATTGTGTCGCCATGAAATACTATTGGTTCTATGACTTCTCCTTCTAAATCGAGTATCGTTTCTATGGAAACAACTGGCTTTTCTATTGCGATACGAGTATCTCCCTCTCGATGCACTAATCCTTCTTTACTGCATCCCTCACTCCCACTCATTGACGAATTCACACGGAAATTGCGTCGCCATGAAATACTATGGGTTCTATGACTTCTCCTTCTAAATCGAGTAGCGTTTCTATGGAAACGACAGGATTTTCTTTTGGGATACGACAATCACATTTCCGATCCACTAATCCGTCTTTACTGCATCCCTCACTAATACACATTGACGAATTCACACGGTAATTGCGTCGCCATGAAATACTATGGGTTCTATGACTTCTCCTTCTAAATCGAGTAACGTTTCTATGGAAACGACTGGCTTTTCTTTTGCGATACGACAATCACATTTCCGATCCACTAATCCGTCTTTACTGCATCCCTCACTAATACACATTGACGAATTCACACGGAAATTTCGTCGCTATGAAATACTATGGGTTCTATGACTTCTCCTTCTAAATCGAGTATCGTTTCTATGGAAACGACTGGCTTTTCTTTTGCGATACGAGTATCTCCCTCTCGATGCACTAATCCTTCTTTACTGCATCCCTCACTCCCACTCATTGACGAATTCACACGGAAATTGCGTCGCCATGAAATACTATGGGTTCTATGACTTCTCCTTCTAAATCGAGTAACGTTTCTATGGAAACGACTGGCTTTTCTTTTGCGATACGACAATCACATTTCCGATCCACTAATCCGTCTTTACTGCATCCCTCACTAATACACATTGACGAATTCACACGGAAATTGCGTCGCTATGAAATGCTATGGGTTCTATGACTTCTCCTTCTAAATCGAGTATCGTCTCTATGGAAACGAATGGCTTTTCTTTTGCGATACGAGTATCTCCCTCTCGATGCACTAATCCTTCTTTACTGCATCCCTCACTCCCACTCATTGCCGAATTCACACGGAAATTGCGTCGCCATGAAATACTATGGGTTCTATGACTTCTCCTTCTAAATCGAGTAACGTTTCTATGGAAACGACTGGCTTTTCTTTTGCGATACGACTATCACATTTCCGATCCACTAATCCGTCTTTACTGCATCCCTCACTAATACACATTGACGAATTCACACGGAAATTGCGTCGCCATGAAATACTTTGGGTTCTATGACTTCTCCTTCTAAATCGAGTAACGTTTCTATGGAAACGACTGGCTTTTCTTTTGCGATACGACAATCACATTTCCGATCCACTAATCCGTCGTTACTGCATCCCTCACTAATACACATTGACGAATTCACACGGAATTTGCGTCGCTATGAAATACTACGGGTTCTATGACTTCTCCTTCTAAATCGAGTATCGTTTCTATGGAAACGACTGGCTTTTCTTTTGCGATACGAGTATCTCCCTCTCGATGCACTAATCCTACTTTACTGCATCCCTCACTCCCACTCATTGACGAATTCACACGGAAATTGCGTCGCCATGAAATACTATGGGTTCTATGACTTCTCCTTCTACATCGAGTAACGTTTCTATGGAAACGACTGGCTTTTCTTTTGCGATACGACAATCACATTTCCGATCCACTAATCGGTGTTTACTGCATCCCTCACTAATACACATTGACGAATTCACACGTAAATTGCGTCGCTATGAAATACCATGGGTTCTATGACTTCTCCTTCTTAATCGAGTATTGTTTCTATGGAAACGACTGGCTTTTCTTTTGCGATACGAGTATCTCCCTCTCGATGCACTAATCCTTCTTTACTGCATCCCTCACTCCCACTCATTGACGAATTCACACGGAAATTGCGTCGCCATGAAATACTATTGGTTCTATGACTTCTCCTTCTTAATCGAGTAACGTTTCTATGGAAACGACAGGATTTTCTTTTGGGATACGACAATCACATTTCCGATCCACTAATCCGTCTTTACTGCATCCCTCACTAATACACATTGACGAATTCACACGGAAATTGCGTCGCCATGAAATACTATGGGTTCTATGCCTTCTCCTTCTAAATCGAGTAACGTTTCTATGGAAACGACAGGATTTTCTTTTGGGATACGACAATCACATTTCCGATCCACTAATCCGTCTTTACTGCATCCCTCACTAATACACATTGACGAATTCATACGGAAATTGCGTCGCTATGATATACTATGGGTTCTATGACTTCTCTTTCTAAATCGAGTAACGTTTCTATGGAAACAACTGGCTTTTCTTTTGCGATACGACAATCACATTTCCGATCCACTAATCCGTCTTTACTGCATCCCTCACTAATACACATTGACGAATTCACACGGAAATTGCGTCGCTATGAAATACTATGGGTTCTATGACTTCTCCTTCTAAATCGAGTATCGTTTCTATGGAAACGACTGGCTTTTCTTTTGCGATACGAGTATTTTCCTCTCGATGCACTAATCCTTCTTTACTGCATCCCTCACTCCCACTCATTGACGAATTCACACGGAAATTGCGTCGCCATGAAATACTATGGGTTCTGTGACCTCTCCTTCTAAATCGAGTAACGTTTCTATGGAAACGACTTTCTTTTCTTTTGCGATACGACAATCACATTTCCGATCCACTAATCCGTCTTTACTGCATCCCTCACTAATACACATTGACGAATTCACACGGAAATTGCGTCGCTATGAAATACTATGGGTTTTATGACTTCTCCTTCTAAATCGAGTATCGTTTCTATGGAAACGATTGGCTTTTCTTTTGCGATACGAGTATCTCCCTCTCGATGCACTAATCCTTCTTTACTGCATCCCTCACTCCCACTCATTGACGAATTCACACGGAAATTGCGTCGCCATGAAATACTATTGGTTCTATGACTTCTCCTTCTAAATCGAGTAACGTTTCTATGGAAACGACAGGATTTTCTTTTGGGATACTACAATCACATTTCCGATCCACTAATCCGTCTTTACTGCATCCCTCATTAATACACATTGACGAATTCACACGGAAATTGCGTCGCCATGAAATACTATGGGTTCTATGCCTTCTCCTTCTAAATCGAGTAACGTTTCTATGGAAACGACAGGATTTTCTTTTGGGATACGACAATCACATTTCCGATCCACTAATCCGTCTTTACTGCATCCCTCACTAATACACATTGACGAATCCATACGGAAATTGCGTCGCTATGAAATACTATGGGTTCTATGACTTCTCCTTCTAAATCGAGTAGCGTTTCTATGGAAACGACTGGCTTTTCTTTTGCGATACGACAATCACATTTCCGATCCACTAATCCGTCTTTACTGCATCCCTCACTAATACACATTGACGAAATCATACGGAAATTGCGTCGCTATGAAATACTATGGGTTCTATGACTTCTCCTTCTAAATCGAGTATCGTTTCTATGGAAACGACTGGCTTTTCTTTTGCGATACGACAATCACATTTCCGATCCACTAATCCGTCTTTACTGCATCCCTCACTAATACACATTGACGAAATCACACGGAAATTGCGTCGCTATGAAATACTATGGGTTCTATGACTTCTCCTTCTAAATCGATGATCGTTTCTATGGAAACGACTGGCTTTTCTTTTGCGATACGACAATCACATTTCCGATCCACTAATCCGTCTTTACTGCATCCCTCACTAATACACATTGACGAATTCATACGGAAATTGCGTCGCTATGAAATACTATGGGTTCTATGACTTCTCCTTCTAAATCGAGTATCGTTTCTATGGAAACGACTGGCTTTTCTTTTGCGATACGAGTATCTCCCTCTCGATGCACTAATCCTTCTTTACTGCATCCCTCACTCCCACTCATTGACGAATTCACACGGAAATTGCGTCGCCATGAAATACTATGGGTTCTATGACTTCTCCTTCTAAATCGAGTATCGTTTCTATGGAAACGACTGGCTTTTCTTTTGCGATACGACAATCACATTTCCGATCCACTAATCCGTCTTTACTGCATCCCTCGCTAATACACATTGAGGAATTCACACGGAAATTGCGTCGCCATGAAATACTATGGGTTCTATGACTTCTCCTTCTAAATCGAGTATCGTTTCTATGGAAACGACTGGCTTTTCTTTTGCGATACGACAATCACATTTCCGATCCACTAACCCGTCTTTACTGCATCCCTCACTTATACACATTGACGAATTCACACGGAAATTGCGTCGCTATGAAATACTATGGGTTCTATGACTTCTCCTTCTAAATCGAGTATCGTTTCTATGGAAACGACTGGCTTTTCTTTTGCGATACGAGTATCTTCCTCTCGATGCACTAATCCTTCTTTACTGCATCCCTCACTCCCACTCATTGACGAATTCACACGGAAATTGCGTCGCCATGAAATACTATGGGTTCTATGACTTCTCCTTCTAAATCGAGTAACGTTTCTATGGAAACGACTGGCTTTTCTTTTGCGATACGACAATCACATTTCCGATCCACTAATCCGTCTTTACTGCATCCCTCACTAATACACATTGACGAATTCACACGGAAATTGCGTCGCTATGAAATACTATGGGTTCTATGACTTCTCCTTCTAAATCGAGTATCGTTACTATGGAAACGATTGGCTTTTCTTTTGCGATACGAGTATCTCCCTCTCGATGCACTAATCCTTCTTTACTGCATCCCTCACTCCCACTCATTGACGAATTCACACGGAAATTGCGTCGCCATGAAATACTATTGGTTCTATGACTTCTCCTTCTAAATCGAGTAACGTTTCTATGGAAACGACAGGATTTTCTTTTGGGATACGACAATCACATTTCCGATCCACTAATCCGTCTTTACTGCATCCCTCATTAATACACATTGACGAATCCATACGGAAATTGCGTCGCTATGAAATACTATGGGTTCTATGACTTCTCCTTCTAAATCGAGTAGCGTTTCTATGGAAACGACTGGCTTTTCTTTTGCGATACGACAATCACATTTCCGATCCACTAATCCGTCTTTACTGCATCCCTCACTAATACACATTGACGAATTCATACGGAAATTGCGTCGCTATGAAATACTATGGGTTCTATGACTTCTCCTTCTAAATCGAGTATCGTTTCTATGGAAACGACTGGCTTTTCTTTTGCGATACGAGTATCTCCCTCTCGATGCACTAATCCTTCTTTACTGCATCCCTCACTCCCACTCATTGGCGAATTCACACGGAAATTGCGTCGCCATGAATTACTATGGGTTTTATGACTTCTCCTTCTAAATCGAGTATCGTTTCTATGGAAACGACTGGCTTTTCTTTTGCGATACGACAATCACATTTCCGATCCACTAATCCGTCTTTACTGCATCCCTCACTAATACACATTGACGAATTCATACGGAAATTGCGTCGCTATGAAATACTATGGGTTCTATGACTTCTCCTTCTAAATCGAGTATCGTTTCTATGGAAACGACTGGCTTTTCTTTTGCGATACGAGTATCTCCCTCTCGATGCACTAATCCTTGTTTACTGCATAACTCACTCCCACTCATTGACGAATTCACACGGAAATTGCGTCGCCATGAAATACTATGGGTTCTATGACTTCTCCTTCTTAATCGAGTATCGTTTCTATGGATACGACTGGCTTTTCTTTTGCGATACGACAATCACATTTCCGATCCACTAATCCATCTTTACTGCATCCCTCACTAACACACATTGACGAATTCATACGGAAATTGCGTCGCTATGAAATACTATGGGTTCTATGACTTCTCCTTCTAAATCGAGTATCGTTTGTATGGAGACGACTGGCTTTTCTTTTGCGATACGACAATCACATTTCCGATCCACTAATCCGTCTTTACTGCATCCCTCACTAATACACATTGACGAATTCACACGGAAATTGCGTCGCCATGAAATACTATGGGTTCTATGCCTTCTCCTTCTAAATCGAGTAACGTTTCTATGGAAACGACATGATTTTCTTTTGGGATACGACAATCACATTTCCGATCCACTAATCTGTCTTTACTGCATCCCTCACTGATACACATTGACGAATTCACACGGAAATTGCGTCGCCATGAAATACTATGGGTTCTATGACTTCTCCTTCTAAATCGAGTATCGTTTCTATGGAAACGACTGGCTTTTCTTTTGCGATACGACAATCACATTTCCGATCCACTAATCCGTCTTTACTGCATCCCTCACTAATACACATTGACGAATTCACACGGAAATTGCGTCGCCATGAAATACTATGGGTTCTATGACTTCTCCTTCTAAATCGAGTATCGTTTCTATGGAAACGACTGGCTTTTCTTTTGCGATACGAGTATCTCCCTCTCGATGCACTAATGCTTCTTTACTGCATCGCTCACTCCCACTCATTGACGAATTCACACGGAAATTGCGTCGCCATGAAATACTATGGGTTCTATGACTTCTCCATCTAAATCGAGTAACGTTTCTATGGAAACGACAGGATTTTCTTTTGGGATACGACAATCACATTTCCGATCCACTAATCCGCCTTTACTGCATCCCTCACTAATACACATTGACGAATTCACACGGAAATTGCGTCGCCATGCAATACTTTGGGTTCTATGACTTCTCCTTCGAAACCGAGTAACTTTTCTATGGAAACGACTGGCTTTTCTTTTGCGATACGACAATCACATTTCCGATCCACTAATCCGTCTTTACTGCATCGCTCACTAATACACATTGACGAATTCACACGGAAATTGCGTCGCTATGAAATACTATGGGTTCTATGACTTCTCCTTCTAAATCGAGTATCGTTTCTATGGAAACGACTGGCTTTTCTTTTGCGATACGAGTATCTCCCTCTCGATGCACTAATCCTTCTTTACTGCATCCGTCACTCCCACTCATTGACCAATTCACACGGAAATTGCGTCGCCATGAAATACTATGGGTTCTATGACTTCTCCTTCTAAATCGAGTAACGTTTCTATGGAAACGACAGGATTTTCTTTTGGGATACGACAATCACATTTCCGATCCTCTAATCCGTCTTTATAGCATCCCTCACTAATACACATTGACGAATTCACACGGAAATTGCGTCGCCATGAAATACTATGGGTTCTATGCCTTCTCCTTCTGAATCGAGTAACGTTTCCATGGAAACGACAGGATTTTCTTTTGGGATACGACAATCACATTTCCTATCCACTAATCCGTCTTTACTGCATCCCTCACTAATACACAATGACGAATTCATACGGAAATTGCGTCGCTATGAAATACTATGGGTTCTATGACTTCTCCTTCTAAATCGAGTAACGTTTCTATGGAAACAACTGGCTTCTCTTTTGCGATACGACAATCACATTTCCGATCCACTAATCCGTCTTTACTGCATCCCTCACTAATACACATTGACGAATTCACACGGAAATTGCGTCGCTATGAAATATTATGGTTTCAATGACTTCTCCTTCTAAATCGAGTATCGTTTCTATGGAAACGACTGGCTATTCTTTTGCGATACGAGTATCTTCCTCTCGATGCACTAATCCTTCTTTACTGCATCCCTCACTCCCACTCATTGACGAATTCACACGGAAATTGCGTCGCCATGAAATACTATGGGTTCTATGACTTCTCCTTCTAAATCGAGTAACGTTTCTATGGAAACGACTGGCTTTTCTTTTGCGATACGACAATCACATTTCCGATACACTAATCCGTCTTTACTGCATCCCTCACTAATACACATTGACGAATCCATACGGAAATTGCGTCGCTATGAAATACTATGGGTTCTATGACTTCTCATTCTAAATCGAGTAGCGTTTCTATGGAAACGACTGGCTTTTCTTTTGCGATACGACAATCACATTTCCGATCCACTAATCCGTCTTTACTGCATCCCTCAGTAATACACATTGACGAAATCATACGGAAATTGCGTCGCTATGAAATACTATGGCTTCTATGACTTCTCCTTCTAAATCGAGTATCGTTTCTATGGAAACGAATGGCTTTTCTTTTGCGATACGAGTATGTCCCTCTCGATGCACTAATCCTTCTTTACTGCATCCCTCACTCCCACTCATTGACGAATTCACACGGAAATTGCGTCGCCATGAAATACTATTGGTTCTATGACTTCTCCTTCTAAATCGAGTAACGTTTCTATGGAAACGACAGGATTTTCTTTTGGGATACGACAATCACATTTCCGATCCACTAATCCGTCTTTACTGTATCCCTCATTAATACACATTGACGAATTCACACGGAAATTGCGTCGCCATGAAATACTATGGGTTCTATGCCTTCTCCTTCTAAATCGAGTAACGTTTCTATGGAAACGACAGGATTTTCTTTTGGGATACGACAATCACATTTCCGATCCACTAATCCGTCTTTACTGCATCCCTCACTAATACACATTGACGAATCCATACGGAAATTGCGTCGCTATGAAATACTATGGGTTCTATGACTTCTCATTCTGAATCGAGTAGCGTTTCTATGGAAACGACTGGCTTTTCTTTTGCGATACGACAATCACATTTCCGATCCACTAATCCGTCTTTACTGCATCCCTCAGTAATACACATTGACGAAATCATACGGAAATTGCGTCGCTATGAAATACTATGGCTTCTATGACTTCTCCTTCTAAATCGAGTATCGTTTCTATGGAAACGAATGGCTTTTCTTTTGCGATACGACAATCACATTTCCGATCCACTAATCCATCTTTACTGCATCCCTCACTAATACACATTGACGAATTCATACGGAAATTGCGTCGCTATGAAATACTATGGGTTCTATGACTTCTCCTTCTAAATCGAGTATCGTTTCTATGGAAACGACTGGCATTTCTTTTGCGATACGAGTATCTCCCTCTCGATGCACTAATCCTTCTTTACTGCATCCCTCACTCCCACTCATTGGCGAATTCACACGGAAATTGCGTCGCCATGAAATACTATGGGTTCTATGACTTCTCCTTCTAAATCGAGTATCGTTTCTATGGAAACGACTGGCTTTTCTTTTGCGATACGACAATCACATTTCCGATCCACTAATCCATCTTTACTGCATCCCTCACTAACACAAATTGACGAATTCATACGGAAATTGCGTCGCTATGAAATACTATGGGTTCTATGACTTCTCCTTCTAAATCGAGTATCTTTGTATGGAAACGACTGGCTTTTCTTTTGCGATACGACAATCACATTTCCGATCCACTAATCCGTCTTTACTGCATCCCTTACTAATACACATTGACGAATTCACACGGAAATTGCGTCGCCATGAAATACTATGGGTTCTATGACTTCTCCTTCTAAATCGAGTAACGTTTCTATGGAAACGACATGATTTTCTTTTGGGATACGACAATCACATTTCCGATCCACTAATCCGTCTTTACTGCATCCCTCACTAATACACATTGACGAATTCATACGGAAATTGCGTCGCTGGTAAATACTATGGGTTCTATGACTTCTCCTTCTAAATCGAGTATCGTTTCTATGGAAACGACTGGCTTTTCTTTTGCGATACGACAATCACTTTTCCAATCCACTAATCCGTCTTTACTGCATCCCTCACTAATACAAATTGACGAATTCATACGGAAATTGTGTCGCTATGAAATACTATGGGTTCTATGACTTCTCCTTCTAAATCGAGTATCGTTTCTATGGAAACGACTGGCTTTTCTTTTGCAATACGAGTATCTCCCTCTCGATGCACTAATCCTTCTTTACTGCATCCCTCACTCCCACTCATTGACGAATTCACACGGAAATTGCGTCGCCATGAAATACTATGGGTTCTATGACTTCTCCATCTAAATCGAGTAACGTTTCTATGGAAACGACAGGATTTTCTTTTGGGATACGACAATCACATTTCCGATCCACTAATCCGCCTTTACTGCATCCCTCACTAATACACATTGACGAATTCACACGGAAATTGCGTCGCCATGCAATACTTTGGGTTCTATGACTTCTCCTTCTAAATCGAGTAACGTTTCTATGGAAACGACTGGCTTTTCTTTTGCGATACGACAATCACATTTCCGATCCACTAATCCGTCTTTACTGCATCGCTCACTAATACACATTGACGAATTCACACGGAAATTGCGTCGCTATGAAATACTATGGGTTCTATGACTTCTCCTTCTAAATCGAGTATCGTTTCTATGGAAACGACTGGCTTTTCCTTTGCGATACGAGTATCTCCCTCTCGATGCACTAATCCTTCTTTACTGCATCCCTCACTCCCACTCATTGACCAATTCACACGGAAATTGCGTCGCCATGAAATACTATGGGTTCTATGACTTCTCCTTCTAAATCGAGTAACGTTTCTATGGAAACGACAGGATTTTCATTTGGGATACGACAATCACATTTCCGATCCTCTAATCCGTCTTTACTGCATCCCTCACTAATACACATTGACGAATTCACACGGAAATTGCGTCGCCATGAAATACTATGGGTTCTATGCCTTCTCCTTCTAAATCGAGTAACGTTTCCATGGAAACGACAGGATTTTCTTTTGGGATACGACAATCACATTTCCTATCCACTAATCCGTCTTTACTGCATCCCTCACTAATACACAATGACGAATTCATACGGAAATTGCGTCGCTATGAAATACTATGGGTTCTATGACTTCTCCTTCTAAATCGAGTAACGTTTCTATGGAAACAACTGGCTTCTCTTTTGCGATACGACAATCACATTTCCGATCCACTAATCCGTCTTTACTGCATCCCTCACTAATACACATTGACGAATTCACACGGAAATTGCGTCGCTATGAAATACTATGGTTTCAATGACTTCTCCTTCTAAATCGAGTATCGTTTCTATGGAAACGACTGGCTATTCTTTTGCGATACGAGTATCTTCCTCTCGATGCACTAATCCTTCTTTACTGCATCCCTCACTCCCACTCATTGACGAATTCACACGGAAATTGCGTCGCCATGAAATACTATGGGTTCTATGACTTCTCCTTCTAAATCGAGTAACGTTTCTATGGAAACGACTGGCTTTTCTTTTGCGATACGACAATCACATTTCCGATACACTAATCCGTCTTTACTGCATCCCTCACTAATACACATTGACGAATTCACACGGAAATTGCGTCGCTTTGAAATACTATGGGTTCTATGACTTCTCCTTCTAAATCGAGTATCGTTTCTATGGAAACGACTGGCTTTTCTTTTGCGATACGAGTATCTCCCTCTCGATGCACTAATCCTTCTTTACTGCATCCCTCACTCCCACTCATTGACGAATTCACACGGAAATTGCGTCGCCATGAAATACTATTGGTTCTATGACTTCTCCTTCTAAATCGAGTAACGTTTCTATGGAAACGACAGGATTTTCTTTTGGGATACGACAATCACATTTCCGATCCACTAATCCGCCTATACTGTATCCCTCATTAATACACATTGACGAATTCACACGGAAATTGCGTCGCCATGAAATACTATGGGTTCTATGCCTTCTCCTTCTAAATCGAGTAACGTTTCTATGGAAACGACAGGATTTTCTTTTGGGATACGACAATCACATTTCCGATCCACTAATCCGTCTTTACTGCATCCCTCACTAATACACATTGACGAATCCATACGGAAATTGCGTCGCTATGAAATACTATGGGTTCTATGACTTCTCCTTCTAAATCGAGTAGCGTTTCTATGGAAACGACTGGCTTTTCTTTTGCGATACGACAATCACATTTCCGATCCACTAATCCGTCTTTACTGCATTCCTCACTAATACACATTGACGAAATCATACGGAAATTGCGTCGCTATGAAATACTATGGCTTCTATGACTTCTCCTTCTAAATCGAGTATCGTTTCTATGGAAACGAATGGCTTTTCTTTTGCGATACGACAATCACATTTCCGATCCACTAATCCGTCTTTACTGCATCCCTCACTAATACACATTGACGAATTCATACGGAAATTGCGTCGCTATGAAATACTATGGGTTCTATGACTTCTCCTTCTAAATCGAGTATCGTTTCTATGGAAACGACTGGCTTTTCTTTTGCGATACGAGTATCTCCCTCTCGATGCACTAATCCTTCTTTACTGCATCCCTCACTCCCACTCATTGGCGAATTCACACGGAAATTGCGTCGCCATGAATTACTATGGGTTCTATGACTTCTCCTTCTAAATCGAGTATCGTTTCTATGGAAACGACTGGCTTTTCTTTTGCGATACGACAATTACATTTCCGATCCACTAATCCATCTTTACTGCATCCCTCACTAACACAAATTGATGAATTCATACGGAAATTGCGTCGCTATGAAATACTATGGGTTCTATGACTTCTCCTTCTAAGTCGAGTATCGTTTGTATGGAAACGACTGGCTTTTCTTTTGCGATACGACAATCACATTTCCGATCCACTAATCCGTCTTTACTGCATCCCTCACTAATACACATTGACGAATTCATACGGAAATTGCGTCGCTATGAAATACTATGGGTTCTATGACTTCTCATTCTAAATCGAGTATCGTTTGTATGGAAACGACTGGCTTTTCTTTTGCGATACGACAATCACATTTCGGATCCACTAATCCGCCTTTACTGCATCCCTCACTAATACACATTGACGAATTCACACGGAAATTGCGTCGCCATGAAATACTATGGGTTCTACGACTTCTCCTTCTAAATCGAGTAACGTTTCTATGGAAACGACATGATTTTCTTTTGGGATACGACAATCACATTTCCGATCCACTAATCCGTCTTTACTGCATCCCTCACTAATACACATTGACGAATTCATACGGAAATCGCGTCGCTGTGAAATACTATCGGTTCTAAGACTTCTCCTTCTAAATCGAGTATCGTTTCTATGGAAACGACTGGCTTTTCTTTTGCGATACGACAATCACATTTCCAATCCACTAATCCGTCTTTACTGCATCCCTCACTAATACACATTGACGAATTCACACGGAAATTGCGTCGCTTTGAAATACTATGGGTTCTATGACTTCTCCTTCTAAATCGAGTATCGTTTCTATGGAAACGACTGGCTTTTCTTTTGCGATACGAGTATGTCCCTCTCGATGCACTAATCCTTCTTTACTGCATCCCTCACTCCCACTCATTGACGAATTCACACGGAAATTGCGTCGCCATGAAATACTATTGGTTCTATGACTTCTCCTTCTAAATCGAGTAACGTTTCTATGGAAACGACAGGATTTTCTTTTGGGATACGACAATCACATTTCCGATCCACTAATCCGTCTTTACTGTATCCCTCATTAATACACATTGACGAATTCACACGGAAATTGCGTCGCCATGAAATACTATGGGTTCTATGCCTTCTCCTTCTAAATCGAGTAACGTTTCTATGGAAACGACAGGATTTTCTTTTGGGATACGACAATCACATTTCCGATCCACTAATCCGTCTTTACTGCATCCCTCACTAATACACATTGACGAATCCATACGGAAATTGCGTCGCTATGAAATACTATGGGTTCTATGACTTCTCATTCTAAATCGAGTAGCGTTTCTATGGAAACGACTGGCTTTTCTTTTGCGATACGACAATCACATTTCCGATCCACTAATCCGTCTTTACTGCATCCCTCAGTAATACACATTGACGAAATCATACGGAAATTGCGTCGCTATGAAATACTATGGCTTCTATGACTTCTCCTTCTAAATCGAGTATCGTTTCTATGGAAACGAATGACTTTTCTTTTGCGATACGACAATCACATTTCCGATCCACTAATCCGTCTTTACTGCATCCCTCACTAATACACATTGACGAATTCATACGGAAATTGCGTCGCTATGAAATACTATGGGTTCTATGACTTCTCCTTCTAAATCGAGTATCGTTTCTATGGAAACGACTGGCATTTCTTTTGCGATACGAGTATCTCCCTCTCGATGCACTAATCCTTCTTTACTGCATCCCTCACTCCCACTCATTGGCGAATTCACACGGAAATTGCGTCGCCATGAAATACTATGGGTTGTATGACTTCTCCTTCTAAATCGAGTATCGTTTCTATGGAAACGACTGGCTTTTCTTTTGCGATACGACAATCACATTTCCGATCCACTAATCCATCTTTACTGCATCCCTCACTAACACAAATTGACGAATTCATACGGAAATTGCGTCGCTATGAAATACTATGGGTTCTATGACTTCTCCTTCTAAATCGAGTATCGTTTGTATGGAAACGACTGGCTTTTCTTTTGCGATACGACAATCACATTTCCGATCCACTAATCCGTCTTTACTGCATCCCTCACTAATACACATTGACGAATTCACACGGAAATTGCGTCGCCATGAAATACTATGGGTTCTATGACTTCTCCTTCTAAATCGAGTAACGTTTCTATGGAAACGACAGGATTTTCTTTTGGGATACGACAATCACATTTCCGATCCACTAATCCGTCTTTACTGCATCCCTCACTAATACACATTGACGAATTCATACGGAAATTGCGTCGCTGGTAAATACTATGGGTTCTATGACTTCTCCTTCTAAATCGAGTATCGTTTCTATGGAAACGACTGGCTTTTCTTTTGCGATACGACAATCACATTTCCAATCCACTAATCCGTCTTTACTGCATCCCTCACTAATACAAATTGACGAATTCATACGGAAATTGTGTCGCTATGAAATACTATGGGTTCTATGACTTCTCCTTCTAAATCGGGTATCGTTTCTATGGAAACGACTGGCTTTTCTTTTGCGATACGAGTATCTCCCTCTCGATGCACTAATCCTTCTTTACTGCATCCCTCACTCCCACTCATTGACGAATTCACACGGAAATTGCGTCGCCATGAAATACTATGGGTTCTATGACTTCTCCATCTAAATCGAGTAACGTTTCTATGGAAACGACAGGATTTTCTTTTGGGATACGACAATCACATTTCCGATCCACTAATCCGCCTTTACTGCATCCCTCACTAATACACATTGACGAATTCACACGGAATGTGCGTCGCCATGCAATACTTTGGGTTCTATGACTTCTCCTTCTAAATCGAGTAACGTTTCTATGGAAACGACTGGCTTTTCTTTTGCGATACGACAATCACATTTCCGATCCACTAATCCGTCTTTACTGCATCGCTCACTAATACACATTGACGAATTCACACGGAAATTGCGTCGCTATGAAATACTATGGGTTCTATGACTTCTCCTTCTAAATCGAGTATCGTTTCTATGGAAACGACTGGCTTTTCCTTTGCGATACGAGTATCTCCCTCTCGATGCACTAATCCTTCTTTACTGCATCCCTCACTCCCACTCATTGACCAATTCACACGGAAATTGCGTCGCCATGAAATACTATGGGTTCTATGACTTCTCCTTCTAAATCGAGTAACGTTTCTATGGAAACGACAGGATTTTCATTTGGGATACGACAATCACATTTCCGATCCTCTAATCCGTCTTTACTGCATCCCTCACTAATACACATTGACGAATTCACACGGAAATTGCGTCGCCATGACATACTATGGGTTCTATGCCTTCTCCTTCTAAATCGAGTAACGTTTCCATGGAAACGACAGGATTTTCTTTTGGGATACGACAATCACATTTCCTATCCACTAATCCGTCTTTACTGCATCCCTCACTAATACACAATGACGAATTCATACGGAAATTGCGTCGCTATGAAATACTATGGGTTCTATGACTTCTCCTTCTAAATCGAGTAACGTTTCTATGGAAACAACTGGCTTCTCTTTTGCGATACGACAATCACATTTCCGATCCACTAATCCGTCTTTACTGCATCCCTCACTAATACACATTGACGAATTCACACGGAAATTGCGTCGCTATGAAATACTATGGTTTCAATGACTTCTCCTTCTAAATCGAGTATCGTTTCTATGGAAACGACTGGCTATTCTTTTGCGATACGAGTATCTTCCTCTCGATGCACTAATCCTTCTTTACTGCATCCCTCACTCCCACTCATTGACGAATTCACACGGAAATTGCGTCGCCATGAAATACTATGGGTTCTATGACTTCTCCTTCTAAATCGAGTAACGTTTCTATGGAAACGACTGGCTTTTCTTTTGCGATACGACAATCACATTTCCGATACACTAATCCGTCTTTACTGCATCCCTCACTAATACACATTGACGAATTCACACGGAAATTGCGTCGCTTTGAAATACTATGGGTTCTATGACTTCTCCTTCTAAATCGAGTATCGTTTCTATGGAAACGACTGGCTTTTCTTTTGCGATACGAGTATCTCCCTCTCGATGCACTAATCCTTCTTTACTGCATCCCTCACTCCCACTCATTGACGAATTCACACGGAAATTGCGTCGCCATGAAATACTATTGGTTCTATGACTTCTCCTTCTAAATCGAGTAACGTTTCTATGGAAACGACAGGATTTTCTTTTGGGATACGACAATCACATTTCCGATCCACTAATCCGTCTTTACTGTATCCCTCATTAATACACATTGACGAATTCACACGGAAATTGCGTCGCCATGAAATACTATGGGTTCTATGCCTTCTCCTTCTAAATCGAGTAACGTTTCTATGGAAACGACAGGATTTTCTTTTGGGATACGACAATCACATTTCCGATCCACTAATCCGTCTTTACTGCATCCCTCACTAATACACATTGACGAATCCATACGGAAATTGCGTCGCTATGAAATACTATGGGTTCTATGACTTCTCCTTCTAAATCGAGTAGCGTTTCTATGGAAACGACTGGCTTTTCTTTTGCGATACGACAATCACATTTCCGATCCACTAATCCGTCTTTACTGCATCCCTCACTAATACACATTGACGAAATCATACGGAAATTGCGTCGCTATGAAATACTATGGCTTCTATGACTTCTCCTTCTAAATCGAGTATCGTTTCTATGGAAACGAATGGCTTTTCTTTTGCGATACGACAATCACATTTCCGATCCACTAATCCGTCTTTACTGCATCCCTCACTAATACACATTGACGAATTCATACGGAAATTGCGTCGCTATGAAATACTATGGGTTCTATGACTTCTCCTTCTAAATCGAGTATCGTTTCTATGGAAACGACTGGCTTTTCTTTTGCGATACGAGTATCTCCCTCTCGATGCACTAATCCTTCTTTACTGCATCCCTCACTCCCACTCATTGGCGAATTCACACGGAAATTGCGTCGCCATGAATTACTATGGGTTCTATGACTTCTCCTTCTAAATCGAGTATCGTTTCTATGGAAACGACTGGCTTTTCTTTTGCGATACGACAATCACATTTCCGATCCACTAATCCATCTTTACTGCATCCCTCACTAACACAAATTGACGAATTCATACGGAAATTGCGTCGCTATGAAATACTATGGGTTCTATGACTTCTCCTTCTAAATCGAGTATCGTTTGTATGGAAACGACTGGCTTTTCTTTTGCGATACGACAATCACATTTCCGATCCACTAATCCGTCTTTACTGCATCCCTCACTAATACACATTGACGAATTCATACGGAAATTGCGTCGCTATGAAATACTATGGGTTCTATGACTTCTCATTCTAAATCGAGTATCGTTTGTATGGAAACGACTGGCTTTTCTTTTGCGATACGACAATCACATTTCGGATCCACTAATCCGCCTTTACTGCATCCCTCACTAATACACATTGACGAATTCACACGGAAATTGCGTCGCCATGAAATACTATGGGTTCTACGACTTCTCCTTCTAAATCGAGTAACGTTTCTATGGAAACGACATGATTTTCTTTTGGGATACGACAATCACATTTCCGATCCACTAATCCGTCTTTACTGCATCCCTCACTAATACACATTGACGAATTCATACGGAAATCGCGTCGCTGTGAAATACTATCGGTTCTATGACTTCTCCTTCTAAATCGAGTATCGTTTCTATGGAAACGACTGGCTTTTCTTTTGCGATACGACAATCACATTTCCAATCCACTAATCCGTCTTTACTGCATCCCTCACTAATACAAATTGACGAATTCATACGGAAATTGAGTCGCTATGAAATACTATGGGTTATATGACTTCTCCTTCTAAATCAAGTATCGTTTCTATGGAAACGAATGGCTTTTCTTTTGCGTTACGAGTATCTCCCTCTCGATGCACTAATCCTTCTTTACTGCATCCCTCACTCCCACTCATTGACGAATTCACATGGAAATTGCGTCGCCATGAAATACTATGAGTTCTATGACTTCTCCTTCTAAATCGAGTATCGTTTCTATGGAAACGACTGGCTTTTCTTTTGCGATACGACAATCACATTTCCGATCCACTAATCCGTCTTTACTGCATCCCTCACTAATACACATTGACGAATTCACACGGAAATTGCGTCGCCATGAAATACTATGGGTTCTATGACTTCTCCTTCTAAATCGAGTATCGTTTCTATGGAAACGACTGGCTTTTCTTTTGCGATACGACAATCACATTTCCGATCCACTAATCCGTCTTTACTGCATCCCTCACTAATACACATTGACGAATTCATACGGAAATTGTGTCGCTATGAAATAATATGGGTTCTATGACTTCTCCTTCTAAATCGAGTATCGTTTCTATGGAAACGCCTGGCTTTTCTTTTGCGATACGACAATCACATTTCCGATCCACTAAACCGTCTTTACTGCATCCCTCACTAATACACATTGACGAATTCACACGGAAATTGCGTCGCCGTGAAATACTATGGGTTCTATGACTTCTCCTTCTAAATCGAGTAACGTTTCTATGGAAACGACAGGATTTTCTTTGGGATACGACAATCACATTTCCGATCCACTAATCCGTCTTTACTGCATCCCTCACTAATACACATTGACGAATTCATACGGAAATTGCGTCGCCATGAAATACTATGGGTTCTATGACTTCTCCTTCTAAATCGAGTGACGTTTCTATGGAAACGACATGATTTTCTTTTGGGATACGACAATCACATTTCCGATCCACTAATCCGTCTTTACCGCATCCCTCACTAATACACATGGACGAATTCATACGGAAATTGCGTCGCTATGAAATACTATGGGTTCTATGACTTCTCCTTCTAAATCGAGTATCGTTTCTATGGAAACGACAGGATTTTCTTTTGCGATACGAGTATCTCCCTCTCGATGCACTAATCCATCTTTACTGCATCCCTCACTCCCACTCATTGACGAATTCACACGGAAATTGCGTCGCCATGAAATACTATGGGTTCTATGACTTCTCCTTCTAAATCGAGTATCGTTTCAATGGAAACGACTGGCTTTTCTTTTGCGATACGACAATCACATTTCCGATCCACTAATCCGTCTTTACTGCATCCCTCACTAATACACATTGACGAATTCACACGGAAATTGCGTCGCCATGAAATACTATGGGTTCTATGACTTCTCCTTGTAAATCGAGTATCGTTTCTATGGAAACGACTGGCTTTTCTTTTGCGATACGACAATCACATTTCCGATCCACTAATCCGTCTTTACTGCATCCCTCACTAATACAAATTGACGAATTCATACGGAAATTGCGTCGCTATGAAATACTATGGGTTCTATGACTTCTCCTTCTAATTCGAGTATCGTTTCTATGGAAACGACTGGCTTTTCTTTTGCGATACGAGTATCTCCCTCTCGATGCACAAATCCTTCTTTACTGCATCCCTCACTCCCACTCATTGACGAATTCACACGGAAATTGCGTCGCCATGAAATACTATGGGTTCTATGACTTCTCCTTCTAAATCGAGTATCGTTTCTATGGAAACGACTGGCTTTTCTTTTGCGATACGACAATCACATTTCCGATCCACTAATCCGTCTTTACTGCATCCCTCACTAATACACATTGACGAATTCACACGGAAATTGCGTCGCCATGAAATACTATGGGTTCTATGAGTTCTCCTTGTAAATCGAGTATCGTTTCTATGGAAACGACTGGCTTTTCTTTTGCGATACGACAATCACATTTCCGATCCACTAATCCGTCTTTACTGCATCCCTCACTAATACACATTGACGAATTCATACGGAAATTGCGTCGCTATGAAATACTATGGGTTCTATGACTTCTCCTTCTAAATCGAGTATCGTTTCTATGGAAACGACTGGCTTTTCTTTTGCGATACGACAATCACATTTCCGATCCACTAATCCGTCTTTACTGCATCCCTCACTAATACACATTGCCGAATTCACACGGGAATTGCGCCGCCATGAAATACTATGGGTTCTATGACTTCTCCTTCTAAATCGAGTAACGTTTCTACGGAAACGACAGGATTTTCTTTTGGGATACGACAATCACATTTCCGATCCACTAATCCGTCTTTACTGCATCCCTCACTAATACACATTGACGAATTGCTACGGAAATTGCGTCGCTATGAAATACTATGGGTTCTATGACTTCTCCTTCTAAATCGAGTATCGTTTCTATGGAAACGACTGGCTTTTCTTTTGCGATACGACTATCTCCCTCTCGATGCACTAATCCTTCTTTACTGCATCCCTCACTCCCACTCATTGACGAATTCACACGGAAATTGCGTCGCCATGAGATACTATGGGTTCTATGACTTCTCCTTCTAAATCGAGTATCGTTTCTTTGGAAACGACTGGCTTTTCTTTTGCGATACGAGTATCTCCCTCTCGATGCACTAATCCTTCTTTACTGCATCCCTCACTCCCACTCATTGACGAATTCACACGGAAATTGCGTCGCTATGAAATACAATGGGTTCTATGACTTCTCCTTCTAAATCGAGTATCGTTTCTCTGGAAACGACTGGCTTTTCTTTTGCGATACGAGTATCTTCCTCTCGATGCACTAATCCTTCTTTACTGCATCCCTCACTCCCACTCATTGACGAATTCACACGGAAATTGCGTCGCCATGAAATACTATGGGTTCTATGACTTCTCCTTCTAAATCGAGTAACGTTTCTATGGAAACGACAGGATTTTCTTTTGGGATACGACAATCACATTTCCGATCCACTAATCCGTCTCTACTGCATCCCTCACTAATACACATTGACGAATTCACACGGAAATTGCGTCGCCATGAAATACTATGGGTTCTATGACTTCTCCTTCTAAATCGAGTATCGTTTCTATGGAAACGACTGGCTTTTCTTTTGCGATACGAGTATCTCCCTCTCGATGCACTAATCCTTCTTTACTGCATCCCTCACTCCCACTCATTGACGAATTCACACGGAAATTGCGTCGCCATGAAATACTATGGGTTCTATGACTTCTCCTTCTAAATCCAGTAACGTTTCTATGGAAACGACAGGATTTTCTTTTGGGATACGACAATCACATTTCCGATTCACTAATCCGTCTTTACTGCATCCCTCACTAATACACATTGACGAATTCATACGGAAATTGCGTCGCTATGAAATACTATGGGTTCTATGACTTCTCCTTCTAAATCGAGTATCGTTTCTATGGAAACGACTGGCTTTTCTTTTGGGATACGACAATCTCATTTCCGATCCACTAATCCTTCTTTACTGCATCCCTCACTCCCACTCATTGACGAATTCACACGGAAATTGCGTCGCCATGAAATACTATGGGTTCTATGACTTCTCCTTCTAAATCGAGTAACGTTTCTATGGAAACGACAGGATTTCCTTTTGGGATACGACAATCACATTTCCGATCCACTAATCCGTCTTTACTGCGTCACTCACTAATACACATTGACGAACTCATACGGAAATAGAGTCGCTATGAAATACTATGGGTTCTATGACTTCTCCTTCTAAATCGAGTATCGTTTCTATGGAAACGACTGGCTTTTCTTTTGGGATACTACAATCTCATTTCCGATCCACTAATCCTTCTTTACTGCATCCCTCACTCCCACTCATTGACGAATTCACACGGAAATTGCGTCGCCATGAATTACTATGGGTTCTATGACTTCTCCTACTAAATCGAGTAACGTTTCTATGGAAACGACAGGATTTTCCTTTGCGATACGAGTATCTCCCTCTCGATGCACTAATCCTTTTTTACTGCATCCCTCACTCCAACTCATTGACGAATTCACACGGAAATTTCGTCGCCATGAAATACTATGGGTTCTATGACTTCTCCTTCTAAATCGAGTAACGTTTCTATGGAAACGGCAGGATTTTCTTTTGGGATACGACAATCACATTTCCGATCCACTAATCCGTCTTTACTGCATCCCTCACTAATACACATTGACGAATTCATACGGAAATAGCGTCGCTATGAAATACTATGGGTTCTGTGACTTCTCCTTCTAAATCGAGTATCGTTTCTATGGAAACGACTGGCATTTCTTTTGGGATACGACAATCTCATTTTCGATCCACTAATCCTTCTTTACTGCATCCCTCACTCCCACTCATTGACGAATTCACATGGAAATTGCGTCGCTATGAAATACTATGGGTTCTATGACTTCTCCTTCTAAATCGAGTAACGTTTCTATGGAAACGACAGGATTTTCTTTTGGGATACGACGATCACATTTCCGATCCACTAATCCGTCTTTACTGCATCCCTCACTAATACACATTGACGAATTCATACGGAAATAGCGTCGCTATGAAATACTATGGGTTCTATGACTTCTCCTTCTAAATCGAGTATCGTTTCTATGGAAACGACTGGCTTTTCTTTTGGGATACGACAATCTTATTTCCGATCCACTAATCCTTCTTTACTGCATCCCTCACTCCCACTCATTGACGAATTCACACGGAAATTGCGTCGCCATGAAATACTATGGGTTCTATGACTTCTCCTTCTAAATCGAGTAACGTTTCTATGGAAACGACAGGATTTTCTTTTGCGATACGAGTATCTCCCTCTCGATGCACTAATCCTTCTTTACTGCATACCTCACTCCCACTCATTGACGAATTCACACGGAAATTGCGTCGCCATGAAATACTATGGGGTCTATGACTTCTCCTTCTAAATCGAGTAAAGTTTCTATGGAAACGGCAGGATTTTCTTTTGGGATACGACAATCACATTTCCGATCCACTAATCCGTCTTTACTGCATCCCTCACTAATACACATTGACGAATTCATACGGAAATAGCGTCGCTATGAAATACTATGGGTTCTATGACTTCTCCTTTTAAATCGAGTATCGTTTCTATGGAAACGACTGGCTTTTCTTTTGGGATACGACAATCTCATTTCCGATCCACTAATCCTTCTTTACTGCATCCCTCACTCCCACTCATTGACGCATTCACACGGAAATTGCGTCGCCATGAAATACTATGGGTTCTATGACTTCTTCTTCTAAATCGAGTAACGTTTCTATGGAAACGACAGGATTTTCTTTTGCGATACGAGTATCTCCCTCTCGATGCACTAATCCTTCTTTACTGCATCCCTCACTCCCACTCATTGACGAATTCGCACGGAAATTGCGTCGCCATGAAATACTATGGGTTCTACGACTTCTCCTTCTAAATCGAGTAACGTTTCTATGGAAACGGCAGAATTTCCTTTGGGGATACGACAATCACATTTCCGATCCACTAATCCGTCTTTACTGCGTCACTCACTAATACACATTGACGAATTCATACGGAAATAGCGTCGCTATGAAATACTATGGGTTCTATGACTTCTCCTTCTAAATCGAGTATCGTTTCTATGGAAACGACTGGCTTTTCTTTTGGGATACTACTATCTCATTTCCGATCCACTAATCCTTCTTTACTGCATCCCTCACTCCCACTCATTGACGAATTCACACGGAAATTGCGTCGCCTGAATTACTATGGGTTCTATGACTTCTCCTACTAAATCGAGTAACGTTTCTATGGAAACGACAGGATTTTCCTTTGCGATACGAGTATCTCCCTCTCGATGCACTAATCCTTTTTTACTGCATCCCTCACTCCAACTCATTGACGAATTCACACGGAAATTTAGTCGCCATGAAATACTATGGGTTCTATGACTTCTCCTTCTAAATCGAGTAACGTTTCTATGGAAACGGCAGGATTTTCTTTTGGGATACGACAATCACATTTCCGATCCACTAATCCGTCTTTACTGCATCCCTCACTAATACACATTGACGAATTCATACGGAAATAGCGTCGCTATGAAATACTATGGGTTCTGTGACTTCTCCTTCTAAATCGAGTATCGTTTCTATGGAAACGACTGGCATTTCTTTTGGGATACGACAATCTCATTTTCGATCCACTAATCCTTCTTTACTGCATCCCTCACTCCCACTCATTGACGAATTCACATGGAAATTGCGTCGCTATGAAATACTATGGGTTCTATGACTTCTCCATCTAAATCGAGTAACGTTTCTATGGAAACGACAGGATTTTCTTTTGGGATACGACGATCACATTTCCGATCCACTAATCCGTCTTTACTGCATCCCTCACTAATACACATTGACGAATTCATACGGAAATAGCGTCGCTATGAAATACTATGGGTTCTATGACTTCTCCTTCTAAATCGAGTATCGTTTCTATGGAAACGACTGGCTTTTCTTTTGGGATACGACAATCTTATTTCCGATCCACTAATCCTTCTTTACTGCATCCCTCACTCCCACTCATTGACGAATTCACACGGAAATTGCGTCGCCATGAAATACTATGGGTTCTATGACTTCTCCTTCTAAATCGAGTAACGTTTCTATGGAAACGACAGGATTTTCTTTTGCGATACGAGTATCTCCCTCTCGATGCACTAATCCTTCTTTACTGCATACCTCACTCCCACTCATTGACGAATTCACACGGAAATTGCGTCGCCATGAAATACTATGGGGTCTATGACTTCTCCTTCTAAATCGAGTAAAGTTTCTATGGAAACGGCAGGATTTTCTTTTGGGATACGACAATCACATTTCCGATCCACTAATCCGTCTTTACTGCATCCCTCACTAATACACATTGACGAATTCATACGGAAATAGCGTCGCTATGAAATACTATGGGTTCTATGACTTCTCCTTTTAAATCGAGTATCGTTTCTATGGAAACGACTAACTTTTCTTTTGGGATACGACAATCTCATTTCCGATCCACTAATCCTTCTTTACTGCATCCCTCTCTCCCACTCATTGACGCATTCACACGGAAATTGCGTCGCCATGAAATACTATGGGTTCTATGACTTCTTCTTCTAAATCGAGTAACGTTTCTATGGAAACGACAGGATTTTCTTTTGCGATACGAGTACTCCCTCTCGATGCACTAATCCTTCCTTACTGCATCCCTCACTCCCACTCATTGACGAATTCGCACGGAAATTGCGTCGCCATGAAATACTATGGGTTCTACGACTTCTCCTTCTAAATCGAGTAACGTTTCTATGGAAACGGCAGAATTTCCTTTGGGGATACGACAATCACATTTCCGATCCACTAATCCGTCTTTACTGCATCCCTCACTAATACACATTGACGAATTCATACGGAAATTGCGTCGCTATGAAATACTATGGGTTCTATGCCTTCTCCTTCTAAATCGAGTATCGTTTCTATGGAAACGACTGGCTTTTCTTTTGGGATACGACAATCTCATTTCCGATCCACTAATCCTTCTTTACTGCATCCCTCACTCCCACTCATTGACGAATTCACACGGAAATTGCGTCGCCATGAAATACTATGGGTTCTATGACTTCTCCTTCTAAATCGAGTAACGTTTCTATGGAAACGACAGGATTTTCTTTTGGGATACGACAATCACATTTCCGATCCACTAATCCGTCTTTACTGCATCCCTCACTAATACACATTGACGAATTCATACGGAAATAGCGTCGCTATGAAATACTATGGGTTCTATGACTTCTCCTTCTAAATCGAGTATCGTTTCTATGGAAACGTCTGGCTTTTCTTTTGGGATACGACAATCTCATTTCCGATCCACTAATCCTTCTTTACTCCATCCCTCACTCCCACTCATTGACGAATTCACACTGAAATTGCGTCGCCATGAAATACTATGGGTTCTATGACATCTCCTTCTAAATCGAGTAACGTTTCTATGGAAACGACAGGATTTTCTTTTGGGATACGACAATCACATTTCCGATCCACTAATCCGTCTTTACTGCATCCCTCACTAATACACATTGAAGAATTCATACGGAAATAGCGTCGCTATGAAATACTATGTGTTCTATGACTTCTCCTTCTAAATCGAGTATCGTTTCTATGGAAACGACTGGCTTTTCTTTTGGGATACGACAATCTCATTTTCGATCCACTAATCCTTCTTTACTGCATCCCTCAATCCCACTCATTGACGAATTCACTCGGAAATTGCGTCGCCATGAAATACTATGGGTTCTATGACTTCTCCTTCTAAATCGAGTATCGTTTCTATGGAAACGACAGGCTTTTCTTTTGCGATACGAGTATCTCCCTCTCGATGCACTAATCCTTCTTTACTGCATCCCTCACTCCCACTCATTGACGAATTCACACGGAAATTGCGTCGCCATGATATACTATGTGTTCTATGGCTTCTCCTTCTAAATCGAGTAACGTTTCTATGGAAACGACAGGATTTTCTTTTGGGATACGACAATCACATTTCCGATCCACTAATCCGTCTTTACTGCATCCCTCACTAATACACATTGACGAATTCATACGGAAAATGCGTCGCTATGAAATACTATGGGTTCTATGACTTCTCCTTCTAAATCGAGTATCGTTTCTATGGAAACGACTGGCTTTTCTTTTGGGATACGACAATCTCATTTCCGATCCACTAATCCTTCTTTACTGCGTCCCTCACTCCCACTCATTGACGAATTCACACGGAAATTGCGTCGCCATGAAATACAATGGGTTCTATGACTTCTCCTTCTAAATCGAGTAACGTTTCTATGGAAACGACAGGATTTTCTTTTGGGATACGACAATCACATTTCCGATCCACTAATCCGTCTTTACTGCATCCCTCACTAATACACATTGACGAATTCATACGGAAATAGCGTCGCTATGAAATACTATGGGTTCTATGACTTCTCTTTCTAAATCGAGTACCATTTCTATGGAAACGTCTGGCTTTTCTTTTGGGATACGACAATCTCATTTCCGATCCACTAATCCTTCTTTACTGCATCCCTCACTCCCACTCATTGACGAATTCACACAGAAATTGCGTCGCCATGAAATACTATGGGTTCTATGACTTCTCCTTCTAAATCGATTATCGTTTCTATGGAAACGACTGGCGTTTCTTTTGCGATTCGAGTATCTCCCTCTCGATGCACTAATCCTTCTTTACTGCATCCCTCACTCCCACTCATTGACGAATTCACACGGAAATTGCGTCGCCATGAAATACTATGGGTTCTATGACTTCTCCGTCTAAATCGAGTAACGTTTCTATGGAAACGGCAGGATTTTCTTTTGGGATACGACAATCACATTTCCGATCCACTAATCCGTCTTTACTGCATCCCTCACTAATACACATTGACGAATTCATACGGAAATAGCGTCGCTATGAAATGCTGTGGGTTCTATGACTTCTCCTTCTAAATCGAGTATCGTTTCTATGGAAACGACTGACTTTTCTTTTGCGATACGAGTATCTCCCTCTCGATGCACTAATCCTTCTTTACTGCATCCCTCACTCCCACTCATTGACGAATTCACACGGAAATTGCGTCGCCATGAAATACTATGGGTTCTATGACTTCTCCTTCTAAATCGAGTAACGTTTCTGTGGAAACAACAGGATTTTCTTTTGGGATACGACAATCACATTTCCGATCCACTAATCCGTCTTTACTGCATCCCTCACTAATACACATTGACGAATTCATACGGAAATAGCGTCGCTATGAAATGCTATGGGTTCTATGACTGCTCCTTCTAAATCGACTACCGTTTCTATGGAAACGACTGGCTTTTCTTTTGGGATACGACAATCTCATTTCCGATCCACTAATCCTTCTTTACTGCATCCCTCACTCCCACTCATTGACGAATTCACACGGAAATTGCGTCGCCATGAAATACTATGGGTTCTATGACTTCTCCTTCTAAATCGAGTAACGTTTCTATGGAAACGACAGAATTTTCTTTTGGGATACGACAATCACATTTCCGATCCACTAATCCGTCTTTACTGCATCCCTCACTAATACACATTGACGAATTCATACGGAAATTGCGTCGCTATGAAATACTATGGGTTCTATGACTTCCCCTTCTAAATCGAGTATCGTTTCTATGGAAACGACTGGCTTTTCTTTTGCAATACGAGTATCTCCCTCTCGATGCACTAATCCTTCTTTACTGCATCCCTCACTCCCACTCATTGACGAATTCACACGGAAATTGCGTCGCCATGAAATACTATGGGTTCTATGACTTCTCCTTCTAAATCGAGTAACGTTTCTATGGAAACGACAGGATTTTCTTTTGGGATACGACAATCACATTTCCGATCCACTAATCCGTCTTTACTGCACCCCTCACTAATACACATTGACGAATTCATACGGAAATTGCGTCGCTATGAAATACTATGGGTTCTATGACTTCTCCTTCTAAATCGAGTATCGTTTCTATGGAAACGACTGGCTTTTCTTTTGCGATACGAGTATCTCCCTCTCGATGCACTAATCCTTCTTTACTGCATCCCTCACACCCACTCATTGACGAATTCACACGGAAATTGCGTCGCCATGAAATACTATGGGTTCTACGACTTCTCCTTCTAAATCGAGAAACGTTTCTATGGAAACGACAGGATTTTCTTTTGGGATACGACAATCACATTTCCGATCCACTAATCCGTCTTTACTGCGTCCCTCACTAATACACATTGACGAATTCATACGGAAATTGCGTCGCTATGAAATACTATGGGTTCTATGACTTCTCCTTCTAAATCGAGTATCGTTTCTATGGAAACGACTGGCTTTTCTTTTGCGATACGAGTATCTCCCTCTCGATGCACTAATCCTTCTTTACTGCATCCCTCACTCCCACTCATTGACGAATTCACACGGATATTGCGTCGCCATGAAATACTATGGGTTCTATGACTTCTCCTTCTAAATCGAGTAACGTTTCTATGGAAACCACAGGATTTTCTTTTGGGATACGACAATCACATTTCCGATCCACTAATCAGTCTTTACTGCATCCCTCACTAATACACATTGACGAATTCACACGAAAATTGCGTCACCATGAAATACTATGGGTTCTATGACTTCTCCTTCTAAATCGAGTAACGTTTCTATGGAAACGACAGGATTTTCTTTTGGGTTACGACAATCACATTTCCGATCCACTAATCCGTCTTTACTGCATCCCTCACTAATACACATTGACGAATTCACACGGAAATTGCGTCGCCATGAAATACTATGGGTTCTATGACTTCTCCTTCAAAATCGAGTAACGTTTCTATGGAAACGACAGAATTTTCTTTTGGGATACGACAATCACATTTCCGATCCAGTAATCCGTCTTTACTGCATCCCTCACTAATACACATTGACGAATTCACACGGAAATTGCGTCGCCATGAAATACTATGGGTTCTATGACTTCTCCTTCTAAATCGTGTAACGTTTCTATGGAAACGACAGGATTTTCTTTTGGGATACGACAATCACATTTCCGATCCACTAATCCGTCTTTACTGCATCCCTCACTAATACACATTGACGAATTCACACGGAAATTGCGTCGCCATGAAATACTATGGGTTCTATGACTTCTCCTTCTAAATCGAGTAACGTTTCTATGGAAACGACAGGATTTTCTTTTGGGATACGACAATCACATTTCCGATCCACTATTCCGTCTTTACTGCATCCCTCACTAATACACATTGACGAATTCACACGAAAATTGCGTCGCTATGAAATACTATGGGTTCTATGACTTCTCCTACTAAATCGAGTAACGTTTCTATGGAAACGACAGGATTTTCTTTTGGGATACGACAATCACATTTCCGATCCACTAATCCGTCTTTACTGCATCCCTCACTAATACACATTGACGAATTCATACGGAAATTGCGTCGCTATGAAATACTATGGGTTCTATGACTTCTCCTTCTAAATCGAGTATCGTTTCTATGGAAACGACTGGCTTTTCTTTTGCGATACGAGTATCTCCCTCTCGATGCACTAATCCTTCTTTACTGCATCCCTCACTCCCACTCATTGACGAATTCACACGGAAATTGCGTCGCCATGAAATACTATGGGTTCTATGACTTCTCCTTCTTAATCGTGTATCGTTCCTATGGAAACGACTGGCTTTTCTTTTGGGATACGACAATCACATTTCCGATCCACTAATCCGCCTTTACTGCATCCCTCACTAATACACATTGACGAATTCATACGGAAATTGCGTCGCTATGAAATACTATGGGTTCTATGACTTCTCCTTCTAAATCGAGTATCGTTTCTATGGAAACGACTGGCTTTTCTTTTGCGATACGACAATCACATTTCCGATCCACTAATCCGTCTTTACTGCATCCCTCACTAATACACATTGACGAATTCATACGGAAATTGCGTCGCTATGAAATACTATGGGTTCTATGACTTCTCCTTCTAAATCGAGTATCGTTTCTATGGAAACGACTGGCTTTTCTTTTGCGATACGACAATCACATTCCCGATCCACTAATCCGTCTTTACTGCATCCCTCACTAATACACATTGACGAATTCATACGGAAATTGCGTCGCTATGAAATACTATGGGTTCTATGACTTCTCCTTCTAAATCGAGTATCGTTTCTATGGAAACGACTGGCTTTTCTTTTGCGATACGAGTATCTCCCTCTCGATGCACTAATCCTTCTTTACTGCATCCCTCACTCCCACTCATTAACGAATTCACACGGAAATTGCGTCGCCATGAAATACTATTGGTTCTATGACTCCTCCTTCTAAATTGAGTAACGTTTCTATGGAAACGACAGGATTTTCTTTTGCGATACGACAATCACATTTCCGATCCACTAATCCGTCTTTACTGCATCCCTCACTAATACACATTGACGAATTCATACGGAAATTGCGTCGCTATGAAATACTATGGGTTCTATGACTTCTCCTTCTAAATCGACTATCCTTTCTATGGAAACGACTGGCTTTTCTTTTGCGACACGACAATCACATTTCCGATCCACTAATCCGTCTTTACTGCATCCCTCACTAATACACATTGACGAATTCATACGGAAATTGCGTCGCTATGAAATACTATGGGTTCTATGACTTCTCCTTCTAAATCGCGTATCGTTTCTATGGAAACGACAGGCTTTTCTTTTGCGATACGACAATCACATTTCCGATCCACTAATCCGTCTTTACTGCATCCCTCGCTAATACACATTGACGAATTCATACGGAAATTGCGTCGCTATGAAATACTATGGTTCTATGACTTCTCCTTCTAAATCGAGTATCGTTTCTATGGAAACGACTGGCTCTTCTTTTGCGATACGAGTATCTCCCTCTTGATGCACTAATCCTTCTTTACAGCCTCCCTCACTCCCACTCATTGACGAATTCACACGAAAATTGCGTCGCCATGAAATACTATGGGTTCTATGAATTCTACTTCTAAATCGAGTATCGTTTCTATGGAAACGACTGGCTTTTCTTTTGCGGTACGACAATCACATTTCCGATCCACTAATCCGTCTTTACTGCATCCCTCACTAATACACATTGAAGAATTCATACGGAAATTGCGTCGCTATGAAATTCTATGGGTTCTATGACTTCTCCTTCTAAATCGAGTATCGTTTCTATGGAAACGACTGGCTTTTCTTTTGCGATACGTGTATCTCACTTTCGATGCACTAATCCTTCTTTACTGCATCCCTCACTCCCACTCATTGACGAATTCACACGGAAATTGCGTCGCCATGAAATACTATGGGTTCTATGACTTCTCCTTCAAAATCGAGTATCGTTTCTATGGAAACGACTGGCTTTTCTTTTGCGATACGACAATCACATTTCCGATCCACTAATCCGTCTTTACTGCATCCCTCACTAATACACATTGACGAATTCACAGGGAAATTGCGTCGCCATGAAATACTATGGGTTCTATGACTTCTCCTTCTAAATCGAGTAACGTTTCTATGGAAACGACAGGATTTTCTTTTGGGATACGACAATCACATTTCCGATCCACTAATCCGTCTTTACTGCATCCCTCACTAATACACATTGACGAATTCACACGGAAATTGCGTCGCCATGAAATACTATGGGTTCTATGACTTCTCCTTCTAAATCGAGTAACGTTTCTATGGAAACGACAGGATTTTCTTTTGGGAAACGACAATAACATTTCCGATCCACTAATCCGTCTTTACTGCATCCCTCACTAATACACATTGACGAATTCACACGGAAATTGCGTCGCCATGAAATACTATGGGTTCTATGACTTCTCCTTCTAAATCGAGTAACGTTTGTATGGAAACGACAGGATTTTTTTTGGGATACGACAATCACATTTCCGATCCAATAATCCGTCTTTACTGCATCCCTCACTGATACACATTGACGAATTCATACGGAAATTGCGTCGCTATGAAATACTATGGGTTCTATGACTTCTCCTTTTAAATCGAGTATCGTTTCTATGGAAACGACTGGCTTTTCTTTTGCGATACGACAATCACATTTCCGATCCACTAATCCGTCTTTACTGCATCCCTCACTAATATACATTGACGAATTCATACGGAAATTGCGTCGCTATGAAATACTATAGGTTCTATGACTTCTCCTTCTAAATCGAGTATCGTTTCCATGGAAACGACTGGCTTTTTTTTTGCGATACGACAATCACATTCCCGATCCACTAATCCGTCTTTACTGCATCCCTCACTAATACACATTGACGAATTCATACGGAAATTGCGTCGCTATGAAATACTATGGGTTCTATGACTTCTCCTTCTAAATCGAGTATCGTTTGTATGGGAACGACTGGCTTTTCTTTTGCGATACGAGTATCTCCCTCTCGATGCACTAATCCTTCTTTACTGCATCCCTCACTCCCACTCATTGACGAATTCACACGGAAATTGCGTCGCCATGAAATACTATGAGTTCTATGACTACTCCTTCTAAATCGAGTATCGTTTCTATGGAAACGACTGGCTTTTCTTTTGGGATACGACAATCACATTTCCGATCCACTAATCCGTCTATACTGCATCCCTCACTAATACACATTGACGAATTCATACGGAAATTGCGTCGCTATGAAATACTATGCGTTCTATGACTTCTCCTTCTAAATCGAGTATCGTTTCTATGGAATCGACTGCCTTTTCTTTTGCGATACGACAATCACATTTCCGATCCACTAATCCGTCTTTACTACATCCCTCACTAATACACATTGACGAATTCATACGGAAATTGCGTCGCTATGAAATACTATGGGTTCTATGACTTCTCCTTTTAAATCGAGTATCGTTTCTATGGAAACGACTGGCTTTTCTTTTGCGATACGACAATCACATTCGTGATCCACTAATCCGTCTTTACTGCATCCCTCACTAATACACATTGACGAATTCATACGGAAATTGCGTCGCTATGAAATACTATGGGTTCTATGACTTCTCCTTCTAAATCGAGTATCGCTTCTATGGAAACGACTGGCTTTTCTTTTGCGATACGAGTATCTCCCTCTCGATGCACTAATCCCTCTTTACTGCATCCCTCACTCCCACTCATTGACGAATTCGCACGGAAATTGCGTCGCCATGAAATACTATTGGTTCTATGACTTCTCCTTCTAAATCGAGTAACGTTTCTATGGAAACGACAGGATTTTCTTTTGCGATACGACAATCACATTTCCGATCCACTAATCCGTCTTTACTGCATCCCTCACTAATACACATTGACGAATACATACGGAAATTGCGTCGCTATGAATTACTATGGGTTCTATGACTTCTCCTTTTAATCGAGTATCGTTTCTATGGAAACGACTGGCTTTTCTTTTGCGATACGACAATCACATTTCCGATCCACTAATCCGTCTTTACTGCATCCCTCACTAATACACATTGACGAATTCATACGGAAATTGCGTCGCTATGAAATACTATGGGTTCTATGACATCTGCTTCTAAATTGAGTATCGTTTCTATGGAAACGACTGGCTTTTCTTTTGCGATATGACAATCACATTTCCGATCCACTAATCCGTCTTTACTGCATCCCTCACTAATACACATTGACGAATTCATACGGAAATTGCGTCGCTATGAAATACTATGGGTTCTATGACTTCTCCTTCTAAATCGAGTATCGTTTCTATGGAAACGACTGGCTTTTCTTTTGCGATACGAGTATCTCCCTCTCGATGCACTAATCCATCTTTACTGCATCCCTCACTCCCACTCATTGACGAAAACACACAGAAATTGCGTCGCTATGAAATACTATGGGTTCTATGACTTCTCCTTCTAAATCGAGTATCGTTTCTATGGAAACGACTGGCTTTTCTTTTGCGATACGAGTAACTCCCTCTCGATGCACTAATCCTTCTTTACTGCCTCCCTCACTCCCACTCATTGACGAATTCACACGGAAATTGCGTCGCCATGAAATACTATGGGGTCTATGACTTCTCCTTCTAAATCGAGTATCGTTTCTATGGAAACGACTGGCTTTTCTTTCACGATACGACAATCACATTTCCGATCCACTAATCCGGCTTTACTGCATCCCTCACTAATACACATTGAAGAAATCATACGGAAGTTGCGTCGCTATGAAATTCTATGTGTTCTATGACTTCTCCTTCTAATTCGAGTATCGTTTCTATGGAAACGACTGGCTTTTCTTTTGCGATACGTGTATCTCCCTCTCGATGCACTAATCCTTCTTCACTGCATCCCTCACTCCCACTCATTGACGAATTCACACGGAAATTGCGTCGCCATGAAATACTATGGGTTCTATGGCTTCTCCTTCTAAATCGAGTAACGTTTCTACGGAGACGACAGGCTTTTCTTTTGGGATACGACAATCACATTTCCGATCCACTAATCCGTCTTTACTGCATCCCTCACTAATACACATTGACGAATTCACACGGAAATTGCGTCGCTATGAAATACTATGGGTTCTATGACTTCTCCTTCTAAATTGAGTATCGTTTCTATGGAAACGACTGGTTTTTCTTTTGCGATACGACAATCACATTTCCGATCCACTAATCCGTCTTTACTGCATACGTCACTAATACACATTCACGAATTCATACGGAAATTGCGTCGCTATGAAATACTATGGGTTCTATGACTTCTCCTTCTAAATCGAGTATCGTTTCTATGGAAACGACTGGCTTTTCTTTTGCGATACGACAATCACATTCCCGATCCACTAATACTTCTTTACTGCATCCCTCACTAATACACATTGACGAATTCATACGGAAATTGCGTCGCTATGAAATACTATGGGTTCTATGACTTCTCCTTCTAAATCGAGTATCGTTTCTATGGAAACGACTGGCTTTTCTTTTGCGATACGAGTAACTCCCTCTCGATGCACTAATCCTTCTTTACTGCATCCCTCACTCCCACTCATTGACGAATTCACACGGAAATTGCGTCGCCATGAAATACTATGGGTTCTATGACTTCTCCTTCTAAATCGAGTATCGTTTCTATGGAAACGAATGGCTTTTCTTTTGGGATACGACAATCACATTTCCTATCCACTAATCCGTCTATACTGCATCCCTCACTAATACACATTGACGAATTCATACGGAAATTGCGTCGCTATGAAATACTATGGGTTCTATGACTTCTCCTTCTAAATCGAGTATCGTTTCTATGGAAACGACTGGCTTTTCTTTTGCGATACGACAATCACATTTCCGATCCACTAATCCGTCTTTACTGCATCCCTCACTAATACACATTGACGAATTCATACGGAAATTGCGTCGCTATGAAATACTATGGGTTCTATGACTTCTCCTTCTAAATCGAGTATCGTTTCAATGGAAACGACTGGCTTTTCTTTTGCGATACGACACTCACATTCGTGATCCACTAATCCGTCTTTAGTGCATCCCTCACTAATACACATTGACGAATTGATACGGAAATTGCGTCGCTATGAAATACTATGGGTTCTATGACTTCTCCTTCTAAATCGAGTATCGTTTCTATGGAAACGACTGGCTTTTCTTTTGCGATACGACAATCACATTTCCGATCCACTAATCCTTCTTTACTGCATCCCTCACTCCCACTCATTGACGAATTCACACAGAAATTGCGTCGCCATGAAATACTATGTGTTCTATGACTTCTCCTTCTAAATCGAGTATCGTTTCTATGGAAACGACTGGCTTTTCTTTTGCGATACGACAATCACATTTCCGATCCACTAATCCGTCTTTACTGCATCCCTCACTAATACACATTGACGAATTCATACGGAAATTGCGTCGCTATGAAATACTATGGGTTCTATGACTTCTCCTTCTAAATCGAGTATCGTTTCTATGGAAACGACTGGCTTTTCTTTTGCGATACGAGTATCTCCCTCTCGATGCACTAATCCTTCTTTACTGCCTCCCTTACTCCCACTCATTGACGAATTCACACGGAAATTGCGTCGCCATGAAATACTATGGGTTCTATGACTTCTCCTTCTAAATCGAGTATCGTTTCTATGGAAACGACTGGCTTTTCTTTTGCGATACGACAATCACATTTCCCATCCATTAATCCGTCTTTACTGCATCCCTCACTAATACACATTGAAGAAATCATACGGAAATTGCGTCGCTATGAAATACTATGGGTTCTATGACTTCTCCTTCTAAATCGAGTATCGTTTCTATGGAAACGACTGGCTTTTCTTTTGCGATACGTGTATCTCCCTCTCGATGCACTAATCCTTCTTTACTGCATCCCTCACTCCCACTCATTGACGAATTCACACGGAAATTGCGTCGCCATGAAATACTATGGGTTCTATGACTTCTCCTTCTAAATCGAGTATCGTTTCTATGGAAACGACTGGCTTTTCTTTTGCGATACGACAATCACATTCCCGATCCACTAATCCGTCTTTACTGCATCCCTCACTAATACACATTGACGAATTCATACGGAAATTGCGTCGCTATGAAATACTATGGGTTCTATGACTTCTCCTTCTAAATCGAGTATCGTTTGTATGGAAACGACTGGCTTTTCTTTTGCGATACGAGTATCTCCCTCTCGATGCACTAATCCTTCTTTACTGCATCCCTCACTCCCACTCATTGACGAATTCACACGGAAATTGCGTCGCCATGAAATACTATGGGTTCTATGACTACTCCTTCTAAATCGAGTATCGTTTCTATGGAAACGACTGGCTTTTCTTTTGGGATACGACAATCACATTTCCGATCCACTAATCCGTCTATACTGCATCCCTCACTAATACACATTGACGAATTCATACGGAAATTGCGTCGCTATGAAATACTATGCGTTCTATGACTTCTCCTTCTAAATCGAGTATCGTTTCTATGGAAACGACTGCCTTTTCTTTTGCGATACGACAATCACATTTCCGATCCACTAATCCGTCTTTACTGCATCCCTCACTAATACACATTGACGAATTCATACGGAAATTGCGTCGCTATGAAATACTATGGGTTCTATGACTTCTCCTTTTAAATCGAGTATCGTTTCTATGGAAACGACTGGCTTTTCTTTTGCGATACGACAATCACATTCGTGATCCACTAATCCGTCTTTACTGCATCCCTCACTAATACACATTGACGAATTCATACGGAAATTGCGTCGCTATGAAATACTATGGGTTCTATGACTTCTCCTTCTAAATCGAGTATCGTTTCTATGGAAACGACTGGCTTTTCTTTTGCGATACGAGTATCTCCCTCTCGATGCACTAATCCCTCTTTACTGCATCCCTCACTCCCACTCATTGACGAATTCGCACGGAAATTGCGTCGCCATGAAATACTATTGGTTCTATGACTTCTCCTTCTAAATCGAGTAACGTTTCTATGGAAACGACAGGATTTTCTTTTGCGATACGACAATCACATTTCCGATCCACTAATCCGTCTTTACTGCATCCCTCACTAATACACATTGACGAATACATACGGAAATTGCGTCGCTATGAAATACTATGGGTTCTATGACTTCTCCTTTTAATCGAGTATCGTTTCTATGGAAACGACTGGCTTTTCTTTTGCGATACGACAATCACATTTCCGATCCACTAATCCGTCTTTACTGCATCCCTCACTAATACACATTGACGAATTCATACGGAAATTGCGTCGCTATGAAATACTATGGGTTCTACGACTTCTGCTTCTAAATTGAGTATCGTTTCTATGGAAACGACTGGCTTTTCTTTTGCGGTATGACAATCACATTTCCGATCCACTAATCCGTCTTTACTGCATCCCTCACTAATACACATTGACGAATTCATCCGGAAATTGCGTCGCTATGAAATACTATGGGTTCTATGACTTCTCCTTCTAAATCGAGTATCGTTTCTATGGAAACGACAGGATTTTCTTTTGCGATACGAGTATCTCCCTCTCGATGCACTAATCCTTCTTTACTGCATCCCTCACTCCCACTCATTGACGAATTCACACAGAAATTGCGTCGCTATGAAATACTATGGGTTCTATGACTTCTCCTTCTAAATCGAGTATCGTTTCTATGGAAACGACTGGCTTTTCTTTTGCGATACGAGTAACTCCCTCTCGATGCACTAATCCTTCTTTACTGCCTCCCTCACTCCCACTCATTGACGAATTCACACGGAAATTGCGTCGCCATGAAATACTATGGGTTCTATGACTTCTCCTTCTAAATCGAGTATCGTTTCTATGGAAACGACTGGCTTTTCTTTCGCGATACGACAATCACATTTCCGATCCACTAATCCGGCTTTACTGCATCCCTCACTAATACACATTGAAGAAATCATACGGAAATTGCGTCGCTATGAAATTCTATGGGTTCTATGACTTCACCTTCTAAATCGAGTATCGTTTCTATGGAAACGACTGGCTTTTCTTTTGCGATACGTGTATCTCCCTCTCGATGCACTAATCCTTCTTCACTGCATCCCTCACTCCCACTCATTGACGAATTCACACGGAAATTGCGTCGCCATGAAATACTATGGGTTCTATGGCTTCTCCTTCTAAATCGAGTAACGTTTCTACGGAGACGACAGGCTTTTCTTTTGGGATACGACAATCACATTTCCGATCCACTAATCCGTCTTTACTGCATCCCTCACTAATACACATTGACGAATTCACACGGAAATTGCGTCGCTATGAAATACTATGGTTTCTATGACTTCTCCTTCTAAATTGAGTATCGTTTCTATGGAAACGACTGGCTTTTCTTTTGCGATACGACAATCACATTTCCGATCCACTAATCCGTCTTTACTGCATACGTCACTAATACACATTCACGAATTCATACGGAAATTGCGTCGCTATGAAATACTATGGGTTCTATGACTTCTCCTTCTAAATCGAGTATCGTTTCTATGGAAACGACTGGCTTTTCTTTTGCGATACGACAATCACATTCCCGATCCACTAATCCTTCTTTACTGCATCCCTCACTAATACACATTGACGAATTCATACGGAAATTGCGTCGCTATGAAATACTATGGGTTCTATGACTTCTCCTTCTAAATCGAGTATCGTTTCTATGGAAACGACTGGCTTTTCTTTTGCGATACGAGTATCTCCCTCTCGATGCACTAATCCTTCTTTACTGCATCCCTCACTCCCACTCATTGACGAATTCACACGGAAATTGCGTCGCCATGAAATACTATGGGTTCTATGACTTCTCCTTCTAAATCGAGTATCGTTTCTATGGAAACGACTGGCTTTTCTTTTGGGATACGACAATCACATTTCCTATCCACTAATCCGTCTATACTGCATCCCTCACTAATACACATTGACGAATTCATACGGAAATTGCGTCGCTATGAAATACTATGGGTTCTATGACTTCTCCTTCTAATTCGAGTATCGTTTCTATGGAAACGACTGGCTTTTCTTTTGCGATACGACAATCACATTTCCGATCCACTAATCCGTCTTTACTGCATCCCTCACTAATACACATTGACGAATTCATACGGAAATTGCGTCGCTATGAAATACTATGGGTTCTATGACTTCTCCTTCTAAATCGAGTATCGTTTCTATGGAAACGACTGGCTTTTCTTTTGCGATACGACAATCACATTCGTGATCCACTAATCCGTCTTTAGTGCATCCCTCACTAATACACATTGACGAATTCATACGGAAATTGCGTCGCTATGAAATACTATGGGTTCTATGACTTCTCCTTATAAATCGAGTATCGTTTCTATGGAAACGACTGGCTTTTCTTTTGCGATACGAGTATCTCCCTCTCTATGCACTAATCCTTCTTTACTGCATCCCTCACTCCCACTCATTGACGAATTCACACGGAAATTGCGTCGCCATGAAATACTATTGGTTCTATGACTTCTCCTTCTAAATACAGTATCGTTTCTATGGAAACGACAGGATTTTCTTTTGCGATACGACAATCACATTTCCGATCCACTAATCCGTCTTTACTGCATCCCTTACTAATACACATTGACGAATTCATACGGAAATTGCGTCGCTATGAAATACTATGGGTTCTATGACTTCTCCTTCTAAATCGAGTATCGTTTCTATGGAAACGACTGGCTTTTCTTTTGCGATACGACAATCACATTTCCGATCCACTAATCCGTCTTTACTGCATCCCTCACTAATACACATTCACGAATTCATACGGAAATTGCGTCGCAATGAAATACTATGGGTTCTATGACTTCTCCTTCTAAATCGAGTATCGTTTCTATGGAAACGACCTGCTTTTCTTTTGCGATACGAGTATCTCCCTCTCGATGCACTAATCCTTCTTTACTGCATCCCTCACTCCCACTCATTGACGAATTCACACAGAAATTGCGTCGCCATGAAATACTATGGGTTCTATGACTTCTCCTTCTAAATCGAGTATCGTTTCTATGGAAACGACTGGCTCTTCTTTTGCGATACGACAATCACATTACCGATCCACAAATCCGTCTTTACTGCATCCCTCACTAATACACATTGACGAATTCATACGGAAATTGCGTCGCTATGAAATACTATGGGTTCTATGACTTCTCCATCTAAATCGAGTATCGTTTCTATGGAAACGACTGGCTTTTCTTTTGCGATACGACAATCACATTCGTGATCCACTAATCCGTCTTTACTGCATCCCTCACTAATACACATTGACGAATTCATACGGAAATTGCGTCGCAATGAAATACTATGGGTTCTATGACTTCTCCTTCTAAATCGAGTATCGTTTCTATGGAAACGACTGGCTTTTCTTTTGCGATACGAGTATCTCCCTCTCGATGCACTAATCCTTCTTTACTGCATTCCTCACTCCCACTCATTGACGAATTCACACGGAAATTGCGTCGCCATGAAATACTATTGGTTCTATGACTTCTCCTTCTAAATCGAGTAACGTTTCTATGGAAACGACAGGATTTTCTTATGCGATACGAGAATCACATTTCCGATCCACTAATCCGTCTTTACTGCATCCCTCACTAATACACATAGACGAATTCATACGGAAATTGCGTCGCTATGAAATACTATGGGTTCTATGACTTCTCCTTCTAAATCGAGTATCGTTTCTATGGAAACGACTGGCTTTTCTTTTGCGATACGAGAATCACATTTCCGATCCACTAATCCGTCTTTACTGCATCCCTCACTAATACACATTGACGAATTCATACGGAAATTGCGTCGCTATGGAATACTATGGGTTCTATGACTTCTCCTTCTAAATCGAGTATCGTTTCTATGGAAACGACTGGCTTTTCTTTTGCGATACGACAATCACATTTCCGATCCACTAATCCGTCTTTACTGCATCCCTCACTAATACACATTGACGAATTCATACGGAAATTGCGTCGCTATGAAATACTATGGGTTCTATGACTTCTCCTTCTAAATCGAGTATCGTTTCTATGGAAACGACTGGCTTTTCTTTTGCGATACGAGTATCTCCCTCTCGGTGCACTAATCCTTCTTTACTGCATCCCTCACTCCCACTCATTGACGAATTCACACAGAAATTGCGTCGCCATGAAATACTATGGGTTCTATGACTTCTCCTTCTAAATCGAGTATCGTTTCTATGGAAACGACTGGCTTTTCTTTTGCGATACGACAATCACATTTCCGATCCACTAATCCGTCTTTACTGCATCCCTCACTAATACACATTGACGAATTCATACGGAAATTGCGTCGCTATGAAATACTATGGGTTCTATGACTTCTCCTTCTAAATCGAGTATCGTTTCTATGGAAACGACTGGCTTTTCTTTTGCGATACGAGTATCTCCCTCTCGATGCACTAATCCTTCTTTACTGCCTCCCTCACTCCCACTCATTGACGAATTCACACGGAAATTGCGTCGCCATGAAATACTATGGGTTCTATGACTTCTCCTTCTAAATCGAGTATCGTTTCTATGGAAACGACTGGCTTTTCTTTTGCGATACGACAATCACATTTCCCATCCACTAATCCGTCTTTACTGCATCCCTCACTAATACACATTGACGAATTCATACGGAAATTGCGTCGCTATGAAATACTATGGGTTCTATGACTTCTCCTTCTAAATCGAGTATCGTTTCTATGGAAACGACTGGCTTTTCTTTTGCGATACGACAATCACAATTCCGATCCACTAATCCGTCTTTACTGCATCCCTCACTAATACACATTGACGAATTCATACGGAAATTGCGTCGCTATGAAATACTATGGGTTCTATGACTTCTCCTTCTAAATCGAGTATCGTTTCTATGGAAACGACATGCTTTTCTTTTGCGATACGACAATCACATTTCCGATCCACTAATCCGTCTTTACTGCATCCCTCACTAATACACATTGACGAATTCATACGGAAATTGCGTCGCTATGAAATACTATGGGTTCTATGACTTCTCCTTCTAAATCGAGTATCGTTTCTATGGAAACGACTGGCTTTTCTTTTGCGATACGAGTATCTCCCTCTCGATGCACTAATCCTTCTTTACTGCATCCCTCACTCCCACTCATTGACGAATTCACACAGAAATTGCGTCGCCATGAAATACTATGGGTTCTATGACTTCTCCTTCTAAATCGAGTATCGTTTCTATGGAAACGATTGGCTTTTCTTTTGCGATACGACAATCGCATATCCCATCCACTAATCCGTCTTTACTGCATCCCTCACTAATACACATTGAAGAAATCATACGGAAATTGCGTCGCTATGAAATACTATGGGTTCTATGACTTCTCCTTCTAATTCGAGTATCGTTTCTATGGAAACGACTGGCTTTTCTTTTGCGATACGTGTATCTCCCTCTCGATGCACTAATCCTTCTTTACAGCATCCCTCACTCCCACTCATTGACGAATTCACACGGAAATTGCGTCGCCATGAAATACTATGGGTTCTATGACTTCTCCTTCTAAATCGAGTATCGTTTCTATGGAAACGACTGGCTTTTCTTTTGCGATACGACAATCACATTTCCGATCCACAAATCCGTCTTTACTGCATCCCTCACTAATACACATTGACGAATTCATACGGAGGTTGCGTCGCTATGAAATACTATGGGTTCTATGAGTTCTCCTTCTAAATCGAGTATCGTTTCTATGGAAACGACTGGCTTTTCTTTTGCGATACGACAATCACATTCGTGATCCACTAATCCGTCTTTACAGCATCCCTCACTAATACACATTGACGAATTCATACGGAAATTGCGTCGCAATGAAATACTATGGGTTCTATGACTTCTCCTTCTAAATCGAGTATCGTTTCTATGGAAACGACTGGCTTTTCTTTTGCGATACGAGTATCTTCCTCTCGATGCACTAATCCTTCTTTACTGCATCCCTCACTCCCACTCATTGACGAATTCACACGGAAATTGCGTCGCCATGAAATACTATTGGTTCTATGACTTCTCCTTCTAAATCGAGTAACGTTTCTATGGAAACGACAGGATTTTCTTATGCGATACGAGAATCACATTACCGATCCACTAATCCGTCTTTACTGCATCCCTCACTAATACACATAGACGAATTCATACGGAAATTGCGTCGCTATGAAATACTATGGGTTCTATGATTTCTCCTTCTAAATCGAGTATCGTTTCTATGGAAACGACTGGCTTTTCTTTTGCGATACGACAATCACATTTCCGATCCACTAATCCGTCTTTACTGCATCCCTCACTAATACACATTGACGAATTCATACAGAAATTGCGTCGCTATGAAATACTATGGGTTCAATGACTTCTCCTTCTAAATCGAGTATCGTTTCTATGGAAACGACTGGCTTTTCTTTTGCGATACGAGTATCTCCCTCTCGAGGCACTAATCCTTCTTTACTGCCTCCCTCACTCCCACTCATTGACGAATTCACACGGAAATTGCTTCGCCATGAAATACTATGGGTACTATGACTTCTCCTTCTAAATCGAGTATCGTTTCTATGGAAACGACTGGCTTTTCTTTTGCGATACGACAATCACATTTCCCATCCACTAATCTGTCTTTACTGCATCCCTCACTAATACACATTGAAGAAATCATACGGAAATTGCGTCGCTATGAAATACTATGGGTTCTATGACTTCTCCTTCTAAATCGAGTATCGTTTCTATGGAAACGACTGGCTTTTCTTTTGCGATACGTGTATCTCCCTCTCGATGCACTAATCCTTCTTTACTGCATCCCTCACTCCCACTCATTGACGAATTCACACGGAAATTGCGTCGCGATGAAATACTATGGGTTCTATGACTTCTCCTTCTAAATCGAGTATCGTTTCTATGGAAACGACTGGCTTTTCTTTTGCGATACGACAATCACATTTCCGATCCACTTATCCGTCTTTACTGCATCCCTCACTAATACACATTGACGAATTCATACGGAAATTGCGTCGCTATGAAATACTATGGGTTCTATGACTTCTCCTTCTAAATCGAGTATCGTTTCTATGGAAACGACTGGCTTTTCTTTTGCGATACGAGTATCTCCCTCTCGATGCACTAATCCTTCTTTACTGCATCCCTCACTCCCACTCATTGACGAATTCACACAGAAATTGCGTCGCCATGAAATACTATGGGTTCTATGACTTCTCCTTCTAAATCGAGTATCGTTTCTATGGAAACGACTGGCTTTTCTTTTGCGATACGACAATCACATTTCCGATCCACTAATCCATCTTTACTGCATCCCTCACTAATACACATTGAAGAATTCATACGGAAATTGCGTCGCAATGAAATACTATGGGTTCTATGACCTCACCTTCTAAATCGAGTAACGTTTCTATGGAAACGACTGGCTTTTCTTTTGCGATACGTGTATGTCCCTCTCGTTGCACTAATCCTTCTTTACTGCATCCCTCACTCCGACTCAATGACGAATTCACACGGAAATTGCGTCGCCATGAAATACTATGGGTTCTATGACTTCTCCTTCTAAATCGAGTATCGTTTCTATGGAAACGACTGGCTTTTCTTTTGCGATACGACAATCACATTTCCGATCCACTAATCCGTCTTTACTGCATCCCTCACTAATACACATTGACGAATTCACACGGAAATAGCGTCGCAATTAAATACTGTGGGATCTATGACTTCTCCTTCTAAATCGAGTAACGTTTCTATGGAAACGAAAGGATTTTCTTTTGGGATACGACAATCACATTTCCGATCCACTAATCCGTCTTTACTGCATCCCTCACTAATACACATTGACGAATTCACACGGATATTGCGTCGCCATGAAATACTATGGGTTCTATGACTTCTCCTTCTAAATCGAGTAACGTTTCTGTGGAAACGACAGGATTTTCTTTTGGGATACGACAATCACATTTCCGATCCACTAATCCGTCTTTACTGCATCCCTCACTAATACACATTGACGAATTCACACGGAAATTGCGTAGCCATGAAAAACTATGGGTTCTATGACTTCTCCTTCTAAATCGAGTAACGTTTCTATGGAAACGACAGGATTTTCTTTTGTGGATACGACAATCACATTCCCGATCCACTAATCCGTCTTTACTGCATCCCTCACTAATACACATTGACGAATTCACACGGAAATTGCGTCGCCATGAAATACTATGGGTTCTATGACTTCTCCTTCTAAATCGAGTAACGTTTCTATGGAAACGACAGGATTTTCTTTTGGGATACGACAATCACATTTCCGATCCACTAACCCGTCTTTACTGCATCCCTCACTAATACACATTGACGAATTCACACGGAAATTGCGTCGCTATGAAATACTATGGGTTCTATGACTTCTCCTACTAAATCGAGTAACGTTTCTATGGAAACGACAGGATTTTCTTTTGGGATGCGACAATCACATTTCAGATCCACTAATCCGTCTTTACTGCATCCCTCACTAATACACATTGACGAATTCATACGGAAATTGCGTCGCTATGAAATACTATGGGTTCTATGACTTTTCCTTCTAAATCGAGTATCGTTTCTATTGAAACGACTGCCTTTTCTTTTGCGATACGACAATCACATTTCCGATCCACTAATCCGTCTTTACTGCATCCCTCACTAATACACATTGACGAATTCATACGGAAATTGCGTCGCTATGAAATACTATGGGTTCTATGACTTCTCCTTCTAAATCGAGTATCGTTTCTATGGAAACGACTGGCTCTTCTTTTGCGATACGACAATCACATTCCCGATCCACTAATCCGTCTTTACTGCATCCCTCACTAATACACATTGACGAATTCATACGGAAATTGCGTCGCTATAAAATACTATGGGTTCTATGACTTCTCCTTCTAAATCGAGTATCGTTTCTATGAAAACGACTGGCTTTTCTTTTGCGATACGAGTATCTCAATCTCGATGCACTAATCCTTCTTTACTGCATCCCTCACTCCCACTCATTGACGAATTCACACAGAAATTGCGTCGCTATGAAATACTATGGGTTCTATGACTTCTCCTTCTAAATCGAGTATCGTTTGTATGGAAACGACTGGCTTTTCTTTTGCAATACGAGTAACTCCCTCTCGATGCACTAATCCTTCTTTACTGCCTCCCTCACTCCCACTCATTGACGAATTCACACGGAAATTGCGTCGCCATGAAATACTATGGGTTCTATGACTTCTCCTTCTAAATCGAGTATCGTTTCTATGGAAACGACTGGCTTTTCTTTCGCGATACGACAATCACATTTCCGATCCACTAATCCGGCTTTACTGCATCCCTCACTAATACACATTGAAGAAATCATACGGAAATTGCGTCGCTATGAAATCCTATGGGTTCTATGACTACTCCTTCTAAATCAGGTATCGTTTCTATGGAAACGACTGGCTTTTCTTTTGCGATACGTGTATCTCCCTCTCGATGCACTAATCCTTCTTCACTGCATCCCTCACTCCCACTCATTGACGAATTCACACGGAAATTGCGCCGCCATGAAATACTATGGGTTCTATGACTTCTCCTTCTAAATCGAGTATCGTTTCTATGGAAACGACTGGCTTTTCTTTTGCGATACGACAATCACATTTCCGATCCACTTATCCGTCTTTACTGCATCCCTCACTAATACACATTGACGACTTCATACGGAAATTGCGTCGCTATGAAATACTATGGGTTCTATGACTTCTCCTTCTAAATCGAGTATCGTTTCTATGGAAACGACTGGCTTTTCTTTTGCGATACGAGTATCTCCCTCTCGATGCACTAATCCTTCTTTACTGCATCCCTCACTCCCACTCATTGACGAATTCACACAGAAATTGCGTCGCCATGAAATACTATGGGTTCTATGACTTCTCCTTCTAAATCGAGTATCGTTTCTATGGAAACGACTGGCTTTTCTTTTGCGATACGACAATCACATTTCCGATCCACTAATCCATCTTTACTGCATCCCTCACTAATACACATTGAAGAATTCATACGGAAATTGCGTCGCAATAAAATACTATGGGTTCTATGACCTCACCTTCTAAATCGAGTAACGTTTCTATGGAAACGACTGGCTTTTCTTTTGCGATACGTGTATGTCCCTCTCGTTGCACTAATCCTTCTTTACTGCATCCCTCACTCCGACTCAATGACGAATTCACACGGAAATTGCGTCGCCATGAAATACTATGGGTTCTATGACTTCTCCTTCTAAATCGAGTATCGTTTCTATGGAAACGACTGGCTTTTCTTTTGCGATACGACAATCACATTTCCGATCCACTAATCCGTCTTTACTGCATCCCTCACTAATACACATTGACGAATTCACACGGAAATTGCGTCGCAATTAAATACTGTGGGATCTATGACTTCTCCTTCTAAATCGAGTAACGTTTCTATGGAAACGAAAGGATTTTCTTTTGGGATACGACAATCACATTTCCGATCCACTAATCCGTCTTTACTGCATCCCTCACTAATACACATTGACGAATTCACACGGATATTGCGTCGCCATGAAATACTATGGGTTCTATGACTTCTCCTTCTAAATCGAGTAACGTTTCTGTGGAAACGACAGGATTTTCTTTTGGGATACGACAATCACATTTCCGATCCACTAATCCGTCTTTACTGCATCCCTCACTAATACACATTGACGAATTCACACGGAAATTGCGTAGCCATGAAAAACTATGGGTTCTATGACTTCTCCTTCTAAATCGAGTAACGTTTCTATGGAAACGACAGGATTTTCTTTTGGGATACGACAATCACATTCCCGATCCACTAATCCGTCTTTACTGCATCCCTCACTAATACACATTGACGAATTCACACGGAAATTGCGTCGCCATGAAATACTATGGGTTCTATGACTTCTCCTTCTAAATCGAGTAACGTTTCTATGGAAACGACAGGATTTTCTTTTGGGATACGACAATCACATTTCCGATCCACTAACCCGTCTTTACTGCATCCCTCACTAATACACATTGACGAATTCACACGGAAATTGCGTCGCTATGAAATACTATGGGTTCTATGACTTCTCCTACTAAATCGAGTAACGTTTCTATGGAAACGACAGGATTTTCTTTTGGGATGCGACAATCACATTTCAGATCCACTAATCCGTCTTTACTGCATCCCTCACTAATACACATTGACGAATTCATACGGAAATTGCGTCGCTATGAAATACTATGGGTTCTATGACTTTTCCTTCTAAATCGAGTATCGTTTCTATTGAAACGACTGCCTTTTCTTTTGCGATACGACAATCACATTTCCGATCCACTAATCCGTCTTTACTGCATCCCTCACTAATACACATTGACGAATTCATACGGAAATTGCGTCGCTATGAAATACTATGGGTTCTATGACTTCTCCTTCTAAATCGAGTATCGTTTCTATGGAAACGACTGGCTCTTCTTTTGCGATACGACAATCACATTCCCGATCCACTAATCCGTCTTTACTGCATCCCTCACTAATACACATTGACGAATTCATACGGAAATTGCGTCGCTATGAAATACTATGGGTTCTATGACTTCTCCTTCTAAATCGAGTATCGTTTCTATGAAAACGACTGGCTTTTCTTTTGCGATACGAGTATCTCCCTCTCGAGGCACTAATCCTTCTTTACTGCCTCCCTCACTCCCACTCATTGACGAATTCACACGGAAATTGCTTCGCCATGAAATACTATGGGTACTATGACTTCTCCTTCTAAATCGAGTATCGTTTCTATGGAAACGACTGGCTTTTCTTTTGCGATACGACAATCACATTTCCCATCCACTAATCTGTCTTTACTGCATCCCTCACTAATACACATTGAAGAAATCATACGGAAATTGCGTCGCTATGAAATACTATGGGTTCTATGACTTCTCCTTCTAAATCGAGTATCGTTTCTATGGAAACGACTGGCTTTTCTTTTGCGATACGTGTATCTCCCTCTCGATGCACTAATCCTTCTTTACTGCATCCCTCACTCCCACTCATTGACGAATTCACACGGAAATTGCGTCGCGATGAAATACTATGGGTTCTATGACTTCTCCTTCTAAATCGAGTATCGTTTCTATGGAAACGACTGGCTTTTCTTTTGCGATACGACAATCACATTTCCGATCCACTTATCCGTCTTTACTGCATCCCTCACTAATACACATTGACGAATTCATACGGAAATTGCGTCGCTATGAAATACTATGGGTTCTATGACTTCTCCTTCTAAATCGAGTATCGTTTCTATGGAAACGACTGGCTTTTCTTTTGCGATACGAGTATCTCCCTCTCGATGCACTAATCCTTCTTTACTGCATCCCTCACTCCCACTCATTGACGAATTCACACAGAAATTGCGTCGCCATGAAATACTATGGGTTCTATGACTTCTCCTTCTAAATCGAGTATCGTTTCTATGGAAACGACTGGCTTTTCTTTTGCGATACGACAATCACATTTCCGATCCACTAATCCTTCTTTACTGCATCCCTCACTAATACACATTGAAGAATTCATACGGAAATTGCGTCGCAATGAAATACTATGGGTTCTATGACCTCATCTTCTAAATCGAGTAACGTTTCTATGGAAACGACTGGCTTTTCTTTTGCGATACGTGTATGTCCCTCTCGTTGCACTAATCCTTCTTTACTGCATCCCTCACTCCGACTCAATGACGAATTCACACGGAAATTGCGTCGCCATGAAATACTATGGGTTCTATGACTTCTCCTTCTAAATCGAGTATCGTTTCTATGGAAACGACTGGCTTTTCTTTTGCGATACGACAATCACATTTCCGATCCACTAATCCGTCTTTACTGCATCCCTCACTAATACACATTGACGAATTCACACGGAAATTGCGTCGCAATTAAATACTGTGGGATCTATGACTTCTCCTTCTAAATCGAGTAACGTTTCTATGGAAACGAAAGGATTTTCTTTTGGGATACGACAATCACATTTCCGATCCACTAATCCGTCTTTACTGCATCCCTCACTAATACACATTGACGAATTCACACGGATATTGCGTCGCCATGAAATACTATGGGTTCTATGACTTCTCCTTCTAAATCGAGTAACGTTTCTGTGGAAACGACAGGATTTTCTTTTGGGATACGACAATCACATTTCCGATCCACTAATCCGTCTTTACTGCATCCCTCACTAATACACATTGACGAATTCACACGGAAATTGCGTAGCCATGAAAAACTATGGGTTCTATGACTTCTCCTTCTAAATCGAGTAACGTTTCTATGGAAACGACAGGATTTTCTTTTGGGATACGACAATCACATTCCCGATCCACTAATCCGTCTTTACTGCATCCCTCACTAATACACATTGACGAATTCACACGGAAATTGCGTCGCCATGAAATACTATGGGTTCTATGACTTCTCCTTCTAAATCGAGTAACGTTTCTATGGAAACGACAGGATTTTCTTTTGGGATACGACAATCACATTTCCGATCCACTAACCCGTCTTTACTGCATCCCTCACTAATACACATTGACGAATTCACACGGAAATTGCGTCGCTATGAAATACTATGGGTTCTATGACTTCTCCTACTAAATCGAGTAACGTTTCTATGGAAACGACAGGATTTTCTTTTGGGATGCGACAATCACATTTCAGATCCACTAATCCGTCTTTACTGCATCCCTCACTAATACACATTGACGAATTCATACGGAAATTGCGTCGCTATGAAATACTATGGGTTCTATGACTTTTCCTTCTAAATCGAGTATCGTTTCTATTGAAACGACTGCCTTTTCTTTTGCGATACGACAATCACATTTCCGATCCACTAATCCGTCTTTACTGCATCCCTCACTAATACACATTGACGAATTCATACGGAAATTGCGTCGCTATGAAATACTATGGGTTCTATGACTTCTCCTTCTAAATCGAGTATCGTTTCTATGGAAACGACTGGCTCTTCTTTTGCGATACGACAATCACATTCCCGATCCACTAATCCGTCTTTACTGCATCCCTCACTAATACACATTGACGAATTCATACGGAAATTGCGTCGCTATGAAATACTATGGGTTCTATGACTTCTCCTTCTAAATCGAGTATCGTTTCTATGAAAACGACTGGCTTTTCTTTTGCGATACGAGTATCTCCCTCTCGAGGCACTAATCCTTCTTTACTGCCTCCCTCACTCCCACTCATTGACGAATTCACACGGAAATTGCTTCGCCATGAAATACTATGGGTACTATGACTTCTCCTTCTAAATCGAGTATCGTTTCTATGGAAACGACTGGCTTTTCTTTTGCGATACGACAATCACATTTCCCATCCACTAATCTGTCTTTACTGCATCCCTCACTAATACACATTGAAGAAATCATACGGAAATTGCGTCGCTATGAAATACTATGGGTTCTATGACTTCTCCTTCTAAATCGAGTATCGTTTCTATGGAAACGACTGGCTTTTCTTTTGCGATACGTGTATCTCCCTCTCGATGCACTAATCCTTCTTTACTGCATCCCTCACTCCCACTCATTGACGAATTCACACGGAAATTGCGTCGCGATGAAATACTATGGGTTCTATGACTTCTCCTTCTAAATCGAGTATCGTTTCTATGGAAACGACTGGCTTTTCTTTTGCGATACGACAATCACATTTCCGATCCACTTATCCGTCTTTACTGCATCCCTCACTAATACACATTGACGAATTCATACGGAAATTGCGTCGCTATGAAATACTATGGGTTCTATGACTTCTCCTTCTAAATCGAGTATCGTTTCTATGGAAACGACTGGCTTTTCTTTTGCGATACGAGTATCTCCCTCTCGATGCACTAATCCTTCTTTACTGCATCCCTCACTCCCACTCATTGACGAATTCACACAGAAATTGCGTCGCCATGAAATACTATGGGTTCTATGACTTCTCCTTCTAAATCGAGTATCGTTTCTATGGAAACGACTGGCTTTTCTTTTGCGATACGACAATCACATTTCCGATCCACTAATCCATCTTTACTGCATCCCTCACTAATACACATTGAAGAATTCATACGGAAATTGCGTCGCAATGAAATACTATGGGTTCTATGACCTCATCTTCTAAATCGAGTAACGTTTCTATGGAAACGACTGGCTTTTCTTTTGCGATACGTGTATGTCCCTCTCGTTGCACTAATCCTTCTTTACTGCATCCCTCACTCCGACTCAATGACGAATTCACACGGAAATTGCGTCGCCATGAAATACTATGGGTTCTATGACTTCTCCTTCTAAATCGAGTATCGTTTCTATGGAAACGACTGGCTTTTCTTTTGCGATACGACAATCACATTTCCGATCCACTAATCCGTCTTTACTGCATCCCTCACTAATACACATTGACGAATTCACACGGAAATTGCGTCGCAATTAAATACTGTGGGATCTATGACTTCTCCTTCTAAATCGAGTAACGTTTCTATGGAAACGAAAGGAGTTTCTTTTGGGATACGACAATCACATTTCCGATCCACTAATCCGTCTTTACTGCATCCCTCACTAATACACATTGACGAATTCACACGGATATTGCGTCGCCATGAAATACTATGGGTTCTATGACTTCTTCTTCTAAATCGAGTAACGTTTCTGTGGAAACGACAGGATTTTCTTTTGGGATACGACAATCACATTTCCGATCCACTAATCCGTCTTTACTGCATCCCTCACTAATACACATTGACGAATTCACACGGAAATTGCGTAGCCATGAAAAACTATGGGTTCTATGACTTCTCCTTCTAAATCGAGTAACGTTTCTATGGAAACGACAGGATTTTCTTTTGGGATACGACAATCACATTCCCGATCCACTAATCCGTCTTTACTGCATCCCTCACTAATACACATTGACGAATTCACACGGAAATTGCGTCGCCATGAAATACTATGGGTTCTATGACTTCTCCTTCTAAATCGAGTAACGTTTCTATGGAAACGACAGGATTTTCTTTTGGGATACGACAATCACATTTCCGATCCACTAACCCGTCTTTACTGCATCCCTCACTAATACACATTGACGAATTCACACGGAAATTGCGTCGCTATGAAATACTATGGGTTCTATGACTTCTCCTACTAAATCGAGTAACGTTTCTATGGAAACGACAGGATTTTCTTTTGGGATGCGACAATCACATTTCAGATCCACTAATCCGTCTTTACTGCATCCCTCACTAATACACATTGACGAATTCATACGGAAATTGCGTCGCTATGAAATACTATGGGTTCTATGACTTTTCCTTCTAAATCGAGTATCGTTTCTATTGAAACGACTGCGTTTTCTTTTGCGATACGACAATCACATTTCCGATCCACTAATCCGTCTTTACTGCATCCCTCACTAATACACATTGACGAATTCATACGGAAATTGCGTCGCTATGAAATACTATGGGTTCTATGACTTCTCCTTCTAAATCGAGTATCGTTTCTATGGAAACGACTGGCTCTTCTTTTGCGATACGACAATCACATTCCCGATCCACTAATCCGTCTTTACTGCATCCCTCACTAATACACATTGACGAATTCATACGGAAATTGCGTCGCTATGAAATACTATGGGTTCTATGACTTCTCCTTCTAAATCGAGTATCGTTTCTATGAAAACGACTGGCTTTTCTTTTGCGATACGAGTATCTCAATCTCGATGCACTAATCCTTCTTTACTGCATCCCTCACTCCCACTCATTGACGAATTCACACAGAAATTGCGTCGCTATGAAATACTATGGGTTCTATGACTTCTCCTTCTAAATCGAGTATCGTTTGTATGGAAACGACTGGCTTTTCTTTTGCAATACGAGTAACTCCCTCTCGATGCACTAATCCTTCTTTACTGCCTCCCTCACTCCCACTCATTGACGAATTCACACGGAAATTGCGTCGCCATGAAATACTATGGGTTCTATGACTTCTCCTTCTAAATCGAGTATCGTTTCTATGGAAACGACTGGCTTTTCTTTCGCGATACGACAATCACATTTCCGATCCACTAATCCGGCTTTACTGCATCCCTCACTAATACACATTGAAGAAATCATACGGAAATTGCGTCGCTATGAAATCCTATGGGTTCTATGACTACTCCTTCTAAATCAGGTATCGTTTCTATGGAAACGACTGGCTTTTCTTTTGCGATACGTGTATCTCCCTCTCGATGCACTAATCCTTCTTCACTGCATCCCTCACTCCCACTCATTGACGAATTCACACGGAAATTGCGCCGCCATGAAATACTATGGGTTCTATGACTTCTCCTTCTAAATCGAGTATCGTTTCTATGGAAACGACTGGCTTTTCTTTTGCGATACGACAATCACATTTCCGATCCACTAATCCGTCTTTACTGCATCCCTCACTAATACACATAGACGAATTCATACGGAAATTGCGTCGCTATGAAATACTATGGGTTCTATGATTTCTCCTTCTAAATCGAGTATCGTTTCTATGGAAACGACTGGCTTTTCTTTTGCGATACGACAATCACATTTCCGATCCACTAATCCGTCTTTACTGCATCCCTCACTAATACACATTGACGAATTGATACGGAAATTGCGTCGCTATGAAGTACTATGGGTTCTATGACTTCTCCTTCTAAATCGAGTATCGTTTCTATGGAAACGACTGGCTTTTCTTTTGCGATACGAGTATCTCCCTCTCGATGCACTAATCCTTCTTTACTGCCTCCCTCACTCCCACTCATTGACGAATTCACACGGAAATTGCGTCGCCATGAAATACTATGGGTTCTATGACTTCTCCTTCTAAATCGAGTATCGTTTCTATGGAAACGACTGGCTTTTCTTTTGCGATACGACAATCACATTTCCCATCCACTAATCTGTCTTTACTGCATCCCTCACTAATACACATTGAAGAAATCATACGGAAATTGCGTCGCTATGAAATACTATGGGTTCTATGACTTCTCCTTCTAAATCGAGTATCGTTTCTATGGAAACGACTGGCTTTTCTTTTGCGATACGTGTATCTCCCTCTCGATGCACTAATCCTTCTTTACTGTATCCCTCACTCCCACTCATTGACGAATTCACACGGAAATTGCGTCGCGATGAAATACTATGGGTTCTATGACTTCTCCTTCTAAATCGAGTATCGTTTCTATGGAAACGACTGGCTATTCTTTTGCGATACGACAATCACATTTCCGATCCACTAATCCGTCTTTACTGCATCCCTCACTAATACACATAGACGAATTCATACGGAAATTGCGTCGCTATGAAATACTATGGGTCCTATGATTTCTCCTTCTAAATCGAGTATCGTTTCTATGGAAACGACTGGCTTTTCTTTTGCGATACGACAATCACATTTCCGATCCACTAATCCGTCTTTACTGCATCCCTCACTAATACACATTGACGAATTCATACGGAAATTGCGTCGCTATGAAATACTATGGGTTCAATGACTTCTCCTTCTAAATCGAGTATCGTTTCTATGGAAACGACTGGCTTTTCTTTTGCGATACGAGTATCTCCCTCTCGATGCACTAATCCTTCTTTACTGCCTCCCTCACTCCCACTCATTGACGAATTCACACGGAAATTGCTTCGCCATGAAATACTATGGGTTCTATGACTTCTCCTTCTAAATCGAGTATCGTTTCTATGGAAACGACTGGCTTTTCTTTTGCGATACGACAATCACATTTCCCATCCACTAATCTGTCTTTACTGCATCCCTCACTAATACACATTGAAGAAATCATACGGAAATTGCGTCGCTATGAAATACTATGGGTTCTATGACTTCTCCTTCTAAATCGAGTATCGTTTCTATGGAAACGACTGGCTTTTCTTTTGCGAGACGTGTATCTCCCTCTCGATGCACTAATCCTTCTTTACTGCATCCCTCACTCCCACTCATTGACGAATTCACACGGAAATTGCGTCGCGATGAAATACTATGGGTTCTATGACTTCTCCTTCTAAATCGAGTATCGTTTCTATGGAAACGACTGGCTTTTCTTTTGCGATACGACAATCACATTTCCGATCCACTAATCCGTCTTTACTGCATCCCTCACTAATACACATTGACGAATTCATACGGAAATTGCGTCGCTATGAAATACTATGGGTTCTATGACTTCTCCTTCTAAATCGAGTATCGTTTCTATGGAAACGACTGGCTTTTCTTTTGCGATACGAGTATCTCCCTCTCGATGCACTAATCCTTCTTTACTGCATCCCTCACTCCCACTCATTGACGAATTCACACAGAAATTGCGTCGCCATGAAATACTATGGGTTCTATGACTTCTCCTTCTAAATCGAGTATCGTTTCTATGGAAACGACTGGCTTTTCTTTTGCGATACGACAATCACATTTCCGATCCACTAATCCATCTTTACTGCATCCCTCACTAATACACATTGAAGAATTCATACGGAAATTGCGTCGCAATGAAATACTATGGGTTCTATGACCTCACCTTCTAAATCGAGTAACGTTTCTATGGAAACGACTGGCTTTTCTTTTGCGATACGTGTATCTCCCTCTCGTTGCACTAATCCTTCTTTACTGCATCCCTCACTCCGACTCAATGACGAATTCACACGGAAATTGCGTCGCCATGAAATACTATGGGTTCTATGACTTCTCCTTCTAAATCGAGTATCGTTTCTATGGAAACGACTGGCTTTTTTTTTGCGATACGACAATCACATTTCCGATCCACTAATCCGTCTTTACTGCATCCCTCACTAATACACATTGACGAATTCACACGGAAATTGCGTCGCAATTAAATACTGTGGGATCTATGACTTCTCCTTCTAAATCGAGTAACGTTTCTATGGAAACGAAAGGATTTTCTTTTGGGATACGACAATCACATTTCCGATCCACTAATCCGTCTTTACTGCATCCCTCACTAATACACATTGACGAATTCACACGGATATTGCGTCGCCATGAAATACTATGGGTTCTATGACTTCTCCTTCTAAATCGAGAAACGTTTCTGTGGAAACGACAGGATTTTCTTTTGGGATACGACAATCACATTTCCGATCCACTAATCCGTCTTTACTGCATCCCTCACTAATACACATTGACGAATTCACACGGAAATTGCGTAGCCATGAAAAACTATGGGTTCTATGACTTCTCCTTCTAAATCGAGTAACGTTTCTATGGAAACGACAGGATTTTCTTTTGGGATACGACAATCACATTCCCGATCCACTAATCCGTCTTTACTGCATCCCTCACTAATACACATTGACGAATTCACACGGAAATTGCGTCGCCATGAAATACTATGGGTTCTATGACTTCTCCTTCTAAATCGAGTAACGTTTCTATGGAAACGACAGGATTTTCTTTTGGGATACGACAATCACATTTCCGATCCACTAACCCGTCTTTACTGCATCCCTCACTAATACACATTGACGAATTCACACGGAAATTGCGTCGCTATGAAATACTATGGGTTCTATGACTTCTCCTACTAAAGCGAGTAACGTTTCTATGGAAACGACAGGATTTTCTTTTGGGATGCGACAATCACATTTCAGATCCACTAATCCGTCTTTACTGCATCCCTCACTAATACACATTGACGAATTCATACGGAAATTGCGTCGCTATGAAATACTATGGGTTCTATTACTTCTCCTTCTAAATCGAGTATCGTTTCTATTGAAACGACTGGCTTTTCTTTTGCGATACGACAATCACATTTCCGATCCACTAATCCGTCTTTACTGCATCCCTCACTAATACACATTGACGAATTCATACGGAAATTGCGTCGCTATGAGATACTATGGGTTCTATGACTTCTCCTTCTAAATCGAGTATCGTTTCTATGGAAGCGACTGGCTCTTCTTTTGCGATACGACAATCACATTCCCGATCCACTAATCCGTCTTTACTGCATCCCTCACTAATACACATTGACGAATTCATACGGAAATTGCGTCGCTATGAAATACTATGGGTTCTATGACTTCTCCTTCTAAATCGAGTATCGTTTCTATGAAAACGACTGGCTTTTCTTTTGCGATACGAGTATCTCCCTCTCGATGCACTAATCCTTCTTTACTGCATCCCTCACTCCCACTCATTGACGAATTCACACAGAAATTGCGTCGCTATGAAATACTATGGGTTCTATGACTTCTCCTTCTAAATCGAGTATCGTTTCTATGGAAACGACTGGCTTTTCTTTTGCAATACGAGTAACTCCCTCTCGATGCACTAATCCTTCTTTACTGCCTCCCTCACTCCCACTCATTGACGAATTCACACGGAAATTGCGTCGCCATGAAATACTATGGGTTCTATGACTTCTCCTTCTAAATCGAGTATCGTTTCTATGGAAACGACTGGCTTTTCTTTCGCGATACGACAATCACATTTCCGATCCACTAATCCGGCTTTACTGCATCCCTCACTAATACACATTGAAGAAATCATACGGAAATTGCGTCGCTATGAAATCCTATGGGTTCTATGACTTCTCCTTCTAAATCAGGTATCGTTTCTATGGAAACGACTGGCTTTTCTTTTGCGATACGTGTATCTCCCTCTCGATGCACTAATCCTTCTTCACTGCATTCCTCACTCCCACTCATTGACGAATTCACACGGAAATTGCGCCGCCATGAAATACTATGGGTTCTATGACTTCTCCTTCTAAATCGAGTATCGTTTCTATGGAAACGACTGGCTTTTCTTTTGCGATACGACAATCACATTTTCGATCCACTAATCCGTCTTTACTGCATCCCTCACTAATACACATAGACGAATTCATACGGAAATTGCGTCGCTATGAAATACTATGGGTTCTATGATTTCTCCTTCTAAATCGAGTATCGTTTCTATGGAAACGACTGGCTTTTCTTTTGCCATACGACAATCACATTTCCGATCCACTAATCCGTCTTTACTGCATCCCTCACTAATACACATTGACGAATTGATACGGAAATTGCGTCGCTATGAAGTACTATGGGTTCTATGACTTCTCCTTCTAAATCGAGTATCGTTTCTATGCAAACGATTGGCTTTTCTTTTGCGATACGAGTATCTCCCTCTCGATGCACTAATCCTTCTTTACTGCCTCCCTCACTCCCACTCATTGACGAATTCACACGGAAATTGCGTCGCCATGAAATACTATGGGTTCTATGACTTCTCCTTCTAAATCGAGTATCTTTTCTATGGAAACGACTGGCTTTTCTTTTGCGATACGACAATCACATTTCCCATCCACTAATCTGTCTTTACTGCATCCCTCACTAATACACATTGAAGATATCATACGGAAATTGCGTCGCTATGAAATACTATGGGTTCTATGACTTCTCCTTCTAAATCGAGTATCGTTTCTATGGAAACGATTGGCTTTTCTTTTGCGATACGTGTATCTCCCTCTCGATGCACTAATCCTTCTTTACTGCATCCCTCACTCCCACTCATTGACGAATTCACACGGAAATTGCGTCGCGATGAAATACTATGGGTTCTATGACTTCTCCTTGTAAATCGAGTATCGTTTCTATGGAAACGACTGGCTTTTCTTTTGCGATACGACAATCACATTTCCGATCCACTAATCCGTCTTTACTGCATCCCTCACTAATACACATTGACGAATTCATACGGAAATTGCGTCGCTATGAAATACTATGGGTTCTATGACTTCTCCTTCTAAATCGAGTATCGTTTCTATGGAAACGACTGGCTTTTCTTTTGCGATACGAGTATCTCCCTCTCGATGCACTAATCCTTCTTTACTGCATCCCTCACTCCCACTCATTGACGAATTCACACAGAAATTGCGTCGCCATGAAATACTATGGGTTCTATGACTTCTCCTTCTAAATCGAGTATCGTTTCTATGGAAACGACTGGCTTTTCTTTTGCGATACGACAATCACATTTCCGATCCACTAATCCATCTTTACTGCATCCCTCACTAATACACATTGAAGAATTCATACGGAAATTGCGGCGCAATGAAATACTATGGGTTCTATGACCTCACCTTCTAAATCGAGTAACGTTTCTATGGAAACGACTGGCTTTTCTTTTGCGATACGTGTATCTCCCTCTCGTTGCACTAATCCTTCTTTACTGCATCCCTCACTCCGACTCAATGACGAATTCACACGGAAATTGCGTCACCATGAAATACTATGGGTTCTATGACTTCTCCTTCTAAATCGAGTATCGTTTCTATGGAAACGACTGGCTTTTCTTTTGCGATACGACAATCACATTTCCGATCCACTAATCCGTCTTTACTGCATCCCTCACTAATACACATTGACGAATTCACACGGAAATTGCGTCGTAATTAAATACTGTGGGATCTATGACTTCTCCTTCTAAATCGAGTAACGTTTCTATGGAAACGACAGGATTTTCTTTTGGGATACGACAATCACATTTCCGATCCACTAATCCGTCTTTACTGCATCCCTCACTAATACACATTGACGAATTCACACGGATATTGCGTCGCCATGAAATACTATGGGTTCTATGACTTCTCCTTCTAAATCGAGTAACGTTTCTGTGGAAACGACAGGATTTTCTTTTGGGATACGACAATCACATTTCCGATCCACTAATCCGTCTTTACTGCATCCCTCACTAATACACATTGACGAATTCACACGGAAATTGCGTCGCCATGAAATACTATGGGTTCTATGACTTCTCCTTCTAAATCGAGTAACGTTTCTATGGAAACGACAGGATTTTCTTTTGGGATACGACAATCACATTCCCGATCCACTAATCCGTCTTTACTGCATCCCTCACTAATACACATTGACGAATTCACACGGAAATTGCGTCGCCATGAAATACTATGGGTTCTATGACTTCTCCTTCTAAATCGAGTAACGTTTCTATGGAGACGACAGGATTTTCTTTTGGGATACGACAATCACATTTCCGATCCACTAACCCGTCTTTACTGCATCCCTCACTAATACACATTGACGAATTCACACGGAAATTGCGTCGCTATGAAATACTATGGGTTCTATGACTTCTCCTACTAAATCGAGTAACGTTTCTATGGAAACGACAGGATTTTCTTTTGGGATGCGACAATCACATTTCAGATCCACTAATCCGTCTTTACTGCATCCCTCACTAATACACATTGACGAATTCATACGGAAATTGCGTCGCTATGAAATACTATGGGTTCTATGACTTCTCCTTCTAAATCGAGTATCGTTTCTATTGAAACGACTGGCTTTTCTTTTGCGATACGACAATCACATTTCCGATCCACTAATCCGTCTTTACTGCATCCCTCACTAATACACATTGACGAATTCATACGGAAATTGCGTCGCTATGAAATACTATGGGTTCTATGACTTCTCCTTCTAAATCGAGTATCGTTTCTATGAAAACGACTGGCTTTTATTTTGCGATACGACAATCACATTTCCGATCCACTTATCCGTCTTTACTGCATCCCTCACTAATACACATTGACGAATTCATACGGAAATTGCGTCGCTATGAAGTACTATGTGTTCTATGACTTCTCCTTCTAAATCGAGTATCGTTTCTATGGAAACGACTGGCTTTTCTTTTGCGATACGAGTATCTCCCTCTCGATGCACTAATCCTTCTTTACTGCCTCCCTCACTCCCACTCATTGACGAATTCACACGGAAATTGCGTCGCCATGAAATACTATGGGTTCTATGACTTCTCCTTCTAAATCGAGTATCGTTTCTATGGAAACGACTGGCTTTTCTTTTGCGATACGACAATCACATTTCCCATCCACTAATCTGTCTTTACTGCATCCCTCACTAATACACATTGAAGAAATCATACGGAAATTGCGTCGCTATGAAATACTATGGGTTCTATGACTTCTCCTTCTAAATCGAGTATCGTTTCTATGGAAACGACTGGCTTTTCTTTTGCGATACGTGTATCTCCCTCTCGATGCACTAATCCTTCTTTACTGCATCCCTCACTCCCACTCATTGACGAATTCACACGGAAATTGCGTCTCCATGAAATACTATGGGTTCTATGACTTCTCCTTCTAAATAGAGTATCGTTTCTATGGAAACGACTGGCTTTTCTTTTGCGATACGACAATCACATTTCCGATCCACTAATCCGTCTTTACTGCATCCCTCACTAATACACATTGACGAATTCATACGGAAATTGCGTCGCTATGAAATACTATGGGTTCTATGACTTCTCCTTCTAAATCGAGTATCGTTTCTATGGAAACGACTGGCTTTTCGTTTGCGATACGGGTATCTCCCTCTCGATGCACTAATCCTTCTTTACTGCATCCCTCACTCCCAGTCATTGACGAATTCACACAGAAATCGCGTCGCCATGAAATACAATGGGTTCTATGACTTCTCCTTCTAAATCGAGTATCGTTTCTATGGAAACGACTGGCTTTTCTTTTGCGATACGACAATCACATTTCCGATCCACTAATCCATCTTTACTGCATCCCTCACTAATACACATTGAAGAATTCATACGGAAATTGCGTCGCAATGAAATACTATGGGTTCTATGACCTCACCTTCTAATTCGAGTAACGTTTCTATGGAAACGACTGGCTTTTCTTTTGCGATACGTGTATCTCCCTCTCGTTGCACTAATCCTTCTTTACTGCATCCCTCACTCCGACTCATTGACGAATTCACACGGAAATGGCGTCGCCATGAAATACTATGGGTTCTATGACTTCTCCTTCTAAATCGAGTATCGTTTCTATGGAACGACTGGCTTTTCTTTTGCGATACGACAATCACATTTCCGATCCACTAATCTGTCTTTACTGCATCCCTCACTAATACACATTGACGAATTCACACGGAAATTGCGTCGCAATTAAATACTGTGGGTTCTATGACTTCTCCTTCTAAATCGAGTAACGTTTCTATGGAAACGACAGGATTTTCTTTTGGGATACGACAATCACATTTCCGATCCACTAATCCGTCTTTACTGCATCCCTCACTAATACACATTGACGAATTCACACGGATATTGCGTCGCCATGAAATACTATGGGTTCTATGACTTCTCCTTCTAAATCGAGTAACGTTTCTGTGGAAACGACAGGATTTTCTTTTGGGATACGACAATCACATTTCCGATCCACTAATCCGTCTTTACTGCATCCCTCACTAATACACATTGACGAATTCACACGGAAATTGCTTCGCCATGAACTACTATGGGTTCTATGACTTCTCCTTCTAAATCGAGTAACGTTTCTATGGATACGACAGGATTTTCTTTGGGATACGACAATCACATTCCCGATCCACTAATCCGTCTTTACTGCATCCCTCACTAATACACATTGACGAATTCACACGGAAATTGCGTCGCCATGAAATACTTTGGGTTCTATGACTTCTCCTTCTAAATCGAGTAACGTTTCTATGGAAACGACAGGATTTTCTTTTGGGATACGACAATCACATTTCCGATCCACTAACCCGTCTTTACTGCATCCCTCACTAATACACATTGACGAATTCACACGGAAATTGCGTCGCTATGAAATACTATGGGTTCTGTGACTTCTCCTACTAAATCGAGTAACGTTTCTATGGAAACGACAGGATTTTCTTTTGGGATGCGACAATCACATTTCAGATCCACTAATCCGTCTTTACTGCATCCCTCACTAATACACATTGACGAATTCATACGGAAATTGCGTCGCTATGAAATACTATGGGTTCTATGACTTCTCCTTCTAAATCGAGTATCGTTTCTATTGAAACGACTGGCTTTTCTTTTGCGATACGACAATCACATTTCCGATCCACTAATCCGCCTTTACTGCATCCCTCACTAATACACATTGACGAATTCATACGGAAATTGCGTCGCTATGAAATACTATGGGTTCTATGACTTCTCCTTCTAAATCGAGTATCGTTTCTATGGAAACGACTGGCTCTTCTTTTGCGATACGACAATCACATTCCCGATCCACTAATGCGTCTTTACAGCATCCCTCACTAATACACATTGATGAATTCATACGGAAATACCGTCGCTATGAAATACTATGGGTTCTATGACTTCTCCTTCTAAATCGAGTATCGTTTCTATGGAAACGACTGGCTTTTCTTTTGCGATACGACAATCACATTTCCGATCCACTAATCCGTCTTTACTGCATCCCTCACTAATACACATTGACGAATTCACACGGAAATTGCGTCGCCATGAAATACTATGGGTTCTATGACTTCTCCTTCTCTATCGAGTAACGTTTCTATGGAAACGACAGGATTTTCTTTTGGGATACGACAATCACATTTCCGATCCACTAATCCGTCTTTACTGCATCCCTCACTAATACACATTGACGAATTCACACGGATATTGCGTCGCCATGAAATACTATGGGTTCTATGGCTTCTCCTTCTAAATCGAGTAACGTTTCTATGGAGACGACAGGCTTTTCTTTTGGGATACGACAATCACATTTCCGATCCACTAATCAGTCTTTACTGCATACCTCACTAATACACATTGACGAATTCATACGGAAATTGCGTCGCTATGAAATACTATGGGTTCTATGACTTCTCCTTCTAAATCGAGTATCGTTTCTATGGAAACGACTGGCTTTTCTTTTGCGATACGACAATCACATTCCCGATCCACTAATCCTTCTTTACTGCATCCCTCACTAATACACATTGACGAATTCATACGGAAATTGCGTCGCTATGAAATACTATGGGTTCTATGACTTCTCCTTCTAAATCGAGTATCGTTTCTATGGAAACGACTGGCTTTTCTTTTGCGATACGAGTATCTCCCTCTCGAAGCACTAATCCTTCTTTACTGCATCCCTCACTCCCACTCATTGACGAATTCACACGGAAATTGCGTCGCCATGAAATACTATGGGTTCTATGACTTCTCCTTCTAAATCGAGTATCGTTTCTAGGGAAACGACTGGCTTTTCTTTTGGGATACGACAATCACATTTCCGATCCACTAATCCGTCTATACTGCATCCCTCACTAATACACATTGACGAATTCATACGGAAATTGCGTCGCTATGAAATACTATGGGTTCTATGACTTCTCCTTCTAAATCGAGTATCGTTTCTATGGAAACGACTGGCTTTTCTTTTGCGATACGACAATCACATTTCCGATCCACTAATCCGTCTTTACTGCATCCCTCACTAATACACATTGACGAATTCATACGGAAATTGCGTCGCTATGAAATACTATGGGTTCTATGACTTCTCCTTCTAAATCGAGTATCGTTTCTATGGAAACGACTGGCTTTTCTTTTGCGATACGACAATCACATTCGTGATCCACTAATCCGTCTTTAGTGCATCCCTCACTAATACACATTGACGAATTCATACGGAAATTGCGTCGCTATGAAATACTATGGGTTCTATGACTTCTCCTTCTAAATCGAGTATCGTTTCTATGGAAACGACTGGCTTTTCTTTTGCGATACGAGTATCTCCCTCTCTATGCACTAATCCTTCTTTACTGCATCCCTCACTCCCACTCATTGACGAATTCACACGGAAATTGCGTCGCCATGAAATACTATTGGTTCTATGACTTCTCCTTCTAAATCGAGTAACGTTTCTATGGAAACGACAGGATTTTCTTTTGCGATACGACAATCACATTTCCGATCCACTAATCCGTCTTTACTGCATCCCTCACTAATACACATAGACGAATTCATACGGAAATTGCGTCGCTATGAAATGCTATGGGTTCTATGACTTCTCCTTCTAAATCGAGTATCGTTTCTATGGAAACGACTGGCTTTTCTTTTGCGATACGACAATCACATTTCCGATCCACTAATCCGTCTTTACTGCATCCCTCACTAATACACATTGACGAATTCATACGGAAATTGCGACGCTATGAAATACTATGGGTTCTATGACTTCTCCTTCTAAATCGAGTAACGTTTCTATGGAAACGACCTGCTTTTCTTTAGCGATACGAGTATCTCCCTCTCGATGCACTAATCCTTCTTCACTGCATCCCTCACTCCCACTCATTGACGAATTCACACAGAAATTGCGTCGCCATGAAATACTATGGGTTCAATGACTTCTCCTTCTAAATCGAGTATCGTTTCTATGGAAACGACTGGCTTTTCTTTTGCGATACGACAATCACATTTCCGATCCACTAATCCGTCTTTACTGCATCCCTCACTAATACACATTGACGAATTCATACGGAAATTGCGTCGCTATGAAATACTATGGGTTCTATGACTTCTCCTTCTAAATCGAGTATCGTTTCTATGGAAACGACTGGCTTTTCTTTTGCGATACGAGTATCTCCCTCTCGATGCACTAATCCTTCTTTACTGCCTCCCTCACTCCCACTCATTGACGAATTCACACGGAAATTGCGTCGCCATGAAATACTATCGGTTCTATGACTTCTCCTTCTAAATCGAGTATCGTTTATATGGAAAAGACTGGCTTTTCTTTTGCGATACGACAATCACATTTCCCATCCACTAATCCGTCTTTACTGCATCCCTCACTAATACACATTGAAGAAATCATACGGAAATTGCGTCGCTATGAAATACTATGGGTTCTATGACTTCTCCTTCTAAATCGAGTATCGTTTCTATGGAAACGACTGGCTTTACTTTTGCGATACGTGTATCTCCCTCTCGATGCACTAATCCTTCTTTACTGCATCCCTCACTCCCACTCATTGACGAATTCACACGGAAATTGCGTCACCATGAAATACTGTGGGTTCTATGACTTCTCCTTCTAAATCGAGTATCGTTTCTATGGAAACGACTGGCTTTTCTTTTGCGATACGACAATCACATTTCCGATCCACAAATCCGTCTTTACTGCATCCCTCACTAATACACATTGACGAATTCATACGGAGATTGCGTCGCTATGAAATACTATGGGTTCTATGACTTCTCCTTCTAAATCGAGTATCGTTTCTATGGAAATGACTGGCTTTTCTTTTGCGATACGACAATCACATTCGTGATCCACTAATCCGTCTTTACTGCATCCCTCACTAATACACATTGACGAATTCATACGGAAATTGCGTCGCAATGAAATACTATGGGTTCTATGACTTCTCCTTCTAAATCGAGTATCGTTTCTATGGAAACGACTGGCTTTTCTTTTGCGATACGAGTATCTCCCTCTCGATGCACTAATCCTTCTTTACTGCATCCCTCACTCCCACTCATTGACGAATTCACACGGAAATTGCGTCGCCATGAAATACTATTGGTTCTATGACTTCTCCTTCTAAATCGAGTAACGTTTCTATGGAAACGACAGGATTTTCTTATGCGATACGAGAATCACATTTCCGATCCACTAATCCGTCTTTACTGCATCCCTCACTAATACACATAGACGAATTCATACGGAAATTGCGTCGCTATGAAATACTATGGGTTCTATGACTTCTCCTTCTAAATCGAGTATCGTTTCTATGGAAACGACTGGCTTTTCTTTTGCGATACGAGAATCACATTTCCGATCCACTAATCCGTCTTAACTGCATCCCTCACTAATACACATTGACGAATTCATACGGAAATTGCGTCGCTATGAAATACTATGGGTTCTATGACTTCTCCTTCTAAATCGAGTATCGTTTCTATGGAAACGACTGGCTTTTCTTTTGCGATACGACAATCACATTTCCGATCCACTAATCCGTCTTTACTGCATCCCTCACTAATACACATTGACGAATTCATACGGAAATTGCGTCGCTATGAAATACTATGGGTTCTATGACTTCTCCTTCTAAATCGAGTATCGTTTCTATGGAAACGACTGGCTTTTCTTTTGCGATACGAGTATCTCCCTCTCGGTGCACTAATCCTTCTTTACTGCATCCCTCACTCCCACTCATTGACGAATTCACACAGAAATTGCGTCGCCATGAAATACTATGGGATCTATGACTTCTCCTTCTAAATCGAGTATCGTTTCTATGGAAACGACTGGCTTTTCTTTTGCGATACGACAATCACATTTCCGATCCACTAATCCGTCTTTACTGCATCCCTCACTAATACACATTGACGAATTCATACGGAAATTGCGTCGCTATGAAATACTATGGGTTCTATGACTTCTCCTTCTAAATCGAGTATCGTTTCTATGGAAACGACTGGCTTTTCTTTTGCGATACGAGTATCTCCCTCTCGATGCACTAATCCTTCTTTACTGCCTCTCTCACTCCCACTCATTGACGAATTCACACGCAAATTGCGTCGCCATGAAATACTATGGGTTCTATGACTTCTCCTTCTAAATCGAGTATCGTTTCTATGGAAACGACTGGCTTTTCTTTTGCGATACGACAATCACATTTCCCATCCACTAATCCGTCTTTACTGCATCCCTCACTAATACACATTGACGAATTCATACGGAAATTGCGTCGCTATGAAATACTATGGGTTCTATGACTTCTCCTTCTAAATCGAGTGTCGTTTCTATGGAAACGACTGGCTTTTCTTTTGCGATACGACAATCACATTTCCTATCCATTAATACGTCTTTACTGCATCCCTCACTAATACACATTGACGAATTCATACGTAAATTGCGTCGCTATGAAATACTATGGGTTCTATGACATCTCCTTCTAAATCGAGTATCGTTTCTATGGAAACGACTGGCTTTTCTTTTGCGATACGAGTATCTCCCTCTCGTTGCACTAATCCTTCTTTACTGCATCCCTCACTCCCACTCATTGACGAATTCACACGGAAATTGCGTCGCCATGAATTACTATGGGTTCTATGACTTCTCCTTCTAAATCGAGTAAAGTTTCTATGGAAACGACAGGATTTTCCTTTGCGGTACGAGTATCTCCCTCTCGATGCACTAATCCTTCTTTACAGCATCCCTCACTCCCACTCATTGACGAATTCACACAGAAATTGCGTCGCCATGAAATACTATGGGTTCTATGACTTCTCCTTCTAAATCGAGTATCGTTTCTATGGAAACGATTGGCTTTTCTTTTGCGATACGACAATCACATTTCCGATCCACTAATCCGTCTTTACCGCATCCCTCACTAATACACATTGACGAATTCATACGGAAATTGCGTCGCTATGAAATACTATGGGTTCTATGACTTCTCCTTCTAAATCGAGTATCGTTTCTATGGTAACGACTGGCTTTTCTTTTGCGATACGAGTATCTCCCTCTCGATGCACTAATCCTTCTTTACTGCATCCCTCACTCCCACTCATTGACGAATTCACACGGAAATTGCGTCACCATGAAATACTGTGGGTTCTATGACTTCTCCTTCTAAATCGAGTATCGTTTCTATGGAAACGACTGGCTTTTCTTTTGCGATACGACAATCACATTTCCGATCCACAAATCCGTCTTTACTGCATCCCTCACTAATACACATTGACGAATTCATACGGAGATTGCGTCGCTATGAAATACTATGGGTTCTATGACTTCTCCTTCTAAATCGAGTATCGTTTCTATGGAAATGACTGGCTTTTCTTTTGCGATACGACAATCACATTCGTGATCCACTAATCCGTCTTTACTGCATCCCTCACTAATACACATTGACGAATTCATACGGAAATTGCGTCGCAATGAAATACTATGGGTTCTATGACTTCTCCTTCTAAATCGAGTATCGTTTCTATGGAAACGACTGGCTTTTCTTTTGCGATACGAGTATCTCCCTCTCGATGCACTAATCCTTCTTTACTGCATCCCTCACTCCCACTCATTGACGAATTCACACGGAAATTGCGTCGCCATGAAATACTATTGGTTCTATGACTTCTCCTTCTAAATCGAGTAACGTTTCTATGGAAACGACAGGATTTTCTTATGCGATACGAGAATCACATTTCCGATCCACTAATCCGTCTTTACTGCATCCCTCACTAATACACATAGACGAATTCATACGGAAATTGCGTCGCTATGAAATACTATGGGTTCTATGACTTCTCCTTCTAAATCGAGTATCGTTTCTATGGAAACGACTAGCTTTTCTTTTGCGATACGAGAATCACATTTCCGATCCACTAATCCGTCTTAACTGCATCCCTCACTAATACACATTGACGAATTCATACGGAAATTGCGTCGCTATGAAATACTATGGGTTCTATGACTTCTCCTTCTAAATCGAGTATCGTTTCTATGGAAACGACTGGCTTTTCTTTTGCGATACGACAATCACATTTCCGATCCACTAATCCGTCTTTACTGCATCCCTCACTAATACACATTGACGAATTCATACGGAAATTGCGTCGCTATGAAATACTATGGGTTCTATGACTTCTCCTTCTAAATCGAGTATCGTTTCTATGGAAACGACTGGCTTTTCTTTTGCGATACGAGTATCTCCCTCTCGGTGCACTAATCCTTCTTTACTGCATCCCTCACTCCCACTCATTGACGAATTCACACAGAAATTGCGTCGCCATGAAATACTATGGGATCTATGACTTCTCCTTCTAAATCGAGTATCGTTTCTATGGAAACGACTGGCTTTTCTTTTGCGATACGACAATCACATTTCCGATCCACTAATCCGTCTTTACTGCATCCCTCACTAATACACATTGACGAATTCATACGGAAATTGCGTCGCTATGAAATACTATGGGTTCTATGACTTCTCCTTCTAAATCGAGTATCGTTTCTATGGAAACGACTGGCTTTTCTTTTGCGATACGAGTATCTCCCTCTCGATGCACTAATCCTTCTTTACTGCCTCTCTCACTCCCACTCATTGACGAATTCACACGCAAATTGCGTCGCCATGAAATACTATGGGTTCTATGACTTCTCCTTCTAAATCGAGTATCGTTTCTATGGAAACGACTGGCTTTTCTTTTGCGATACGACAATCACATTTCCCATCCACTAATCCGTCTTTACTGCATCCCTCACTAATACACATTGACGAATTCATACGGAAATTGCGTCGCTATGAAATACTATGGGTTCTATGACTTCTCCTTCTAAATCGAGTGTCGTTTCTATGGAAACGACTGGCTTTTCTTTTGCGATACGACAATCACATTTCCTATCCATTAATACGTCTTTACTGCATCCCTCACTAATACACATTGACGAATTCATACGTAAATTGCGTCGCTATGAAATACTATGGGTTCTATGACATCTCCTTCTAAATCGAGTATCGTTTCTATGGAAACGACTGGCTTTTCTTTTGCGATACGAGTATCTCCCTCTCGTTGCACTAATCCTTCTTTACTGCATCCCTCACTCCCACTCATTGACGAATTCACACGGAAATTGCGTCGCCATGAATTACTATGGGTTCTATGACTTCTCCTTCTAAATCGAGTAAAGTTTCTATGGAAACGACAGGATTTTCCTTTGCGGTACGAGTATCTCCCTCTCGATGCACTAATCCTTCTTTACAGCATCCCTCACTCCCACTCATTGACGAATTCACACAGAAATTGCGTCGCCATGAAATACTATGGGTTCTATGACTTCTCCTTCTAAATCGAGTATCGTTTCTATGGAAACGATTGGCTTTTCTTTTGCGATACGACAATCACATTTCCGATCCACTAATCCGTCTTTACCGCATCCCTCACTAATACACATTGACGAATTCATACGGAAATTGCGTCGCTATGAAATACTATGGGTTCTATGACTTCTCCTTCTAAATCGAGTATCGTTTCTATGGTAACGACTGGCTTTTCTTTTGCGATACGAGTATCTCCCTCTCGATGCACTAATCCTTCTTTACTGCCTCCCTCACTCCCACTCATTGACGAATTCACACGGAAATTGCGTCGCCATGAAATACTATGGGTTCTATGACTTCTCCTTCTAAATCGAGTATCGTTTCTATGGAAACGACTGGCTTTTCTTTTGCGATACGAGTATCTCCCTCTCGATGCACTAATCCTTCTTTACTGCATCCCTCACTCCCACTCATTGACGAATTCACACGGAAATTGCGTCGCCATGAAATACTATTGGTTCTATGACTTCTCCTTCTAAATCGAGTAACGTTTCTATGGAAACGACAGGATTTTCTTATGCGATACGAGAATCACATTTCCGATCCACTAATCCGTCTTTACTGCATCCCTCACTAATACACATAGACGAATTCATACGGAAATTGCGTCGCTATGAAATACTATGGGTTCTAAGATTTCTCCTTCTAAATCGAGTATCGTTTCTATGGAAACGACTGGCTTTTCTTTTGCGATACGACAATCACATTTCCCATCCACTAATCTGTCTTTACTGCATCCCTCACTAATACACATTGAAGAAATCATACGGAAATTGCGTCGCTATGAAATACTATGGGTTCTATGACTTCTCCTTCTAAATCGAGTATCGTTTCTATGGAAACGACTGGCTTTTCTTTTGCGATACGTGTATCTCCCTCTCGATGCACTAATCCTTCTTTACTGCATCCCTCACTCCCACTCATTGACGAATTCACACGGAAATTGCGTCGCCATGAAATACTATGGGTTCTATGACTTCTCCTTCTAAATCGAGTATCGTTTCTATGGAAACGACTGGCTTTTCTCTTGCGATACGACAATCACATTTCCGATCCACTAATCCGTCTTTACAGCATCCCTCACTAATACACATTGACGAATTCATACGGAAATTGCGTCGCTATGAAATACTATGGGTTCTATGACTTCTCCTTCTAAATCGAGTATCGTTTCTATGGAAATGACTGGCTTTTCTTTTGCGATACGAGTATCTCCCTCTCGATGCACTAATCCTTCTTTACTGCATCCCTCACTCCCACTCATTGACGAATTCACACAGAAATTGCGTCGCCATGAAATACTATGGGTTCTATGACTTCTCCTTCTAAATCGAGTATCGTTTCTATGGAATCTACTGGCTTTTCTTTTGCGATACGACAATCACATTTCCGATCCACTAATCCATCTTTACTGCATTCCTCACTAATACACATTGAAGAATTCATACGGAAATTGCGTCGCAATGAAATACTATGGGTTCTATGACCTCACCTTCTAAATCGAGTAACGTTTCTATGGAAACGACTGGCTTTTCTTTTGCGATACGTGTATCTCCCTCTCGTTGCACTAATCCTTCTTTACTGCATCCCTCACTCCGACTCATTGACGAATTCACACGGAAATTGCGTCGCCATGAAATACTATGCGTTCTATGACTTCTCCTTCTAAATCGAGTATCGTTTCTATGGAAACGACTGGCTTTTCTTTTGCGATACGACAATCACAATTCCGATCCACTAATCCGTCTTTACTGCATCCCTCACTAATACACATTGACGAATTCACACGGAAATTGCGTCGCAATTAAATACTGTGGGTTCTATGACTTCTCCTTCTAAATCGAGTAACGTTTCTATGGAAACGACAGGATTTTCTTTTGGGATACGACAATCACATTTCCGATCCACTAATCCGTCTTTACTGCATCCCTCACTAATACACATTGACGAATTCACACAGATATTGCGTCGCCATGAAATACTATGGGTTCTATGACTTCTCCTTCTAAATCGAGTAACGTTTCTGTGGAAACGACAGGATTTTCTTTTGGGATACGACAATCACATTTCCGATCCACTAATCCGTCTTTACTGCATCCCTCACTAATACACATTGACGAATACACACGGAAATTGCGTCGCCATGAAATACTATGGGTTCTATGACTTCTCCTTCTAAATCGAGTAACGTTTCTATGGAAACGACAGGATTTCCTTTTGGGATACGACAATCACATTCCCGATCCACTAATCCGTCTTTGCTGCATCCCTCACTAATACACATTGACGAATTCACTCGGAAATTGCGTCGCCTTGAAATAGTATGGGTTCTATGACTTCTCCTTCTAAATCGAGTAACGTTTCTATGGAAACGACAGGATTTTCTTTTGGGATACGACAATCACATTTCCGATCCACTAACCCGTCTTTACTGCATCCCTCACTAATACACATTGACGAATTCACACGGAAATTGCGTCGCTATGAAATACTATGGGTTCTATGACTTCTCCTACTAAATCGAGTAACGTTTCTATGGAAACGACAGGATTTTCTTTTGGGATGCGACAATCACATTTCAGATCCACTAATCCGTCTATACTGCATCCCTCACTAATACACATTGACGAATTCATACGGAAATTGCGTCGCTATGAAATACTATGGGTTCTATGACTTCTCCTTCTAAATCGAGTATCGTTTCTATTGAAACGACTGGCTTTTCTTTTGCGATACGACAATCACATTTCCGATACACTAATCCGTCTTTACTGCATCCCTCACTAATACACATTGACGAATTCATACGGAAATTGCGTCGCTATGAAATACTATGGGTTCTATGACTTCTCCTTCTAAATCGAGTATCGTTTCTATGGAAACGACTGGCTCTTCTTTTGCGATACGACAATTACATTCCCGATCCACTAATCCGTCTTTACTGCATCCCTCACTAATACACATTGACGAATTCATACGGAAATTGCGTCGCTATGAAATACTATGGGTTCTATGACTTCTCCTTCTAAATCGAGTATCGTTTCTACGGAAACGACTGGCTTTTCTTTTGCGATACGAGTAACTCCCTCTCGATGCACTAATCCTTCTTTACTGCCTCCCTCACTCACACTCATTGACGAATTCACACGGAAATTGCGTCGACATGAAATACTATGGGTTCTATGACTTCTCCTTCTAAATCGAGTATCGTTTCTATGGAAACGACTGGCTTTTCTTTCGCGATACGACAATCACATTTCCGATCCACTAATCCGGCTTTACTGCATCCCTCACTAATACACATTGAAGAAATCATACGGAAATTGCGTCGCTATGAAATACTACGGGTTCTATGACTTCTCCTTCTAAATCGAGTATCGTTTCTATGGAAACGACTGGCTTTTCCTTTGCGATACGTGTATCTCCCTCTCGATGCACTAATCCTTCTTCACTGCATCCCTCACTCCCACTCATTGACGAATTCACACGGAAATTGCGCCGCCATGAAATACTATGGGTTCTATGACTTCTCCTTCTAAATCGAGTATCGTTTCTATGGAAACGACTGGCTTTTCTTTTGCGATACGACAATCACATTTCCGATCCACTAATCCGTCTTTACTGCATTCCTCACTAATACACATTGACGAATTCACACGGAAATTGCGTCGCCATGAAATACTATGGGTTCTATGACTTCTCCTTCTCTATCGAGTAACGTTTCTATGGAAACGACAGGATTTTCTTTTGGGATACGACAATCACATTTCCGATCCACTAATCCGTCTTTACTGCATCCCTCACTAATACACATTGACGATTTCACACGGATATTGCGTCGCCATGAAATACTATGGGTTCTATGGCTTCTCCTTCTAAATCGAGTAACGTTTCAATGGAGACGACAGGCTTTTCTTTTGGGATACGACAATCACATTTCCGATCCACTAATCCGTCTTTACTGCATACCTCACTAATACACATTGACGAATTCATACGGAAATTGCGTCGCTATGAAATACTATGGGTTCTATGACTTCTCCTTCTAAATCGAGTATCGTTTCTATGGAAACGACTGGCTTTTCTTTTGCGATACGACAATCACATTCCCGATCCACTAATCCTTCTTTACTGCATCCCTCACTAATACACATTGACGAATTCATACGGAAATTGCGTTGCTATGAAATACTATGGGTTCTATGACATCTCCTTCTAAATCGAGTATCGTTTCTATGGAAACGACTGGCTTTTCTTTTGCGATACGAGTATCTCCCTCTCGATGCACTAATCCTTCTTCACTGCATCCCTCACTCCCACTCATTGACGAATTCACACGGAAATTGCGTCGCCATGAAATACTATGGGTTCTATGACTTCTCCTTCTAAATCGAGTATCGTTTCTATGGAAACGACTGGCTTTTCTTTTGGGATACGACAATCACATTTCCGATCCACTAATCCGTCTATACTGCATCCCTCACTAATACACATTGACGAATTCATACGGAAATTGCGTCGCTATGAAATACTATGGGTTCTATGACTTCTCCTTCTAAATCGAGTATCGTTTCTATGGAAACGACTGGCTTTTCTTTTGCGATACGACAATCACATTTCCGATCCACTAATCCGTCTTTACTGCATCCCTCACTAATACACATTGACGAATTCATACGGAAATTGCGTCGCTATGAAATACTATGGGTTCTATGACTTCTCCTTCTAAATCGAGTATCGTTTCTATGGAAACGACTGGCTTTTCTTTTGCGATACGACAATCACATTCGTGATCCACTAATCCGTCTTTAGTGCATCCCTCACTAATACACATTGACGAATTCATACGGAAATTGCGTCGCTATGAAATACTATGGGTTCTATGACTTCTCCTTCTAAATCGAGTATCGTTTCTATGGAAACGACTGGCTTTTCTTTTGCGATACGAGTATCTCCCGCTCTATGCACTAATCCTTCTTTACTGCATCCCTCACTCCCACTCATTGACGAATTCACACGGAAATTGCGTCGCCATGAAATACTATTGGTTCTATGACTTCTCCTTCTAAATCGAGTAACGTTTCTATGGAAACGACAGGATTTTCTTTTGCGATACGACAATCACATTTCCGATCCACTAATCCGTCTTTACTGCATCCCTCACTAATACACATAGACGAATTCATACGGAAATTGCGTCGCTATGAAATGCTATGGGTTCTATGACTTCTCCTTCTAAATCGAGTATCGTTTCTATGGAAACGACTGGCTTTTCTTTTGCGATACGAGTATCTCCCTCTCGATGCACTAATCCTTCTTTACTGCATCCCTCACTCCCACTCATTGACGAATTCACACAGAAATTGCGTCGCTATGGAATACTATGGGTTCTATGACTTCTCCTTCTAAATCGAGTATCGTTTCTATGGAAACGACTGGCTTTTCTTTTGCGATACGAGTAACTACCTCTCGATGCACTAATCCTTCTTTACTGCCTCCCTCACTCACACTCATTGACGAATTCACACGGAAATTGCGTCGCCATGAAATACTATGGGTTCTATGACTTCTCCTTCTAAATCGAGTATCGTTTCTATGGAAACGACTGGCTTTTCTTTCGCGATACGACAATCACATTTCCGATCCACTAATCCGGCTTTACTGCATCCCTCACTAATACACATTGAAGAAATCATACGGAAATTGCGTCGCTATGAAATACTATGGGTTCTATGACTTCTCCTTCTAAATCGAGTATCGTTTCTATGGAAACGACTGGCTTTTCCTTTGCGATACGTGTATCTCCCTCTCGATGCACTAATCCTTCTTCACTGCATCCCTCACTCCCACTCATTGACGAATTCACACGGAAATTGCGCCGCCATGAAATACTATGGGTTCTATGACTTCTCCTTCTAAATCGAGTATCGTTTCTATGGAAACGACTGGCTTTTCTTTTGCGATACGACAATCACATTTCCGATCCACTAATCCGTCTTTACTGCATCCCTCACTAATACACATTGACGAATTCACACGAAAATTGCGTCGCCATGAAATACTATGGGTTCTATGACTTCTCCTTCTCTATCGAGTAACGTTTCTATGGAAACGACAGGATTTTCTTTTGGGATACGACAATCACATTTCCGATCCACTAATCCGTCTTTACTGCATCCCTCACTAATACACATTGACGATTTCACACGGATATTGCGTCGCCATGAAATACTATGGGTTCTATGGCTTCTCCTTCTAAATCGAGTAACGTTTCAATGGAGACGACAGGCTTTTCTTTTGGGATACGACAATCACATTTCCGATCCACTAATCCGTCTTTACTGCATACCTCACTAATACACATTGACGAATTCATACGGAAATTGCGTCGCTATGAAATACTATGGGTTCTATGACTTCTCCTTCTAAATCGAGTATCGTTTCTATGGAAACGACTGGCGTTTCTTTTGCGATACGACAATCACATTCCCGATCCACTAATCCTTCTTTACTGCATCCCTCACTAATACACAATGACGAATTCATACGGAAATTGCGTCGCTATGAAATACTATGGGTTCTATGACTTCTCCTTCTAAATCGAGTATCGTTTCTATGGAAACGACTGGCTTTTCTTTTGCGATACGAGTATCTCCCTCTCGATGCACTAATCCTTCTTTACTGCATCCCTAACTCCCACTCATTGACGAATTCACACGGAAATTGCGTCGCCATGAAATACTATGGGTTCTATGACTTCTCCTTCTAAATCGAGTATCGTTTCTATGGAAACGACTGGCTTTTCTTTTGGGATACGACAATCACATTTCCGATCCACTAATCCGTCTATACTGCATCCTTCACTAATACACATTGACGAATTCATACGGAAATAGCGTCGCTATGAAATACTATGGGTTCTATGACTTCTCCTTCTAAATCGAGTATCGTTTCTATGGAAACGACTGGCTTTTCTTTTGCGATACGACAATCACATTTCCGATCCACTAATCCGTCTTTACTGCATCCCTCACTAATACACATTGACGAATTCATACGGAAATTGCGTCGCTATGAAATACTATGGGTTCTATGACTTCTCCTTCTAAATCGAGTATCGTTTCTATGGAAACGACTGGCTTTTCTTTTGCGATACGACAATCACATTCGTGATCCACTAATCCGTCTTTAGTGCATCCCTCACTAATACACATTGACGAATTCATACGGAAATTGCGTCGCTATGAAATACTATGGGTTCTATGACTTCTCCTTCTAAATCGAGTATCGTTTCTATGGAAACGACTGGCTTTTCTTTTGCGATACGAGTATCTCCCTCTCTATGCACTAATCCTTCTTTACTGCATCCCTCACTCCCACTCATTGACGAATTCACACGGAAATTGCGTCGCCATGAAATACTATTGGTTCTATGACTTCTCCTTCTAAATCGAGTAACGTTTCTATGGAAACGACAGGATTTTCTTTTGCGATACGACAATCACATTTCCGATCCACTAATCCGTCTTTACTGCATCCCTCACTAATACACATAGACGAATTCATACGGAAATTGCGTCGCTATGAAATGCTATGGGTTCTATGACTTCTCCTTCTAAATCGAGTATCGTTTCTATGGAAACGACTGGCTTTTCTTTTGCGATACGACAATCACATTTCTGATCCACTAATCCGTCTTTACTGCATCCCTCACTAATACACATTGACGAATTCATACGGAAATTGCGTCGCTATGAAATACTATGGGTTCTATGACTTCTCCTTCTAAATCGAGTATCGTTTCTATGGAAACGACTGGCTTTTCTTTTGCGATACGACAATCACATTTCCGATCCACTAATCCGTCTTTACTGCATCCCTCACTAATACACATTGACGAATTCATACGGAAATTGCGTCGCTATGAAATACTATGGGTTCTATGACTTCTCCTTCTAAATCGAGTATCGTTTCTATGGAAACGACCTGCTTTTCTTTTGCGATACGAGTATCTCCCTCTCGATGCACTAATCCTTCTTTACTGCATCCCTCACTCCCACTCATTGACGAATTCACACAGAAAATGCGTCGCGATGAAATACTATGGGTTCTATGACTTCTCCTTCTAAATCGAGTATCGTTTCTATGGAAACGACTGGCTTTTCTTTTGCGATACGACAATCACATTTCCGATCCACTAATCCGTCTTTACTGCATCCCTCACTAATACACATTGACGAATTCATACGGAAATTGCGTCGCTATGAAATACTATGGGTTCTATGACTTCTCCTTCTAAATCGAGTATCGTTTCTATGGAAACGACTGGCTTTTCTTTTGCGATACGAGTATCTCCCTCTCGATGCACTAATCCTTCTTTACTGCCTCCCTCACTCCCACTCATTGACGAATTCACACGGAAATTGCGTCGCCATGAAATACTATCGGTTCTATGACTTCTCCTTCTAAATCGAGTATCGTTTATATGGAAACGACTGGCTTTTCTTTTGCGATACGGCAATCACATTTCCCATCCACTAATCCGTCTTTACTGCATCCCTCACTAATACACATTGAAGAAATCATACGGAAATTGCGTCGCTATGAAATACTATGGGTTCTATGACTTCTCCTTCTAAATCGAGTATCGTTTCTATGGAAACGACTGGCTTTTCTTTTGCGATACGTGTATCTCCCTCTCAATGCACTAATCCTACTTTACTGCATCCCTCACTCCCACTCATTGACGAATTCACACGGAAATTGCGTCGCCATGAAATACTGTGGGTTCTATGACTTCTCCTTCTAAATCGAGTATCGTTTCTATGGAAACGACTGGCTTTTCTTTTGCGATACGACAATCACATTTCCGATCCACAAATCCGTCTTTACTGCATCCCTCACTAATACACATTGACGAATTCATACGGAAATTGCGTCGCTATGAAATACTATGGGTTCTATGACTTCTCCTTCTAAATCGAGTATCGTTTCTATGGAAACGACTGGCTTTTCTTTTGCGATACGACAATCACATTCGTGATCCACTAATCCGTCTTTACTGCATCCCTCACTAATACACATTGACGAATTCATACGGAAATTGCGTCGCAATGAAATACTATGGGTTCTATGACTTCTCCTTCTAAATCGAGTATCGTTTCTATGGAAACGACTGGCTTTTCTTTTGCGATACGAGTATCTCCCTCTCGATGCACTAATCCTTCTTTACTGCATCCCTCACTCCCACTCATTGACGAATTCACACGGAAATTGCGTCGCCATGAAATACTATTGGTTCTATGACTTCTCCTTCTAAATCGAGTAACGTTTCTATGGAAACGACAGGATTTTCTTATGCGATACGAGAATCAAATTTCCGATCCACTAATCCGTCTTTACTGCATCCCTCACTAATACACATAGACGAATTCATACGGAAATTGCGTCGCTATGAAATACTATGGGTTCTATGACTTCACCTTCTAAATCGAGTATCGTTTCTATGGAAACGACTGGCTTTTCTTTTGCGATACGAGTATCTCCCTCTCGATGCACTAATCCTTCTTTACTGCCTCCCTCACTCCCACTCATTGACGAATTCACACGGAAATTGCGTCGCCATGAAATACTATCGGTTCTATAACTTCTCCTTCTAAATCGAGTATCGTTTATATGGAAACGACTGGCTTTTCTTTTGCGATACGACAATCACATTTCCCATCCACTAATCCGTCTTTACTGCATCCCTCACTAATACACATTGAAGAAATCATACGGAAATTGCGACGCTATGAAATACTATGGGTTCTATGACTTCTCCTTCTAAATCGAGTATCGTTTCTATGGAAACGACTGGCTTTTCTTTTGCGATACGTGTATCTCCCTCTCGATGCACTAATCCTTCTTTACTGCATCCCTCACTCCCACTCATTGACGAATTCACACGGAAATTGCGTCGCCATGAAATACTATGGGTTCTATGACTTCTCCTTCTAAATCGAGTATCGTTTCTATGGAAACGACTGGCTTTTCTTTTGCGATACGACAATCACATTTCCGATCCACAAATATGTCTTTACTGCATCCCTCACTAATACACATTGACGAATTCATACGGAAATTGCGTCGCTATGAAATACTATGGGTTCTATGACTTCTCCTTCTAAATCGAGTATCGTTTCTATGGAAACGACTGGCTTTTCTTTTGCGATACGACAATCACATTCGTGATCCACTAATCCGTCTTTACTGCATCCCTCACTAATACACATTGACGAATTCATACGGAAATTGCGTCGCAATGAAATACTATGGGTTCTATGACTTCTCCTTCTAAATCGAGTATCGTTTCTATGGAAACGACTGGCTTTTCTTTTGCGATACGAGTATCTCCCTCTCGATGCACTAATCCTTCTTTACTGCATCCCTCACTCCCACTCATTGACGAATTCACACGGAAATTGCGTCGCCATGAAATACTATTGGTTCTATGACTTCTCCTTCTAAATCGAGTAACGTTTCTATGGAAACGACAGGATTTTCTTATGCGATACGAGAATCAAATTTCCGATCCACTAATCCGTCTTTACTGCATCCCTCACTAATACACATAGACGAATTCATACGGAAATTGCGTCGCTATGAAATACTATGGGTTCTATGACTTCTCCTTCTAAATCGAGTATCGTTTCTATGGAAACGACTGGCTTTTCTTTTGCGATACGAGAATCACATTTCCGATCCACTAATCCGTCTTTACTGCATCCCTCACTAATACACATTGACGAATTCATACGGAAATTGCGTCGCTATGAAATACTATGGGTTCTATGACTTCTCCTTCTAAATCGAGTATCGTTTCTATGGAAACGACTGGCTTTTCTTTTGCGATACGACAATCACATTTCCGATCCACTAATCCGTCTTTACTGCATCCCTCACTAATACACATTGACGAATTCATACGGAAATTGCGTCGCTATGAAATACTATGGGTTCTATGACTTCTCCTTCTAAATCGAGTATCGTTTCTATGGAAACGACTGGCTTTTCTTTTGCGATACGAGTATCTCCCTCTCGGTGCACTAATCCTTCTTTACTGCATCCCTCACTCCCACTCATTGACGAATTCACACAGAAATTGCGTCGCCATGAAATACTATGGGTTCTATGACTTCTCCTTCTAAATCGAGTATCGTTTCTATGCAAACGACTGGCTTTTCTTTTGCGATACGACAATCACATTTCCGATCCACTAATCCGTCTTTACTGCATCCCTCACTAATACACATTGACGAATTCATACGGAAATTGCGTCGCTATGAAATACTATGGGTTCTATGACTTCTCCTTCTAAATCGAGTATCGTTTCTACGGAAACGACTGGCTTTTCTTTTGCGATACGAGTATCTCCCTCTCGATGCACTAATCCTTCTTTACTGCCTCCCTCACTCCCACTCATTGACGAATTCACACGCAAATTGCGTCGCCATGAAATACTATGGGTTCTATGACTTCTCCTAAATCGAGTATCGTTTCTATGGAAACGACTGGCTTTTCTTTTGCGATACGACAATCACATTTCCCATCCACTAATCCGTCTTTACTGCATCCCGCACTAATACACATTGACGAATTCATACGGAAATTGCGTCGCTATGAAATACTATGGGTTCTATGACTTCTCCTTCTAAATCGAGTATCGTTTCTATGGAAACGACTGGCTTTTCTTTTGCGATACGACAATCACATTTCCGATCCACTAATCCGTCTTTACTGCATCCCTCACTAATACACATTGACGAATTCATACGGAAATTGCGTCGCTATGAAATACTATGGGTTCTATGACTTCTCATTCTAAATCGCGTATCGTTTCTATGGAAACGACATGCTTTTCTTTTGCGATACGACAATCACATTTCCGATCCACTAATCCGTCTTTACTGCATCCCTCACTAATACACATTGACGAATTCATACGGAAATTGCGTCGCTATGAAATACTATGGGTTCTATGACTTCTACTTCTAAATCGAGTATCGTTTCTATGGAAACGACTGGCTTTTCTTTTGCGATACGAGTATCTCCCTCTCGATGCACTAATCCTTCTTTACTGCATCCCTCACTCCCACTCATTGACGAATTCACACAGAAATTGCGTCGCCATGAAATACTATGGGTTCTATGACTTCTCCTTCTAAATCGAGTATCGTTTCTATGGAAACGATTGGCTTTTCTTTTGCGATACGACAATCACATTTCCGATCCACTAATCTGTCTTTACTGCATCCCTCACTAATACACATTGACGAATTCATACGGAAATTGCGTCGCTATGAAATACTATGGGTTCTATGACTTCTCCTTCTAAATCGAGTATCGTTTCTATGGAAACGACTGGCTTTTCTTTTGCGATACGAGTATCTCCCTCTCGATGCACTAATCCTTCTTTACTGCCTCCCTCACTCCCACTCATTGACGAATTCACACGGAAATTGCGTCGCCATGAAATACTATGGGTTCTATGGCTTCTCCTTCTAAATCGAGTATCGTTTCTATGGAAACGACTGGCTTTTCTTTTGCGATACGACAATCACATTTCCCATCCACTAATCCGTCTTTACTGCATCCCTCACTAATACACATTGAAGAAATCATACGGAAAATGCGTCGCTATGAAATACTATGGGTTCTATGACTTCTCCTTCTAAATCGAGTATCGTTTCTATGGAAACGACTGGCTTTTCTTTTGCGATACGTGTATCTCCCTCTCGATGCACTAATCCTTCTTTACTGCATCCCTCACTCCCACTCATTGACGAATTCACACGGAAATTGCGTCGCCATGAAATACTATGGGTTCTATGACTTCTCTTTCTAAATCGAGTATCGTTTCTATGGAAACGACTGGCTTTTCTTTTGCGATACGACAATCACATTTCCGATCCACAAATCCGTCTTTACTGCATCCCTCACTAATACACATTGACGAATTCATACGGAAATTGCGTCGCTATGAAATACTATGGGTTCTATGACTTCTCCTTCTAAATCGAGTATCGTTTCTATGGAAACGACTTTTTTTTCTTTTGCGATACGACAATCACATTCGTGATCCACTAATCCGTCTTTACTGCATCCCTCACTAATACACATTGACGAATTCATACGGAAATTGCGTCGCAATGAAATACTATGGGTTCTATGACTTCTCCTTCTAAATCGAGTATCGTTTCTATGGAAACGACTGGCTTTTCTTTTGCGATACGAGTATCTCCCTCTCGATGCACTAATCCTTCTTTACTGCATCCCTCACTCCCACTCATTGACGAATTCACACGGAAATTGCGTCGCCATGAAATACTATTGGTTCTATGACTTCTCCTTCTAAATCGAGTAACGTTTCTATGGAAACGACAGGATTTTCTTATGCGATACGAGAATCACATTTCCGATCCACTAATCCGTCTTTACTGCATCCCTCACTAATACACATAGACGAATTCATACGGAAATTGCGTCGCTATGAAATACTATGGGTTCTATGACTTCTCCTTCTAAATCGAGTATCGTTTCTATGGAAACGACTGGCTTTTCTTTTGCGATACGACAATCACATTTCCGATCCACTAATCCGTCTTTACAGCATCCCTCACTAATACACATTGACGAATTCATACGGAAATTGCGTCGCTATGAAATACTATGGGTTCTATGACTTCTCCTTCTAAATCGAGTATCGTTTCTATGGAAACGACTGGCTTTTCTTTTGCGATACGACAATCACATTTCCGATCCACTAATCCGTCTTTACTGCATCCCTCACTAATACACATTGACGAATTCATACGGAAATTGCGTCGCTATGAAATACTATGGGTTCTATGACTTCTCCTTCTAAATCGAGTATCGTTTCTATGGAAACGACTGGCTTTTCTTTTGCGATACGAGTATCTCCCTCTCGATGCACTAATCCTTCTTTACTGCCTCCCTCACTCCCACTCATTGACGAATTCACACGGAAATTGCGTCGCCATGAAATACAATGGGTTCTATGACTTCTCCTTCTAAATCGAGTATCCTTTCTATGGAAACGACTGGCTTTTCTTTTGCGATACGACAATCACATTTCCCATTAACTAATCCGTCTTTACTGCATCCCTCACTAATACACATTGAAGAAATCATACGGAAATTGCGTCACTATGAAATACTATGGGTTCTATGACTTCTCCTTCTAAATCGAGTATCGTTTCTATGGAAACGACTGGCTTTTCTTTTGCGATACGTGTATCTCCCTCTCGATGCACTAATCCTTCCTTACTGCATCCCTCACTCCCACTCATTGACGAATTCACACGGAAATTGCGTCGCCATGAAATACTATGGGTTCTATGACTTCTCATTCTAAATCGAGTATCGTTTCTATGGAAACGACTGGCTTTTCTTTTGCGATACGACAATCACATTTCCGATCCACAAATCCGTCTTTACTGCATCCCTCACTAATACACATTGACGAATTCATACGGAAGTTGCGTCGCTATGAAATACTATGGGTTCTATGAGTTCTCCTTCTAAATCGAGTATCGTTTCTATGGAAACGACTGGCTTTTCTTTTCCGATACGACAATCACATTCGTGATCCACTAATCCGTCTTTACTGCATCCCTCACTAATACACATTGACGAATTCATACGGAAATTGCGTCGCAATGAAATACTATGGGTTCTATGACTTCTCCTTCTAAATCGAGTATCGTTTCTATGGAAACGACTGGCTTTTCTTTTGCGATACGAGTATCTCCCTCTCGATGCACTAATCCTTCTTTACTGCATCCCTCACTCCCACTCATTGACGAATTCACACGGAAATTGCGTCGCCATGAAATACTATTGGTTCTATGACTTCTCCTTCTAAATCGAGTAACGTTTCTATGGAAACGACAGGATTTTCTTATGCGATACGAGAATCACATTTCCGATCCACTAATCCGTCTTTACTGCATCCCTAACTAATACACATAGACGAATTCATACGGAAATTGCGTCGCTATGCAATACTATGGGTTCTATGATTTCTCCTTCTAAATCGAGTATCGTTTCTATGGAAACGACTGGCTTTTCTTTTGCGATGCGACAATCACATTTCCGATCCACTAATCCGTCTTTACTGCATCCCTCACTAATACACATTGACGAATTCATACGGAAATTGCGTCGCTATGAAATAGTATGGCTTCTATGACTTCTCCTTCTAAATCGAGTATCGTTTCAATGTAAACGACTGGCTTTTCTTTTGCGATACGAGTATCTCCCTCTCGATGCACTAATCCTTCTTTACTGCCTCCCTCACTCCCACTCATTGACGAATTCACACGGAAATTGCGTCGCCATGAAATACTATTGGTTCTATGACTTCTCCTTCTAAATCGAGTATCGTTTCTATGGAAACGACTGGCTTTTCTTTTGCGATACGACAATCACATTTCCCATCCACTAATCTGTCTTTACTGCATCCCTCACTAATACACATTGAAGAAATCATACGGAAATTGCGTCGCTATGAAATACTATGGGTTCTATGACTTCTCCTTCTAAATCGAGTATCGTTTCTATGGAAACGACTGGCTTTTCTTTTGCGATACGTGTATCTCCCTCTCGATGCACTAATCCCTCTTTACTGCATCCCTCACTCCCACTCATTGTTGAATTCACACGGAAATTGCGTCGCCATGAAATACTATGGGTTCTATGACTTCTCCTTCTAAATCGAGTATCGTTTCTATGGAAACGACTGGCTTTTTTTTTGCGATACGACAATGACATTTCCGATAAACTAATCCGTCTTTACTGCATCCCTCACTAATACACATTGACGAAGTCATACGGAAATTGCGTCGCTATGAAATACTATGGGTTCTATGACTTCTCCTTCTAAATCGAGTATCGTTTCTATGGAAACGACTGGCTTTTCTTTTGCGATACGAGTATCTCCCTCTCGATGCACTAATCCTTCTTTACTGCATCCCTCACTCCCACTCATTGACGAATTCACACAGAAATTGCGTCGCCATGAAATACTATGGGTTCTATGACTTCTCCTTCTAAATCGAGTATCGTTTCTATGGAAACGACTGGCTTTTCTTTTGCGATACGACAATCACATTTCCGATCCACTAATCCATCTTTACTGCATCCCTAACTAATACACATTGAAGAATTCATACGGAAATTGCGTCGCAATGAAATACTATGGGTTCTATGACCTCACCTTCTAAATCGAGTAACGTTTCTATGGAAACGACTGGCTTTTCTTTTGCGATACGTGTATCTCCCTCTCGTTGCACTAATCCTTCTTTACTGCATCCCTCACTCCGACTCATTGACGAATTCACACGGAAATTGCGTCGCCATGAAATACTATGGGTTCTATGACTTCTCCTTCTAAATCGAGTATCGTTTCTATGGAAACGACTGGCTTTTCTTTTGCGTTACGACAATCACATTTCCGATCCACTAATCCGTCTTTACTGCATCCCTCACTAATACACATTGACGAATTCACACGGAAATTGCGTCGCCATTAAATACTGTGGGTTCTATGACTTCTCCTTCTAAATCGAGTAACGTTTCTATGGAAACGACAGGATTTTCTTTTGGGATACGACAATCACATTTCCGATCCACTAATCCGTCTTTACTGCATCCCTCACTAATACACATTGACGAATTCACACGGATATTGCGTCGCCATGAAATACTATGGGTTCTATGACTTCTCCTTCTAAATCGAGTAACGTTTCTGTGGAAACGACAGGATTTTCTTTTGGGATACGACAATCACATTTCCGATCCACTAATCCGTCTTTACTGCATCCCGCACTAATACACATTGAAGAAATCATACGGAAAATGCGTCGCTATGAAATACTATGGGTTCTATGACTTCTCCTTCTAAATCGAGTATCGTTTCTATGGAAACGACTGGCTTTTCTTTTGCGATACGTGTATCTCCCTCTCGATGCACTAATCCTTCTTTACTGCATCCCTCACTCCCACTCATTGACGAATTCACAAGGAAATTGCGTCGCCATGAAATACTATGGGTTCTATGACTTCTCTTTCTAAATCGAGTATCGTTTCTATGGAAACGACTGGCTTTTCTTTTGCGATACGACAATCACATTTCCGATCCGCAAATCCGTCTTTACTGCATCCCTCACTAATACACATTGACGAATTCATACGGAAATTGCGTCGCTATGAAATACTATGGGTTCTATGACTTCTCCTTCTAAATCGAGTATCGTTTCTATGGAAACGACTGGTTTTTCTTTTGCGATACGACAATCACATTCGTGATCCACTAATCCGTCTTTACTGCATCCCTCACTAATACACATTGACGAATTCATACGGAAATTGCGTCGCAATGAAATACTATGGGTTCTATGACTTCTCCTTCTAAATCGAGTATCGTTTCTATGGGAACGACTGGCTTTTCTTTTGCGAAACGAGTATCTCCCTCTCGATGCACTAATCCTTCTTTACTGCATCCCTCACTCCCACTCATTGACGAATTCACACGGAAATTGCGTCGCCATGAAATACTATTGGTTCTATGACTTCTCCTTCTAAATCGAGTAACGTTTCTATGGAAACGACAGGATTTTCTTATGCGATACGAGAATCACATTTCCGATCCACTAATCCGTCTTTACTGCATCCCTCACTAATACACATAGACGAATTCATACGGAAATTGCGTCGCTATGAAATACTATGGGTTCTATGACTTCTCCTTCTAAATCGAGTATCGTTTCTATGGAAACGACTGGCTTTTCTTTTGCGATACGACAATCACATTTCCGATCCACTAATCCGTCTTTACAGCATCCCTCACTAATACACATTGACGAATTCATACGGAAATTGCGTCGCTATGAAATACTATGGGTTCTATGACTTCTCCTTCTAAATCGAGTATCGTTTCTATGGAAACGACTGGCTTTTCTTTTGCGATACGACAATCACATTTCCGATCCACTAATCCGTCTTTACTGCATCCCTCACTAATACACATTGACGAATTCATACGGAAATTGCGTCGCTATGAAATACTATGGGTTCTATGACTTCTCCTTCTAAATCGAGTATCGTTTCTATGGAAACGACTGGCTTTTCTTTTGCGATACGAGTATCTCCCTCTCGATGCACTAATCCTTCTTTACTGCATCCCTCACTCCCACTCATTGACGAATTCACACAGAAATTGCGTCGCCATGAAATACTATGGGTTCTATGACTTCTCCTTCTAAATCGAGTATCGTTTCTATGGAAACGACTGGCTTTTCTTTTGCGATACGACAATCACATTTCCGATCCACTAATCCGTCTTTACTGCATCCCTCACTAATACACATTGACGAATTCATACGGAAATTGCGTCGCTATGAAATACTATGGGTTCTATGACTTCTCCTTCTAAATCGAGTATCGTTTCTATGGAAACGACTGGCTTTTCTTTTGCGATACGAGTATCTCTCTCTCGATGCACTAATCCTTCTTTACTGCCTCCCTCACTCCCACTCATTGACGAATTCACACGGAAATTGCGTCGCCATGAAATACAATGGGTTCTATGACTTCTCCTTCTAAATCGAGTATCCTTTCTATGGAAACGACTGGCTTTTCTTTTGCGATACGACAATCACATTTCCCATCCACTAATCCGTCTTTACTGCATCCCTCACTAATACACATTGAAGAAATCATACGGAAATTGCGTCGCTATGAAATACTATGGGTTCTATGACTTCTCCTTCTAAATCGAGTATCGTTTCTATGGAAACGACTGGCTCTTCTTTTGCGATACGTGTATCTCCCTCTCGATGCACTAATCCTTCTTTACTGCATCCCTCACTCTTACTCATTGACGAATTCACACGGAAATTGCGTCGCCATGAAATACTATGGGTTCTATGACGTCTCCTTCTAAATCGAGTATCGTTTCTATGGAAACGACTGGCTTTTCTTTTGCGATACGACAATCACATTTCCGATCCACAAATCCGTCTTTACTGCATCCCTCACTAATACACATTGACGAATTCATACGGAAGTTGCGTCGCTATGAAATACTATGGGTTCTATGAGTTCTCCTTCTAAATCGAGTATCGTTTCTATGGAAACGACTGGCTTTTCTTTTGCGATACGACAATCACATTCGTGATCCACTAATCCGTCTTTACTGCATCCCTCACTAATACACATTGACGAATTCATACGGAAATTGCGTCGCAATGAAATACTATGGGTTCTATGACTTCTCCTTCTAAATCGAGTATCGTTTCTATGGAAACGACTGGCTTTTCTTTTGCGATACGAGTATCTCCCTCTCGATGCACTAATCCTTCTTTACTGCATCCCTCACTCCCACTCATTGACGAATTCACACGGAAATTGCGTCGCCATGAAATACTATTGGTTCTATGACTTCTCCTTCTAAATCGAGTAACGTTTCTATGGAAACGACAGGATTTTCTTATGCGATACGAGAATCACATTTCCGATCCACTAATCCGTCTTTACTGCATCCCTCACTAATACACATAGACGAATTCATACGGAAATTGCGTCGCTATGAAATACTATGAGTTCTATGATTTCTCCTTCTAAATCGAGTATCGTTTCTATGGAAACGACTGGCTTTTCTTTTGCGATGCGACAATCACATTTCCGATCCACTAATCCGTCTTTACTGCATCCCTCACTAATACACTTTGACGAATTCATACGGAAATTGCGTCGCTATGAAATACTATGGGTTCTATGACTTCTCCTTCTAAATCGAGTATCGTTTCAATGTAAACGACTGGCTTTTCTTTTGCGATACGAGTATCTCCCTCTCGACGCACTAATCCTTCTTTACTGCCTCCCTCACTCCCACTCATTGACGAATTCACAAGGAAATTGCGTCGCCATGAAATACTATGGGTTCTATGACTTCTCCTTCTAAATCGAGTATCGTTTCTATGGAAACGACTGGCTTTTCTTTTGCGATACGACAATCACATTTCCCATCCACTAATCTGTCTTTACTGCATCCCTCACTAATACACATTGAAGAAATCATACGGAAATTGCGTCGCTATGAAATACTATGGGTTCTATGACTTCTCCTTCTAAATCGAGTATCGTTTCTATGGAAACGACTGGCTTTTCTTTTGCGATACGTGTATCTCCCTCTCGATGCACAAATCCCTCTTTACTGCATCCCTCACTCCCACTCATTGACGAATTCACACGGAAATTGCGTCGCCATGAAATACTATGGGTTCTATGACTTCTCCTTCTAAATCGAGTATCGTTTCTATGGAAACGACTGGCTTTTCTTTTGCGATACGACAATCACATTTCCGATCCACTAATCCGTCTTTACTGCATCCCTCACTAATACACATTGACGAATTCATACGGAAATTGCGTCGCTATGAAATACTATGGGTTCTATGACTTTTCCTTCTAAATCGAGTATCGTTTCTATGGAAACGATTGGCTTTTCTTTTGCGATACGAGTATCTCCCTCTCGATGCACTAATCCTTCTTTACTGCATCCCTCACTCCCACTCATTGACGAATTCACACAGAAATTGCGTCGCCATGAAATACTATGGGTTCTATGACTTCTCCTTCTAAATCGAGTATCGTTTCTATGGAAACGACTGGCTTTTCTTTTGCGATACGACAATCACATTTCCGATCCACTAATCCATCTTTACTGCATCCCTCACTAATACACATTGAAGAATTCATACGGAAATTGCGTCGCAATGAAATACTATGGGTTCTATGACCTCACCTTCTAAATCGAGTAATGTTTCTATGGAAACGACAGGCTTTTCTTTTGCGATACGTGTATCTCCCTCTCGTTGCACTAATCCTTCTTTACTGCATCCCTCACTCCGACTCATTGACGAATTCACACGGAAATTGCGTCGCCATGAAATACTATGGGTTCTATGACTTCTCCTTCTAAATCGAGTATCGTTTCTATGGAAACGACTGGCTTTTCTTTTGCGATACGACAATCACATTTCCGATCCACTAATCCGTCTTTACTGCATCCCTCACTAATACACATTGACGAATTCACACGGAAATTGCGTCGCCATTAAATACTGTGGGTTCTATGACTTCTCCTTCTAAATCGAGTAACGTTTCTATGGAGACGACAGGATTTTCTTTTGGGATACGACAATCACATTTCCGATCCACTAATCCGTCTGTACTGCATCCCTCACTAATACACATTGACGAATTCACACGGATATTGCGTCGCCATGAAATACTATGGGTTCTATGACTCCTCCTTCTAAATCGAGTAACGTTTCTGTGGAAACGACAGGATTTTCTTTTGGGATACGACAATCACATTTCCGATCCACTAATCCGTCTTTACTGCATCCCTCACTAATACACATTGACGAATTCACACGGAAATTGCGTCGCCATGAAATACTATGGGTTCTATGACTTCTCCTTCTAAATCGAGTAACGTTTCTATGGAAACGACAGGATTTTCTTTTGGGATACGACAATCACATTCCCGATCCACTAATCCGTCTTTACTGCATCCCTCACTAATACACATTGACGAATTCACACGGAAATTGCGTCGCCATGAAATTCTATGGGTTCTATGACTTCTCCTTCTAAATCGAGTAACGTTTCTATGGAAACGACAGGATTTTCCTTTGGGATACGGCAATCACATTTCCGATCCACTAACCCGTCTTTACTGCATCCCTCACTAATACACATTGACGAATTCACACGGAAATTGCGTCGCTATGAAATACTATGGGTTCTATGACTTCTCCTACTAAATCGAGTAACGTTTCTATGGAAACGACAGGATTTTCTTTTGGGATGCGACAATCACATTTCAGATCCACTAATCCGTCTTTACTGCATCCCTCACTAATACACATTGACGAATTCATACGGAAATGGCGTCGCTATGAAATACTATGGGTTCTATGACTTCTCCTTCTAAATCGAGTATCGTTTCTATTGAAACGACTGGCTTTTCTTTTGCGATACGACAATCACATTTCCGATCCACTAATCCGTCTTTACTGCATCCCTCACTAATACACATTGACGAATTCATACGGAAATTGCGTCGCTATGAAATACTATGGGTTCTATGACTTCTCCTTCTAAATCGAGTATCGTTTCTATGGAAACGACTGGCTCTTCTTTTGCGATACGACAATCACATTCCCGATCCGCTAATCCGTCTTTACTGCATCCCTCACTAATACACATTGACGAATTCATACGGAAATTGCGTCGCTATGAAATACTATGGGTTCTATGACTTCTCCTTCTAAATCGAGTATCGTTTCTATGGAAACGACTGGCTTTTCTTTTGCGATACGAGTATCTCCCTCTCGATGCACTAATCCTTCTTTACTGCATCCCTCACTCCCACTCATTCACGAATTCACACGGAAATTGCGTCGCCATGAAATACTATTGGTTGTGTGACTTCTCCTTCTAAATCGAGTAACGTTTCTATGGAAGCGACAGGATTTTCTTTTGCGTTACGACAATCACATTTCCGATCCACTAATCCATCTTTACTGCATCCCTCACTAATACACATTGACGAATTCATACGGAAATTGCGTCGCTATGAAATACTATGGGTTCTATGACTTCTCCTTCTAAATCGAGTATCGTTTCTATGGAAACGACTGGCTTTTCTTTTGCGATACGACAATCACATTTCCGATCCACTAATTCGTCTTTACTGCATCCCTCACTAATACACATTGACGAATTCATACGGAAATTGCGTCGCTATGAAATACTACGGGTTCTATGACTTCTCCTTCTATATCGAATATCGTTTCTATGGAAACGACTGGCTTTTCTTTTGCGATACGAGTTTCTTCCTCTCGATGCACTAATCCTTCTTTACTGCATCCCTCACTCCCACTCATTGACGAATTCACACAGAATTTGCGTCGCCATGAAATACTATGGGTTCTATGACTTCTCCTTCTAAATCGAGTATCGTTTCTATGGAAACGACTGGCTTTTCTTTTGCGATACGACAATCACATTTCCGATCCACTAATCCGTCTTTACTGCATCCCTCACTAATACACATTGACGAATTCATACGGAAATTGCGTCGCTATGAAATACTATGGGTTCTATGACTTCTCCTTCTAAATCGAGTATCGTTTCTATGGAAACGACTGGCTTTTCTTTTGCGACACGAGTATCTCCCTCTCGATGCACTAATCCTTCTTTACTGCCTCCCTCACTCCCACTCATTGACGAATTCACACGGAAATTGCGTCGCCATGAAATACTATGGGTTCTATGACTTCTCCTTCTAAATCGAGTATCGTTTCTATGGAAACGACTGGCTTTTCTTTTGGGATACGACAATCACATTTCCGATCCACTAATCCGTCTTTACTGTATCCCTCACTAATACACATTGAAGAATTCATACGGAAATTGCGTCGCTATGAAATACTATGGGTTCTATGACTTCTCCTTCTAAATCGAGTATCGTTTCTATGGAAACGACTGGCTTTTCTTTTGCATTACGTGTATCTCCCTCTCGATGCACTAATCCTTCTTTACTGCATCCCTCACTCCCACTCATTGACGAATTCACACGGAAATTGCGTCGCCATGAAATACTATGGGTTCTATGACTTCTCCTACTAAATCGAGTAACGTTTCTATGGAAACGACAGGATTTTCTTTTGGGATACGACAATCACATTTCCGATCCAATAATCCTTCTTTACTGCATCCCTCATTAATACACATTGACGAATTCACACGGAAATTGCGTCGCCATGAAATACTATGTGTTCTATGACCTCTCCTTCTAAATCGAGTAACGTTTCTATGGAAACGACAGGATTTTCTTTTGGGATACGACAATCACATTTCCGATCCACTAATCCGTCTTTACTGCATCCCGCACTATTACACATTGACGAATTCACACGGATATTGCGTCGCCATGAAATACTATGGGTTCTATGACTTCTCCTTCTAAATCGAGTAACGTTTCTATGGAAACGACAGGATTTTCTTTTGGGATACGACAATCACATTTCCGATCCACTAATCCGACTCTACTGCATCCCTCACTAATACACATTGACGAATTCACACGGAAATTGCGTCGCCATGAAATACCATGGGTTCTATGACTTCTCCTTCTAAATCGAGTAACGTCTCTATGGAAACGACAGGATTTTCTTTTGGGATACGACAATCACATTCCCGATCCACTAATCCGTCTTTACTGCATCCCTCACTAATACACATTGACGAATTCACACGGAAATTGCGTCGCCATGAAATACTATGGGTTCTATGACTTCTCCTTCTAAATCGAGTAACGTTTCTATGGAAACGACAGTATTTTCTTTTGGGATACGACAATCACATTTCCGATCCACTAATCCGTCTTTACTGCATCCCTCACTAATACACATTGACGAATTCACACGGAAATTGCGTCGCTATGAAATACTATGGGTTCTATGACTTCTCCTACTAAATCGAGTAACGTTTCTATGGAAACGACAGGATTTTCTTTTGGGATACGACAATCACATTTCCGATCCACTTATCCTTCTTTACTGCATCCCTCACTAATACACATTGACGAATTCACACGGAAATTGCGTCGCTATGAAATACTATGGGCTCTATGACTTCTCCTTCTAAATCGAGTATCGTTTCTATGGAAACGACTGGCTTTTCTTTTGCGATACGACAATCACATTTCCGAACCACTAATCCGTCTTTACTGCATCCCTCACTAATACACATTGACGAATTCATACGGAAATTGCGTCGCTATGAAATACTATGGGTTCTATGACTTCTCCTTCTAAATCGAGTATCGTTTCTATGGAAACGACTGGCTTTTCTTTTGCGATACGACAATCACATTTCCGATCCGTTAATCCGTCTTGACTGCATCCCTCACTAATACACATTGACGAATTCATACGGAAATTGCGTCGCTATGAAATACTATGGGTTCTATGACTTCTCCTTCTAAATCGAGTATCGTTTCTATGGAAACGACTGGCTTTTCTTTTGCGATACGAGTATCTCCCTCTCGATGCACTAATCCTTCTTTACTGCCTCCCCCACTCCCACTCATTGACGAATTCACACGGAAATTGCGTCGCCATGAAATACTATCGGTTCTATGACTTCTCCTTCTAAACCGAGTATCGTTTCTATGGAAACGACTGGCTTTTCTTTTGCGATACGACAATCACATTTCCGATCCACTAATCCGTCTTTACTGCATCCCTCACTAATACACATTGACGAATTCACACGGAAATTGCGTCGCCATGAAATACTATGGGTTCTATGACTTCTCCTTCTAAATCGAGTATCGTTTCTATGGAAACGACAGGATTTTCTTTTGCGATACGACAATCACATTTCCGAACCACTAATCCGTCTTTACTGCATCCCTCACTAATACACATTGTCGAATTCATACGGAAATTGCGTCGCAATGAAATACTATGGGTTCTATGACTTCTCCTTCTAAATCGAGTAACGTTTCTATGGAAACGACTGGATTTTCTTTTGGGATACGACATTCACATTTCCGATCGACTAATCCGTCTTTACTGCATCCCTCACTAATACACATTGACGAATTCATACGGAAATTGCGTCGCTATGAAATACTATGGGTTCTATGACTTCTCCTTCTAAATCGAGTATCGTTTCTATGGAAACGACTGGCTTTTCTTTTGCGATACGAGTATCTCCCTCTCGATGCACTAATCCTTCTTTACTGCATCCCTCACTCCCACTCATTGACGAATTCACACGGAAATTGCGTCGCCATGAAATACTATTGGTTCTATGACTTCTCCTTCTAAATCGAGTAACGTTTCTATGGAAACGACAGGATTTTCTTTTGCGATACGACAATCACATTTCCGATCCACTAATCCGTCTTTACTGCATCCCTCACTAATACACATTGACGAATTCATACGGAAATTGCGTCGCTATGAAATACTATGGGTTCTATGACTTCTCCTTCTAAATCGAGTATCGTTTCTATGGAAACGACTGGCTTTTCTTTTGCGATACGACAATCACATTTCCGATCCACTAATCCGTCTTTTCTGCATCCCTCACTAATACACATTGACGAATTCATACGGAAATTGCGTCGCTATGAAATACTATGGGTTCTATGACTTCTCCTTCTAAATCGAGTATCGTTTCTATGGAAACGATTGGCTTTTCTTTTGCGATACGACAATCACATTTCCGATCCACTAATCCGTATTTACTTCATCCCTCACTAATACACATTGACGAATTCATACGAAAATTGCGTCGCTATGAAATACTATGGGTTCTATGACTTCGCCTTGTAAATCGAGTATCGTTTCTATGGAAACGACTGGCTTTTCTTTTGCGATACGAGTATCTCCCTCTCGATGCATTAATCCTTCTTTACTGCATCCCTCACTCCCACTCATTGACGAATTCACACGGAAATTGCGTCGCCATGAAATAATATGGGTTCTATGACTTCTCCTTCTAAATCGAGTATCGTTACTATGGAAAGGACTGGCTTTTCTTTTGCGATACGACAATCACATTTCCGATCCACTAATCCGTCTTTACTGCATCCCTCACTAATACACATTGACGAATTCATACGGAAATTGCGTCGCTATGTAATACTATGGGTTCTATGACTTCTCCTTCTAAATCGAGTATCGTTTCTATGGAAACGACTGGCTTTTCTTTTGCGATACGAGTATCTCCCTCTCGATGCACTAATCCTTCTTTACTGCCTCCCTCACTCCCACTCATTGATGAATTCACACGGAAATTGCGTCGCCATGAAATACTATGGGTTCTATGACTTCTCCTTCTAAATCGAGTATCGTTTCTATGGAAACGACTGGCTTTTCTTTTGCGATACGACAATCACATTTCCGATCCACTAATCCGTCTTTACTGCATCCCTCACTAATACACATTGACGAATTCACACGGAAATTGCGTCGCCATGAAATACTATGGGTTCTATGACTTCTCCTTCTAAATCGAGTATCGTTTCTAAGGAAACGACAGGATTTTCTTTTGGGATACGACAATCACATTTCCGATCCACTAATCCGTCTTTACTGCATCCCTCACTAATACACATTGACGAATTCATACGGAAATTGCGTCGCCATGAAATACTATGGGTTCTATGACTTCTCCTTCTAAATCGAGTAACGTTTCTATGGAAACGACAGGATTTTCTTTTGAGATACGACAATCACATTTCCGATCCACTAATCCGTCTTTACTGCATCCCTCAATAATACATATTGACGAATTCGTACGGAAATTGCGTCGCTATGAAATACTATGGGTTCTATGACTTCTCCTTCTAAATCGAGTATTGTTTCTATGGAAACGACTGGCTTTTCTTTTGCGATACGACAATCACATTACCGATCCACTAATCCGTCTTTACTGCATCCCTCACTAATACACATTGACGAATTCACACGGAAATTGCGTCGCCATGAAACACTATGTGTTCTATGACTTCTCCTTCTAAATCTAGTATCGTTTCTATGGAAAAGACTGGCTTTTCTTTTGCGATACGACAATCACATTTCCGATCCACTAATCCGTCTTTACTGCATCCCTCACTAATACACATTGACGAATTCATACGGAAATTGCGTCGCCATGAAATACTATGGGTTCTATAACTTCTCCTTCTAAATCGAGTAACGTTTCTATGGAAACGACAGGATTTTCTTTTGGGATACGACAATCACATTTCCGATCCACTAATCCGTCTTTACTGCATCCCTCACTAATACACATTGACGAATTCACACGGAAATTGCGTCGCCATGAAATACTATGGGCTCTATGACTTCTCCTTCTAAATCGAGTAACGTTTCTATGGAAACGACAGGATTTTCTTTTGAGACACGACAATCACATTTCCGATCCACTAATCCGTCTTTACTGCATCCCTCACTAATACACATTGACGAATTCACACGGTAATTGCGTCACCATGAAATACTATGGGTTCTATGACTTCTCCTTCTAAATCGAGTAACGTTTCTATGGAAACGACAGGATTTTCTTTTGGTATACGACAATCACATTTCCGATCCACTAATCCGTCTTTACTGCATCCCTCACTAGTACACATTGACGAATTCACACGGAAATTGCGTCGCCATGAAATACTATGGGTTCTATGAATTCTCCTTCTAAATCGAGTATCGTTTCTATGGAAACGACAGGATTTTCTTTTGGGATACGACAATCACATTTCCGATCCACTAATCCGTCTTTACTGCATCCCTCACTAATACACATTGACGAATTCATACGGAAATTGCGTCGCCATGAAATACTATGGGTTCTATGACTTCTCCTTCTAAATCGAGTAACGTTTCTATGGAAACGACAGGATTTTCTTTTGGGATACGACAATCACATTTCCGATCCACTAATCCGTCTTTACTGCATCCCTCAATAATACATATTGACGAATTCATACGGAAATTGCGTCGCTATGAAATACTATGGGTTCTATGACTTCTCCTTCTAAATCGAGTATCGTTTCTATGGAAACGACTGGCTTTTCTTTTGCGATACGACAATCACATTTCCGATCCACTAACCCGTCTTTACTGCATCATTCACTAATACACATTGACGAATTCACACGGAAATTGCGTCGCCATGAAACACTATGTGTTCTATGACTTCTCCTTCTAAATCTAGTATCGTTTCTATGGAAACGACTGGCTTTTCTTTTGCGATACGACAATCCCCTTTCCGATCCACTAATCCGTCTTTACTGCATCCCTCACTAATACACATTGACGAATTTATACCGAAATTGCGTCGCCATGAAATACTATGGGTTCTATGACTTCTCCTTCTAAATCGAGTAACGTTTCTATGGAACCGAAAGGATTTTCTTTTGGGATACGACAATCACATTTCCGATCCACTAATCCGTCTTTACTGCATCCCTCACTAATACACATTGACGAATTCACACGGAAATTGAGTCGCCATGAAATACTATGGGCTCTATGACTTCTCCTTCTAAATCGAGTAACGTTTCTATGGAAACGACAGGATTTTCTTTTGGGACACGACAATCACATTTCCGATCCACTAATCCGTCTTTACTGCATCCCTCACTAATACACATTGACGAATTCACACGGAAATTGCGTCACCATGAAATACTATGGGTTCTATGACTTCTCCTTCTAAATCGAGTAACGTTTCTATGGAAACGACAGGATTTTCTTTTGGGATACGACAATCACATTTCCGATCCACTAATCCGTCTTTACTGCATCCCTCACTAGTACACATTGACGAATTCACACGGAAATTCCGTCGCCATGAAATACTATGGGTTCTAAGAATTCTCCTTCTAAATCGAGTATCGTTTCTATGGAAACGACTGGCTTTTCTTTTGCGATACGACAATCACATTTTCGATCCACTAATCCGTCTTTACTGCATCCCTCACTAATACACATTGACGAATTCACACGGAAATAGCGTCGCCATGAAATACTATGGGTTCTATGACTTCTCCTTCTAAATCGAGTAACGTTTCTATGGAAACGACAGGATTTTCTTTTGCGATACGACAATCACATTTCCGATCCACTAATCCGTCTTTACTGCATCCCTCACTAATACACATTGACGAATTCACACGGAAATTGCGTCGCCATGAAATACTATGCGTTCTATGACTTCTCCTTCTAAATCGAGTAACGTTTCTATGGAAACGACAGGATTTTCTTTTGGGATACGACAATCACATTTCCGATCCACTAATCCGTCTTTACTGCAACCCTCACTAATACACATTGACGAATTCATACGGAAATTGCGTCGCTATGAAATACTATGGGTTCTATGACTTCTCCTTCTAAATCGAGTATCGTTTCTATGGAAACGACTGGCTTTTCATTTGCGATACGACAATCACATTTACGATCCACTAATCCGTCTTTACTGCATCCCTCACTAATACACATTGACGAATTCATACGGAAATTGCGTCGCTATGAAATACTATGGGTTCTATGACTTCTCCTTCTAAATCGAGTATCGTTTCTATGGAAACGACTGGCTTTTCTTTTGCGATACGACAATCACATTTCCGATCCACTAATCCGTCTTTACTGCATCCCTCACTAATACACATTGACGAAATCATACGGAAATTGCGTCGCTATGAAATACTATGGGTTCTATGACTTCTCCTTCTAAATCGAGTATCGTTTCTATGGAAACGACTGGCTTTTCTTTTGCGATACGACAATCACATTTCCAGTCCACTAATCCGTCTTTACTGCATCCCTCACTAATACACATTGACGAATTCTTACGGAAATTGCGTCGCTATGAAGTACTATGGGTTCTATGACTTCTCCTTCTAAATCGAGCATCGTTTCTCTGTAAACGACTGGCTTTTCTTTTGCGATACGAGTATCTCCCTCTCGATGCACTAATCCTTCTTTACTGCATCCCTGACTCCCACTCATTGACGAATTCGAACGGAAATTGCGTCGCCATGAAATACTATGGGTTCTATGACTTGTCCTTCTAAATCGAGTATCGTTTCTATGGAAACGACTGGCTTTTCTTTTGCGATACGAGTATCTCCCTCTCGATGCACTAATCCTTCTTTACTGCATCCCTCACTCCCACTCATTGACGATTTCACACGGAAATTGCGTCGCCATGAAATACTATGGGTTCTATGACTTCTCCTTCTGAATCGAGTATCGTTTCTATGGAAACGACTGGCTTTTCTTTTGCGATACGAGTATCTCCCTCTCGATGCACTAAACCTTCTTTACTGCATCCCTCACTCCCACTCATTGACGAATTCACACGGAAATTGCGTCGCCATGAAATACTATGGGTTCTATGACTTCTCCTTCTTAATCGAGTATCGTTTCTGTGGAAACGACTGGCTTTTCTTTTGCGATACGAGTATCTCTCTCTCGATGCACTAATCCTTCTTTACTGCATCCCTCACTCCCACTCATTGACGAATTCACACGGAAATTGAGTCGCCATGAAATACTATGGGTTCTATGACTTCTCCGTCTAAATCGAGTAACGTTTCTATGGAAACGACTGGCTTTTCATTTGGGATACGAGTATCTCCCTCTCGATGCACTAATCCTTCTTTACTGCATCCCTCACTCCCACTCATTGACGAATTCACACGGAAATTGCGTCGCCATGAAATACTGTGCGTTCTATGACTTCTCCTTCTAAATCGTGTAACGTTTCTATGGAAACGACAGGATTTTCTTTTGGGATACGACAATCACATTTCCGATCCACTAATCCGTCTTTACTGCATCCCTCACTAATACACATTGACGAATTCATACGGAAATAGCGTCGCTATGAAATACTATGGGTTCTACGACTTCTCCTTCTAAATCGAGTATCGTTTCTATGGAAACGACTGGCTTTTCTTTTGGGATACGATAATCTCATTTCCGATCCACTAATCCTTCTTTACTGAATCCCTCACACCCACTCATTGACGAATTCACACGGAAATTGCGTCGCCATGAAATACTATGGGTTCTATGACTTCTCCTTCTAAATCGAGTAACGTTTCTATGGAAGCGACAGGATTTTCTTTTGGGATACGACAATCACATTTCAGATCCACTAATCCGTCTTTACTGCATCCCTCACTAATACACATTGACGATATCATACGGAAATTGCGTCGCTATGAAATACTATGGGTTCTATGACTTCTCCTTCTAAATCGAGTATCGTTTCTATGGAAACGACTGGCTTTTCTTTTGCGATACGAGTATCTCCCTCTCGATGCACTAATCCTTCTTTACTGCATCCCTCGCTCCCACTCATTGACGAATTCACACGGAAATTGCGTCGCCATGAAATACTATGGGTTCTATGACTTCTCCTTCTAAATCGAGTAACGTTTCTATGGAAACGACAGGATTTTCTTTTGGGATACGACAATCACATTTCCGATCCACTAATCCGTCTTTTTTGCATCCCTCACTAATACACATTGACGAATTCATACGTATATTGCGTCGCTATGAAATACTATGGGTTCTATGACTTCTCATTCTAAATCGAGTATCGTTTCTATGGAAACGAATGGCTTTTCTTTTGCGATACGAGTATCTCCCTCTCGATGCACTAATCCTTCTTTACTGCATCCCTCACTCCCACTCATTGACGAATTCACACGGAAATCGTGTCGCCATGAAATACTATGGGTTCTATGACTTCTCCTTCTAAATCGAGTAACGTTTCTATGGAAACGACAGGATTTTCTTTTGGGATACGACAATCACATTTCCGATCCACTATACCGTCTTTACTGCATCTCTCACTAATACACATTGACGAATTCATACGGAAATAGCGTCGCTATGAAATACTATGGGTTCTATAACTTCTCCTTCTAAATCGAGTATCGTTTCTATGGAAACGACTGGCTTTTCTTTTGCGATACGAGTATCTCCTTCTCGATGCACTAATCCTTCTTTACTGCATCCCTCACTCCCACTCATTGACAAATTCACACGGAAATTGCGTCGCCATGAAATACTATGGGTCCTATGACCTCTCCTTCTAAATCGAGTAACGTTTCTATGGAAGCGACAGGATTTTCTTTTGGGATACGACAATCACATTTCCGATCCACTAATCCGTCTTTACTGCATCCCTCACTGATACACATTGACGATATCATACGGAAATTGCGTCGCTATGAAATACTATGGGTTCTATGACTTCTCCTTCTAAATCGAGTATCGTTTCTATGGAAACGACTGGCTTTTCTTTTGCGATACGAGTATCTCCCTCTCGATGCACTAATCCTTCTTTACTGCATCCCTCACTCCCACTCATTGACGAATTCACACGGAAATTGCGTCGCCATGAAATACTATGGGTTCTATGACTTCTCCTTCTAAATCGAGTAACGTTTCTATGGAAACGACAGGATTTTCGTTTGGGATACGACAATCACATTTCCGATCCACTAATCCGTCTTTACTGCATCCCTCACTAATACACATTGACGAATTCATACGGAAATTGCGTCGCTATGAAATACTATGGATTCTATGACTTCTCCTTCTAAATCGAGTAACGTTCCTATGGAAACGACAGGATTTTCTTTTGGGATACGACAATCACATTTCCGATCCACTAATCCGCCTTTACTGCATCCCTCACTAATACACATTGACGAATTCAAACGGAAATTGCGTCGCTATGAAATACTATGGCTTCTATGACTTCTCCTTCCAAATCGAGTACCGTTTCTATGGAAACGACAGGATTTTCTTTTGGGATACGACAATCACATTTCCGATCCACGAATCCGTCTTTACTGCATCCCTCACTAATACACATTCACGAATTCATACGGAAATTGCGTCGCTATGAAATACTATGGGTTCTATGACTTCTCCTTCTAAATCGAGTAACGTTTCTATGGAAACGACAGGATTTTCTTTTGGGATACGACAATCACATTTCCGATCCACTAATCCTCCTTTACTGCATCCCTCACTAATACACATTGACGAATTCATACGGAAATTGCGTCGCTATGAAATGCTATGGCTTCTATGACTTCTCCTTCTAAATCGAGTACCGTTTCTATGGAAACGACAGGATTTTCGTTTGGGATACGACAATCACATTTCCGATCCACTAATCCGTCTTTACTGCATCCCTCACTAATACACATTCACGAATTCATACGGAAATTGCGTCGCTATGAAATACTATGGCTTCTATGACTTCTCCTTCTAAATCGAGTAACGTTTCTATGGAAACGACAGGATTTTCTTTTGGGGTACGACAATCACATTTCCGATCCACTAATCCGTCTTTACTGCATCAATCACTAATACACATCGACGAATTCATACGGAAATTGCGTCGCTATGAAATACTATGGCTTCTATGACTTCTCCTTCTAAATCGAGTAACGTTCCTATGGACACGACAGGATTTTATTTTGTGATACGACAATCACATTTCCGATCCACTAATCCGCCTTTACTGCATCCCTCACTAATACACATTGACGAATTCATACGGAAATTGCGTCGCTATTTAATACTATGGGTTCTATGACTTCTCCTTCTAAATTAAGTATCGTTTCTATGGAAACGACTGGCTTTTCTTTTGCGATACGGGTATCTCCCTCTCGATGCACTAATCCTTCTTTACCACATCCCTCACTCCCACTCATTGACGAATTCACACGGAAATTGCGTCGCCATGAAATACTATGGGTTCTATGACTTATCCTTCTAAATCGAGTGACGTTTCTATGGAAACGACAGGATTTTCTTTTGGGATACGACAATCACATTTCCGATCCACTAATCCGTCTTTACTGCATCCCTCACTAACACACATTGACGAATTCATATGGAAATTGCGTCGCTGTGAAATACTATGGGTTCTATGACTTCTCCTTCTAAATCGAGTATCGTTTCTATGGACACGACAGGATTTTCTTTTGCGATACGAGTATCTCCCTCTCGATGCACTAATCCTTCTTTACTGCATCCCTCACTCCCACTCATTGACGAATTCACACGGAAATTGCGTCGCCATGAAATACTATGGGTTCTATGACTTCTCCTTCTAAATCGAGTAACGTTTCTATGGAAACGACAGGATTTTCTTTTGCGATACGACAATCACATTTCCGATCCACTAATCCGTCTTTACTGCATCCCTCACTAATACACATTGACGAATTCACACGGAAATTGCGTCGCCATGAAATACTATGGGTTCTATGACTTCTCCTTCTAAATCGAGTAACGTTTCTATGGAAACGAAAGGATTTTCTTTTGGGATACGACAATCACATTTCCGAACCACTAATCCGTCTTTACTGCAACCCACACTAATACACATTGACGAATTCATACGGAAATTGCGTCGCTATGAAATACTATGGGTTCTATGACTTCTCCTTCTAAATCGAGTATCGTTTCTATGGAAACGACTGGCTTTTCATTTGCGATACGACAATCACATTTCCGATCCCCTAATCCGTCTTTACTGCATCCCTCACTAATACACATTGACGAATTCATACGGAAATTGCATCGCTATGAAATACTATGGGTTCTATGACTTCTCCTTCTAAATCGAGTATCGGTTCTAAGGAAACGACTGGCTTTTCTTTTGCGATACGACAATCACATTTCCAGTCCACTAATCCGTCTTTACTGCATCCCTCACTAATACACATTGACGAATTCATACGGAAATTGCGTCGCTATGAAATACTATGGGTTCTATGACTTCTCCTTCTAAATCGAGTATCGTTTCTCTGGAAACGACTGGCTTTTCTTTTGCGATACGAGTATCTCCCTCTCGATGCACTAATCCTTCTTTACTGCATCCCTGACTCCCACTCATTGACGAATTCGAACGGAAATTGCGTCGCCATGAAATACTATGGGTTCTATGACTTCTCCTTCTAAATCGATTATCGTTTCTATGGAAACGACTGGCTTTTCTTTTGCGATACGAGTATCTCCCTCTCGATGCACTAATCCTTCTTTACTGCATCCCTCACTCCCACTCATTGACGAATTCACACGGAAATTGCGTCGCCATGAGATACTATGGGTTCTATGACTTCTCCTTCTAAATCGAGTATCGTTTCTATGGAAACGACTGGCTTTTCTTTTGCGATACGAGTATCTCCCTCTCGATGCACTAATCCTTCTTTACTGCATCCCTCACTCCCACTCATTGACGAATTCACACGGAAATTGCGTCGCCATGAAATACTATGGGTTCTATGACTTCTCCTTCTAAATCGAGTATCGTTTCTCTGGAAACGACTGGCTTTTCTTTTGCGATACGAGTATCTCTCTCTCGATGCACTAATCCTTCTTTACTGCATCCCTCACTCCCACTCATTGACGAATTCACACGGAAATTGAGTCGCCATGAAATACTATTGGTTCTATGACTTCTCCGTCTAAATCGAGTAACGTTTCTATGGAAACGACTGGCTTTTCTTTTGGGATACGAGTATCTCCCTCTCGATGCACTAATCCTTCTTTACTGCATCCCTCACTCCCACTCATTGACGAATTCACACGGAAATTGCGTCGCCATGAAATACTATGGGTTCTATGACTTCTCCTTCTAAATCGTGTAACGTTTCTATGGAAACGACAGGATTTCCTTTTGGGATACGACAATCACATTTCCGATCCACTAATCCGTCTTTACTGCATCCCTCACTAATACACATTGACGAATTCACACGGAAATTGCGTCGCTATGAAATACTATGGGTTAAATGACTTCTCGTTCTAAATCGAGTAACGTTTCTATGGAAACTGCAGGATTTTCTTTTGGGATACGACAATCACATTTCCGATCCACTAATCCGTCTTTACTGCATCCCTCACTAATACACATTGACGAATTCATACGGAAATAGCGTCGCTATGAAATACTATGGGTTCTATGACTTCTCCTTCTAAATCGAATATCGTTTCTATGGAAACGACTGGCTTTTCTTTTGGGATACGATAATCTCATTTCCGATCCACTAATCCTTCTTTACTGCATCCCTCACACCCACTCATTGACGAATTCACACGGAAATTGCGTCGCCATGAAATACTATGTGTTCTATGACTTCTCCTTCTAAATCGAGTAACGTTTCTATGGAAGCGACAGGATTTTCTTTTGGGATACGACAATCACATTTCCGATCCACTAATCCGTCTTTACTGCATCCCTCACTAATACACATTGACGATATCATACGGAAATTGCGTCGCTATGAAATACTATGGGTTCTATGACTTCTCCTTCTAAATCGAGTATCATTTCTATGGAAACGACTGGCTTGTCTTTTGCGATACGAGTATCTCCCTCTCGATGCACTAATCCTTCTTTACTGCATCCCTCGCTCCCACTCATTGACGAATTCACACGGAAATTGCGTCGCCATGAAATACTATGGGTTCTATGACTTCTCCTTCTAAATCGAGTAACGTTTCTATGGAAACGACAGGATTTTCTTTTGGGATACGACAATCACATTTCCGATCCACTAATCCGTCTTTACTGCATCCCTCACTAATACACATTGACGAATTCATACGGAAATTGCGTCGCTATGAAATACTATGGGTTCTATGACTTCTCCTTCTAAATCGAGTATCGTTTCTATGGAAACGAATGGCTTTTCTTTTGCGATACGAGTATCTCCCTCTCGATGCACTAATCCTTCTTTACTGCATCCCTCACTCCCACGCATTGACGAATTCACACGGAAATCGTGTCGCCATGATATACTATGGGTTCTATGACTTCTCCTTCTAAATCGAGTAACGTTTCTATGGAAACGACAGGATTTTCTTTTGGGATACGACAATCACATTTCCGATCCACTATACCGTCTTTACTGCATCTCTCACTAATACACATTGACGAATTCATACGGAAATTGCGTCGCTATGAAATACTATGGGTTCTATAACTTCTCCTTCTAAATCGAGTATCGTTTCTATGGAAACGACTGGCTTTTCTTTTGCGATACGAGTATCTCCTTCTCGATGCACTAATCCTTCTTTACTGCATCCCTCACTCCCACTCATTGACGAATTCACACGGAAATTGCGTCGCCATGAAATACTATGGGTTCTATGACTTCTCCTTCTAAATCGTGTAACGTTTCTATGGAAGCGACAGGATTTTCTTTTGGGATACGACAATCACATTTCCGATCAACTAATCCGTCTTTACTGCATCCCTCACTAATACACATTGACGATATCATACGGAAATTGCGTCGCTATGAAATACTATGGGTTCTATGACTTCTCCTTCTAAATCGAGTATCGTTTCTATGGAAACGACTGGCTTTTCTTTTGCGATACGAGTATCTCCCTCTCGATGCACTAATCCTTCTTTACTGCATCCCTCACTCCCACTCATTGACGAATTCACACGGAAATTGCGTCGCCATGAAATACTATGGGTTCTATGACTTCTCCTTCTAAATCGAGTAACGTTTCTATGGAAACGACAGGATTTTCTTTTGGGATACGACAATCACATTTCCGATCCACTAATCCGTCTTTACTGCATCCCTCACTAATACACATTGACGAATTCATACGGAAATTGCGTCGCTATGAAATACTATGGGTTCTATGACTTCTCCTTCTAAATCGAGTATCGTTTCTATGGAAACGACTGGCTTTTCTTTTGCGATACGAGTATCTCCCTCTCGATGCACTAATCCTTCTTTACTGCATCCCTCACTCCCACTCATTGACGAATTCACACGGAAATTGCGACGCCATGAAATACTATGGGTTCTATGACTTCTCCTTCTAAATCGAGTATCGTTTCTATGGAAACGACTGGCTTTTCATTTGCGATACGACAATCACATTTCCGATCCCCTAATCCGTCTTTACTGCATCCCTCACTAATACACATTGACGAATTCATACGGAAATTGCATCGCTATGAAATACTATGGGTTCTATGACTTCTCCTTCTAAATCGAGTATCGGTTCTAAGGAAACGACTGGCTTTTCTTTTGCGATACGACAATCACATTTCCAGTCCACTAATCCGTCTTTACTGCATCCCTCACTAATACACATTGACGAATTCATACGGAAATTGCGTCGCTATGAAATACTATGGGTTCTATGACTTCTCCTTCTAAATCGAGTATCGTTTCTCTGGAAACGACTGGCTTTTCTTTTGCGATACGAGTATCTCCCTCTCGATGCACTAATCCTTCTTTACTGCATCCCTGACTCCCACTCATTGACGAATTCGAACGGAAATTGCGTCGCCATGAAATACTATGGGTTCTATGACTTCTCCTTCTAAATCGATTATCGTTTCTATGGAAACGACTGGCTTTTCTTTTGCGATACGAGTATCTCCCTCTCGATGCACTAATCCTTCTTTACTGCATCCCTCACTCCCACTCATTGACGAATTCACACGGAAATTGCGTCGCCATGAGATACTATGGGTTCTATGACTTCTCCTTCTAAATCGAGTATCGTTTCTATGGAAACGACTGGCTTTTCTTTTGCGATACGAGTATCTCCCTCTCGATGCACTAATCCTTCTTTACTGCATCCCTCACTCCCACTCATTGACGAATTCACACGGAAATTGCGTCGCCATGAAATACTATGGGTTCTATGACTTCTCCTTCTAAATCGAGTATCGTTTCTCTGGAAACGACTGGCTTTTCTTTTGCGATACGAGTATCTCTCTCTCGATGCACTAATCCTTCTTTACTGCATCCCTCACTCCCACTCATTGACGAATTCACACGGAAATTGAGTCGCCATGAAATACTATTGGTTCTATGACTTCTCCGTCTAAATCGAGTAACGTTTCTATGGAAACGACTGGCTTTTCTTTTGGGATACGAGTATCTCCCTCTCGATGCACTAATCCTTCTTTACTGCATCCCTCACTCCCACTCATTGACGAATTCACACGGAAATTGCGTCGCCATGAAATACTATGGGTTCTATGACTTCTCCTTCTAAATCGTGTAACGTTTCTATGGAAACGACAGGATTTCCTTTTGGGATACGACAATCACATTTCCGATCCACTAATCCGTCTTTACTGCATCCCTCACTAATACACATTGACGAATTCACACGGAAATTGCGTCGCTATGAAATACTATGGGTTAAATGACTTCTCGTTCTAAATCGAGTAACGTTTCTATGGAAACTGCAGGATTTTCTTTTGGGATACGACAATCACATTTCCGATCCACTAATCCGTCTTTACTGCATCCCTCACTAATACACATTGACGAATTCATACGGAAATAGCGTCGCTATGAAATACTATGGGTTCTATGACTTCTCCTTCTAAATCGAATATCGTTTCTATGGAAACGACTGGCTTTTCTTTTGGGATACGATAATCTCATTTCCGATCCACTAATCCTTCTTTACTGCATCCCTCACACCCACTCATTGACGAATTCACACGGAAATTGCGTCGCCATGAAATACTATGTGTTCTATGACTTCTCCTTCTAAATCGAGTAACGTTTCTATGGAAGCGACAGGATTTTCTTTTGGGATACGACAATCACATTTCCGATCCACTAATCCGTCTTTACTGCATCCCTCACTAATACACATTGACGATATCATACGGAAATTGCGTCGCTATGAAATACTATGGGTTCTATGACTTCTCCTTCTAAATCGAGTATCATTTCTATGGAAACGACTGGCTTGTCTTTTGCGATACGAGTATCTCCCTCTCGATGCACTAATCCTTCTTTACTGCATCCCTCGCTCCCACTCATTGACGAATTCACACGGAAATTGCGTCGCCATGAAATACTATGGGTTCTATGACTTCTCCTTCTAAATCGAGTAACGTTTCTATGGAAACGACAGGATTTTCTTTTGGGATACGACAATCACATTTCCGATCCACTAATCCGTCTTTACTGCATCCCTCACTAATACACATTGACGAATTCATACGGAAATTGCGTCGCTATGAAATACTATGGGTTCTATGACTTCTCCTTCTAAATCGAGTATCGTTTCTATGGAAACGAATGGCTTTTCTTTTGCGATACGAGTATCTCCCTCTCGATGCACTAATCCTTCTTTACTGCATCCCTCACTCCCACGCATTGACGAATTCACACGGAAATCGTGTCGCCATGATATACTATGGGTTCTATGACTTCTCCTTCTAAATCGAGTAACGTTTCTATGGAAACGACAGGATTTTCTTTTGGGATACGACAATCACATTTCCGATCCACTATACCGTCTTTACTGCATCTCTCACTAATACACATTGACGAATTCATACGGAAATTGCGTCGCTATGAAATACTATGGGTTCTATAACTTCTCCTTCTAAATCGAGTATCGTTTCTATGGAAACGACTGGCTTTTCTTTTGCGATACGAGTATCTCCTTCTCGATGCACTAATCCTTCTTTACTGCATCCCTCACTCCCACTCATTGACGAATTCACACGGAAATTGCGTCGCCATGAAATACTATGGGTTCTATGACTTCTCCTTCTAAATCGAGTAACGTTTCTATGGAAGCGACAGGATTTTCTTTTGGGATACGACAATCACATTTCCGATCAACTAATCCGTCTTTACTGCATCCCTCACTAATACACATTGACGATATCATACGGAAATTGCGTCGCTATGAAATACTATGGGTTCTATGACTTCTCCTTCTAAATCGAGTATCGTTTCTATGGAAACGACTGGCTTTTCTTTTGCGATACGAGTATCTCCCTCTCGATGCACTAATCCTTCTTTACTGCATCCCTCACTCCCACTCATTGACGAATTCACACGGAAATTGCGTCGCCATGAAATACTATGGGTTCTATGACTTCTCCTTCTAAATCGAGTAACGTTTCTATGGAAACGACAGGATTTTCTTTTGGGATACGACAATCACATTTCCGATCCACTAATCCGTCTTTACTGCATCCCTCACTAATACACATTGACGAATTCATACGGAAATTGCGTCGCTATGAAATACTATGGGTTCTATGACTTCTCCTTCTAAATCGAGTATCGTTTCTATGGAAACGACTGGCTTTTCTTTTGCGATACGAGTATCTCCCTCTCGATGCACTAATCCTTCTTTACTGCATCCCTCACTCCCACTCATTGACGAATTCACACGGAAATTGCGACGCCATGAAATACTATGGGTTCTATGACTTCTCCTTCTAAATCGAGTAACGTTTCTATGGAAACGACAGGATTTTCTTTTGGGATACGACAATCACATTTCCGATCCACTAATCCGTCTTTACTGCATCCCTCACTAATACACATTCACGAATTCATACGGAAATTGCGTCGCTATGAAATGCTATGGCTTCTATGACTTCTCCTTCTAAATCGAGTACCGTTTCTATGGAAACGACAGGATTTTCTTTTGGGATACGACAATCACATTTCCGATCCACTAATCCGTCTTTTCTGCATCCCTCACTAATACACATTGACGAATTCATACGGAAATTGCGTCGCTATGAAATACTATGGGTTCTATGACTTCTCCTTCTAAATCGAGTAACGTTTCTATGGAAACGGCAGGATTTTCTTTTGGGATACGACAATCACATTTCCGATCCACTAATCCGCCTTTACTACATCCCTCACTAATACACATTGACGAATTCATACGGAAATTGCGTCGCTATGAAATACTATGGCTTCTATGACTTCTCCTTCTAAATCGAGTACCGTTTCTATGGAAACGACAGGATTTTCTTTTGGGATACGACAATCACATTTCCGATCCACTAATCCGTCTTTACTGCATCCCTCACTAATACACATTCACGAATTCATACGGAAATTGCGTCGCTATGAAATACTATGGGTTCTATGACTTCTCCTTCTAAATCGAGTAACGTTTCTATGGAAACGACAGGATTTTCTTTTGGGGTACGACAATCACATTTCCGATCCACTAATCCGTCTTTACTGCATCAATCACTAATACACATTGACGAATTCATACGGAAATTGCGTCGCTATGAAATACTATGGCTTCTATGACTTCTCCTTCTAAATCGAGTAACGTTCCTATGGACACGACAGGATTTTATTTTGGGATACGACAATCACATTTCCGATACACTAATCCGTCTTTACTGCATCCCTCACTAATACACATTGACGAATTCATACGGAAATTGCGTCGCTATTAAATACTATGGGTTCTATGACTTCTCCTTCTAAATTGAGTATCGTTTCTATGGAAACGACTGGCTTTTCTTTTGCGATACGAGTATCTCCCTCTCGATGCACTAATCCTTCTTTACTGCATCCCTCACTCCCACTCATTGACGAATTCACACGGAAATTGCGTCGCCATGAAATACTATGGGTTCTAGGACTTCTCCTTCTAAATCGAGTAACGTTTCTATGGAAACGACAAGATTTTCTTTTGGGATACGACAATCACTTTTCCGATCCACTAATAAGTCTTTACTGCATCCCTCACTAATACACATTGACGAATTCATATGGAAATTGCGTCGCTATGAAATACTATGGGTTCTATGACTTCTCCTTCTAAATCGAGTATCGTTTCTATGGAAACGACTGGCGTTTCTTTTGCGATACGAGTATCTCCCTCTCGATGCACTAATCCTTCTTTACTGCATCCCTCACTCCCACTCATTGACGAATTCACACGGAAATTGCGACGCCATGAAATACTATGGGTTCTATGACTTCTCCTTCTAAATCGAGTACCGTTTCTATGGAAACGACAGGATTTTCTTTTGGGATACGACAATCACATTTCCGATCCACTAATCCGTCTTTACTGCATCCCTCACTAATACACATTCACGAATTCATACGGAAATTGCGTCGCCATGAAATACTATGGGTTCTATGACTTCTCCTTCTAAATCGAGTAACGTTTCTATGGAAACGACAGGATTTTCTTTTGGGGTACGACAATCACATTTCCGATCCACTAATCCGTCTTTACTGCATCAATCACTAATACACATTGACGAATTCATACGGAAATTGCGTCGCTATGAAATACTATGTGTTCTATGACTTCTCCTTCTGAATCGAGTATCGTTTCTATGGAAACGACTGGCTTTTCTTTTGCGATACGAGTATCTCCCTCTCGATGCACTAATCCTTCTTTACTGCATCCCTCACTCCCACTCATTGACGAATTCACACGGAAATTGCGTCGCCATGAAATACTATGGGTTCTAGGACTTCTCCTTCTGAATCGAGTAACGTTTCTATGGAAACGACAAGATTTTCTTTTGGGATACGACAATCACTTTTCCGATCCACTAATAAGTCTTTACTGCATCCCTCACTAATACACATTGACGAATTCATATGGAAATTGCGTCGCTATGAAATACTATGGGTTCTATGACTTCTCCTTCTAAATCGAGTATCGTTTCTATGGAAACGACTGGCGTTTCTTTAGCGATACGAGTATCTCCCTCTCGATGCACTAATCCTTCTTTACTGCACCCCTCACTCCCACTCATTGACGAATTCAAACGGAAATTGCGTCGCCATGAAATACTATGGGTTCTATGACTTCTCCTTCTAAATCGAGTAACGTTTCTATGGAAACGACAGGAATTTCTTTTGGGATACGACAATCACATTTCCGATCCACTAATCTGCTTTACTGCATCCCTCACTAATACATATTGACGAATTCATACGGAAATTGCGTCGCTATGAAATACTATGGCTTCTATGACTTCTCCTTCTAAATCGAGTAACGTTTCTGTGGAAACGACAGGATTTTCTTTTGGGATACGACAATCACATTTCCGATCCACTAATCCGTCTTTACTGCATCCCTCACTAATACACATTGACGAATTCATACGGAAATTACGTCGCTATGAAATACTATGGCTTCTATGACTTCTCCTTCTAAATCGAGTATCGTTTCTATGGAAACGACTGGCGTTTCTTTTGCGATACGAGTATCTCCCTCTCGATGCACTAATCCTTCTTTACTTTATCCCTCACTCCCACTCATTGACGAATTCACACGGAAATTGCGTCGCCATGAAATACTATGGGTTCTATGACTTCTCCTTCTAAATCGAGTAACGTTTCTATGGAAACGACAAGATTTTCTTTTGGGATACGACAGTCACATTTCTGATCCACTAATCCGCCTTTACTGCATCCCTCACTAATACACATTGACGAATTCATACGGAAATTGCGTCGCTATGAAATACTATGGGTTCTATGACTTCTCCTTCTAAATCGAGTATCGTTTCTATGGAAACGACTGGCGTTTCTTTTGCGATACGAGTATCTCCCTCTCGATGCACTAATCCTTCTTTACTGCATCCCTCATTCCCACTCATTGACGAATTCACACGGTAATTGCGTCGCCATGAAATACTATGGGTTCTAGGACTTCTCCTTCTAAATCGAGTACCGTTTCTATGGAAACGACAGGATTTTCTTTTGGGATACGACAATCACATTTCCGATCCATTAATCCGTCTTTACTGCATCCCTCACTAATACACATTCACGAATTCATACGGAAATTGCGTCGCTATGAAATACTATGGCTTCTATGACTTCTCCTTCCAAATCGAGTAACGTTTCTATGGAAACGACAGGATTTTCTTTTGGGGTACGACAATCACATTTCCGATCCACTAATCCGTCTTTACTGCATCAATCACTAATACACATTGACGAATTCATACGGAAATTGCGTCGCTATGAAATACTATGGCTTCTATGACTTCTCCTTCTAAATCGAGTAACGTTCCTATGGACACGACAGGATTTTATTTTGGGATACGACAATCACATTTCCGATCCACTAATCCGACTTTACTGCATCCCTCACTAATACACATTGACGAATTCATACGGAAATTGCGTCGCTATTAAATACTATGGGTTCTATGACTTCTCCTTCTAAATTGAGTATCGTTTCTATGGGATCGACTGGCTTTTCTTTTGCGATACGGGTATCTCCCTCTCGATGCACTAATCCTTCTTTACTGCATCCCTCACTCCCACTCATTGACGAATTCACACGGGAATTGCGTCGCCATGAAATACTATGGGTTCTATGACTTATCCTTCTAAATCGAGTAACGTTTCTATGGAAACGACAGGATTTTCTTTTGGGATACGACAATCACATTTCCGATCCACTAATCCGTCTTTACTGCATCCCTCACTAATACACATTGACGAATTCATATGGAAATTGCGTCGCTGTGAAATACTATGGGTTCTATGACTTCTCCTTCTAAATCGAGTATCGTTTCTATGGACACGACAGGATTTTCTTTTGCGATACGAGTATCTCCCTCTCGATGCACTAATCCTTCTTTACTGCATCCCTCACTCCCACTCATTGACGAATTCACACGGAAATTGCGTCGCCATGAAATACTATGGGTTCTATGACTTCTTCTTCTAAATCGAGTAACGTTTCTATGGAAACGACAGGATTTTCTTTTGGGATACGACAATCACATTTCCGATCCACTAATCCGTCTTTACTGCATCCCTCAGTAATACACATTGACGAATTCTTACGGAAATTGCGTCGCTATGAAATACTATGGCTTCTATGACTTCTCCTTCTAAATCGAGTAACGTTTCTATGGACACAACAGGATTTTCTTTTGGGATACGACAATCACATTTCCGATCCACTAATCCGTCTTTACTGCATCCCTCACTAATACACATTGACGAATTCATACGGAAATTGCGTCGCTATTAAATGCTATGGGTTCTATGACTTCTCCTTCTAAATCGAGTATCGTTTCTATGGAAACGACTGGCTTTTCTTTTGCGATACGAGTATCTCCCTCTCGATGCACTAATCCTTCTTTACTGCATCCCTCACTCCCACTCATTGACGAATTCACACGGAAATTGCGTCGCCATGAAATACTATGGGTTCTAGGACTTCTCCTTCTAAATCGAGTAACGTTTCTATGGAAACGACAAGATTTTCTTTTGGGATACGACAATCACATTTCCGATCCACTAATAAGTCTTTACTGCATCCCTCACTAATACACATTGACGAATTCATATGGAAATTGCGTCGCTATGAAATACTATGGGTTCTATGGCTTCTCCTTCTAAATCGAGTATCGTTTCTATGGAAACGACTGGCGTTTCTTTTGCGATACGAGTATCTCCCTCTCGATGCACTAATCCTTCTTTTCTGCATCCCTCACTCCCACTCATTGACGAATTCACACGGAAATTGCGTCGCCATGAAATACTATGGGTTCTATGACTTCTCCTTCTAAATCGAGTAACGTTTCTATGGAAACGACAGGATTTTCTTTTGGGATACGACAATCACATTTCCGATCCACTAATCTGTCTTTACTGCATCCCTCACTAATACATATTGACGAATTCATACGGAAATTGCGTCGCTATGAAATACTATGGCTTCTATGACTTCTCCTTCTAAATCGAGTAACGTTTCTGTGGAAACGACAGGATTTTCTTTTGGGGTACGACAATCACATTTCCGATCCACTAATCCGTCTTTACTGCATGAATCACTAATACACATTGACGAATTCATACGGAAATTGCGTCGCCATGAAATACTATGGGTTCTATGACTTCTCTTCTAAATCGAGTAATGTTTCTATGGAAACGACAGGATTTTCTTTTGGGATACGACAATCACATTTCCGATCCACTAATCCGTCTTTACTGCATCCCTCACTAATACACATTGACGAATTCATACGGAAATTGCGTCGCTATGAAATACTATGGCTTCTATGACTTCTCCTTCTAAATCGAGTATCGTTTCTATGGAAACGACTGGCGTTTCTTTTGCGATACGAGTATCTCCCTCTCGATGCACTAATCCTTCTTTACTGCATCCCTCACTCCCACTCATTGACGAATTCACAACGAAATTGCGTCGCCATGAAATACTATGGGTTCTAGGACTTCTCCTTCTAGATCGAGTAACGTTTCTATGGAAACGACAAGATTTTCTTTTGGGATACGACAATCACATTTCCGATCCACTAATCCGTCTTTACTGCATCCCTCACTAATACACATTGACGAATTCATACGGAAATTGCGTCGCCATGAAATACTATGGGTTATATGACTTCTCCTTCTAAATCGAGTAACGTTTCTATGGAAACGACAGGATTTTCTTTTGGGATACGACAATCACATTTCCGATCCACTAATCCGTCTTTACTGCATCCCTCACTAATACACATTGACGAATTCATACCGAAATTGCGTCGCTATGAAATACTATGGGTTCTATGACTTCTCCTTCTAAATCGAGTATCGTTTCTATGGAAACGACTGGCGTTTCTTTTGCGATACGAGTATCTCCCTCTCGATGCACTAATCTTTCTTTACTTTATCCCTCACTCCCACTCATTGCCGAATTCACACCGAAATTGCGTCGCCATGAAATACTATGGGTTCTAGGACTTCTCCTTCTAGATCGAGTAACGTTTCTATGGAAACGACAAGATTTTCTTTTGGGATACGACAATCACATTTCCGATCCACTAACCCGTCTTTACTCCATCCCTCACTAATACACATTGGCGAATTCATACGGAAATTGCGTCGCCATGAAATACTATGGGTTATATGACTTCTCCTTCTAAATCGAGTAACGTTTCTATGGAAACGACAGGATTTTCTTTTGGGATACGACAATCACATTTCCGATCCACTAATCCGTCTTTACTGCATCCCTCACTAATACACATTGACGAATTCATACGGAAATTGCGTCGCTATGAAATACTATTGGTTCTATGACTTCTCCTTCTAAATCGAGTATCGTTTCTATGGAAACGACTGGCGTTTCTTTTGCGATACGAGTATCTCCCTCTCGATGCACTAATCCTTCTTTACTTTATCCCTCACTCCCACTCATTGACGAATTCACACGGAAATTGCGTCGCCATGAAATACTATGGGTTCTATGACTTCTCCTTCTAAATCGAGTAACGTTTCTATGGAAACGACAAGATTTTCTTTTGGGATACGACAGTCACATTTCCGATCCACTAATCCGTCTTTACTGCATCCCTCACTAATACACATTGACGAATTCATACGGAAATTGCGTCGCTATGAAATACTATGGGTTCTATGACTTCTCCTTCTAAATCGAGTATCGTTTCTATGGAAACGACTGGCGTTTCTTTTGCGATACGAGTATCTCCCTCTCGATGCACTAATCCTTCTTTACTGCATCCCTCACTCCCACTCATTGACGAATTCACACGGTAATTGCGTCGCCATGAAATACTATGGGTTCTAGGACTTCTCCTTCTAAATCGAGTAACGTTTCTATGGAAACGACAGGATTTTCTTTTGGGATACGACAATCACATTTCCGATCCACTAATCCGTCTTTACTGCATCCCTCACTAATACACATTGACGAATACATACGGAAATTGCGTCGCTATGAAATACTATGGGTTCTATGACTTCTCCTTCTAAATCGAGTATCGTTTCTATGGAAACGAATGGCTTTTCTTTTGCGATACGAGTATCTCCCTCTCGATGCACTAATCCTTCTTTACTGCATCCCTCACTCCCACTCATTGACGAATTCACACGGAAATCGTGTCGCCATGAAATACTATGGGTTCTATGACTTCTCCTTCTAAATCGAGTAACGTTTCTATGGAAACGACAGGATATTCTTTTGGGATACGACAATCACATTTCCGATCCACTATACCGTCTTTACTGCATCTCTCACTAATACACATTGACGAATTCATACGGAAATTGCGTCGCTATGAAATACTATGGGTTCTATAACTTCTCCTTCTAAATCGAGTATCGTTTCTATGGAAACGACTGGCTTTTCTTTTGCGATACGAGTATCTCCTTCTCGATGCACTAATCCTTCTTTACTGCATCCCTCACTCCCGCTCATTGACGAATTCACACGGAAATTGCGTCGCCATGAAATACTATGGGTTCTATGACTTCTCCTTCTAAATCGAGTAACGTTTCTATGGAAGCGACAGGATTTTCTTTTGGGATACGACAATCACATTTCCGATCCACTAATCCGTCTTTACTGCATCCCTCACTAATACACATTGACGGTATCATACGGAAATTGCGTCGCTATGAAATAGTATGGGTTCTATGACTTCTCCTTCTAAATCGAGTATCGTTTCTATGGAAACGACTGGCTTTTCTTTTGCGATACGAGTATCTCCCTCTCGATGCACTAATCCTTCTTTACTGCATCCCTCACTCCCACTCATTGACGAATTCACACGGAAATTGCGTCGCCATGAAATACTATGGGTTCTATGACTTCTCCTTCTAAATCGAGTAACGTTTCTATGGAAACGACAGGATTTTCTTTTGGGATACGACAATCACATTTCCGATCCACTAATCCGTCTTTACTGCATCCCTCACTAATACACATTGACGAATTCATACGGAAATTGCGTCGCTATGAAAAACTATGGGTTCTATGACTTCTCCTTCTAAATCGAGTATCGTTTCTATGGAAACGACTGGCTTTTCTTTTGCGATACGAGTATCTCCCTCTCGATGCACTAATCCTTCTTTACTGCATCCCTGACTCCCACTCATTGACGAATTCACACGGAAATTGCGACGCCATGAAATACTATGGGTTCTATGACTTCTCCTTCTAAATCGAGTAACGTTTCTATGGAAACGACAGGATTTTCTTTTGGGATACGATAATCACATTTCCGATCCACTAAGCCGTCTTTACTGTATCCCTCACTAATACACATTGACGAATTCATACGGAAATTGCGTCGCTATGAAATGCTATGGCTTCTATGACTTCTCCTTCTAAATCGAGTACCGTTTCTATGGAAACGACAGGATTATCTTTTGGGATACGACAATCACATTTCCGATCCACTAATCCGCCTTTACTGCATCCCTCACTAATACACATTGACGAATTCATACGGAAATTGCGTCGCTATGTAATACTATGGGTTCTATGACTTCTCCTTCTAAATCGAGTAACGTTTCTATGGAAACGACAGGATTTTCTTTTGGGATACGACAATCACATTTCCGATCCACTAATCCGCCTTTACTGCATCCCTCACTAATACACATTGACGAATTCAAACGGAAATTGCGTCGCTATGAAATACTATGGCTTCTATGACTTCTCCTTCTAAATCTACATCTACATCTACATCTACATTGATACTCCGCAAGCCACCCAACGGTGTGTGGCGGAGGGCACTTTACGTGCCACTGTCATTACCTCCCTTTCCTGTTCCAGTCGCGTATGGTTCGCGGGAAGAACGACTGTCTGAAAGCCTCCGTGCGCGCTCTAATCTCTCTAATTTTACATTCGTGATCTCCTCGGGAAGTATAAGTAGGGGGAAGCAATATATTCGATACCTCATCCAGAAACGCACCCTCTCGAAACCTGGCGAGAAAGCTACACCGCGATGCAGAGCGCCTCTCTTGCAGAGTCTGCCACTTGAGTTTATTAAACATCTCCGTAACGCTATCACGGTTACCAAATAACCCAGTGACGAAACGCGCCGCTCTTCTTTGGATCTTCTCTATCTCCTCCGTCAACCCGACCTGGTACGGATCCCACACTGATGAGCAATACTCAAGTATAGGTCGAACGAGTGTTTTGTAAGCCACCTCCTTTGTTGATGGACTACATTTTCTAAGCACTCTCCCAATGAATCTCAACCTGGTACCCGCCTTACCAACAATTAGTTTTATATGATCATTCCACTTCAAATCGTTCCGTACGCATACTCCCAAATATTTTACAGAAGTAACTGCTACCAGTGTTTGTTCCGCTATCATATAATCATACAATAAAGGATCCTTCTTTCTATGTATTCGCAATACATTACATTTGTCTATGTTAAGGGTCAGTTGCCACTCCCTGCCCCAAGTGCCTATCCGCTGCAGATCTTCCTGTATTTCGCTACAATTTTCTAATGCAGCAACTTCTCTGTATACTACAGCATCATCCGCGAAAAGCCGCATGGAACTTCCGACACTATCTACTAAGTCATTTATATACCGTTTCTATGGAAACGATAGGATTTTCTTTTGGGATACGACAATCACATTTCCGATCCACTAATCCGTCTTTACTGCATCCCTCACTAATACACATTCATGAATTCATACGGAAATTGCGTCGCTATGAAATACTATGGCTTCTATGACTTCTCCTTCTAAATCGAGTAACGTTTCTATGGAAACGACAGGATTTTCTTTTGGGGTACGACAATCACATTTCCGATCCACTAATCCGTCTTTACTGCATCAATCACTAATACACATTGACGAATTCATACGGAAATTGCGTCGCTATGAAATACTATGGCTTCTATGACTTCTCCTTCTAAATCGAGTAACGTTCCTATGGACACGACAGGATTTTATTTTGGGATACGACAATCACATTTCCGATCCACTAATCCGTCTTTACTGCATCCCTCACTAATACACATTGACGAATTCATACGGAAATTGCGTCGCTATTAAATACTATGGGTTCTATGACTTCTCCTTCTAAATTGAGTATCGTTTCTATGGAAACGACTGGCTTTTCTTTTGCGATACGGGTATCTCCCTCTCGATGCACTAATCCTTCTTTACTGCATCCGTCACTCCCACTCATTGACGAATTCACACGGAAATTGCGTCGCCATGAAATACTATAGGTTCTATGACTTATCCTTCTAAATCGAGTAACGTTTCTATGGAAACGACAGGATTTTCTTTTGGGATACGACAATCACATTTCCGATCCACTAATCCGTCTTTACTGCATCCCTCACTAATACACATTGACGAATTCATATGGAAATTGCGTCGCTGTGAAATACTATGGGTTCTATGACTTCTCCTTCTAAATCGAGTATCGTTTCTATGGACACGACAGGATTTTCTTTTGCGATACGAGTATCTCCCTCTCGATGCACTAATCCTTCTTTACTGCATCCCTCACTCCCACTCATTGACGAATTCACACGGAAATTGCGTCGCCATGAAATACTATGGGTTCTATGACTTCTCCTTCTAAATCGAGTAACGTTTCTATGGAAACGACAGGATTTTCTTTTGCGATACGACAATCAGATTTCCGATCCACTAATCCGTCTTTACTGCATCCCTCACTAATACACATTGACGAATTCACACGGAAATTGCGTCGCCATGAAATACTATGGGTTCTATGACTTCTCCTTCTAAATCGAGTATCGTTTCTATGGAAACGACTGGCTTTTCTTTTGCGATACGAGTATCTCCCTCTCGATGCACTAATCCTTCTTTACTGCATCCCTCACTCCCACTCATTGACGAATTCACACGGAAATTGCGTCGCCATGAAATACTATGGGTTCTATGACTTCTCCTTCTAAATCGAGTATCGTTTCTATGGAAACGACTGGCTTTTCTTTTGCGATACGAGTATCTTCCTCTCGATGCACTAATCCTTCTTTACTGCATCCCTCACTCCCACTCATTGACGAATTCACACGGAAATTGCGTCGCCATGAAATACTATGGGTTCTATGACTTCTCCTTCTAAATCGAGTATCGTTTCTCTGGAAACGACTGGCTCTTCTTTTGCGATACGAGTGTCTCTCTCTCGATGCTCTAATCCTTCTTTACTGCATCCCTCACTCCCACTCATTGACGAATTCACACGGAAATTGAGTCGCCATGAAATACTATGGGTTCTATGACTTCTCCGTTTAAATCGAGTAACGTTTCTATGGAAACGACTGGCTTTTCTTTTGGGATACGAGTATCTCCCTCTCGATGCACTAATCCTTCTTTACTGCATCCCTCACTCCCACTCATTGACGAATTCACACGGAAATTGCGTCGCCATGAAATACTATGGGTTCTATGACTTCTCCTTCTAAATCGTGTAACGTTTCTATGGAAACGACACGATTTTCTTTTGGGATACGACAATCACATTTCCGATCCACTAATCCGTCTTTACTGCATCCCTCACTAATACACATTGACGAATTCACACGGAAATTGCGTCGCTATGAAATACTATGGGTTAAATGACTTCTCGTTCTAAATCGAGTAACGTTTCTATGGAAACTGCAGGATTTTCTTTTGGGATACGTCAATCACATTTCGGATCCACTAATCCGTCTTTACTGCATCCCTCACTAATACACATTGACGAATTCATACGGAAATAGCGTCGCTATGAAATACTATGGGTTCTATGACTTCTCCTTCTAAATCGAGTATCGTTTCTATGGAAACGACTGGCTTTTCTTTTAGGATACGATAATCTCATTTCCGATCCACTAATCCTTCTTTACTGCATCCCTCACACCCACTCATTGACGAATTCACACGGAAATTGCGTCGCCATGAAATACTATGGGTTCTATGACTTCTCCTTCTAAATCGAGTAACGTTTCTATGGAAGCGACAGGATATTCTTTTGGGATACGACAATCACATTTCCGATCCACTAATCCGTCTTTACTGCATCCCTCACTAATACACATTGACGATATCATACGGAAATTGCGTCGCTATGAAATACTATGGGTTCTATGACTTCTCCTTCTAAATCGAGTATCGTTTCTATGGAAACGACTGGCTTTTCTTTTGCGATACGAGTATCTCCCTCTCGATGCACTAATCCTTCTTTACTGCATCCCTCGCTCCCACTCATTGACGAATTCACACGGAAATTGCGTCGCCATGAAATACTATGGGTTCTATGACTTCTCCTTCTAAATCGAGTAACGTTTCTATGGAAACGACAGGATTTTCTTTTGGGATACGACAATCACATTTCCGATCCACTAATCCGTCTTTACTGCATCCCTCACTAATACACATTGACGAATTCATACGGAAATTTCGTCGCTATGAAATACTATGGGTTCTATGACTTCTCCTTCTAAATCGAGTATCGTTTCTATGGATACGAATGGCTTTTCTTTTGCGATACGAGTATCTATCTCTCGATGCACTAATCCTTCTTTACTGCATCCCTCACTCCCACTCATTGACGAATTCACACTGAAATCGTGTCGCCATGAAATACTATGGGTTCTATGACTTCTCCTTCTAAATCGAGTAACGTTTCTATGGAAACGACAGGATTTTCTTTTGGGATACGACAATCACATTTCCGATCCACTATACCGTCTTTACTGCATCTCTCACTAATACACATTGACGAATTCATACGGAAATTGCGTCGCTATGAAATACTATGGGTTCTATAACTTCTCCTTCTAAATCGAGTATCGTTTCTATGGAAACGACTGGCTTTTCTTTTGCGATACGAGTATCTCCTTCTCGATGCACTAATCCTTCTTTACTGCATCCCTCACTCCCACTCATTGACGAATTCACACGGAAATTGCGTCGCCATGAAATACTATGGGTTCTATGACTTCTCCTTCTAAATCGAGTAACGTTTCTATGGAAGCGACAGGATTTTCTTTTGGGATACGACAATCACATTTCCGATCAACTAATCCGTCTTTACTGCATCCCTCAATAATACACATTGACGATATCATACGGAAATTGCGTCGCTATGAAATACTATGGGTTCTATGACTTCTCCTTCTAAATCGAGTATCGTTTCTATGGAAACGACTGGCTTTTCTTTTGCGATACGAGTATCTCCCTCTCGATGCACTAATCCTTCTTTACTGCATCCCTCACTCCCACTCATTGACGAATTCACACGGAAATTGCGTCGCCATGAAATACTATGGGTTCTATGACTTCTCCTTCTAAATCGAGTAACGTTTCTATGGAAACGACAGGATTTTCTTTTGGGATACGACAATCACATTTCCGATCCACTAATCCGTCTTTACTGCATCCCTCACTAATACACATTGACGAATTCATACGGAAATTGCGTCGCTATGAAATACTATGGGTTCTATGACTTCTCCTTCTAAATCGAGTATCGTTTCTATGGAAACGACTGGCTTTTCTTTTGCGATACGAGTATCTCCCTCTCGATGCACTAATCCTTCTTTACTGCATCCCTCACTCCCACTCATTGACGAATTCACACGGAAATTGCGACGCCATGAAATACTATGGGTTCTATGACTTCTCCTTCTAAATCGAGTAACGTTTCTATGGAAACGACAGGATTTTCTTTTGGGATACGACAATCACATTTCCGATCCACTAATCCGTCTTTACTGCATCCCTCACTAATACACATTGACGAATTCATACGGAAATTGCGTCGCTATGAAATGCTATGGCTTCTATGACTTCTCCTTCTAAATCGAGTACCGTTTCGATGGGAACGACAGGATTTTCTTTTGGGATACGACAATCACATTTCCGATCCACTAATCCGTCTTTTCTGCATCCCTCACTAATACACATTGACGAATTCATACGGAAATTGCGTCGCTATGAAATACTATGGGTTCTATGACTTCTCCTTCTAAATCGAGTAACGTTTCTATGGAAACGGCAGGATTTTCTTTTGGGATACGACAATCACATTTCCGATCCACTAATCCGCCTTTACTGCATCCCTCACTAATACACATTGACGAATTCATACGGAAATTGCGTCGCTATGAAATACTATGGTTTCTATGACTTCTCCTTCTAAATCGAGTACCGTTTCTATGGAAACGACAGGATTTTCTTTTGGGATACGACAATCACATTTCCGATCCACTAATCCGTCTTTACTGCATCCCTCACTAATACACATTGACGAATTCATACGGAAATTGCGTCGCCATGAAATACTATGGGTTCTATGACTTCTCCTTCTAAATCGAGTAACGTTTCTATGGAAACGACAGGATTTTCTTTTGGGGTACGACAATCACATTTCCGATCCACTAATCCGTCTTTACTGCATCAATCACTAATACACATTGACGAATTCATACGGAAATTGCGTCGCTATGAAATATTATGGCTTCTATGACTTCTCCTTCTAAATCGAGTAACGTTCCTATGGACACGACAGGATTTTATTTTGGGATACGACAATCACATTTCCGATCCACTAATCCGTCTTTACTGCATCCCTCACTAATACACATTGACGAATTCATACGGATATTGCGTCGCTATTAATTGCTATGGGTTCTATGACTTCTCCTTCTAAATCGAGTATCGTTTCTATGGAAACGACTGGCTTTTCTTTTGCGATACGAGTATCTCCCTCTCGATGCACTAATCCTTCTTTACTGCATCCCTCACTCCCACTCATTGACGAATTCACACGGAAATTGCGTCGCCATGAAATACTATGGGTTCTAGGACTTCTCCTTCTAAATCGAGTAACGTTTCTATGGAAACGACAAGATTTTCTTTTGGGATACGACAATCACTTTTCCGATCCACTAATAACTCTTTACTGCATCCCTCACTAATACACATTGACGAATTCATATGGAAATTGCGTCGCTATGGAATACTATGGGTTCTATGACTTCACCTTCTAAATCGAGTATCGTTTCTATGGAAACGACTGGCGTTTCTTTTGCGATACGAGTATCTCCCTCTCGATGCACTAATCCTTCTTTACTGCATCCCTCACTCCCACTCATTGACGAATTCACACGGAAATTGCGACGCCATGAAATACTATGGGTTCTATGACTTCTCCTTCTAAATCGAGTAACGTTTCTATGGAAACGACAGGATTTTCTTTTGGGATACAACAATCACATTTCCGATCCAATAATCCGTCTTTACTGCATCCCTCACTAATACACATTGACGAATTCATACGGAAATTGCGTCGCTATGAAATGCTATGGCTTCTATGACTTCTCCTTCTAAATCGAGTACCGTTTCTATGGAAACGACAGGATTTTCTTTTGGGATACGACATTCACATTTCCGATCCACTAATCCGTCTTTTCTGCATCCCTCACTAATACACATTGACGAATTCATACGGAAATTGCGTCGCTATGAAATACTATGGGTTCTATGACTTCTCCTTCTAAATCGAGTAACGTTTCTATGGAAACGGCAGGATTTTCTTTTGGGATACGACAATCACATTTCCGATCCACTAATCCGCCTTTACTACATCCCTCACTAATACACATTGACGAATTCATACGGAAATTGCGTCGCTATGAAATACTATGGCTTCTATGACTTCTCCATCTAAATCGAGTACCGTTTCTATGGAAACGACAGGATTTTCTTTTGGGATACGACAATCACATTTCCGATCCACTAATCCGTCTTTACTGCATCCCTCACTAATACACATTCACGAATTCATACGGAAATTGCGTCGCCATGAAATACTATGGGTTCTATGACTTCTCCTTCTAAATCGAGTAACGTTTCTATGGAAACGACAGGATTTTCTTTTGGGGTACGACAATCACATTTCCGATCCACTAATCCGTCTTTACTGCATCAATCACTAATACACATTGACGAATTCATACGGAAATTGCGTCGCTATTAAATACTATGGGTTCTATGACTTCTCCTTCTAAATTGAGTATCGTTTCAATGGAAACGACTGGCTTTTCTTTTGCGATACGGGTATCTCCCTCTCGATGCACTAATCCTTCTTTACTGCATCCCTCACTCCCACTCATTGACGAATTCACACGGAAATTGCGTCGCCATGAAATACTATGGGTTATATGACTTATCCTTCTAAATCGAGTAACGTTTCTATGGAAACGACTGGATTTTCTTTTGGGATACGACAATCACATTTCCGATCCACTAATCCGTCTTTACTGCATCCCTCAGTAATACACATTGACGAATTCTTACGGAAATTGCGTCGCTATGAAATACTATGGCTTCTATGACTTCTGCTTCTAAATCGAGTAACGTTTCTATGGACACGACAGGATTTTCTTTTGGGATACGACAATCACATTTCCGATCCACTAATCCGTCTTTACTGCATCCCTCACTAATACACATTGACGAATTCATACGGAAATTGCGTCGCTATTAAATGCTATGGGTTCTATGACTTCTCCTTCTAAATCGAGTATCGTTTCTATGGAAACGACTGGCTTTTCTTTTGCGATACGAGTATCTCCCTCTCGATGCACTAATCCTTCTTTACTGCATCCCTCACTCCCACTCATTGACGAATTCACACGGAAATTGCGTCGCCATGAAATACTATGGGTTCTAGGACTTCTCCTTCTAAATCGAGTAACGTTTCTATGGAAACGACAAGATTTTCTTTTGGGATACGACAATCACTTTTCCGATCCACTAATAAGTCTTTACTGCATCCCTCACTAATACACATTGACGAATTCATATGGAAATTGCGTCGCTATGAAATACTATGGGTTCTATGACTTCTCCTTCTAAATCGAGTATCGTTTCTATGGAAACGACTGGCGTTTCTTTTGCGATACGAGTATCTCCCTCTCGATGCACTAATCCTTCTTTACTGCACCCCTCACTCCCACTCATTGACGAATTCAAACGGAAATTGCGTCGCCATAAAATACTATGGGTTCTATGACTTCTCCTTCTAAATCGAGTAACGTTTCTATGGAAACGACAGGAATTTCTTTTGGGATACGACAATCACATTTCCGATCCACTAATCTGCTTTACTGCATCCCTCACTAATACATATTGACGAATTCATACGGAAATTGCGTCGCTATGAAATACTATGGCTTCTATGACTTCTCCTTCTAAATCGAGTAACGTTTCTGTGGAAACGACAGGATTTTCTTTTGGGGTACGACAATCACATTTCCGATCCACTAATCCGTCTTTACTGCATCAATCACTAATACACATTGACGAATTCATACGGAAATTGCGTCGCCATGAAATACTATGGGTTCTATGACTTCTCCTTCTAAATCGAGTAACGTTTCTATGGAAACGACAGGATTTTCTTTTGGGATACGACAATCACATTTCCGATCCACTAATCCGTCTTTACTGCATCCCTCACTAATACACATTGACGAATTCATACGGAAATTACGTCGCTATGAAATACTATGGCTTCTATGACTTCTCCTTCTAAATCGAGTATCGTTTCTATGGAAACGACTGGCGTTTCTTTTGCGATACGAGTATCTCCCTCTCGATGCACTAATCCTTCTTTACTGCATCCCTCACTCCCACTCATTGACGAATTCACACCGAAATTGCGTCGCCATGAAATACTATGGGTTCTAGGACTTCTCCTCCTAGATCGAGTAACGTTTCTATGGAAACGACAAGATTTTCTTTTGGGATACGACAATCACATTTCCGATCCACTAATCCGTCTTTACTGCATCCCTCACTAATACACATTGACGAATTCATACGGAAATTGCGTCGCCATGAAATACTATGGGTTATATGACTTCTCCTTCTAAATCGAGTAACGTTTCTATGGAAACGATAGGATTTTCTTTTGGGATACGACAATCACATTTCCGATCCACTAATCCGTCTTTACTGCATCCCTCACTAATACACATTGACAAATTCATACGGAAATTGCGTCGCTATGAAATACTATGGGTTCTATGACTTCTCCTTCTAAATCGAGTATCGTTTCTATGGAAACGACTGGCGTTTCTTTTGCGATACGAGTATCTCCCTCTCGATGCACTAATCCTTCTTTACTTTATCCCTCACTCCCACTCATTGACGAATTCACACGGAAATTGCGTCGCCATGAAATACTATGGGTTCTATGACTTCTCCTTCTAAATCGAGTAACGTTTCTATGGAAACGACAAGATTTTCTTTTGGGATACGACAGTCACATTTCCGATCCACTAATCCGCCTTTACTGCATCCCTCACTAATACACATTGACGAATTCATACGGAAATTGCGTCGCTATGAAATACTATCGGTTCTATGACTTCTCCTTCTAAATTGAGTATCGTTTCTATGGAAACGACTGGCTTTTCTTTTGCGATACGGGTATCTCCCTCTCGATGCACTAATCCTTCTTTACTGCATCCCTCACTCCCACTCATTGACGAATTCACACGGGAATTGCGTCGCCATGAAATACTATGGGTTCTATGACTTATCCTTCTAAATCGAGTAACGTTTCTATGGAAACGACAGGATTTTCTTTTGGGATACGACAATTACATTTCCGATCCACTAATCCGTCTTTACTGCATCCCTCACTAATACACATTGACGAATTCATATGGAAATTGCGTCGCTATGAAATACTATGGGTTCTATGACTTCTCCTTCTAAATCGAGTATCGTTTCTATGGAAACGACTGGCGTTTCTTTTGCGATACGAGTATCTCCCTCTCGATGCACTAATCCTTCTTTTCTGCATCCCTCACTCCCACTCATTGACGAATTCACACGGAAATTGCGTCGCCATGAAATACTATGGGTTCTATGACTTCTCCTTCTAAATCGAGTAACGTTTCTATGGAAACGACAGGATTTTCTTTTGGGATACGACAATCACATTTCCGATCCACTAATCTGTCTTTACTGCATCCCTCACTAATACATATTGACGAATTCATACGGAAATTGCGTCGCTATGAAATACTATGGCTTCTATGACTTCTCCTTCTAAATCGAGTAACGTTTCTGTGGAAACGACAGGATTTTCTTTTGGGGTACGACAATCACATTTCCGATCCACTAATCCGTCTTTACTGCATGAATCACTAATACACATTGACGAATTCATACGGAAATTGCGTCGCCATGAAATACTATGGGTTCTATGACTTCTCTTCTAAATCGAGTAATGTTTCTATGGAAACGACAGGATTTTCTTTTGGGATACGACAATCACATTTCCGATCCACTAATCCGTCTTTACTGCATCCCTCACTAATACACATTGACGAATTCATACGGAAATTGCGTCGCTATGAAATACTATGGCTTCTATGACTTCTCCTTCTAAATCGAGTATCGTTTCTATGGAAACGACTGGCGTTTCTTTTGCGATACGTGTATCTCCCTCTCGATGCACTAATCCTTCTTTACTGCATCCCTCACTCCCACTCATTGACGAATTCACACCGAAATTGCGTCGCCATGAAATACTATGGGTTCTAGGACTTCTCCTTCTAGATCGAGTAACGTTTCTATGGAAACGACAAGATTTTCTTTTGGGATACGACAATCACATTTCCGATCCACTAATCCGTCTTTACTGCATCCCTCACTAATACACATTGACGAATTCATACGGAAACTGCGTCGCCATGAAATACTATGGGTTATATGACTTCTCCTTCTAAATCGAGTAACGTTTCTATGGAAACGACAGGATTTTCTTTTGGGATACGACAATCACATTTCCGATCCACTAATCCGTCTTTACTGCATCCCTCACTAATACACATTGACGAATTCATACCGAAATTGCGTCGCTATGAAATACTATGGGTTCTATGACTTCTCCTTCTAAATCGAGTATCGTTTCTATGGAAACGACTGGCGTTTCTTTTGCGATACGAGTATCTCCCTCTCGATGCACTAATCCTTCTTTACTTTATCCCTCACTCCCACTCATTGCCGAATTCACACGGAAATTGCGTCGCCATGAAATACTATGGGTTCTATGACTTCTCCTTCTAAATCGAGTAACGTTTCTTTGGAAACGACAGGATTTTCTTTTGGGATACGACAATCACATTTCCGATCCACTAATCTGTCTTTACTGCATCCCTCACTAATACATATTGACGAATTCATACGGAAATTGCGTCGCTATGAAATACTATGGCTTCTATGACTTCTCCTTCTAAATCGAGTAACGTTTCTGTGGAAACGACAGGATTTTCTTTTGGGGTACGACAATCACATTTCCGATCCACTAATCCGTCTTTACTGCATCAATCACTAATACACATTGACGAATTCATACGGAAATTGCGTCGCCATGAAATACTATGGGTTCTATGACTTCTCTTCTAAATCGAGTAATGTTTCTATGGAAACGACAGGATTTTCTTTTGGGATACGACAATCACATTTCCGATCCACTAATCCATCTTTACTGCATCCCTCACTAATACACATTGACGAATTCATACGGAAATTGCGTCGCTATGAAATACTATGGCTTCTATGACTTCTCCTTCTAAATCGAGTATCGTTTCTATGGAAACGACTGGCGTTTCTTTTGCGATACGAGTATCTCCCTCTCGATGCACTAATCCTTCTTTACTGCATCCCTCACTCCCACTCATTGACGAATTCACACCGAAAATGCGTCGCCATGAAATACTATGGGTTCTAGGACTTCTCCTTCTAGATCGAGTAACGTTTCTATGGAAACGACAAGATTTTCTTTTGGGATACGACAATCACATTTCCGATCCACTAATCCGTCTTTACTGCATCCCTCACTAATACACATTGACGAATTCATACGGAAATTGCGTCGCCATGAAATACTATGGGTTATATGACTTCTCCTTCTAAATCGAGTAACGTTTCTATGGAAACGACAGGATTTTCTTTTGGGATACGACAATCACATTTCCGATCCACTAATCCGTCTTTACTGCATCCCTCACTAATACACATTGACGAATTCATACGGAAATTGCGTCGCTAAGAAATACTATGGGTTCTATGACTTCTCCTTCTAAATCGAGTATCGTTTCTATGGAAACGACTGGCGTTTCTTTTGCGATACGAGTATCTCCCTCTCGATGCACTAATCCTTCTTTACTTTATCCCTCACTCCCACTCATTGACGAATTCACACGGAAATTGCGTCGCCATGAAATACTATGGGTTCTATGACTTCTCCTTCTAAATCGAGTAACGTTTCTATGGAAACGACAAGATTTTCTTTTGGGATACGACAGTCACATTTCCGATCCACTAATCCGTCTTTACTGCATCCCTCACTAATACACATTGACGAATTCATACGGAAATTGCGTCGCTATGAAATACTATGGGTTCTATGACTTCTCCTTCTAAATCGAGTATCGTTTCTATGGAAACGACTGGCGTTTCTTTTGCGATACGAGTATCTCCCTCTCGATGCACTAATCCTTCTTTACTGCATCCCTCACTCCCACTCATTGACGAATTCACACGGTAATTGCGTCGCCATGAAATACTATGGGTTCTAGGACTTCTCCTTCTAAATCGAGTAACGTTTCTATGGAAACGACAGGATTTTCTTTTGGGATACGACAATCACATTTCCGATCCACTAATCCGTCTTTACTGCATCCCTCACTAATACACATTGACGAATTCATACGGAAATTGCGTCGCTATGAAATACTATGGGTTCTATGACTTCTCCTTCTAAATCGAGTATCGTTTCTATGGAAACGAATGGCTTTTCTTTTGCGATACGAGTATCTCCCTCTCGATGCACTAATCCTTCTTTACTGCATCCCTCACTCCCACTCATTGACGAATTCACACGGAAATCGTGTCGCCATGAAATACTATGGGTTCTATGACTTCTCCTTCTAAATCGAGTAACGTTTCTATGGAAACGACAGGATTTTCTTTTGGGATACGACAATCACATTTCCGATCCACTATACCGTCTTTACTGCATCTCTCACTAATACACATTGACGAATTCATACGGAAATTGCGTCGCTATGAAATACTATGGGTTCTATAACTTCTCCTTCTAAATCGAGTATCGTTTCTATGGAAACGACTGGCTTTTCTTTTGCGATACGAGTATCTCCTTCTCGATGCACTAATCCTTCTTTACTGCATCCCTCACTCCCGCTCATTGACGAATTCACACGGAAATTGCGTCGCCATGAAATACTATGGGTTCTATGACTTCTCCTTCTAAATCGAGTAACGTTTCTATGGAAGCGACAGGATTTTCTTTTGGGATACGACAATCACATTTCCGATCCACTAATCCGTCTTTACTGCATCCCTCACTAATACACATTGACGATATCATACGGAAATTGCGTCGCTATGAAATAGTATGGGTTCTATGACTTCTCCTTCTAAATCGAGTATCGTTTCTATGGAAACGACTGGCTTTTCTTTTGCGATACGAGTATCTCCCTCTCGATGCACTAATCCTTCTTTACTGCATCCCTCACTCCCACTCATTGACGAATTCACACGGAAATTGCGTCGCCATGAAATACTATGGGTTCTATGACTTCTCCTTCTAAATCGAGTAACGTTTCTATGGAAACGACAGGATTTTCTTTTGGGATACGACAATCACATTTCCGATCCACTAATCCGTCTTTACTGCATCCCTCACTAATACACATTGACGAATTCATACGGAAATTGCGTCGCTATGAAAAACTATGGGTTCTATGACTTCTCCTTCTAAATCGAGTATCGTTTCTATGGAAACGACTGGCTTTTCTTTTGCGATACGAGTATCTCCCTCTCGATGCACTAATCCTTCTTTACTGCATCCCTGACTCCCACTCATTGACGAATTCACACGGAAATTGCGACGCCATGAAATACTATGGGTTCTATGACTTCTCCTTCTAAATCGAGTAACGTTTCTATGGAAACGACAGGATTTTCTTTTGGGATACGATAATCACATTTCCGATCCACTAATCCGTCTTTACTGTATCCCTCACTAATACACATTGACGAATTCATACGGAAATTGCGTCGCTATGAAATGCTATGGCTTCTATGACTTCTCCTTCTAAATCGAGTACCGTTTCTATGGAAACGACAGGATTTTCTTTTGGGATACGACAATCACATTTCCGATCCACTAATCCGCCTTTACTGCATCCCTCACTAATACACATTGACGAATTCATACGGAAATTGCGTCGCTATGAAATACTATGGGTTCTATGACTTCTCCTTCTAAATCGAGTAACGTTTCTATGGAAACGACAGGATTTTCTTTTGGGATACGACAATCACATTTCCGATCCACTAATCCGCCTTTACTGCATCCCTCACTAATACACATTGACGAATTCAAACGGAAATTGCGTCGCTATGAAATACTATGGCTTCTATGACTTCTCCTTCTAAATCTACATCTACATCTACATCTACATTGATACTCCGCAAGCCACCCAACGGTGTGTGGCGGAGGGCACTTTATGTGCCACTGTCATTACCTCCCTTTCCTGTTCCAGTCGCGTATGGTTCGCGGGAAGAACGACTGTCTGAAAGCCTCCGTGCGCGCTCTAATCTCTCTAATTTTACATTCGTGATCTCCTCGGGAAGTATAAGTAGGGGGAAGCAATATATTCGATACCTCATCCAGAAACGCACCCTCTCGAAACCTGGCGAGCAAGCTACACCGCGATGCAGAGCGCCTCTCTTGCAGAGTCTGCCACTTGAGTTTATTAAACATCTCCGTAACGCTATCACGGTTACCAAATAACCCAGTGACGAAACGCGCCGCTCTTCTTTGGATCTTCTCTATCTCCTCCGTCAACCCGACCTGGTACGGATCCCACACTGATGAGCAATACTCAAGTATAGGTCGAACGAGTGTTTTGTAAGCCACCTCCTTTGTTGATGGACTACATTTTCTAAGCACTCTCCCAATGAATCTCAACCTGGTACCCGCCTTACCAACAATTAGTTTTATATGATCATTCCACTTCAAATCGTTCCGTACGCATACTCCCAAATATTTTACAGAAGTAACTGCTACCAGTGTTTGTTCCGCTATCATATAATCATACAATAAAGGATCCTTCTTTCTATGTATTCGCAATACATTACATTTGTCTATGTTAAGGGTCAGTTGCCACTCCCTGCCCCAAGTGCCTATCCGCTGCAGATCTTCCTGTATTTCGCTACAATTTTCTAATGCAGCAACTTCTCTGTATACTACAGCATCATCCGCGAAAAGCCGCATGGAACTTCCGACACTATCTACTAAGTCATTTATATACCGTTTCTATGGAAACGACAGGATTTTCTTTTGGGATACGACAATCACATTTCCGATCCACTAATCCGTCTTTACTGCATCCCTCACTAATACACATTCATGAATTCATACGGAAATTGCGTCGCTATGAAATACTATGGCTTCTATGACTTCTCCTTCTAAATCGAGTAACGTTTCTATGGAAACGACAGGATTTTCTTTTGGGGTACGACAATCACATTTCCGATCCACTAATCCGTCTTTACTGCATCAATCACTAATACACATTGACGAATTCATACGGAAATTGCGTCGCTATGAAATACTATGGCTTCTATGACTTCTCCTTCTAAATCGAGTAACGTTCCTATGGACACGACAGGATTTTATTTTGGGATACGACAATCACATTTCCGATCCACTAATCCGTCTTTACTGCATCCCTCACTAATACACATTGACGAATTCATACGGAAATTGCGTCGCTATTAAATACTATGGGTTCTATGACTTCTCCTTCTAAATTGAGTATCGTTTCTATGGAAACGACTGGCTTTTCTTTTGCGATACGGGTATCTCCCTCTCGATGCACTAATCCTTCTTTACTGCATCCGTCACTCCCACTCATTGACGAATTCACACGGAAATTGCGTCGCCATGAAATACTATAGGTTCTATGACTTATCCTTCTAAATCGAGTAACGTTTCTATGGAAACGACAGAATTTTCTTTTGGGATACGACAATCACATTTCCGATCCACTAATCCGTCTTTACTGCATCCCTCACTAATACACATTGACGAATTCATATGGAAATTGCGTCGCTGTGAAATACTATGGGTTCTATGACTTCTCCTTCTAAATCGAGTATCGTTTCTATGGACACGACAGGATTTTCTTTTGCGATACGAGTATCTCCCTCTCGATGCACTAATCCTTCTTTACTGCATCCCTCACTCCCACTCATTGACGAATTCACACGGAAATTGCGTCGCCATGAAATACTATGGGTTCTATGACTTCTCCTTCTAAATCGAGTAACGTTTCTATGGAAACGACAGGATTTTCTTTTGCGATACGACAATCAGATTTCCGATCCACTAATCCGTCTTTACTGCATCCCTCACTAATACACATTGACGAATTCACACGGAAATTGCGTCGCCATGAAATACTATGGGTTCTATGACTTCTCCTTCTAAATCGAGTATCGTTTCTATGGAAACGACTGGCTTTTCTTTTGCGATACGAGTATCTCCCTCTCGATGCACTAATCCTTCTTTACTGCATCCCTCACTCCCACTCATTGACGAATTCACACGGAAATTGCGTCGCCATGAAATACTATGGGTTCTATGACTTCTCCTTCTAAATCGAGTATCGTTTCTATGGAAACGACTGGCTTTTCTTTTGCGATACGAGTATCTTCCTCTCGATGCACTAATCCTTCTTTACTGCATCCCTCACTCCCACTCATTGACGAATTCACACGGAAATTGCGTCGCCATGAAATACTATGGGTTCTATGACTTCTCCTTCTAAATCGAGTATCGTTTCTCTGGAAACGACTGGCTTTTCTTTTGCGATACGAGTGTCTCTCTCTCGATGCTCTAATCCTTCTTTACTGCATCCCTCACTCCCACTCATTGACGAATTCACACGGAAATTGAGTCGCCATGAAATACTATGGGTTCTATGACTTCTCCGTTTAAATCGAGTAACGTTTCTATGGAAACGACTGGCTTTTCTTTTGGGATACGAGTATCTCCCTCTCGATGCACTAATCCTTCTTTACTGCATCCCTCACTCCCACTCATTGACGAATTCACACGGAAATTGCGTCGCCATGAAATACTATGGGTTCTATGACTTCTCCTTCTAAATCGTGTAACGTTTCTATGGAAACGACAGGATTTTCTTTTGGGATACGACAATCACATTTCCGATCCACTAATCCGTCTTTACTGCATCCCTCACTAATACACATTGACGAATTCACACGGAAATTGCGTCGCTATGAAATACTATGGGTTAAATGACTTCTCGTTCTAAATCGAGTAACGTTTCTATGGAAACTGCAGGATTTTCTTTTGGGATACGTCAATCACATTTCGGATCCACTAATCCGTCTTTACTGCATCCCTCACTAATACACATTGACGAATTCATACGGAAATAGCGTCGCTATGAAATACTATGGGTTCTATGACTTCTCCTTCTAAATCGAGTATCGTTTCTATGGAAACGACTGGCTTTTCTTTTAGGATACGATAATCTCATTTCCGATCCACTAATCCTTCTTTACTGCATCCCTCACACCCACTCATTGACGAATTCACACGGAAATTGCGTCGCCATGAAATACTATGGGTTCTATGACTTCTCCTTCTAAATCGAGTAACGTTTCTATGGAAGCGACAGGATATTCTTTTGGGATACGACAATCACATTTCCGATCCACTAATCCGTCTTTACTGCATCCCTCACTAATACACATTGACGATATCATACGGAAATTGCGTCGCTATGAAATACTATGGGTTCTATGACTTCTCCTTCTAAATCGAGTATCGTTTCTATGGAAACGACTGGCTTTTCTTTTGCGATACGAGTATCTCCCTCTCGATGCACTAATCCTTCTTTACTGCATCCCTCGCTCCCACTCATTGACGAATTCACACGGAAATTGCGTCGCCATGAAATACTATGGGTTCTATGACTTCTCCTTCTAAATCGAGTAACGTTTCTATGGAAACGACAGGATTTTCTTTTGGGATACGACAATCACATTTCCGATCCACTAATCCGTCTTTACTGCATCCCTCACTAATACACATTGACGAATTCATACGGAAATTTCGTCGCTATGAAATACTATGGGTTCTATGACTTCTCCTTCTAAATCGAGTATCGTTTCTATGGATACGAATGGCCTTTCTTTTGCGATACGAGTATCTATCTCTCGATGCACTAATCCTTCTTTACTGCATCCCTCACTCCCACTCATTGACGAATTCACACGGAAATCGTGTCGCCATGAAATACTATGGGTTCTATGACTTCTCCTTCTAAATCGAGTAACGTTTCTATGGAAACGACAGGATTTTCTTTTGGGATACGACAATCACATTTCCGATCCACTATACCGTCTTTACTGCATCTCTCACTAATACACATTGACGAATTCATACGGAAATTGCGTCGCTATGAAATACTATGTGTTCTATAACTTCTCCTTCTAAATCGAGTATCGTTTCTATGGAAACGAATGGCTTTTCTTTTGCGATACGAGTATCTCCTTCTCGATGCACTAATCCTTCTTTACTGCATCCCTCACTCCCACTCATTGACGAATTCACACGGAAATTGCGTCGCCATGAAATACTATGGGTTCTATGACTTCTCCTTCTAAATCGAGTAACGTTTCTATGGAAGCGACAGGATTTTCTTTTGGGATACGACAATCACATTTCCGATCCACTAATCCGTCTTTACTGCATCCCTCACTAATACACATTGACGATATCATACGGAAATTGCGTCGCTATGAAATACTATGGGTTCTATGACTTCTCCTTCTAAATCGAGTATCGTTTCTATGGAAACGACTGGCTTTTCTTTTGCGATACGAGTATCTCCCTCTCGATGCACTAATCCTTCTTTACTGCATCCCTCACTCCCACTCATTGACGAATTCACACGGAAATTGCGTCGCCATGAAATACTATGGGTTCTATGACTTCTCCTTCTAAATCGAGTAACGTTTCTATGGAAACGACAGGATTTTCTTTTGGGATACGACAATCACATTTCCGATCCACTAATCCGTCTTTACTGCATCCCTCACTAATACACATTGACGAATTCATACGGAAATTGCGTCGCTATGAAATACTATGGGTTCTATGACTTCTCCTTCTAAATCGAGTATCGTTTCTATGGAAACGACTGGCTTTTCTTTTGCGAAACGAGTATCTCCCTCTCGATGCACTAATCCTTCTTTACTGCATCCCTCACTCCCACTCATTGACGAATTCACACGGAAATTGCGACGCCATGAAATACTATGGGTTCTATGACTTCTCCTTCTAAATCGAGTAACGTTTCTATGGAAGCGACAGGATTTTCTTTTGGGATACGACAATCACATTTCCGATCCAGTAATCCGTCTTTACTGCATCCCTCACTAATACACATTGACGATATCATACGGAAATTGCGTCGCTATGAAATACTATGGGTTCTATGACTTCTCCTTCTAAATCGAGTATCGTTTCTATGGAAACGACTGGCTTTTCTTTTGCGATACGAGTATCTCCCTCTCGATGCACTACTCCTTCTTTACTGCATCCCTGACTCCCACTCATTGACGAAATCGAACGGAAATTGCGTCGCCATGAAATACTATGGGTTCTATGACTTCTCCTTCTAAATCGAGTATCGTTTCTATGGAAACGACTGGCTTTTCTTTTGCGATACGAGTATCTCCCTCTCGATGCACTAATCCTTCTTTACTGCATCCCTCACTCCCACTCATTGACGAATTCACACGGAAATTGCGTCGCCATGAAATACTATGGGTTCTATGACTTCTCCTTCTAAATCGAGTATCGTTTCTCTGGAAACGACTGGCTTTTCTTTTGCGATACGAGTATCTCTCTCTCGATGCACTAATCCTTCTTTACTGCATCCCTCACTCCCACTCATTGACGAATTCACACGGAAATTGAGTCGCCATGAAATACTATGGGTTCTATGACTTCTCCGTCTAAATCGAGTAACGTTTCTATGGAAACGACTGGCTTTTCTTTTGGGATACGAGTATCTCCCTCTCGGTGCACTAATCCTTCTTTACTGCATCCCTCACTCCCACTCATTGACGAATTCACACGGAAATTGCGTCGCCATGAAATACTATGGGTTCTATGACTTCTCCTTCTAAATCGTGTAACGTTTCTATGGAAACGGCAGGATTTTCTTTTGGGATACGACAATCACATTTCCGATCCACTAATCCGTCTTTACTGCATCCCTCACTAATACACATTGACGAATTCACACGGAAATTGCGTCGCCATGAAATACTATGCGTTAAATGACTTCTCGTTCTAAATCGAGTAACGTTTCTATGGAAACTGCAGGATTTTCTTTTGGGATACGACAATCACATTTCCGATCCACTAATCCGTCTTTACTGCATCCCTCACTAATACACATTGACGAATTCATACGGAAATTTCGTCGCTATGAAATACTATGGGTTCTATGACTTCTCCTTCTAAATCGAGTATCGTTTCTATGGAAACGACTGGCTTTTCTTTTGGGATACGATAATCTCATTTCCGATCCACTAATCCTTCTTTACTGCATCCCTCACACCCACTCATTGACGAATTCACACGGAAATTGCGTCGCCATGAAATACTATGGGTTCTATGACTTCTCCTTCTAAATCGAGTAACGTTTCTATGGAAGCGACAGGATTTTCTTTTGGGGATACGACAATCACATTTCCCATCCACTAATCCGTCTTTACTGCATCCCTCACTAATACACATTGACGATATCATACGGAAATTGCGTCGCTGTGAAATACTATGGGTTCTATGACTTCTCCTTCTAAATCGAGTATCGTTTCTATGGAAACGAATGGCTTTTCTTTTGCGATACGAGTATCTCTCTCTCGATGCACTAATCCTTCTTTACTGCATCCTTCACTCCGACTCATTGACGAATTCACACGGAAATCGTGTCGCCATGAAATACTATGGGTTCTATGACTTCTCCTTCTAAATCGAGTAACGTTTCTATGGAAACGACAGGATTTTCTTTTGGGATACGACAATCACATTTCCGATCCACTATACCGTCTTTACTGCATCTCTCACTAATACACATTAACGAATTCATACGGAAATTGCGTCGCCATGAAATACTATGTGTTCTATGACTTCTCCTTCTAAATCGAGTATCGTTTCTATGGAAACGACTGGCTTTTCTTTTGCGATACGAGTATCTCTCTCTCGATGCACTAATCCTTCTTTACTGCATCCCTCACTCCCACTCATTGACGAATTCACACGGAAATTGAGTCGCCATGAAATACTATGGGTTCTATGACTTCTCCTTCTAAATCGTGTAACGTTTCTATGGAAACGACAGGATTTTCTTTTGGGATACAACAATCACATTTCCGATCCACTAATCCGTCTTTACTGCATCCCTCACTAATACACATTGACGAATTCACACGGAAATTGCGTCGCTATGAAATACTATGGGTTAAATGACTTCTCGTTCTAAATCGAGTAACGTTTCTATGGAAACTGCAGGATTTTCTTTTGGGATACGACAATCACATTTCCGATCAACTAATCCGTCTTTACTGCATCCCTCACTAATACACATTGACGAATTCATACGGAAATAGCGTCGCTATGAAATACTATGGGTTCTATGACTTCTCCTTCTAAATCGAGTATCGTTTCTATGGAAACGATTGGCTTTTCTTTTGGGATACGATAATCTCATTTCCGATCCACTAATCCTTCTTTACTGCATCCCTCACACCCACTCATTGACGAATTCACACGGAAATTGCGTCGCCATGAAATACTATGGGTTCTATGACTTCTCCTTCTAAATTGAGTAACGTTTCTATGGAAGCGACAGGATTTTCTTTTGGGATACGACAATCACATTTCCGATCCACTAATCCGTCTTTACTGCATCCCTCACTAATACACATTGACGATATCATACGGAAATTGCGTCGCTATGAAATACTATGGTTTTATGACTTCTCCTTCTAAATCGAGTATAGTTTCTATGGAAACGAATGGCTTTTCTTTTGCGATACGAGTATCTCCCTCTCGATGCACTAATCCTTCTTTACTGCATCCCTCACTCCCACTCATTGACGAATTCACACGGAAATCGTGTCGCCATGAAATACTATGGGTTCTATGACTTCTCCTTCTAATTCGAGTAACGTTTCTATGGAAACGACAGGATTTTCTTTTGGGATACGACAATCACATTTCCGATCCACTATACCGTCTTTACTGCATCTCTCACTAATACACATTGACGAATTCATACGGAAATTGCGTCGCTATGAAATACTATGGGTTCTATAACTTCTCCTGCTAAATCGAGTATCGTTTCTATGGAAACGACTGGCTTTTCTTTTGCGATACGAGTATCTCCTTCTCGATGCACTAATCCTTCTTTACTGCATCCCTCACTCCCACTCATTGACGAATTCACACGGAAATTGCGTCGCCATGAAATACTATGGGTTCTAAGACTTCTCCTTCTAAAGCGAGTAACGTTTCTATGGAAGCGACAGGATTTTCTTTTGGGATACGACAATCACATTTCCGATCCACTAATCCGTCTTTACTGCATCCCTCACTAATACACATTGACGATATCATACGGAAATTGCGTCGCTATGAAATACTATGGGTTCAATGACTTCTCCTTCTAAATCGAGTATCGTTTCTATGGAAACGACTGGCTTTTCTTTTGCGATACGAGTATCTCCCTCTCGATGCACTAATCCTTCTTTACTGCATCCCTCACTCCCACTCATTGACGAATTCACACGGAATTTGCGTCGCCATGAAATACTATGGGTTCTATGACTTCTCCTTCTAAATCGAGTAACGTTTCTATGGAAACAACAGGATTTTCTTTTGGGATACGACAATCACATTTCCGATCCACTAATCCGTCTTTACTGCATCCCTCACTAATACACATTGACGAATTCATACGGAAATTGCGTCGCTATGAAATACTATGGGTTCTATGACTTCTCCTTCTAAATCGAGTATCGTTTCTATGGAAACGACTGGCTTTTCTTTTGCGATACGAGTATCTCCCTCTCGATGCACTAATCCTTCTTTACTGCATCCCTCACTCCCACTCATTGACGAATTCACACGGAAATTGCGACGCCATGAAATACTATGGGTTCTATGACTTCTCCTTCTAAATCGAGTAACGTTTCTACGGAAGCGACAGGATTTTCTTTTGGGATACGACAATCACATTTCCGATCCACTAATCCGTCTTTACTGCATCCCTCACTAATACACATTGACGATATCATACGGAAATTGCGTCGCTATGAAATACTATGGGTTCTATGACTTCTCCTTCTAAATCGAGTATCGTTTCTATGGAAACGACTGGCTTTTCTTTTGCGATACGAGTATCTCCCTCTCGATGCACTAATCCTTCTTTACTGCATCCCTGACTCCCACTCATTGACGAATTCGAACGGAAATTGCGTCGCCATGAAATACTATGGGGTCTATGACTTCTCCTTCTAAATCGAGTATCGTTTCTATGGAAACGACTGGCTTTTCTTTTGCGATACGAGTATCTCCCTCTCGATGCACTAATCCTTCTTTACTGCATCCCTCACTCCCACTCATTGACGAATTCACACGGAAATTGCGTCGCCATGAAATACTATGGGTTCTATGACTTCTCCTTCTAAATCGAGTATCGTTTCTATGGAAACGACTGGCTTTTCTTTTGCGATACGAGTATCTCCCTCTCGATGCACTAATCCTTCTTTACTGCATCCCTCACTCCCACTCATTGACGAATTCACTCGGAAATTGCGTCGCCATGAAATACTATGGGTTCTATGACTTCTCCTTCTAAATCGAGTATCGTTTCTCTGGAAACGACTGGCTTTTCTTTTGCGATACGAGTATCTCTCTCTCGATGCACTAATCCTTCTTTACTGCATCCCTCACTCCCACTCATTGACGAATTCACACGGAAATTGAGTCGCCATGAAATACTATGGGTTCTATGACTTCTCCGTCTAAATCGAGTAACGTTTCTATGGAAACGACTGGCTTTTCTTTTGGGATACGAGTATCTCCCTCTCGATGCACTAATCCTTCTTTACTGCATCCCTCACTCACACTCATTGACGAATTCACACGGAAATTGCGTCGCCATGAAATACTATGGGTTCTATGACTTCTCCTTCTAAATCGTGTAACGTTTCTATGGAAACGACAGGATTTTCTTTTGGGATACGACAATCACATTTCCGATCCACTAATCCGTCTTTACTGCATCCCTCACTAATACACATTGACGAATTCACACGGAAATTGCGTCGCTATGAAATACTATGGGTTAAATGACTTCTCGTTCTAAATCGAGTAACGTTTCTATGGAAACTGCAGGATTTTCTTTTGGGATACGACAATCACTTTTCCGATCCACTAATCCGTCTTTACTGCATCCCTCACTAATACACATTGACGAATTCATACGGAAATAGCGTCGCTATGAAATACTATGGGTTCTATGACTTCTCCTTCTAAATCGAGTATCGTTTCTATGGAAACGACTGGCTTTTCTTTTGGGATACGATAATCTCATTTCCGATCCACTAATCCTTCTTTACTGCATCCCTCACACCCACTCATTGACGAATTCACACGGAAATTGCGTCGCCATGAAATACTATGGGTTCTATGACTTCTCCTTCTAAATCGAGTAACGTTTCTATGGAAGCGACAGGATTTTCTTTTGGGATACGACAATCACATTTCCGATCCACTAATCCGTCTTTACTGCATCCCTCACTAATACACATTGACGATATCATACGGAAATTGCGTCGCTATGAAATACTATGGGTTCTATGACTTCTCCTTCTAAATCGAGTATCGTTTCTATGGAAACGACTGGCTTTTCTTTTGCGATACGAGTATCTCCCTCTCGATGCACTAATCCTTCTTTACTGCATCCCTCGCTCCCACTCATTGACGAATTCACACGGAAATTGCGTCGCCATGAAATACTATGGGTTCTATGACTTCTCCTTCTAAATCGAGTAACGTTTCTATGGAAACGACAGGATTTTCTTTTGGGATACGACGATCACATTTCCGATCCACTAATCCGTCTTTACTGCATCCCTCACTAATACACATTGACGAATTCATACGGAAATTGCGTCGCTATGAAATACTATGGGTTCTATGACTTCTCCTTCTAAATCGAGTATCGTTTCTATGGAAACGAATGGCTTTTCGTTTGCGATACGAGTATCTCCCTCTCGATGCACTAATCCTTCTTTACTGCATCCCTCACTCCCACTCATTGACGAATTCACACGGAAATCGTGTCGCCATGAAATACTATGGGTTCTATGACTTCTCCTTCTAAATCGAGTAACGTTTCTATGGAAACGACAGGATTTTCTTTTGGGATACGACAATCACATTTCCGATCCACTATACCGTCTTTACTGCATCTCTCACTAATACACATTGACGATTTCATACGGAAATTGCGTCGCTATGAAATACTATGGGTTCTATAACTTCTCCTTCTAAATCGAGTATCGTTTCTATGGAAACGACTGGCTTTTCTTTTGCGATACGAGTAACTCCTTCTCGATGCACTAATCCTTCTTTACTGCATCCCTCATTCCCACTCATTGACGAATTCACACGGAAATTGCGTCGCCATGAAATACTATGGGTTCTATGACTTCTCCTTCTAAATCGAGTAACGTTTCTATGGAAGCGACAGGATTTTCTTTTGGGATACGACAATCACATTTCCGATCCACTAATCCGTCTTTACTGCATCCCTCACTAATACACATTGACGATATCATACGGAAATTGCGTCGCTATGAAATACTATGGGTTCTATGACTTCTCCTTCTAAATCGAGTATCGTTTCTATGGAAACGACTGGCTTTTCTTTTGCGATACGAGTATCTCCCTCTCGATGCACTAATCCTTCTTTACTGCATCCCTCACTCCCACTCATTGACGAATTCACACGGAAATTGCGTCGCCATGAAATACTATGGGTTCTATGACTTCTCCTTCTAAATCGAGTAACGTTTCTATGGAAACGACAGGATTTTCTTTTGGGATACGACAATCACATTTCCGATCCACTAATCCGTCTTTACTGCATCCCTCACTAATACACATTGACGAATTCATACGGAAATTGCGTCGCTATGAAATACTATGGGTTCTATGACTTCTCCTTCTAAATCGAGTATCGTTTCTATGGAAACGACTGGCTTTTCTTTTGCGATACGAGTATCTCCCTCTCGATGCACTAATCCTTCTTTACTGCATCCCTCACTCCCACTCATTGACGAATTCACACGGAAATTGCGACGCCATGAAATACTATGGGTTCTATGACTTCTCCTTCTAAATCGAGTAACGTTTCTATGGAAACGACAGGATTTTCTTTTGGGATACGACAATCACATTTCCGATCCACTAATCCGTCTTTACTGCATCCCTCACTAATACACATTGACGAATTCATATGGAAATTGCGTCGCTATGAAATGCTATGGCTTCTATGACTTCTCCTTCTAAATCGAGTACCGTTTCTATGGAAACGACAGGATTTTCTTTTGGGATACGACAATCACATTTCCGATCCACTAATCCGTCTTTACTGCATCCCTCACTAATACACATTGACGAATTCATACGGAAATTGCGTCGCTATGAAATACTATGGGTTCTATGACTTCTCCTTCTAAATCGAGTAACGTTTCTATGGAAACGACAGGATTTTCTTTTGGGATAGGACAATCACATTTCCGATCCACTAATCCGCCTTTACTGCATCCCTCACTAATACACATTGACGAATTCATACGGAAATTGCGTCGCTATGAAATACTATGGCATCAATGACTTCTCCTTCTAAATCGAGTACCGTTTCTATGGAAACGACAGGATTTTCTTTTGGGATACGACAATCACATTTCCGATCCACAAATCCGTCTTTACTGCATCCCTCACTAATACACATTCACGAATTCATACGGAAACTGCGTCGCTATGAAATACTATGGCTTCTATGACTTCTCCTTCTAAATCGAGTAACGTTTCTATGGAAACGACAGGATTTTCTTTTGGGGTACGACAATCACATTTCCGATCCACTAATCCGTCTTTACTGCATCAATCACTAATACACATTGACGAATTCATACGGAAATTGCGTCGCTATGAAATACTATGGCTTCTATGACTTCTCCTTCTAAATCGAGTAACGTTCCTATGGACACGACAGGATTTTATTTTGGGATACGACAATCACATTTCCGATCCACTAATCCGTCTTTACTGCATCCCTCACTAATACACATTGACGAATTCATACGGAAATTGCGTCACTATTAAATACTATGGGTTCTATGACTTCTCCTTCTAAATTGAGTATCGTTTCTATGGAAACGACTGGCTTTTCTTTTGCGATACGGGTATCTCCCTCTCGAAGCACTAATCCTTCTTTACTGCATCCCTCACTCCCACTCATTGACGAATTCACACGGAAATTGCGTCGCCATGAAATACTATGCGTTCTATGACTTATCCTTCTAAATCGAGTAACGTTTCTATGGAAACGACAGGATTTTCTTTTGGGATACGATAATCACATTTCCGATCCACTAATCCGTCTTTACTGCATCCCTCACTAATACACATTGACGAATTCACATGGAAATTGCGTCGCTGTGAAATACTATGGGTTCTATGACTTCTCCTTCTAAATCGAGTATCGTTTCTATGGACACGACAGGATTTTCTTTTGCGATACGAGTATCTCCCTCTCGATGCACTAATCCTTCTTTACTGCATCCCTCACTCCCACTCATTGACGATTTCACACGGAAATTGCGTCGCCATGAAATACTATGGGTTCTATGACTTTTTCTTCTAAATCGAGTAACGTTTCTATGGAAACGACAGGATTTTCTTTTGGCATACGACAATCACATTTCCGATCCACTAATCCGTCTTTACTGCATCCCTCAGTAATACACATTGACGAATTCTTACGGAAATTGCGTCGCTATGAAATACTATGGCTTCTATGACTTCTCCTTCTAAATCGAGTAACGTTTCTATGGACACGACAGGATTTTCTTTTGGGATACGACAATCATATTTCCGATCCACTAATCCGTCTTTACTGCATCCCTCACTAATACACATTGACGAATTCATACGGAAATTGCGTCGCTATTAAATGCTATGGGTTCTATGACTTCTCCGTCTAAATCGAGTATCGTTTCTATGGAAACGACTGGCTTTTCTTTTGCGATACGAGTATCTCCCTCTCGATGCACTAATCCTTCTTTACTGCATCCCTCACTCCCACTCATTGACGAATTCACACGGAAATTGCGTCGCCATGAAATACTATGGGTTCTAGGACTTCTCCTTCTAAATCGAGTAACGTTTCTATGGAAACGACAAGATTTTCTTTTGGGATACGACAATCACATTTCCGATCCACTAATAAGTCTTTACTGCATCCCTCACTAATATACATTGACGAATTCATATGGAAATTGCGTCGCTATGAAATACTATGGGTTCTATGACTTCTCCTTCTAAATCGAGTATCGTTTCTATGGAAACGACTGGCGTTTCTTTTGCGATACGAGTATCTCCCTCTCGATGCACTAATCCTCCTTTACTGCATCCCTCACTCCCACTCATTGACGAATTCACACGGAAATTGCGTCGCCATGAAATACTATGGGTTCTATGACTTCTCCTTCTAAATCGAGTAACGTTTCTATGGAAACGACAAGATTTTCTTTTGGGATACGACAATCACATTTCCGATCCACTAATCTGTCTTTACTGCATCCCTCAGTAATACATATTGAGGAATTCATACGGAAATTGCGTCGCTATGAAATACTATTGCTTCTATGACTTCTCCTTCTAAATCGAGTAACGTTTCTGTGGAAACGACAGGATTTTCTTTTGGGGTACGACAATCACATTTCCGATCCACTAATCCGTCTTTACTGCATCAATCACTAATACACATTGACGAATTCATACGGAAATTGCGTCGCCATGAAATACTATGGGTTCTATGACTTCTCCTTCTAAATCGAGTAACGTTTCTATGGAAACGACAGGATTTTCTTTTGGGATACGACAATCACATTTCCGATCCACTAATCCGTCTTTACTGCATCCCTCACTAATACACATTGACGAATTCATACGGAAATTGCGTCGCTATGAAATACTATGGTTTCTATGACTTCTCCTTCTAAATCGAGTATCGTTTCTATGGAAACGACTGGCGTTTCTTTTGCGATACGAGTATCTCCCTCTCGATGCACTAATCCTTCTTTACTGCATCCCTCACTCCCACTCATTGACGAATTCACACCGAAATTGCGTCGCCATGAAATACTATGGGTTCTATGACTTCTCCTTCTAAATCGAGTAACGTTTCTATGGAAACGACAAGATTTTCTTTTGGGATACGACAGTCACATTTCCGATCCACTAATCCGTCTTTACTGCATCCCTCACTAATACACATTGACGAATTCATACGGAAATTGCGTCGCCATGAAATACTATGGGTTATATGACTTCTCCTTCTAAATCGAGTAACGTTTCTATGGAAACGACAGGATTTTCTTTTGGGATACGACAATCACATTTCCGATCCACTAATCCGTCTTTACTGCATCCCTCACAAATACACATTGACGAATTCATACGGAAATTGCGTCGCTATGAAATACTATGGGATCTATGACTTCTCCTTCTAAATCGAGTATCGTTTCTATGGAAACGACTGGCTTTTCTTTTGCGATACGAGTATCTCCCTCTCGATGCACTAATCCTTCTTTACTGCATCCCTCACTCCCACTCATTGACGAATTCACACGGAAATTGCGTCGCCATGAAATACTATGGGTTCTAGGACTTCTCCTTCTAAATCGAGTAACGTTTCTATGGAAACGACAAGATTTTCTTTTGGGATACGACAATCACATTTCCGATCCACTAATAAGTCTTTACTGCATCCCTCACTAATACACATTGACGAATTCATATGGAAATTGCGTCGCTACGAAATACTATGGGTTCTATGACTTCTCCTTCTAAATCGAGTATCGTTTCTATGGAAACGACTGGCGTTTCTTTTGCGATACGAGTATCTCCCTCTCGATGCACTAATCCTCCTTTACTGCATCCCTCACTCCCACTCATTGACGAATTCACACGGAAATTGCGTCGCCATGAAATACTATGGGTTCTATGACTTCTCCTTCTAAATCGAGTAACGTTTCTATGGAAACGACAAGATTTTCTTTTGGGATACGACAATCACATATCCGATCCACTAATCTGTCTTTACTGCATCCCTCACTAATACATATTGACGAATTCATACGGAAATTGCGTCGCTATGAAATACTATGGCTTCTATGACTTCTCCTTCTAAATCGAGTAACGTTTCTGTGGAAACGACAGGATTTTCTTTTGGGGTACGACAATCACATTTCCGATCCACTAATCCGTCTTTACTGCATCAATCACTAATACACATTGACGAATTCATACGGAAATTGCGTCGCCATGAAATACTATGGGTTCTATGACTTCTCCTTCTAAATCGAGTAACGTTTCTATGGAAACGACAGGATTTTCTTTTGGGATACGACAATCACATTTCCGATCCACTAATCCGTCTTTACTGCATCCCTCACTAATACACATTGACGAATTCATACGGAAATTGCGTCGCTATGAAATACTATGGTTTCTATGACTTCTCCTTCTAAATCGAGTATCGTTTCTATGGAAACGACTGGCGTTTCTTTTGCGATACGAGTATCTCCCTCTCGATGCACTAATCCTTCTTTACTGCATCCCTCACTCCCACTCATTGACGAATTCACACCGAAATTGCGTCGCCATGAAATACTATGGGTTCTAGGACTTCTCCTTCTAGATCGAGTAACGTTTCTATGGAAACGACAAGATTTTCTTTTGGGATACGACAATCACATTTCTGATCCACTAATCCGTCTTTACTGCATCCCTCACTAATACACATTGACGAATTCATACGGAAATTGCGTCGCCATGAAATACTATGGGTTATATGACTTCTCCTTCTAAATCGAGTAACGTTTCTATGGAAACGACAGGATTTTCTTTTGGGATACGACAATCACATTTCCGATCCACTAATCCGTCTTTACTGCATCCCTCACAAATACACATTGACGAAATCATACGGAAATTGCGTCGCTATGAAATACTATGGGTTCTATGACTTCTCCTTCTAAATCGAGTATCGTTTCTATGGAAACGACTGGCGTTTCTTTTGCGATACGAGTATCTCCCTCTCGATGCACTAATCCTTCTTTACTTTATCCCTCACTCCCACTCATTGACGAATTCACACGGAAATTGCGTCGCCATGAAATACTATGGGTTCTATGACTTCTCCTTCTAAATCGAGTAACGTTTCTATGGAAACGACAAGATTTTCTTTTGGGATACGACAGTCACATTTCCGATCCACTAATCCGTCTTTACTGCATCCCTCACTAATACACATTGACGAATTCACACGGAAATTGCGTCGCCATGAAATACTATGGGTTCTATGACTTCTCCTTCTAAATCGAGTATCGTTTTTATGGAAACGACTGGCTTTTCTTTTGCGATACGAGTATCTCCCTCTCGATGCACTAATCCTTCTTTACTGCATCCCTCACTCCCACTCATTGGCGAATTCACACGGAAATTGCGTCGCCATGAAATACTATGGGTTCTATGACTTTTCCTTCTAAATCGAGTAACGTTTCTATGGAAACGACAGGATTTTCTTTTGGGATACGACAATCACATTTCCGATCCACTAATCCGTCTTTACTGCATCCCTCACTAATACACATTGACGAATTCATACGGAAATTGCGTCGCCATTAAATACTATGGGTTCTATGACTTCTCCTTCGAAATCGAGTATCGTTTCTATGGAAACGACTGGCTTTTCTTTTGCGATACGAGTATCTCCCTCTCGATGCACTAATCCTCCTTTACTGCATCCCTCACTCCCACTCATTGACGAATTCACAACGGAAATAGCGTCGCCATGAAATACTATGGGTTCTATGACTTCTCCTTCTAAATCGAGTAACGTTTCTATGGAAACGACAGGATTTTCTTTTGGGATACGACAATCACATTTCCGATCCACTAATCCGTCTTTACTGCATCCCTCACTAATTCACATTGACGAATTCATACGGAAATTGCGTCGCTATGAAATACTATGGGTTCTATGACTTCTCCTTCTAAATCGAGTATCGTTTCTATGGAAACGACTGGCTTTTCTTTTGCGATACGAGTATCTCCCTCTCGATGCACTAATCCTTCTTTACTGCATCCCTCACTCCCACTCATTGACGAATACACACGGAAATTGCGTCGCCATGAAATACTATGGGTTCTATGACTTCTCCTTCTAAATCGAGTAACATTTCTATGGAAACGACAGGATTTTATTTTGGGATACGACAATCACATTTCCGATCCACTAATCCGTCTTTACTGCATCCCTCACTAATACACATTGACGAATTCATACGGAAATTGCGTCGCTGTGAAATACTATGGGTTCTATGACTTCTCCTTCTAAATCGAGTATCGTTTCTATGGAAACGACTGGCTTTTCTTTTGCGATACGAGTATCTCCCTCTCGATGCACTAATCCTTCTTTACTGCATCCCTCACTCCCACTCATTGACGAATTCACACGGAAATTGCGTCGCCATGAAATACTATGGGTTCTATGACTTCTCCTTCTAAATCGAGTAACGTTTCTATGGAAACGAAAGGATTTTCTTTTGGGATACGACAATCTCATTTCCGATCCACTAATCCGTCTTTACTGCATTCCTCACTAATACACATTGACGAATTCATACGGAAATTGCGTCGCTATGAAATACTATGGGTTCTATGACTTCTCCTTCTAAATCGAGTATCGTTTCTATGGAAACGACAGGATTTTCTTTTGGGATACGACAATCACATTTCCGATCCACTAATCCGTCTTTACTGCATCCTTCACTAATACACATTGACGAATTCATACGGAAATTGCGTCGCTATGAAATACTATGGCTTCTATGACTTCTCCTTCTAAATCGAGTATCGTTTCTATGGAAACGACTGGCTTTTCTTTTGCGATACGAGTATCTCCCTCTCGATGCACTAATCCTTCTTTACTGCATCCCTCACTCCCACTCATTGACGAATTCACACGGAAATTGCGTCGCCATGAAATACTATATGTTCTATGACTTCTCCTTCTAAATCGAGTAACGTTTCTATGGAAACGACAGGATTTTCTTTTGGGATACGACAATCACATTTCCGATCCACTAATCCGTCTTTACTGCATCCCTCACTAATACACATTGACGAATTCATACGGAAATTGCGTCGCTATGAAATACTATGGCTTCTATGACTTCTCCTTCTAAATCGAGTATCGTTTCTATGGAAACGACTTGCTTTTCTTTTGCGATACGAGTATCTCCCTCTCGATGCACTAATCCTTCTTTACTGCATCCCTCACTCCCACTCATTGACGAATTCACACGGAAATTGCGTCGCCATGAAATACTATGGGTTCTATGACTTCTCCTTCTAAATCGAGTAACGTTTCTATGGAAACGACAGGATTTTCTTTTGGGATACGACAATCACATTTCCGATCCACTAATCCGTCTTTACTGCATCCCTCACTAATACACATTGACGAATTCATACGGAAATTGCGTCGCTATGAAATACTATGGCTTCTATGACTTCTCCTTCTAAATCGAGTATCGTTTCTATGGAAACGACTTGCTTTTCTTTTGCGATACGAGTATCTCCCTCTCGATGCACTAATCCTTCTTTACTGCATCCCTCACTCCCACTCATTGACGAATTCACACGGAAATTGCGTCGCCATGAAATACTATGGGTTCTATGACTTCTCCTTCTAAATCGAGTAACGTTTCTATGGAAACGACAGGATTTTCTTTTGGGATACGACAATCACATTTCCGATCCACTAATCCGTCTTTACTGCATCCCTCACTAATACACATTGACGAACTCATACGGAAATTGCGTCGCTATGAAATACTATGGCTTCTATGACTTCTCCTTCTAAATCGAGTAACGTTTCTATGGAAACGAAAGGATTTTCTTTTGGGATACGACGATCACATTTCCGATCCACTAATCCGTCTTTACTGCATCCCTCACTAACACACATTGACGAATTCATTCGGAAATTGCGTCGCTATGAAATACTATGGGTTCTATGACTTCTCCTTCTAAATCGAGTATCGTTTCTATGGAAACGACTGGCTTTTCTTTTGCGATACGAGTATCACCCTCTCGATGCACTAATCCTTCTTTACTGCATCCCTCACTCCCACTCATTGACGAATTCACACGGAAATTGCATCGCCATGAAATACTATGGGTTCTATGACTTCTCCTTCTAAATCGAGTAACGTTTCTATGGAAACGACAGGATTTTCTTTTGGGATACGACAATCACATTTCCGATCCACTAATCCGTCTTTACTGCATCCCTCACTAATACACATTGACGAATTCATACGGAAAGTGCGTCGCTATGAAATACTATGGCTTCTATGACTTCTCCTTCTAAATCGAGTATCGTTTCTATGGAAACGACTGGCCTTTCTTTTGCGATACGAGTATCTCCCTCTCGATGCACTAATCCTTCTTTACTGCATCCCTCACTCCCACTCATTGACGAATTCACACGGAAATTGCGTCGCCATGAAATACTATGGGTTCTATGACTTCTCCTTCTAAATCGAGTAACGTTTCTATGGAAACGACAGGATTTTCTTTTGGGATACGACAATCACATTTCCGATCCACTAATCCGTCTTTACTGCATCCCTCACTAATACACATTGACGAATTCATACGGAAATTGCGTCGCTATGAAATACTATGGCTTCTATGACTTCTCCTTCTAAATCGAGTATCGTTTCTATGGAAACGACTGTCTTTTCTTTTGCGATACGAGTATCTCACTGTCGATGCACTAATCCTTCTTTTCTGCATCCCTCTCTCCCACTCATTGACGAATTCACACGGAAATTGCGTCGCCATGAAATACTATGGGTTCTATGACTTCTCCTTCTAAATCGAGTAACGTTTCTATTGAAACGACAGGATTTTCTTTTGGGATACGACAATCACATTTCCGATCCACTAATCCGTCTTTACTGCATCCCTCACTAATACACATTGACGAATTCATTCGGAAATTGCGTCGCTATGAAATACTATGGCTTCTATGACTTCTCCTTCTAAATCGAGTATCGTTTCTATGGAAACGACTGGCTTTTCTTTTGCGATACGAGTATCTCCCTCTCGATGCACTAATCCTTCTTTTCTGCATCCCTCACTCCCACTCATTGACGAATTCACACGGAAATTGCGCCGCCATGAAATACTATGGCTGCTATGACTTCTCCTTCTAAATCGAGTAACGTATCTATGGAAACGACAGGATTTTCTTTTGGTATACGACAATCACATTTCCGATCCACTAATCCGTCTTTACTGCATCCCTCACTAATACACATTGACGAATTCATACGGAAATTGCGTCGCTATGAAATACTATGGCTTCTATGACTTCTCCTTCTAAATCGAGTATCGTTTCTATGGAAACGACTGGCTTTTCTTTTGCGATACGAGTATCTCCCTCTCGATGAACTAATCCTTCTTTACTGCATCCCTCACTCCCACTCATTGACGAATTCACACGGAAATTGCGTCGCCATGAAATACTATGGGTTCTATGACTTCTCCTTCTAAATCGAGTAACGTTTCTATGGCACCGACAGGATTTTCTTTTGGGATACGACAATCACATTTCCGATCCACTAATCCGTCTTTACTGCATCCCTCACTAATACACATTGACGAATTCATACGAAAATTGCGTCGCTATGAAATACTATGGCTTCTATGACTTCTCCTTCTAAATCGAGTAACGTCTCTATGGAAACGACAGGATTTTCTTTTGGGATACGACGATCACATTTCCGATCCACTAATCCGTCTTTACTGCATCCCTCACTAATACACATAGACGGATTCATACGGAAATTTCGTCGCTATGAAATACTATGGGTTCTATGACTTCTCCTTCTAAATCGAGTATCGTTTCTATGGAAACGACTGGCTTTTCTTTTGCGATACGAGTATCTCCCTCTCGATGCACTAATACTTCTTTACTGCATCCCTCACTCCTACTCATTGACGAATTCACACGGTAATTGCGTCGCCATGAAATACTATGGGTTCTATGACTTCTCCTTCTAAATCGAGTAACGTTTCTATGGAAACGACAGGATTTTCTTTTGGGATACGACAATCACATTTCCGATCCACTAATCCGTCTTTACTGCATCCCTCACTAATACACATTGACGAATTCATACGGAAATTGCGTCGCTATGAAATACTATGGCTTCTATGACTTCTCCTTCTAAATCGAGTAACGTTTCTATGGAAACTACAGGATTTTCTTTTGGGATACGACGATCACATTTCCGATCCACTAATCCGTCTTTACTGCATCCCTCACTAATACACATTGACGAATTCATACGGAAATTGCGTCGCTATGAAATACTATGGGTTCTATGACTTCTCGTTCTAAATCGAGTATCGTTTCAATGGAAACGACTGGCTTTTCGTTTGCGATACGAGTATCACCCTCTCGATGCTCTAATCCTTCTTTACTGCATCCCTCAATCGCACTCATTGACGAATTCACACGGAAATTGCGTCGCCATGAAATACTATGGGTTCTATGACTTCTCCTTCTAAATCGAGTAACGTTTCTATGGAAACGACAGGATTTACTTTTGGGATACGACAACCACATTTCCGATCCACTAATCCGTCTTTACTGCATCCCTCACTAATACACATTGACGAATTCATACGGAAATTGCGTCGCTATGAAATACTATGGCTTCTATGACTTCTCCTTCTAAATCGAGTATCGTTCTATGGAAACGACTGGCTTTTCTTTTGCGATACGAGTATCTCCCTCTCGATGCACTAATCCTTCTTTACTGCATCCCTCACTCCCACTCATTGACGAATTCACACGGAAATTGCGTCGCCATGAAATACTATGGGTTCTATGACTTCTCCTTATAAATCGAGTAACGTTTCTATGGAAACGACAGGATTTTCTTTTGGGATACGACAATCACATTTCCGATCCACTAATCCGTCTTTACTGCATACCTCACTAATACACATTGACGAATTCATACGGAAATTGCGTCGCTATGAAATACTATGGCTTCTATGACTTCTCCTTCTAAATCGAGTATCGTTTCTATGGAAACGACTGGCTTTTCTTTTGCGATACGAGTATCTCCCTCTCGATGCACTAATCCTTCTTTTCTGCATCCCTCACTCCCACTCATTGACGAATTCACACGGAAATTGCGCCGCCATGAAATACTATGGGTTCTATGACTTCTCCTTCTAAATCGAGTAACGTTTCTATGGAAACAACAGGATTTTCTTTTGGGATACGACAATCACAATTCCGATCCACTAATCCGTCTTTACTGCATCCCTCACTAATACACATTGACGAATTCATACGGAAATTGCGTCGCTATGAAATACTATGGCTTCTATGACTTCTCCTTCTAAATTGAGTAACGTTTCTATGGAAACGACAGGATTTTCTTTTGGGATACGACAATCACATTTCCTATCCACTAATCCGTCTTTACTGCATCCCTCACTAATACACATTGACGAATTCATACGGAAATTGCGTCGCTATGCAATACTATGGGTTCTATGACTTCTCCTTCTAAATCGAGTATCGTTTCTATGGAAATGACTGGCTTTTCTTTTGCGATACGAGTATCTCCCTCTCGATGCACTAATCCTTCTTTACTGCATCCCTCACTCCCACTCATTGACGAATTCACACGGAAATTGCGTCGCCATGAAATACTATGGGTTCTATGACTTCTCCTTCTAAATCGAGTAACGTTTCTATGGAAACGACAGGATTTTCTTTTGGGATACGACAATCACATTTCCGATCCACTAATCCGTCTTTACTGCATCCCTCACTAATACACATTGACGAATTCATACGGAAATTGCGTCGCTATGAAATACTATGGCTGCTATGACTTCTCCTTCTAAATCGAGTAACGTATCTATGGAAACGACAGGATTTTCTTTTGGTATACGACAATCACATTTCCGATCCACTAATCCGTCTTTACTGCATCCCTCACTAATACACATTGAGGAATTCATACGGAAATTGCGTCGCTATGAAATACTATGGGTTCTATGACTTCTCCTTCTAAATCGAGTATCGTTTCTATGGAAACGACTGGCATTTCTTTTGCGATACGAGTATCTCCCTCTCGATGCACTAATCCTTCTTTACTGCATCCCTCACTCCCACTCATTGACGAATTCACACGGAAATTGCGTCGCCATGGAATACTATGGGATCTATGACTTCTCCTTCTAAATCGAGTAACGTTTCTATGGAAACGACAGGATTTTATTTTGGGATACTACAATCACATTTCCGATCCACTAATCCGTCTTTACTGCATCCCCCACTAATACACATTGACGAATTCATACGGAAATTGCGTCGCTATGAAATACTATGGCTTCTATGACTTCTCCTTCTAAATCGAGTATCGTTTCTATGGAAACGACTGGCTTTTCTTTTGCGATACGAGTATCTCCCTCTCGATGAACTAATCCTTCTTTACTGCATCCCTCACTCCCACTCATTGACGAATTCACACGGAAATGGCGTCGCCATGAAATACTATGGGTTCTATGACTTCTCCTTCTAAATCGAGTAACGTTTCTATGGAGACGACAGGATTTTCTTTTGGGATACGACAATCACATTTCCGATCCACTAATCCGTCTTTACTGCATCCCTCACTAATACACATTGACGAATTCATACGAAAATTGCGTCGCTATGAAATACTATGGCTTCTATGACTTCTCCTTCTAAATCGAGTAACGTTTCTATGGAAACGACAGGATTTTCTTTTGGGATACGACGATCACATTTCCGATCCACTAATCCGTCTTTACTGCATCCCTCACTAATACACATTGACGGATTCATACAGAAATTTCGTCGCTATGAAATACTATGGGTTCTATGACTTCTCCTTCTAAATCGAGTATCGTTTCTATGGAAACGTCTGGCTTTTCTTTTGCGATACGAGTATCTCCCTCTCGATGCACTAATCCTTCTTTACTGCATCCCTCACTCCTACTCATTGACGAATTCACACGGTAATTGCGTCGCCATGAAATACTATGGGTTCTATGACTTCTCCTTCTAAATCGAGTAACGTTTCTATGGAAACGACAGGATTTTCTTTTGGGATACGACAATCACATTTCCGATCCACTAATCCGTCTTTACTGCATCCCTCACTAATACACATTGACGAATTCATACGGAAATTGCGTCGCTATGAAATACTATGGCTTCTATGACTTCTCCTTCTAAATCGAGTAACGTTTCTATGGAAACGACAGGATTTTCTTTTGGGATACGACGATCACATTTCCGATCCACTAATCCGTCTTTACTGCATCCCTCACTAATACACATTGACGAATTCATACGGAAATTGCGTCGCTATGAAATACTATGGGTTCTATGACTTCTCGTTCTAAATCGAGTATCGTTTCAATGGAAACGACTGGCTTTTCGTTTGCGATACGAGTATCACCCTCTCGATGCTCTAATCCTTCTTTACTGCATCCCTCACTCGCACTCATTGACGAATTCACACGGAAATTGCGTCGCCATGAAATACTATGGGTTCTATGACTTCTCCTTCTAAATCGAGTAACGTTTCTATGGAAACGACAGGATTTACTTTTGGGATACGACAACCACATTTCCGATCCACTAATCCGTCTTTACTGCATCCCTCACTAATACACATTGACGAATTCATACGGAAATTGCGTCGCTATGAAATACTATGGCTTCTATGACTTCTCCTTCTAAATCGAGTATCGTTTCTATGGAAACGACTGGCTTTTCTTTTGCGATACGAGTATCTCCCTCTCGATGCACTAATCCTTCTTTACTGCATCCCTCACTCCCACTCATTGACGAATTCACACGGAAATTGCGTCGGATGAAATACTATGGGTTCTATGACTTCTCCTTCTAAATCGAGTAACGTTTCTATGGAAACGACAGGATTTTCTTTTGGGATACGACAATCACATTTCCGATCCACTAATCCGTCTTTACTGCATACCTCACTAATACACATTGACGAATTCATACGGAAATTGCGTCGCTATGAAATACTATGGCTTCTATGACTTCTCCTTCTAAATCGAGTATCGTTTCTATGGAAACGACTGGCTTTTCTTTTGCGATACGAGTATCTCACTCTCGATGCACTAATCCTTCTTTTCTGCATCCCTGACTCCCACTCATTGACGAATTCACACGGAAATTGCGTCGCCATGAAATACTATGGGTTCTATGTCTTCTCCTTCTAAATCGAGTAACGTTTCTATGGAAACGACAGGATTTTCTTTTGGGATACGACAATCACATTTCCGATCCACTAATCCGTCTTTACTGCATCCCTCACTAATACACATTGACGAATTCATACGGAAATTGCGTCGCTATGAAATACTATGGCTTCTATGACTTCTCCTTCTAAATCGAGTATCGTTTCTATGGAAACGACTGGCTTTTCTTTTGCGATACGACTATCTCCCTCTCGATGCACTAATCCTTCTTTTCTGCATCCCTCATTCCCACTCATTGACGAATTCACACGGAAATTGCGTCGCCATGAAATACTATGGGTTCTATGACTTCTCCTTCTAAATCGAGTAACGTTTCTATGGAAACAACAGAATTTTCTTTTGGGATACGACAATCACATTTCCGATCCACTAATCCGTCTTTACTGCATCCCTCACTAATACACATTGACGAATTCATACGGAAATTGCGTCGCTATGAAATACTATGGCTTCTATGACTTCTCCTTCTAAATTGAGTAACGTTTCTATGGAAACGACAGGATTTTCTTTTGGGATACGACAATCACATTTCCGATCCACTAATCCGTCTTTACTGCATCCCTCACTAATACACATTGACGAATTCATACGGAAATTGCGTCGCTATGAAATACCATGGCTTCTATGACTTCTCCTTCTAAATCGAGTATCGTTTCTATGGAAACGACTGGCTTTTCTTTTGCGATACGACTATCTCCCTCTCGATGCACTAATCCTTCTTTTCTGCATCCCTCACTCCCACTCATTGACGAATTCACACGGAAATTGCGTCGCCATGAAATACTATGGGTTCTATGACTTCTCCTTCTAAATCGAGTAACGTTTCTATGGAAACAACAGAATTTTCTTTTGGGATACGACAATCACATTTCCGATCCACTAATCCGTCTTTACTGCATCCCTCACTAATACACATTGACGAATTCATACGGAAATTGCGTCGCTATGAAATACTATGGCTTCTATGACTTCTCCTTCTAAATTGAGTAACGTTTCTATGGAAACGACAGGATTTTCTTTTGGGATACGACAATCACATTTCCTATCCACTAATCCGCCTTTACTGCATCCCTCACTAATACACATTGACGAATTCATACGGAAATTGCGTCGCTATGAAATACTATGGGTTCTATGACTTCTCCTTCTAAATCGAGTATCGTTTCTATGGAAATGACTGGCTTTTCTTTTGCGATACGAGTATCTCCCTCTCGATGCACTAATCCTTCTTTACTGCATCCCTCACTCCCACTCATTGACGAATTCACACGGAAATTGCGTCGCCATGAAATACTATGGGTTCTATGACTTCTCCTTCTAAATCGAGTAACGTTTCTATGGAAACGACAGGATTTTCTTTTGGGATACGACAATCACATTTCCGATCCACTAATCCGTCTTTACTGCATCCCTCACTAATACACATTGACGAATTCATACGGAAATTGCGTCGCTATGAAATACTATGGCTGCTATGACTTCTCCTTCTAAATCGAGTAACGTTTCTATGGAAACGACGGGATTTTCTTTTGGTATACGACAATCACATTTCCGATCCACTAATCCGTCTTTACTGCATCCCTCACTAATACACATTGACGAATTCATACGGAAATTGCGTCGCTATGAAATACTATGGGTTCTATGACTTCTCCTACTAAATCGAGTATCGTTTCTATGGAAACGACTCTCTTTTCTTTTGCGATACGAGTATCTCCCTCTCGATGCACTAATCCTTCTTTACTGCATCCCTCACTCCCACTCCTTGACGAATTCACACGGAAATTGCGTCGCCATTAAATACTTTGGGTTCTATGACTTCTCCTTCTAAATCGAGTAACGTTTCTATGGACACGACAGGATTTTCTTTTGGGATACGACAATCACATTTCCGATCCACTAATCCGTCATTACTGCATCCCTCACTAATACACATTGACGAATTCATACGGAAATTGCGCCGCTATGAAATACTATGGGTTCTATGACTTCTCCTTCTAAATCGAGTAACGTTTCTATGGACACGACAGGATTTTCTTTTGGGATACGATAATCACATTTCCGATCCACTAATCCGTCTTTACTGCATCCCTCAGTAATACACATTGACGAATTCATACGGAAATTGCGTCGCTATGAAATACTATGGGTTCTATGACTTCTCTTACTAAATCGAGTAACGTTTCTATGGACACGACAGGATTTTCTTTTGGGATACGACAATCACATTTCCGATCCACTAATCTGTCTTTACTGCATCCCTCACTAATACACATTGACGAATTCAAACGGAAATTGCGTCGCTATGAAATACACTCCTGGAAATGGAAAAAAGAACACATTGACACCGGTGTGTCAGACCCACCATACTTGCTCCGGACACTGCGGGAGGGCTGTACAAGCAATGATCACACGCACGGCACAGCGGACACACCAGGAACCGCGGTGTTGGCCGTCGAATGGCGCTAGCTGCGCAGCATTTGTGCACCGCCGCCGTCAGAGTCAGCCAGTTTGCCGTGGCATACGGAGCTCCATCGCAGTCTTTAACACTGGTAGCATGCCGCGACAGCGTGGACGTGAACCATATTTGCAGTTGACGGACTTTGAGCGAGGGCGTATAGTGGGCATGCGGCAGGCCGGGTGGACGTACGGCCGAATTGCTCAACACGTGGGGCGTGAGGACTCCACGGTACATCGATGTTGTCGCCAGTGGTCGGCGGAAGGTGCACGTGCCCGTCGACCTGGGACCGGACCGCAGCGACGCACGTTTGCACGCCAAGACCGTAGGATCCTACGCAGTGCCGTAGGGGACCGCACCGCCACTTCCCAGCAAATTAGGGACACTGTTGCTCCTGGGGTATCGGCGAGGACCATTCGCAGCCATCTCCATGAAGCTGGGCTACGGTCCCGCACACCGTTAGGCCGTCTTCCGCTCACGCCCCAACATCGTGCAGCCCGCCTCCAGTGGTGTCGCGACAGGCGTGAATGGAGGGACGAATGGAGACGTGTCGTCTTCAGCAATGAGAGTCGCTTCTGCCTTGGTGCCAATGATGGTCGTATGCGTGTTTGGCGCTGTGCAGGTGAGCGCCACAATCAGGACTGCATACGACTGAGGCACACAGGGCCAACACCCGGCATCATGGTGTGGGGAGCGATCTCCTACACTGGCCGTACACCACTGGTGATCGTCGAGGGGACACTGAATAGTGCACGGTACATCCAAACCGTCATCGAACCCATCGTTCTACCATTCCTAGACCGGCAAGGGAACTTGCTGTTCCAACAGGACAATGCACGTCCGCATGTATCCCGTGCCACCCAACGTGCTCTAGAAGGTGTAAGTCAACTATCCTGGCCAGCAAGATCTCCGGCTCTGTCCCTCATTGAGCATGTCTGGGACCGGATGAAGCGTCGTCTCACGCGGTCTGCACGTCCAGCACGAACGCTGGTCCAACTGAGGCGCCAGGTGGAAATGGCATGGCAAGCCGTTCCACAGGACTACATCCAGCATCTCTACGATCGTCTCCATGGGAGAATAGCTGCCTGCATTGCTGCGAAAGGTGGATATACACTGTACTAGTGCCGACATTGTGCATGGTCTGTTGCCTGTGTCTATGTGCCTGTGGTTCTGTCAGTGTGATCATGTGATGTATCTGACCCCAGGAATGTGTCAATAAAGTTTCCCCTTCCTGGGACAATGAATTCACGGTGTTCTTATTTCAATTTCCAGGAGTGTACTATGGGTTCTATGACTTCTCCTTCTAAATCGAGTAACGTTTCTATGGACACGACAGGATTTTCTTTTGGGATACGACAATCACATTTCCGATCCACTAATCCGTCTTTACTGCATCCCTCACTAATACACATTGACGAATTCATACGGAAATTGCGTCGCTATGAAATACTATGGCTTCTATGACTTCTCCTTCTAAATCGAGTAACGTTTCTATGGACACGACAGGATTTTCTTTAGGGATACGACAATCACATTTCCGATCCACTACTCCGTCTTTACTGCATCCCTCACTAATACACATTGACGAATTCATACGGAAATTGCGTCGCTATGAAATACTATGGCTTCTATGACTTCTCCTTCTAAATCGAGTAACGTTTCTATGGACACGACAGGATTTTCTTTTGGGATACGACAATCACATTTCCGATCCACTAATAAGTCTTTACTGCATCCCTCACTAATACACATTGACGAACTCACACGGAAATTGCGTCGCCATGAAACACTACGGGTCCTATGACTTCTCCTTCTAAATCGAGTAACGTTTCTATGGAAACGACAGGATTTTCTTTTGGGATACGACAATCACATTTCCGATCCACTAATCCGTCTTTACTGCATCCCTCACTAATACAAATTGACGAATTCACACGGAAATTGCGTCGCCATGAAATACTATGGGTTCTATGACTTCTCCTTCTAAATCGAGTATCGTTTCTATGGAATCGACAGGACTTTCTTTTGGGATACGACAATCTCATTTCCGATCCACTAATCCTTCTTTACTGCATCCCTCACTCCAACTCATTGTCGAATTCACGCGGAAATTGCGTCGCTATGAAATACTATGGGTTCTATGACTTCTCCTTCTAAATCGAGTAACGTTTCTATGGACACGACAGGATTTTCTTTTGGGTTACGACAATCACATTTCCGATCCACTAATCCTTCTTTACCGCTTCCCTCACTCCCACTCATTGACGAATTCACACGGAAATGGCGTCGCCATGAAATACTATGGCTTCTATGACTTCTCCTTCTAAATCGAGTAATGTTTCTATGGAAACGACAGGATTTTCTTTTGGGATACGACAATCACATTTCCGATCCACTAATCCGTCTTTACTGCATCCCTCACTAATACACATTGACGAATTCACACGGAAATTGCGTCGCCATGAAATACTATGGGTTTTATGACTTCTCCTTCTAAATCGAGTATCGTTTCTATGGAATCGACAGGACTTTCTTTTGGGATACGACAATCTCATTTCCGATCCACTAATCCATCTTTACTGCATCCCTCACACCAACTCATTGACGAATTCACACGGAAATTGCGTCGCTATGAAATACTATGGGTTCTATGACTTCTCCTTCTAAATCGAGTAACGTTTCTATGGACACGACAGGATTTTCTTTTGGGTTACGACAATCACATTTCCGATCCACTAATCCTTCTTTACTGCTTCTCTCACTCCCACTCATTGACGAATTCACACGGAAATTGCGTCGCCATGAAATACTATGGCTTCTATGACTTCTCCTTCTAAATCGAGTAACGTTTCTATGGACACGACAGGATTTTCTTTTGGGATACGACAATCACATTTCCGATCCATTAATCCGTCTTTACTGCATCCCTCACTAATACACATTGACGAATTCATACGGAAATTGCGTCGCTATGAAATACTATGGGTTCTATGACTTCTCCTTCTAAATCGAGTAACGTTTCTATGGACACGACAAGATTTTCTTTTGGGATACGACAATCACATTTCCGATCCACTAATCCGTCTTTACTGCATCCCTCACTAATACACATTGACGAATTCATACGTAAATTGCGTCGCCATGAAATACTATGGCTTCTATGACTTCTCCTTCTAAATCGAGTAACGTTTCTGTGGACACGACAGGATTTTCTTTTGGGATACGACAATCACATTTCCGATCCACTAATCCGTCTTTACTGCATCCCTCACTAATACACATTGACGAATTCACACGGAAATTGCGTCGCCATGAAATACTATGGGTTCTATGACTTCTCCTTCTAAATCGAGTAACGTTTCTATGGAAACGACAGGATTTTCATTTGGGATACGACAATCACATTTCCGATCCACTAATCCGTCTTTACTGCATGCCTCACTAATACACATTGACGAATTCATACGGAAATTGCGTCGCTATGAAATACTATGGCTTCTATGACTTCTCCTTCTAAATCGAGTAACGTTTCTATGGACACGACAGGATTTTCTTTTGGGATACGACAATCACATTTCCGATCCACTAATCCGTCTTTACGGCATCCCTCACTAATACACATTGACGAATTCATACGGAAATTGCGTCGCTATGAAATACTATGGCTTCTATGACTTCTCCTTCTAAATCGAGTAACGTTTCTATGGACACGACAGGATTTTCTTTTGGGATATGACAATCACATTTCCGATCCACTAATCCGTCTTTACTGCATCCCTCACTAATACACATTGACGAATTCACACGGAAATTGCGTCGCCATGAAATACTATGGGTTCTATGACTTCTCTTTCTAAATCGAGTAACGTTTCTATGGAAACGACAGGATTTTCTTTTGGGATACGACAATCACATTTCCGATCCACTAATCCGTCTTTACTGCATCCCTCACTAATACACATTGACGAATTCATACGGAAATTGCGTCGCTATGAAATACTATGGCTTCTATGACTTCTCCTTCTAAATCGAGTATCGTTTCTATGGAAACGACTGGCTTTTCTTTTGCGATACGACTATCTCCCTCTCGATGCACTAATCCTTCTTTTCTGCATCCCTTACTCCCACTCATTGACGAATTCACACGGAAATTGCGTCGCCATGAAATACTATGGGTTCTATGACTTCTCCTTCTAAATCGAGTAACGTTTCTATGGAAACAACTGAATTTTCTTTTGGGATACGACAATCACATTTCCGATCCACTAATCCGTCTTTACTGCATCCCTCACTAATACACATTGACGAATTCATACGGAAATTGCGTCGCTATGAAATACTATGGCTTCTATGACTTCTCCTTCTAAATTGAGTAACGTTTCTATGGAAACGACAGGATTTTCTTTTGGGATACGACAATCACATTTCCTATCCACTAATCCGTCTTTACTGCATCCCTCACTAATACACATTGACGAATTCATACGGAAATTGCGTCGCTATGAAATACTATGGGTTCTATGACTTCTCCTTCTAAATCGAGTATCGTTTCTATGGAAATGACTGGCTTTTCTTTTGCGATACGAGTATCTCCCTCTCGATGCACTAATCCTTCTTTACTGCATCCCTCACTCCCACTCATTGACGAATTCACACGGAAATTGCGTCGCCATGAAATACTATGGGTTCTATGACTTCTCCTTCTAAATCGAGTAACGTTTCTATGGAAACGACAGGATTTTCTTTTGGGATACGACAATCACATTTCCGATCCACTAATCCGTCTTTACTGCATCCCTCACTAATACACATTGACGAATTCATACGGAAATTGCGTCGCTATGAAATACTATGGCTGCTATGACTTCTCCTTCTAAATCGAGTAACGTTTCTATGGAAACGACGGGATTTTCTTTTGGTATACGACAATCACATTTCCGATCCACTAATCCGTCTTTACTGCATCCCTCACTAATACACATTGACGAATTCATACGGAAATTGCGTCGCTATGAAATACTAAGGGTTCTATGACTTCTGCTACTAAATCGAGTATCGTTTCTATGGAAACGACTCTCTTTTCTTTTGCGATACGAGTATCTCCCTCTCGATGCACTAATCCTTCTTTACTGCATCCCTCACTCCCACTCCTTGACGAATTCACACGGAAATTGCGTCGCCATTAAATACTTTGTGTTCTATGACTTCTCCTTCTAAAACGAGTAACGTTTCTATGGACACGACAGGATTTTCTTTTGGGATACGACAATCACATTTCCGATCCACTAATCCGTCTTTACTGCATCCCTCACTAATACACATTGACGAATTCATACGGAAATTGGGCCGCTATGAAATACTATGGGTTCTATGACTTCTCCTTCTAAATCGAGTAACGTTTCTATGGACACGACAGGATTTTCTTTTGGGATACGATAATCACATTTCCGATCCACTAATCCGTCTTTACTGCATCCCTCAGTAATACACATTGACGAATTCATACGGAAATTGCGTCGCTATGAAATACTATGGGTTCTATGACTTCTCTTACTAAATCGAGTAACGTTTCTATGGACACGACAGGATTTTCTTTTGGGATACGACAATCACATTTCCGATCCACTAATCTGTCTTTACTGCATCCCTCACTAATACACATTGACGAATTCAAACGGAAATTGCGTCGCTATGAAATACACTCCTGGAAATGGAAGAAAGAACACATTGACACCGGTGTGTCAGACCCACCATACTTGCTCCGGACACTGCGGGAGGGCTGTACAAGCAATGATCACACGCACGGCACAGCGGACACACCAGGAACCGCGGTGTTGGCCGTCGAATGGCGCTAGCTGCGCAGCATTTGTGCACCGCCGCCGTCAGAGTCAGCCAGTTTGCCGTGGCATACGGAGCTCCATCGCAGTCTTTAACACTGGTAGCATGCCGCGACAGCGTGGACGTGAACCATATTTGCAGTTGACGGACTTTGAGCGAGGGCGTATAGTGGGCATGCGGCAGGCCGGGTGGACGTACGGCCGAATTGCTCAACACGTGGGGCGTGAGGACTCCACGGTACATCGATGTTGTCGCCAGTGGTCGGCGGAAGGTGCACGTGCCCGTCGACCTGGGACCGGACCGCAGCGACGCACGTTTGCACGCCAAGACCGTAGGATCCTACGCAGTGCCGTAGGGGACCGCACCGCCACTTCCCAGCAAATTAGGGACACTGTTGCTCCTGGGGTATCGGCGAGGACCATTCGCAGCCATCTCCATGAAGCTGGGCTACGGTCCCGCACACCGTTAGGCCGTCTTCCGCTCACGCCCCAACATCGTGCAGCCCGCCTCCAGTGGTGTCGCGACAGGCGTGAATGGAGGGACGAATGGAGACGTGTCGTCTTCAGCAATGAGAGTCGCTTCTGCCTTGGTGCCAATGATGGTCGTATGCGTGTTTGGCGCTGTGCAGGTGAGCGCCACAATCAGGACTGCATACGACAGAGGCACACAGGGCCAACACCCGGCATCATGGTGTGGGGAGCGATCTCCTACACTGGCCGTACACCACTGGTGATCGTCGAGGGGACACTGAATAGTGCACGGTACATCCAAACCGTCATCGAACCCATCGTTCTACCATTCCTAGACCGGCAAGGGAACTTGCTGTTCCAACAGGACAATGCACGTCCGCATGTATCCCGTGCCACCCAACGTGCTCTAGAAGGTGTAAGTCAACTATCCTGGCCAGCAAGATCTCCGGCTCTGTCCCTCATTGAGCATGTCTGGGACCGGATGAAGCGTCGTCTCACGCGGTCTGCACGTCCAGCACGAACGCTGGTCCAACTGAGGCGCCAGGTGGAAATGGCATGGCAAGCCGTTCCACAGGACTACATCCAGCATCTCTACGATCGTCTCCATGGGAGAATAGCTGCCTGCATTGCTGCGAAAGGTGGATATACACTGTACTAGTGCCGACATTGTGCATGGTCTGTTGCCTGTGTCTATGTGCCTGTGGTTCTGTCAGTGTGATCATGTGATGTATCTGACCCCAGGAATGTGTCAATAAAGTTTCCCCTTCCTGGGACAATGAATTCACGGTGTTCTTATTTCAATTTCCAGGAGTGTACTATGGGTTCTATGACTTCTCCTTCTAAATCGAGTAACGTTTCTATGGACACGACAGGATTTTCTTTTGGGATACGACAATCACATTTCCGATCCACTAATCCGTCTTTACTGCATCCCTCACTAATACACATTGACGAATTCATACGGAAATTGCGTCGCTATGAAATACTATGGCTTCTATGACTTCTCCTTCTAAATCGAGTAACGTTTCTATGGACACGACAGGATTTTCTTTTGGGATACGACAATCACATTTCCGATCCACTACTCCGTCTTTACTGCATCCCTCACTAATACACATTGACGAATTCATACGGAAATTGCGTCGCTATGAAATACTATGGCTTCTATGACTTCTCCTTCTAAATCGAGTAACGTTTCTATGGACACGACAGGATTTTCTTTTGGGATACGACAATCACATTTCCGATCCACTAATAAGTCTTTACTGCATCCCTCACTAATACACATTGACGAACTCACACGGATATTGCGTCGCCATGAAACACTATGGGTCCTATGACTTCTCCTTCTATATCGAGTAACGTTTCTATGGAAACGACAGGATTTTCTTTTGGGATACGACAATCACATTTCCGATCCACTAATCCGTCTTTACTGCATCCCTCACTAATACAAATTGACGAATTCACACGGAAATTGCGTCGCCATGAAATACTATGGGTTCTATGACTTCTCCTTCTAAATCGAGTATCGTTTCTATGGAATCGACAGGACTTTCTTTTGGGATACGACAATCTCATTTCCGATCCACTAATCCTTCTTTACTGCATCCCTCACTCCAACTCATTGTCGAATTCACGCGGAAATTGCGTCGCTATGAAATACTATGGGTTCTATGACTTCTCCTTCTAAATCGAGTAACGTTTCTATGGACACGACAGGATTTTCTTTTGGGTTACGACAATCACATTTCCGATCCACTAATCCTTCTTTACCGCTTCCCTCACTCCCACTCATTGACGAATTCACACGGAAATGGCGTCGCCATGAAATACTATGGCTTCTATGACTTCTCCTTCTAAATCGAGTAATGTTTCTATGGAAACGACAGGATTTTCTTTTGGGATACGACAATCACATTTCCGATCCACTAATCCGTCTTTACTGCATCCCTCACTAATACACATTGACGAATTCACACGGAAATTGCGTCGCCATGAAATACTATGGGTTTTATGACTTCTCCTTCTAAATCGAGTATCGTTTCTATGGAATCGACAGGACTTTCTTTTGGGATACGACAATCTCATTTCCGATCCACTAATCCTTCTTTACTGCATCCCTCACACCAACTCATTGACGAATTCACACGGAAATTGCGTCGCTATGAAATACTATGGGTTCTATGACTTCTCCTTCTAAATCGAGTAACGTTTCTATGGACACGACAGGATTTTCTTTTGGGTTACGACAATCACATTTCCGATCCACTAATCCTTCTTTACAGCTTCTCTCACTCCCACTCATTGACGAATTCACACGGAAATTGCGTCGCCATGAAATACTATGGCTTCTATGACTTCTCCTTCTAAATCGAGTAACGTTTCTATGGACACGACAGGATTTTCTTTTGGGATACGACAATCACATTTCCGATCCATTAATCCGTCTTTACTGCATCCCTCACTAATACACATTGACGAATTCATACGGAAATTGCGTCGCTATGAAATACTATGGGTTCTATGACTTCTCCTTCTAAATCGAGTAACGTTTCTATGGACACGACAAGATTTTCTTTTGGGATACGACAATCACATTTCCGATCCACTAATCCGTCTTTACTGCATCCCTCACTAATACACATTGACGAATTCATACGGAAATTGCGTCGCCATGAAATACTATGGCTTCTATGACTTCTCCTTCTAAATCGAGTAACGTTTCTGTGGACACGACAGGATTTTCTTTTGGGATACGACAATCACATTTCCGATCCACTAATCCGTCTTTACTGCATCCCTCACTAATACACATTGACGAATTCACACGGAAATTGCGTCGCCATGAAATACTATGGGTTCTATGACTTCTCCTTCTAAATCGAGTAACGTTTCTATGGAAACGACAGGATTTTCATTTGGGATACGACAATCACATTTCCGATCCACTAATCCGTCTTTACTGCATGCCTCACTAATACACATTGACGAATTCATACGGAAATTGCGTCGCTATGAAATACTATGGCTTCTATGACTTCTCCTTCTAAATCGAGTAACGTTTCTATGGACACGACAGGATTTTCTTTTGGGATACGACAATCACATTTCCGATCCACTAATCCGTCTTTACGGCATCCCTCACTAATACACATTGACGAATTCATACGGAAATTGCGTCGCTATGAAATACTATGGCTTCTATGACTTCTCCTTCTAAATCGAGTAACGTTTCTATGGACACGACAGGATTTTCTTTTGGGATATGACAATCACATTTCCGATCCACTAATCCGTCTTTACTGCATCCCTCACTAATACACATTGACGAATTCACACGGAAATTGCGTCGCCATGAAATACTATGGGTTCTATGACTTCTCTTTCTAAATCGAGTAACGTTTCTATGGAAACGACAGGATTTTCTTTTGGGATACGACAATCACATTTCCGATCCACTAATCCGTCTTTACTGCATCCCTCACTAATACACATTGACGAATTCATACGGAAATTGCGTCGCTATGAAATACTATGGGTTCTATGACTTCTCCTTCTAAATCGAGTATCGTTTCTATGGAAACGACTGGCTTTTCTTTTGCGATACGAGTATTTCCCTCTCGATGCACTAATCCTTCCTTACTGCATCCCTCACTTCCACTCATTGGCGAATTCACACGGAAATTTCGTCGCAATGAAATACTATGGGTTCTATGACTTCTCCTTCTAAATCGAGTAACGTTTCTATGGACACGACAGGATTTTCTTTTGGGTTACGACAATCACATTTCCGATCCCCTAAACCTTCTTTACTGCATCCCTCACTCCCACTCATTGGCGAATTCACCCGGAAATTGCGTCGCTATGAAATACTATGGGTTCTATGACTTCTCCTTCTAAATCGAGTAACGTTTCTATGGACACGACAGGAGTTTCTTTTGGGATACGACAATCACATTTCCGATCCACTAATCCGTCTTTACTGCATCCCTCACTAATACACATTGACGAATTCATACGGAAATTGCGTCGCTATGAAATACTATGGGTTCAATGACTTCTCCTTCTAAATCGAGTATCGTTACTATGGAAACGACTGGCTTTTCTTTTGCGATACGAGTATCTCCCTCTCGATGCACTAATCCTTCTTTACTGCATCCCTCACTCCCACTCATTGACGAATTCACACGGAAATTGCGTCGCTATGAAATACTATGTGTTCTATGACTTCCCCTTCTAAATCGAGTAACGTTTCTATGGACACGACAGGATTTTCTTTTGGGATACGACAATCACATTTCCGATCCACTAATCCGTCTTTACTGCATCCCTCACTAATACACATTGACGAATTCGTACGGAAATTGCGTCGCTATGAAATACTATGGGTTCTATGACTTCTCCTTCTAAATCGAGTATCGTTTCTATGGAAACGACTGGCTTTTCTTTTGCGATACGAGTATCTCCCTCTCGATGCACTAATCCTGCTTTACTGCATCCCTAACTCCCACTCATTGACGAATTCACACGGAAATTGCGTCACTATGAAATACTATGGGTTCTATGACTTCTCCTTCTAAATCGAGTAACGTTTCTATGGACACGACAAGATTTTCTTTTGGGATACGACAATCACATTTCCGATCCACTCATCCGTCTTTACTGCATCCCTCACTAATACCCATTGACGAATTCGTACGGAAATTGCGTCGCTATGAAATACTATGGCTTCTATGACTTCTCCTTCTAAAACGAGTAACGTTTCTATGGACACGACAGGATTTTCTTTTGGGATACGACAATCACATTTCTGATCCACTAATCCGTCTTTACTGCATCCCTCACTAATACACATTGACGAATTCACACGGTAATTGCGTCGCCATGAAATACTATGGGTTCTATGACTTCTCCATCTAAATCGAGTAACGTTTCTATGGAAACGACAGGATTTTCTTTTGGGATACGACAATCACATTTCCGATCCACTAATCCGTCTTTACTGCATCCCTCACTAATACACATTGACGAATTCATACGGAAATTGCGTCGCTATGAAATACTATGGGTTCTATGACTTCTCCTTCTAAATCGAGTATCGTTTGTATGAAAACGACTGGCTTTTCTTTTGCGATACGAGTAACTCCCTCTCGATGCACTAATCCTTCCTTACTGCATCCCTCACTCCCTCTCATTGACGAATTCACACGGAAATTGCGTCGCTAAGAAATACTATGGGTTCTATGACTTCTCCTTCTAAATCGAGTAACGTTCCTATGGACACGACAGGATTTTCTTTTGGGTTACGACGATCACATTTCCGATCCACTAATCCTTCTTTACTGCATCCCTCACTCCCACTCATTGACGAATTCACACGGAAATTGCGTCGCCATGAAATACTATGGCTTTTATGACTTCTCCTTCTAAATCGAGTAACGTTTCAATGGACACGACAGGATTTTCTTTTGGGATACGACAATCACATTTCCGATCCACTAATCCGTCTTTACTGCATCCCTCACTAATACACATTGACGAATTCATACGGAAATTGCGTCGCTATGAAATACTATGGGTTCTATGACTTCTCCTTCTAAATCGAGTAACGTTTCTGTGGACACGACAAGATTTTCTTTTGGGATACGACAATCACATTTCCGATCCACTAATCCGTCCTTACTGCATCCCTCACTAATACACATTGACGAAGTCATACGGAAATTGCGTCGCTATGAAATACTTCGGCTTCTATGACTTCCCCTTCTAAATCGAGTAACGTTTCTATGGACACGACAGGATTTTCTTTTGGGATACGACAATCACATTTCCGATCCACTAATCCGTCTTTACTGCATCCCTCACTAATACACATTGACGAATTCACACGGAAATTGCGTCGCCATGAAATTCTATGGGTTCTATGACTTCTCCTTCTGAATCGAGTAACGTTTCTATGGAAACGACACGATTTTCTTTTGGGATACGACAATCACATTTCCGATCCACTAATCCGTCTTTACTGCATCCCTCACTAATACACATTGCCGAATTCATACGGAAATTGCGTCGCTATGAAATACTATGGGTTCTATGACTTCTCCTTCTAAATCGAGTAACGTTTCTATGGACACGACAGGATTTTCTTTTGGGATACGACAATCACATTTCCGATCCACTAATCCGTCTTTACTGCATCCCTCACTAATACACATTGACGAATTCATACGGAAATTGCGTCGCTATGAAATACTATGGGTTCAATGACTTCTCCTTCTAAATCGAGTATCGTTTCTATGGAAACGACTGGCTTTTCTTTTGCGATACGAGTATCTCCCTCTCGATGCACTAATCCTTCTTTACTGCATCCCTCACTCCCACTCATTGACGAATTCACACGGAAATTGCGTCGCTATGAAATACTATGTGTTCTATGACTTCCCCTTCTAAATCGAGTAACGTTTCTATGGACACGACAGGATTTTCTTTTGGGATACGACAATCACATTTCCGATCCACTAATCCGTCTTTACTGCATCCCTCACTAATACACATTGACGAATTCATACGGAAATTGCGTCGCTATGAAATACTATGGGTTCTATTACTTCTCCTTCTAAATCGAGTATCGTTTCTATGGAAACGACTGGCTTTTCTTTTGCGATACGAGTATCTCCCTCTCGATGCACTAATCCTGCTTTACTGCATCCCTAACTCCCACTCATTGACGAATTCACACGGAAATTGCGTCGCTATGAAATACTATGGGTTCTATGACTTCTCCTTCTAAATCGAGTAACGTTTCTATGGACACGACAAGATTTTCTTTTGGGATACGACAATCACATTTCCGATCCACTCATCCGTCTTTACTGCATCCCTCACTAATACCCATTGACGAATTCATACGGAAATTGCGTCGCTATGAAATACTGTGGCTTCTATGACTTCTCCTTCTAAATCGAGTAACGTTTCTATGGACACGACAGGATTTTCTTTTGGGATACGACAATCACATTTCCGATCCACTAATCCGTCTTTACTGCATCCCTCACTAATACACATTGACGAATTCACACGGAAATTGCGTCGCCATGAAATACTATGGGTTCTATGACTTCTCCATCTAAATCGAGTAACGTTTCTATGGAAACGACAGGATTATCTTTTGGGATACGACAATCACATTTTCGATCCACTAATCCGTCTTTACTGCATCCCTCACTAATACACATTGCCGAATTCATACGGAAATTGCGTCGCTATGAAATACTATGGGTTCTATGACATCTCCTTCTAAATCGAGTATCGTTTCTATGGAAACGACTGGCTTTTCTTTTGCGATACGAGTATCTCCCTCTCGATGCACTAATCCTTCTTTACTGCATCCCTCACTCCCACTCATTGACGAATTCACACGGAAATTGCGTCGCTATGGAATACTATGGGTTCTATGACTTCTCCTTCTAAATCAAGTAACGTTTCTATGGACACGACAGGATTTTCTTTTGGGATACGACAATCACATTTCCGATCCACTAATCCGTCTTCACTGCATCCCTCACTAATACACATTGACGAATTCATACGGAAATTGCGTCGCTATGAAATACTATGGGTTCTATGACTTCTCCTTCTAAATCGAGTATCGTTTCTCGGGAAGCGACTGGCGTTTCTTTTGCGATACGAGTATCTCACTCTCGATGCACTAATCCTTCTTTACTGCATCCCTCACTCCCACTCATTGACGAATTCACCCGGAAATTGCGTCGCTATGAAATACTATGGGTTCTATGACTTCTCCTTCTAAATCGAGTAACGTTTCTATGGACACGACAGGATTTTCTTTTGGGATACGACAATCACATTTCCGATCCACTAATCCGTCTTTACTGCATCCCTCACTAATACACATTGACGAATTCATACGGAAATTGCGTCGCTATGAAATACTATGGGTTCAATGACTTCTCCTTCTAAATAGAGTATCGTTTCTATGGAAACGACTGGCTTTTCTTTTGCGATACGAGTATCTCCCTCTCGATGCACTAATCCTTCTTTACTGCATCCCTCACTCCCACTCATTGACGAATTCACACGGAAATTGCGTCGCCATGAAATACTATGGGTTCTATGACTTCTCCTTCTAAATCGAGTAACGTTTCTATGGACACGACAGGATTTTCTTTTGGGATACGACAATCACATTTCCGATCCACTAATCCGTCTTTACTGCATCCCTCACTAATACACATTGACGAATTCATACGGAAATTGCGTCGCTATGAAATACTATGGGTTCTATGACTTCTCCTTCTAAATCGAGTATCGTTTCTATGGAAACGACTGGCTTTTCTTTAGCGATACGAGTATCTCCCTCTCGATGCACTAATCCTTCTATACTGCCTCCCTCACTCCAACTCATTGACGAATTCACACGGAAATTGCGTCGCCATGAGATACTATGGGTTCTATGACTTCTCCTTCTAAATCGAGTATCGTTTCTATGGAAACCACTGGCTTTTCTTTTGCGATACTAGTATCTCCCTCTCGATGCACTAATCCTTCTTTACTGCATCCCTCACTCCCACTCATTGACGAATTCACGCGGAAATTGCGTCGCTATGAAATACTATGGGTTCTATGACTTCTCCTTCTAAATCGAGTAACGTTTCTATGGCCACGACAGGATTTTCTTTTGGGATACGACAACCACATTTCCGATCCACTAATCCGTCTTTACTGCATCCCTCACTAATACACATTGACGAATTCATACGGAAATTGCGTCGCTATGAAATACTATGGGTTCTATGACCTCTCCTTCTAAATCGAGTAACGTTTCTATGGACACGACAGGATTTTCTTTTGGGATACGACAATCACATTTCCGATCCACTAATCCGTCTTTACTGCATCCCTCACTATTACACATTGACGAATTCATACGGAAATTGCGTCGCTATGAAATACTATGGGTTCTATGACTTCTCCTTCTGAATCGAGTAACGTTTCTATGGACACGACAGGATTTTCTTTTGGGATACGACAATCACATTTCCGATCCACTAATCCGTCTTTACTGCATCCCTCACTAATACACATTGACGAATTCATACGGAAATTGCGTCGCCATGAAATACTATGGGTTCTATGACTTCTCCTTCGAAATCGAGTATCGTTTCTATGGAAACGACTGGCTTTTCTTTTGCGATACTAGTATCTCCCTCTCGATGCACTAATCCTTCTTTACTGCATCCCACACTCCCACTCATTGACGAATTCACACGGAAATTGCGTCGCTATGAAATACTATGGGTTCTATGACTTCTCCTTCTAAATCGAGTAACGTTTCTATGGACACGACAGCATTTTCTTTTGGGATACGACAATCACATTTCCGATCCACTAATCCGTCTTTACTGCATCCCTCACTATTACACATTAACGAATTCATACGGAAATTGCGTCGCTATGAAATACTATGGGTTCTATGACTTCTCCTTCTGAATCGAGTAACGTTTCTATGGACACGACAGGATTTTCTTTTGGGATACGACAATCACATTTCCGATCCACTAATCCGCCTTTACTGCATCCCTCACTATTACACATTGACGAATTCATACGGAAATTGCGTCGCCATGAAATACTATGGGTTCTATGATTTCTCCTTCTAAATCGAGTATCGTTTCTATGGAAACGACTGGCTTTTCTTTTGCGATACTAGTATCTCCCTCTCGATGCACTAATCCTTCTTTACTGCATCCCACACTCCCACTCATTGACGAATTCACACGGAAATTGCGTCGCTATGAAATACTATGGGTTCTATGACTTCTCCTTCTAAATCGAGTAACGTTTCTATGGACACGACAGGATTTTCTTTTGGGATACGACAATCACATTTCCGATCCACTAATCCGTCTTTACTGCATCCCTCACTAATACACATTGACGAATTCATACGGAAAATGCGTCGCTCTGAAATACTATGGCTTCTATGACTTCTACTTCTAAATCGAGTAACGTTTCTATGGACACGACAGGATTTTCTTTTGCGATACGACAATCACATTTCCGATCCACTAATCCGTCTTTACTGCATCCCTCACTAATACACATTGACGAATTCATACGGAAATTGCGTCGCTATGAAATACTATGGGTTCTATGACTTCTCCTTCTAAATCGAGTAACGTTTCTATGGACACGACAGGATTTTCTTTTGGGATACGACAATCACATTTCCGATCCACTAATCCGTCTTTACTGCATCCCTCACTAATACAAATTGACGAATTCATACGGAAATTGCGTCGCTCTGAAATACTATGGCTTCTATGACTTCTACTTCTAAATCGAGTAACGTTTCTATGGACACGACAGGATTTTCTTTTGGGATACGACAATCACATTTCCGATCCACTAATCCGTCTTTACTGCATCCCTCACTAATACACAGTGACGAATTCATACGGAAATTGCGTCGCCATGAAATACTATGGGTTCTATGACTTCTCCTTCTAAATCGAGTATCGTTTCTATGGAAACGACTGGCTTTTCTTTTGCGATACTAGTATCTCCCTCTCGATGCACTAATCCTTCTTTACTGCATCCCACACTCCCACTCATTGACGAATTCACACGGAAATTGCGTCGCTATGAAATACTATGGGTTCTATGACTTCTCCTTCTAAATCGAGTAACGTTTCTATGGACACGACAGGATTTTCTTTTGGGATACGACAATCACATTTCCGATCCACTAATCCGTCTTTACTGCATCCCTCACTAATAGACATTGACGAATTCATACGGAAATTGCGTCGCTATGAAATACTATGGGTACTATGACTTCGCCTTCTGAATCGAGTAACGTTTCTATGGACACGACAGGATTTTCTTTTGGGGTACGACAATCACATTTCCGATCCTCTAATCCGTCTTTACTGCATCCCTCACTAATACACATTGACGAATTCATACGGAAATTGTGTCGCTCTGAAATACTATGGCTTCTATGACTTCTACTTCTAAATCGAGTAACGTTTCTATGGACACGACAGGATTTTCTTTTGGGATACGACAATCACATTTCCGATCCACTAATCCGTCTTTACTGCATCCCTCACTAATACACATTGACGAATTCATACGGAAATTGCGTCGCTATGAAATTCTATGGGTTCTATGACTTCTCCTTCTAAATCGAGTAACGTTTCTATGGACACGACAGGATTTTCTTTTGGGATACGACAATCACATTTCCGATCCACTAATCCGTCTTTACTGCATCCCTCACTAATACAAATTGACGAATTCATACGGAAATTGCGTCGCTATGAAATACTATGGGTTCTATGACTTCTCCTTCTAAATCGAGTAACGTTTCTATGGACACGACAGGATTTTCTTTTGGGATACGACAATCACATTTCCGATCCACTAATACGTCTTTACTGCATCCCTCAATAATACACATTGACGAATTCATACGGAAATTGCGTCGCTATGAAATACTATGGGTTCTATGACTGCTCCTTCTAAATCGAGTAACGTTTCTATGGGCACGACAGGATTTTCTTTTGGGATACGACAGTCACATTTCCGATCCACTAATCCGTCTTTACTGCATGCCTCACTAATACACATTGACGATTTCATACGGAAATTGCGTCGCCATGAAATACTATGGGTTCTATGACTTCTCCTTCTAAATCGAGTATCGTTTCTATGGAAACGACTGGCTTTTCTTTTGCGATACGAGTATCTCCCTCTCGATGCACTAATCCTTCTTTACTGCATCCCTCACTCCCACTCATTGACGAATTCACACGGAAATTGCGTCGCTATGAATTACTATGGGTTCTATGACTTCTCCTTCTAAATCGAGTAACGTTTCTATGGACACGACAGGATTTTCTTTTGGGATACGACAATCACATTTCCGATCCACTAATCTGTCTTTACTGCATCCCTCACTAATACACATTGACGAATTCATACGGAAATTGCGTCGCTATGAAATACTATGGGTTCTATGACTTCTCCTTCTAAATCGAGTAACGTTTCTATGGACACGACAGGATTTTCTTTTGGGATACGACAATCACATTTCCGATCCACTAATCCGTCTTTACTGCATCCCTCACTAATACACATTGACGAATTCATACGGAAATTGCGTCGCCATGAAATACTATGGGTTCTATGACTTCTCCTTCTAAATCGAGTATCGTTTCTATGGAAACGACTGGCCTTTCTTTTGCGATACGAGTATCTCCCTCACGATGCACTAATCCTTCTTTACTGCATACCTCACTCTCACTCATTGACGAATTCACACGGAAATTGCGTCGCTATGAAATACTATGGGTTCTATGACTTCTCCTTCTAAATCGAGTAACTTTTCTATGGAAACGACTGGCTTTTCTTTTGCGATACGAGTATCTCCCTCTCGATGCACTAATCCTTCTTTACTGCATCCCTCACTCCCACTCATTGACGAATTCACACGGAAATTGCGTCGCTATGAAATACTATGGTCTCTATGTCTTCTCCTTCTAAATCGAGTAACGTTTCTTCGGACACGACAGGATTTTCTTTTGGGATACGACAATCACATTTCCGATCCACTAATCCGTCTTTACTGCATCCCTCACTAATACACATTGACGAATTCATACGGAAATTGCGTCGCCATGAAATACTATGGGTTTTATGACTTCTCCTTGTAAATCGAGTATCGTTTCTATGGAAACGACTGGCTTTTCTTTTGCGATACGAGTATCTAGCTCTCGATGCACTAATCCTTCTTTACTGCATCCCTCACTCCCACTCATTGACGAATTCACACGGAAATTGCGTCGCTATGAAATACTATGGATTCTATGACTTCTCCTTCTAAATCGAGTAACTTTTCTATGGAAACGACTGGCTTTTCTTTTGCGATACGAGTATCTCCCTCTCGATGCACTAATCCTTCTTTACTGCATCCCTCACTCCCACTCATTGACGAATTCACACGGAAATTGCGTCGCTATGAAATACTATGGGCTCTACGACTTCTCCTTCTAAATCGAGTAACGTTTCTATGGACACGACTGGCTTTTCTTTTGCGATACGAGTATCTCCCTCTCGATGCACTAATCCTTCTTTACTGCATCCCTCACTCCCACTCATTGACGAATTCACACGGAAATTGCGTCGCTATGAAATACTTAGGGTTCTATGACTTCTCCTTCTAAATCAAGTAACTTTTCTATGGAAACGACTGGCTTTTCTTTTGCGATACGAGTATCTACCTCTCGATGCACTAATCCTTCTTTACTGCATCCCTCACTCCCACTCATTGACGAATTCACACGGAAATTGCGTCGCTATGAAATACTATGGGTTCTACGACTTCTGCTTCTAAATCGAGTAACGTTTCTATGGATACGACTGGCTTTTCTTTTGCGATACGGGTATCTCCCTCTCGATGCACTAATCCTTCTTTACTGCATCCCTCACTCCCACTCATTGACGAATTCACACGGAAATTGCGTCGCTATGAAATACTATGGGTTCTATGACTTTTCCTTCTAAATCGAGTATCGTATCTATGGAAACGACTGGCTTTTCTTTTGCGATACGAGTATGTCCCTCTCGATGCACTAATCCTTCTTTACTGCATCCCTCACTCCCACTCATTGACGAATTCACACGGAAATTGCGTCGCTATGAAATACTATGGGTTCTACGACTTCTCCTTCTAAATCGAGTAACGTTTCTATGGACACGAAAGGATTTTCTTTTGGGATATGACAATCACATTTCCGATCCACTAATCCGTCTTTACTGCATCCCTCACTAATACACATTGACGAATTCATACGGAAATTGCGTCGCTATGAAATACTATGGGTTCTATGTCTTCTCCTTCTAAATCGAGTAACGTTTCTATGGACACGACAGGATTTTCTTTTGGGATACGACAATCACATTTCCGATCCACTAATCCGTCTTTACTGCATCCCTCACTAATACACATTGACGAATTCATACGGAAATTGCGTCGCTATGAAATACTATGGGTTCTATGACTTCTCCTTCTAAATCGAGTAACTTTTCTATGGAAACGACTGGCTTTTCTTTTGCGATACGAGTATCTCCCTCTCGATGCACTAATCCTTCTTTACTGCATCCCTCACTCCCACTCATTGACGAATTCACACGGAAATTGCGTCGCAATGAAATACTATGGGTTCTATGACTTCTCCTTCTAAATCGAGTATCGTTTCTATGGAAACGACTGGCTTTTCTTTTGCGATACGACAATCACATTTCCGATAAACTAATCCATCTTTACTGCATCCCTCACTAATACACATTGCCGAATTCATACGGAAATTGCGTCGCAATGACATACTATGGGTTCTATGACTTCTCCTTCTAAATCGAGTAACGTTTCTATGGAAACGACTGGCTTTTCTTTTGCGATTCGAGTATCTCCCTCTCGATGCACTAATCCTTCTTTACTGCAGCACTCACTCCCACTCATTGACGAATTCACACGGAAATTGCGTCGCCATGAAATACTATGGGTTCTATGACTTCTCCTTCTAAATCGAGTATCGTTTCTATGGAAACGACAGGATTTTCTTTTGGGATACGACACTCACATTTCCGATCCACTAATCAGTCTTTACTGCATCCCTCACTAATACACATTGACGAATTCATACGGAAATTGCATCGCTATGAAATACTATGGGTTCTATGACTTCTCCTTCTAAATCGAGTGACGTTTCTATGGAAACGACAGGATTTTCTTTTGGGATACGACAATCACATTTCCGATCCACTAATACGTCTTTACTGCATCCCTCACTAATACACATTGGCGAATTTATACGGAAATTGCGTCGCTATGAAATACTATGGGTTCTATGACTTCTCCTTCTAAATCGAGTAACTTTTCTATGGAAACAACTGGCTTTTCTTTTGCGATACGAGTATCTCCCTCTCGATGCACTAATCCTTCTTTACTGCATCCCTCACTCCCACTCATTGACGAATTCACACGGAAATTGCGTCGCTATGAAATGCTATGGGTTCTATGACTTCTCCTTCTAAATCGAGTAACTTTTCTATGGAAACGACTGGGTTTTCTTTTGCGATACGACTATCTCCCTCTCGATGCACTAATCCTTCTTTACTGCATCCCTCACTCCCACTCATTGACGAATTCACACGGAAATGGCGTCGCAATGAAATACTATGGGTTCTATGACTTCTCCTTCTAAATCGAGTATCGTTTCTATGGAAACGACTGGCTTTTCTTTTGCGATACGAGTATCTCCCTCTCGATGCACTAATCCTTCTTTAGTGCATCCCTCACTCCCACTCATTCACGAATTCACACGGAAATTGCGTCGCTATGAAATACTATGGGTTCTACGACTTCTCCTTCTAAATCGAGTAACGTTTCTATGGAAACGACTGGCTTTTCTTTTGCGATACGAGTATCTCCCTCTCGATGCACTAATCCTTCTTTACTGCATCCCTCACTCCCACTCATTGACGAATTCACACGGAAATTGCGTCGCCATGAAATACTATGGGTTCTATGACTTCTCCTTCTAAATCGAGTATCGTTTCTATGGAAACGACTGGCTTTTCTTTTGCGATACGAGTATCTCCCTCTCGATGCACTAATCCTTCTTTACTGCATCCCTCACTCCCACTCATTGACGAATTCACACGGAAATTGCGTCGCCATGAAATACTATGGGTTCTATGACATCTCCTTCTAAATCGAGTATCGTTTCTATGGAAACGACTGGCTTTTCTTTTGCGATACGAGTATCTCCCTCTCGATGCACTAATCCTTCTTTACTGCATCCCTCACTCCCACTCATTGACGAATTCACACGGAAATTGCGTCGCCATGAAATACTATGGGTTCTATGACTTCTCCTTCTAAATCGAGTATCGTTTCTATGGAAACGACTGGCTTTCTTTTGCGATACGAGTATCTCCCTCTCGATGCACTAATCCTTCTTTACTGCATCCCTCACTCCCACTCATTGACGAATTCACACGGAAATTGCGTCGCCATGAAATACTATGGGTTCTATGACTTCTCCTTCTAAATCGAGTATCGTTTCTATGGAAACGACTGGCTTTCCTTTTGCGATACGAGTATCTCCCTCTCGATGCACTAATCCCTCTTTACTGCATCCCTCACTCCCACTCATTGACGAATTCACACGGAAATTGCGTCGCTATGAAATACTATGGGTTCTATGACTTCTCCTTCTAAATCGAGTATCGTTTCTATGGAAACGACTGGCTTTTCTTTTGCGATACGAGTATCTCCCTCTCGATGCACTAATCCTTCTTTACTGCATCCCTCACTCCCACTCATTGACGAATTCACACGGAAATTGTGTCGCCATGAACAACTATGGGTTCTATGACTTCTCCTTCTAAATCGAGTATCGTTTCTATGGAAACGACTGGCTTTTCTTTTGCGATACGAGTATCTCCCTCTCGATGCACTAATCCTTCTTTACTGCATCCCTCACTCCCACTCATTGACGAATTCACACGGAAATTGCGTCGCTATGAAATACTATGGGTTCTACGACTTCTCCTTATAAATCGAGTAACGTTTCTATGGACACGACAGGATTTTCTTTTGCGATACGACAATCACATTTCCGATCCACTAATCCGTCTTTACTGCATCCCTCACTAATACACATTGACGAATTCATTCGGATATTGCGTCGCTATGAAATACTATGGGTTCTATGACTTCTCCTTCTAAATCGAGTAACGTTTCTATGGACACGAGAGGATTTTCTTTTGGGATACCACAATCACGTTTCCGATCCACTAATCCGTCTTTACTGCATCCCTCACTAATACACATTGACGAATTCATACGGAAATTGCGTCGCTATGAAATACTATGGGTTCTATGACTTCTCCTTATAAATCGAGTAACTTTTCTATGGAAACGACTGGCTTTTCTTTTGCGATACGAGTATCTCCCTCTCGATGCACTAATCCTTCTTTACTGCATCCCTCACTCCCACTCATTGACGAATTCACACGGAAATTGCGTCGCTATGAAATACTATGAGTTCTATGACTTCTCCTTCTAAATCGAGTAACTTTTCTATGGAAACGACTGGCTTTTCTTTTGCGATACGAGTATCTCCCTCTCGATGCACTAATCCTTCTTTACTGCATCCCTCACTCCCACTCATTGACGAATTCACACGGAAATTGCGTCGCTATGAAATACTATGGGTTCTACGACTTCTCCTTCTAAATCGAGTAACGTTTCTATGGACACGACAGGATTTTCTTTTGGGATACGACAATCACATTTCCGATCCACTAATCCGTCTTTACTGCATCCCTCACTAATACACATTGACGAATTCATACGGAAATTGCGTCGCCATGAAATACTATGGGATCTATGACTTCTCCTTCTAAATCGAGTAACGTTTCTATGGACACGACAGGATTTTCTTTTGGGATACGACAATCACATTTCCGATCCACTAATCCGTCTTTACTGCATCCCTCACTAATACACATTGACGAATTCATACGGAAATTGCGTCGCTATGAAATACTATGGGTTCTATGACTTCTCCTTCTAAATCGAGTAACTTTTCTATGGAAACGACTGGCTTTTCTTTTGCGATACGAGTATCTACCTCTCGATGCACTAATCCTTCTTTACTGCATCCCTCACTCCCACTCATTGACGAATTCACACGGAAATTGCGTCGCTATGAAATACTATGGGTTCTATGACTTCTCCTTCTAAATCGAGTAATTTTTCTATGGAAACGACTGGCTTTTCTTTTGCGATACGAGTATCTCCCTCTCGATGCACTAATCCTTCTTTACTGCATCCCTCACTCCCACTCATTGACGAATTCGTCCGGAAATTGCGTCGCTATGAAATACTATGGGTTCTATGACTTCTCCTTCTAAATCGAGTAACGTTTCTATGGAAACGACTGGCTTTTCTTTTGCGATACGAGTATCTCCCTCTCGATGCACTAATCCTTCTTTACTGCATCCCTCACTCCCACTCATTGACGAATTCACACGGAAATTGCGTCGCTATGAAATACTATGGGTTCTATGACTTCTCCTTCTAAATCGAGTAACTTTTCTATGGAAACGACTGGCTTTTCTTTTGCGATACGAGTATCTCCCTCTCGATGCACTAATCCTTCTTTACTGCATCCCTCACTCCCACTCATTGACGAATTCACACGGAAATTGCGTCGCTATGAAATACTATGGGTTCTATGACTTCTCCTTCTAAATCGAGTAACTTTTCTATGGAAACGACTGGCTTTTCTTTTGCGATACGAGTATCTCCCTCTCGATGCACTAATCCTTCTTTACTGCATCCCTCATTCCCACTCATTGACGAATGCACACGGAAATTGCGTCGCCATGAAATACTATGGGTTCTATGACTTCTCCTTCTAAATCGAGTATCGTTTCTATGGAAACGACAGGATTTTCTTTTGCGATACGACAATCACATTTCCGATCCACTAATCCGTCTTTACTGCATCCCTCACTAATACGCATTGACGAATTCACACGGAAATTGCGTCGCCATGACATACTATGGGTTCTATGACTTCTCCTTCTAAATCGAGTAACGTTTCTATGGAAACGACAGGATTTTCTTTTGCGATACGACAATCACATTTCCGATCCACTAATCCGTCTTTACTGCATCCCTCACTAATACACATTGACGAATTCACACGGAAATTGCGTCGCCATGAAATACTATGGGTCCTATGACTTCTCCTTCTAAATCGAGTATCGTTTCTATGGAAACGACTGGCTTTTCTTTTGCGATACGAGTATCTCCCTCTCGATGCACTAATCCTTCTTTACTGCATCCCTCACTCCCACTCATTGACGAATTAACACGGAAATTGCGTCGCCATGAAATACTCTGGGTTCTATGACTTCTCCTTCTAAATCGAGTAACGTTTCTATGGAAACGACAGGATTTTCTTTTGGGATACGACAATAACATTTCCGATCCACTAATCCGTCTTTACTGCATCCCTCACTAATACACATTGACTAATTCACACGGAAATTGCGTCGCCATGAAATACTATGGGTTCTATGACTTCTCCTTCTAAATCGAGTAACGTTTCCATGGAAACGACTGGCTTTTCTTTTGCGATACGGCAATCACATTTCCGATCCACTAATCCGTCTTTACTGCATCTCTCACTAATACACATTGACGAATTCATACGGAAATTGCGTCGCCATGAAATACTATGGGTTCTATGACTTCTCCTTCTAAATCGAGTATCGTTTCTATGGAAACGACTGGCTTTTCTTTCGCGATACGACAATCACATTTCCGATCCACTAATCCGTCTTTACTGCATCCCTCACTATTACACATTGACGAATTCACACGGAAATTGCGTCGCCATGAAATACTATGGGTTCTATGACTTCTCCTTCTAAATCGAGTAACGTTTCTATGGAAACGACAGGATTTCCTTTTGGGATACGACCATCACATTTCCGATCCACTAATCTGTCTTTACTGCATCCCTCACTAATACACATTGACGAATTCACACGTAAATTGCGTCGCCATGAAATACTATGGGTTCTATGACTTCTCCTTCTAAATCGAGTAACGTTTCTATGGAAACGACAGTATTTTCTTTTGGGATACGACAATCACATTTCCGATCCACTAATCCGTCTTTACTGCATCCCTCACTAATACACATTGACGAATTCACACGGAAATTGCGTCGCCATGAAATACTATGGGTTCTATGACTTTTCCTTCTAAATCGAGTATCGTTTCTATGGAAACGACAGGATTTTCTTTTGGGATACGACAATCACATTTCCGATCCACTAATCCGTCTTTACTGCATCCCTCACTAATACACATTGACGAATTCACACGGAAATTGCGTCGCCATGAAATACTATGGGTTCTATGACTTTTCCTTCTAAATCGAGTATCGTTTCTATGGAAACGACAGGATTTTCTTTTGGGATACGACAATCACATTTCCGATCCACTAATCCGTCTTTACTGCATCCCTCACTAATACACATTGACGAATTCATACGGAAATTGCGTCGCTATGAAATACTATGGGTTCTATGACTTCTCCTTCTAAATCGAGTAACTTTTCTATGGAAACGACTGGCTTTTCTTTTGCGATACGAGTATCTCCCTCTCGATGCACTAATCCTTCTTTACTGCATCCCTCACTCCCACTCATTGACGAATTCACACGGAAATTGCGTCGCTATGAAATACTATGAGTTCTATGACTTCTCCTTCTAAATCGAGTAACTTTTCTATGGAAACGACTGGCTTTTCTTTTGCGATACGAGTATCTCCCTCTCGATGCACTAATCCTACTTTACTGCATCCCTCACTCCCACTCATTGACGAATTCACACGGAAATTGCGTCGCTATGAAATACTATGGGTTCTACGACTTCTCCTTCTAAATCGAGTAACGTTTCTATGGACACGACAGGATTTTCTTTTGGGATACGACAATCACATTTCCGATCCACTAATCCGTCTTTATTGCATCTCTCACTAATGCACATTGACGAATTCATACGGAAATTGCGTCGCCATGAAATACTATGGGTTCTATGACTTCTCCTTCTAAATCGAGTAACGTTTCTATGGACACGAGAGGATTTTCTTTTGGGATACGACAATCACATTTCCGATCCACTAATCCGTCTTTACTGCATCCCTCACTAATACACATTGACGAATTCATACGGAAATTGCGTCGCTATGAAATACTATGGGTTCTATGACTTCTCCTTCTAAATCGAGTAACTTTTCTATGGAAACGACTTTCTTTTCTTTTGCGATATGAGTATCTCCCTCTCGATGCACTAATCCTTCTTTACTGCATCCCTCACTCCCACTGATTGACGAATTCACACAGAAATTGCGTCGCAATGAAATACTATGGGTTCTATGACTTCTCCTTCTAAATCGAGTATCGTTTCTATGGAAACGACTGGCTTTTCTTTTGCGATACGAGTATCTCCCTCTCGATGCACTAATCCTTCTTTACTGCATCCCTCACTCCCACTCATTGACGAATTCACACGGAAATTGCGTCGCTATGAAATACTATGGGTTCTATGACTTCTCCTTCTAAATCGAGTAACTTTTCTATGGAAACGACTGGCTTTTCTTTTGCGATACGAGTATCTCCCTCTCGATGCACTAATCCTTCTTTACTGCATCCCTCACTCCCACTCATTGACGAATTCACCCGGAAATTGCGTCGCTATGAATTACTATGGGTTCTATGACTTCTCCTTCTAAATCGAGTAACTTTTCTATGGAAACGACTGGCTTTTCTTTTGCGATACGAGTATCTCCCTGTCGATGCACTAATCCTTCTTTACTGCATCCCACACTCCCACTCATTGACGAATTCACACGGAAATTGCGTCGCTATGAAATACTATGGGTTCTATGACTTCTTTCTCTAAATCGAGTAACTTTTCTATGGAAACGACTCACTTTTCTTTTGCGATACGAGTATCTCCCTCTCGATGCACTAATCCTTCTTTACTGCATCCCTCACTCCCACTCATTGACGAATGCACACGGAAATTGCGTCGCCATGAAATACTATGTGTTCTATGACTTCTCCTTCTAAATCGAGTATCGTTTCTATGGAAACGACAGGATTTTCTTTTGCGATACGACAATCACATTTCCGGTCCACTAATCCGTCTTTAATGCATCCCTCACTAATACACCTTGACGAATTCACACGGAAATTGCGTCGCCATGAAATACTATGGGTTCTATGACTTCTCCTTCTAAATCGAGTAACGTTTCTATGGAAACGACAGGATTTTCTTTTGCGATACGACAATCACATTTCCGATCCACTAATCCGTCTTTACTGCATCCCTCACTAATACACATTGACGAATTCACACGGAAATTGCGTCGCCATGAAATACTATGGGTCCTATGACTTCTCCTTCTAAATCGAGTAACGTTTCTATGGAAACGACAGGATTTTCTTTTGGGATACGACAATCACATTTCCGATCCACTAATCCGTCTTTACTGCATCCCTCACTAATACACATTGACTAATTCACACGGAAATTGCGTCGCCATGAAATACTATGGGTTCTATGACCTCTCCTTCTAAATCGAGTAACGTTTCTATGGAAACGACTGGCTTTTCTTTTGCGATACGGCAATCACATTTCCGATCCACTAATCCGTCTTTACTGCATCTCTCACTAATACACATTGACGAATTCATACGGAAATTGCGTCGCCATGAAATACTATGGGTTCTATGACTTCTCCTTCTAAATCGAATATCGTTTCTATGCAAACGACTGGCTTTTCTTTTGCGATATGACAATCACATTTCCGATCCACTAATCCGTCTTTACTGCATCCCTCACTAATACACATTGACGAATTCACACGGAAATTGCGTCGCCATGAAATACTATGGGTTCTATGACTTCTCCTTCTAAATCGAGTAACGTTTCTATGAACACGACAGGATTTTCTTTTGGGATACGACAATCACATTTCCGATCCACTAATCCGTCTTTACTGCATCCCTCACTAATACACATTGACGAATTCATACGGAAAATGCGTCGCTCTGAAATACTATGGCTTCTATGACTTCTACTTCTAAATCGAGTAACGTTTCTATGGACACGACAGGATTTTCTTTTGCGATACGACAATCACATTTCCGATCCACTAATCCGTCTTTACTGCATCCCTCACTAATACACATTGACGAATTCATACGGAAATTGCGTCGCTATGAAATACTATGGGTTCTATGACTTCTCCTTCTAAATCGAGTAACGTTTCTATGGACACGACAGGATTTTCTTTTGGGATACGACAATCACATTTCCGATCCACTAATCCGTCTTTACTGCATCCCTCACTAATACAAATTGACGAATTCATACGGAAATTGCGTCGCTCCGAAATACTATGGCTTCTATGACTTCTACTTCTAAATCGAGTAACGTTTCTATGGACACGACAGGATTTTCTTTTGGGATACGACAATCACATTTCCGATCCACTAATCCGTCTTTACTGCATCCCTCACTAATACACAGTGACGAATTCATACGGAAATTGCGTCGCCATGAAATACTATGGGTTCTATGACTTCTCCTTCTAAATCGAGTATCGTTTCTATGGAAACGACTGTCTTTTCTTTTGCGATACTAGTATCTCCCTCTCGATGCACTAATCCTTCTTTACTGCATCCCACACTCCCACTCATTGACGAATTCACACGGAAATTGCGTCGCTATGAAATACTATGGGTTCTATGACTTCTCCTTCTAAATCGAGTAACGTTTCTATGGACACGACAGGATTTTCTTTTGGGATACGACAATCACATTTCCGATCCACTAATCCGTCGTTACTGCATCCCTCACTAATAGACATTGACGAATTCATACGGAAATTGCGTCGCTATGAAATACTATGGGTACTATGACTTCGCCTTCTGAATCGAGTAACGTTTCTATGGACACGACAGGATTTTCTTTTGGGATACGACAATCACATTTCCGATCCTCTAATCCGTCTTTACTGCATCCCTCACTAATACACATTGACGAATTCATACGGAAATTGTGTCGCTCTGAAATACTATGGCTTCTATGACTTCTACTTCTAAATCGAGTAACGTTTCTATGGACACGACAGGATTTTCTTTTGGGATACGACAATCACATTTCCGATCCACTAATCCGTCTTTACTGCATCCCTCACTAATACACATTGACGAATTCATACGGAAATTGCGTCGCTATGAAATTCGATGGGTTCTATGACTTCTCCTTCTAAATCGAGTAACGTTTCTATGGACACGACAGGATTTTCTTTTGGGATACGACAATCACATTTCCGATCCACTAATCCGTCTTTACTGCATCCCTCACTAATACAAATTGACGAATTCATACGGAAATTGCGTCGCTATGAAATACTATGGGTTCTATGACTTCTCCTTCTAAATCGAGTAACGTTTCTATGGACACGACAGGATTTTCTTTTGGGATACGACAATCACATTTCCGATCCACTAATACGTCTTTACTGCATCCCTCACTAATACACATTGACGAATTCATACGGAAATTGCGTCGCTATGAAATACTATGGGTTCTATGACTGCTCCTTCTAAATCGAGTAACGTTTCTATGGGCACGACAGGATTTTCTTTTGGGATACGACAGTCACATTTCCGATCCACTAATCCGTCTTTACTGCATGCCTCACTAATACACATTGACGATTTCATACGGAAATTGCGTCGCCATGAAATACTATGGGTTCTATGACTTCTCCTTCTAAATCGAGTATCGTTTCTATGGAAACGACTGGCTTTTCTTTTGCGATACGAGTATCTCCCTCTCGATGCACTAATCCTTCTTTACTGCATCCCTCACTCCCACTCATTGACGAATTCACACGGAAATTGCGTCGCTATGAATTACTATGGGTTCTATGACTTCTCCTTCTAAATCGAGTAACGTTTCTATGGACACGACAGGATTTTCTTTTGGGATACGACAATCACATTTCCGATCCACTAATCTGTCTTTACTGCATCCCTCACTAATACACATTGACGAATTCATACGGAAATTGCGTCGCTATGAAATACTATGGGTTCTATGACTTCTCCTTCTAAATCGAGTAACGTTTCTATGGACACGACAGGATTTTCTTTTGGGATACGACAATCACATTTCCGATCCACTAATCCGTCTTTACTGCATCCCTCACTAATACACATTGACGAATTCATACGGAAATTGCGTCGCCATGAAATACTATGGGTTCTATGACTTCTCCTTCTAAATCGAGTATCGTTTCTATGGAAACGACTGGCCTTTCTTTTGCGATACGAGTATCTCCCTCACGATGCACTAATCCTTCTTTACTGCATACCTCACTCTCACTCATTGACGAATTCACACGGAAATTGCGTCGCTATGAAATACTATGGGTTCTATGACTTCTCCTTCTAAATCGAGTAACTTTTCTATGGAAACGACTGGCTTTTCTTTTGCGATACGAGTATCTCCCTCTCGATGCACTAATCCTTCTTTACTGCATCCCTCACTCCCACTCATTGACGAATTCACACAGAAATTGCGTCGCTATGAAATACTATGGTCTCTATGTCTTCTCCTTCTAAATCGAGTAACGTTTCTTCGGACACGACAGGATTTTCTTTTGGGATACGACAATCACATTTCCGATCCACTAATCCGTCTTTACTGCATCCCTCACTAATACACATTGACGAATTCATACGGAAATTGCGTCGCCATGAAATACTATGGGTTTTATGACTTCTCCTTGTAAATCGAGTATCGTTTCTATGGAAACGACTGGCTTTTCTTTTGCGATACGAGTATCTAGCTCTCGATGCACTAATCCTTCTTTACAGCATCCCTCACTCCCACTCATTGACGAATTCACACGGAAATTGCGTCGCTATGAAATACTATGGATTCTATGACTTCTCCTTCTAAATCGAGTAACTTTTCTATGGAAACGACTGGCTTTTCTTTTGCGATACGAGTATCTCCCTCTCGATGCACTAATCCTTCTTTACTGCATCCCTCACTCCCACTCATTGACGAATTCACACGGAAATTGCGTCGCTATGAAATACTATGGGCTCTACGACTTCTCCTTCTAAATCGAGTAACGTTTCTATGGACACGACTGGCTTTTCTTTTGCGATACGAGTATCTCCCTCTCGATGCACTAATCCTTCTTTACTGCATCCCTCACTCCCACTCATTGACGAATTCACACGGAAATTGCGTCGCTATGAAATACTTAGGGTTCTATGACTTCTCCTTCTAAATCAAGTAACTTTTCTATGGAAACGACTGGCTTTTCTTTTGCGATACGAGTATCTACCTCTCGATGCACTAATCCTTCTTTACTGCATCCCTCACTCCCACTCATTGACGAATTCACACGGAAATTGCGTCGCTATGAAATACTATGGGTTCTACGACTTCTGCTTCTAAATCGAGTAACGTTTCTATGGATACGACTGGCTTTTCTTTTGCGATACGGGTATCTCCCTCTCGATGCACTAATCCTTCTTTACTGCATCCCTCACTCCCACTCATTGACGAATTCACACGGAAATTGCGTCGCTATGAAATACTATGGGTTCTATGACTTTTCCTTCTAAATCGAGTATCGTATCTATGGAAACGACTGGCTTTTCTTTTGCGATACGAGTATGTCCCTCTCGATGCACTAATCCTTCTTTACTGCATCCCTCACTCCCACTCATTGACGAATTCACACGGAAATTGCGTCGCTATGAAATACTATGGGTTCTACGACTTCTCCTTCTAAATCGAGTAACGTTTCTATGGACACGAAAGGATTTTCTTTTGGGATATGACAATCACATTTCCGATCCACTAATCCGTCTTTACTGCATCCCTCACTAATACACATTGACGAATTCATACGGAAATTGCGTCGCTATGAAATACTATGGGTTCTATGTCTTCTCCTTCTAAATCGAGTAACGTTTCTATGGATACGACAGGATTTTCTTTTGGGATACGACAATCACATTTCCGATCCTCTAATCCGTCTTTACTGCATCCCTCACTAATACACATTGACGAATTCATACGGAAATTGTGTCGCTCTGAAATACTATGGCTTCTATGACTTCTACTTCTAAATCGAGTAACGTTTCTATGGACACGACAGGATTTTCTTTTGGGATACGACAATCACATTTCCGATCCACTAATCCGTCTTTACTGCATCCCTCACTAATACACATTGACGAATTCATACGGAAATTGCGTCGCTATGAAATTCTATGGGTTCTATGACTTCTCCTTCTAAATCGAGTAACGTTTCTATGGACACGACAGGATTTTCTTTTGGGATACGACAATCACATTTCCGATCCACTAATCCGTCTTTACTGCATCCCTCACTAATACAAATTGACGAATTCATACGGAAATTGCGTCGCTATGAAATACTATGGGTTCTATGACTTCTCCTTCTAAATCGAGTAACGTTTCTATGGACACGACAGGATTTTCTTTTGGGATACGACAATCACATTTCCGATCCACTAATACGTCTTTACTGCATCCCTCACTAATACACATTGACGAATTCATACGGAAATTGCGTCGCTATGAAATACTATGGGTTCTATGACTGCTCCTTCTAAATCGAGTAACGTTTCTATGGGCACGACAGGATTTTCTTTTGGGATACGACAGTCACATTTCCGATCCACTAATCCGTCTTTACTGCATGCCTCACTAATACACATTGACGATTTCATACGGAAATTGCGTCGCCATGAAATACTATGGGTTCTATGACTTCTCCTTCTAAATCGAGTATCGTTTCTATGGAAACGACTGGCTTTTCTTTTGCGATACGAGTATCTCCCTCTCGATGCACTAATCCTTCTTTACTGCATCCCTCACTCCCACTCATTGACGAATTCACACGGAAATTGCGTCGCTATGAATTACTATGGGTTCTATGACTTCTCCTTCTAAATCGAGTAACGTTTCTATGGACACGACAGGATTTTCTTTTGGGATACGACAATCACATTTCCGATCCACTAATCTGTCTTTACTGCATCCCTCACTAATACACATTGACGAATTCATACGGAAATTGCGTCGCTATGAAATACTATGGGTTCTATGACTTCTCCTTCTAAATCGAGTAACGTTTCTATGGACACGACAGGATTTTCTTTTGGGATACGACAATCACATTTCCGATCCACTAATCCGTCTTTACTGCATCCCTCACTAATACACATTGACGAATTCATACGGAAATTGCGTCGCCATGAAATACTATGGGTTCTATGACTTCTCCTTCTAAATCGAGTATCGTTTCTATGGAAACGACTGGCCTTTCTTTTGCGATACGAGTATCTCCCTCACGATGCACTAATCCTTCTTTACTGCATACCTCACTCTCACTCATTGACGAATTCACACGGAAATTGCGTCGCTATGAAATACTATGGGTTCTATGACTTCTCCTTCTAAATCGAGTAACTTTTCTATGGAAACGACTGGCTTTTCTTTTGCGATACGAGTATCTCCCTCTCGATGCACTAATCCTTCTTTACTGCATCCCTCACTCCCACTCATTGAGGAATTCACACAGAAATTGCGTCGCTATGAAATACTATGGTCTCTATGTCTTCTCCTTCTAAATCGAGTAACGTTTCTTCGGACACGACAGGATTTTCTTTTGGGATACGACAATCACATTTCCGATCCACTAATCCGTCTTTACTGCATCCCTCACTAATACACATTGACGAATTCATACGGAAATTGCGTCGCCATGAAATACTATGGGTTTTATGACTTCTCCTTGTAAATCGAGTATCGTTTCTATGGAAACGACTGGCTTTTCTTTTGCGATACGAGTATCTAGCTCTCGATGCACTAATCCTTCTTTACAGCATCCCTCACTCCCACTCATTGACGAATTCACACGGAAATTGCGTCGCTATGAAATACTATGGATTCTATGACTTCTCCTTCTAAATCGAGTAACTTTTCTATGGAAACGACTGGCTTTTCTTTTGCGATACGAGTATCTCCCTCTCGATGCACTAATCCTTCTTTACTGCATCCCTCACTCCCACTCATTGACGAATTCACACGGAAATTGCGTCGCTATGAAATACTATGGGCTCTACGACTTCTCCTTCTAAATCGAGTAACGTTTCTATGGACACGACTGGCTTTTCTTTTGCGATACGAGTATCTCCCTCTCGATGCACTAATCCTTCTTTACTGCATCCCTCACTCCCACTCATTGACGAATTCACACGGAAATTGCGTCGCTATGAAATACTTAGGGTTCTATGACTTCTCCTTCTAAATCAAGTAACTTTTCTATGGAAACGACTGGCTTTTCTTTTGCGATACGAGTATCTACCTCTCGATGCACTAATCCTTCTTTACTGCATCCCTCACTCCCACTCATTGACGAATTCACACGGAAATTGCGTCGCTATGAAATACTATGGGTTCTACGACTTCTGCTTCTAAATCGAGTAACGTTTCTATGGATACGACTGGCTTTTCTTTTGCGATACGGGTATCTCCCTCTCGATGCACTAATCCTTCTTTACTGCATCCCTCACTCCCACTCATTGACGAATTCACACGGAAATTGCGTCGCTATGAAATACTATGGGTTCTATGACTTTTCCTTCTAAATCGAGTATCGTATCTATGGAAACGACTGGCTTTTCTTTTGCGATACGAGTATGTCCCTCTCGATGCACTAATCCTTCTTTACTGCATCCCTCACTCCCACTCATTGACGAATTCACACGGAAATTGCGTCGCTATGAAATACTATGGGTTCTACGACTTCTCCTTCTAAATCGAGTAACGTTTCTATGGACACGAAAGGATTTTCTTTTGATATATGACAATCACATTTCCGATCCACTAATCCGTCTTTACTGCATCCCTCACTAATACACATTGACGAATTCATACGGAAATTGCGTCGCTATGAAATACTATGGGTTCTATGTCTTCTCCTTCTAAATCGAGTAACGTTTCTATGGATACGACAGGATTTTCTTTTGGGATACGACAATCACATTTCCGATCCACTAATCCGTCTTTACTGCATCCCTCACTAATACACATTGACGAATTCATACGGAAATTGCGTCGCTATGAAATACTATGGGTTCTATGACTTCTCCTTCTAAATCGAGTAACTTTTCTATGGAAACGACTGGCTTTTCTTTTGCGATACGAGTATCTCCCTCTCGATGCACTAATCCTTCTTTACTGCATCCCTCACTCCCACTCATTGACGAATTCACACGGAAATTGCGTCGCAGTGAAATACTATGGGTTCTATGACTTCTCCTTCTAAATCGAGTATCGTTTCTATGGAAACGACTGGCTTTTCTTTTGCGATACGACAATCACATTTCCGATAAACTAATCCATCTTTACTGCATCCCTCACTAATACACATTGCCGAATTCATACGGAAATTGCGTCGCAATGAAATACTATGGGTTCTATGACTTCTCCTTCTAAATCGAGTAACGTTTCTATGGAAACGACTGGCTTTTCTTTTGCGATTCGAGTATCTCCCTCTCGATGCACTAATCCTTCTTTACTGCAGCACTCACTCCCACTCATTGACGAATTCACACGGAAATTGCGTCGCCATGAAATACTATGGGTTCTATGACTTCTCCTTCTAAATCGAGTATCGTTTCTATGGAAACGACAGGATTTTCTTTTGGGATACGACACTCACATTTCCGATCCACTAATCAGTCTTTACTGCATCCCTCACTAATACACATTGACGAATTCATACGGAAATTGCATCGCTATGAAATACTATGGGTTCTATGACTTCTCCTTCTAAATCGAGTTACGTTTCTATGGAAACGACAGGATTTTCTTTTGGGATACGACAATCACATTTCCGATCCACTAATACGTCTTTACTGCATCCCTCACTAATACACATTGGCGAATTTATACGGAAATTGCGTCGCTATGAAATACTATGGGTTCTATGACTTCTCCTTCTAAATCGAGTAACTTTTCTATGGAAACGACTGGCTTTTCTTTTGCGATACGAGTATCTCCCTCTCGATGCACTAATCCTTCTTTACTGCATCCCTCACTCCCACTCATTGACGAATTCACACGGAAATTGCGTCGCTATGAAATACTATGGGTTCTATGACTTCTCCTTCTAAATCGAGTAACTTTTCTATGGAAACGACTGGGTTTTCTTTTGCGATACGACTATCTCCCTCTCGATGCACTAATCCTTCTTTACTGCATCCCTCACTCCCACTCATTGACGAATTCACACGGAAATGGCGTCGCAATGAAATACTATGGGTTCTATGACTTCTCCTTCTAAATCGAGTATCGTTTCTATGGAAACGACTGGCTTTTCTTTTGCGATACGAGTATCTCCCTCTCGATGCACTAATCCTTCTTTAGTGCATCCCTCACTCCCACTCATTCACGAATTCACACGGAAATTGCGTCGCTATGAAATACTATGGGTTCTACGACTTCTCCTTCTAAATCGAGTAACGTTTCTATGGAAACGACTGGCTTTTCTTTTGCGATACGAGTATCTCCCTCTCGATGCACTAATCCTTCTTTACTGCATCCCTCACTCCCACTCCTTGACGAATTCACACGGAAATTGCGTCGCCATGAAATACTATGGGTTCTATGACTTCTCCTTCTAAATCGAGTATCGTTTCTATGGAAACGACTGGCTTTTCTTTTGCGATACGAGTATCTCCCTCTCGATGCACTAATCCTTCTTTACTGCATCCCTCACTCCCACTCATTGACGAATTCACACGGAAATTGCGTCGCTATGAAATACTATGGGTTCTACGACTTCTCCTTCTAAATCGAGTAACGTTTCTATGGACACGAAAGGATTTTCTTTTGGGATATGACAATCACATTTCCGATCTACTAATCCGTCTTTACTGCATCCCTCACTAATACACATTGACGAATTCATACGGAAATTGCGTCGCTATGAAATACTATGGGTTCTATGTCTTCTCCTTCTAAATCGAGTAACGTTTCTATGGATACGACAGGATTTTCTTTTGGGATACGACAATCACATTTCCGATCCTCTAATCCGTCTTTACTGCATCCCTCACTAATACACATTGACGAATTCATACGGAAATTGTGTCGCTCTGAAATACTATGGCTTCTATGACTTCTACTTCTAAATCGAGTAACGTTTCTATGGACACGACAGGATTTTCTTTTGGGATACGACAATCACATTTCCGATCCACTAATCCGTCTTTACTGCATCCCTCACTAATACACATTGACGAATTCATACGGAAATTGCGTCGCTATGAAATTCTATGGGTTCTATGACTTCTCCTTCTAAATCGAGTAACGTTTCTATGGACACGACAGGATTTTCTTTTGGGATACGACAATCACATTTCCGATCCACTAATCCGTCTTTACTGCATCCCTCACTAATACAAATTGACGAATTCATACGGAAATTGCGTCGCTATGAAATACTATGGGTTCTATGACTTCTCCTTCTAAATCGAGTAACGTTTCTATGGACACGACAGGATTTTCTTTTGGGATACGACAATCACATTTCCGATCCACTAATACGTCTTTACTGCATCCCTCACTAATACACATTGACGAATTCATACGGAAATTGCGTCGCTATGAAATACTATGGGTTCTATGACTGCTCCTTCTAAATCGAGTAACGTTTCTATGGGCACGACAGGATTTTCTTTTGGGATACGACAGTCACATTTCCGATCCACTAATCCGTCTTTACTGCATGCCTCACTAATACACATTGACGATTTCATACGGAAATTGCGTCGCCATGAAATACTATGGGTTCTATGACTTCTCCTTCTAAATCGAGTATCGTTTCTATGGAAACGACTGGCTTTTCTTTTGCGATACGAGTATCTCCCTCTCGATGCACTAATCCTTCTTTACTGCATCCCTCACTCCCACTCATTGACGAATTCACACGGAAATTGCGTCGCTATGAATTACTATGGGTTCTATGACTTCTCCTTCTAAATCGAGTAACGTTTCTATGGACACGACAGGATTTTCTTTTGGGATACGACAATCACATTTCCGATCCACTAATCTGTCTTTACTGCATCCCTCACTAATACACATTGACGAATTCATACGGAAATTGCGTCGCTATGAAATACTATGGGTTCTATGACTTCTCCTTCTAAATCGAGTAACGTTTCTATGGACACGACAGGATTTTCTTTTGGGATACGACAATCACATTTCCGATCCACTAATCCGTCTTTACTGCATCCCTCACTAATACACATTGACGAATTCATACGGAAATTGCGTCGCCATGAAATACTATGGGTTCTATGACTTCTCCTTCTAAATCGAGTATCGTTTCTATGGAAACGACTGGCCTTTCTTTTGCGATACGAGTATCTCCCTCACGATGCACTAATCCTTCTTTACTGCATACCTCACTCTCACTCATTGACGAATTCACACGGAAATTGCGTCGCTATGAAATACTATGGGTTCTATGACTTCTCCTTCTAAATCGAGTAACTTTTCTATGGAAACGACTGGCTTTTCTTTTGCGATACGAGTATCTCCCTCTCGATGCACTAATCCTTCTTTACTGCATCCCTCACTCCCACTCATTGAGGAATTCACACAGAAATTGCGTCGCTATGAAATACTATAGTCTCTATGTCTTCTCCTTCTAAATCGAGTAACGTTTCTTCGGACACGACAGGATTTTCTTTTGGGATACGACAATCACATTTCCGATCCACTAATCCGTCTTTACTGCATCCCTCACTAATACACATTGACGAATTCATACGGAAATTGCGTCGCCATGAAATACTATGGGTTTTATGACTTCTCCTTGTAAATCGAGTATCGTTTCTATGGAAACGACTGGCTTTTCTTTTGCGATACGAGTATCTAGCTCTCGATGCACTAATCCTTCTTTACAGCATCCCTCACTCCCACTCATTGACGAATTCACACGGAAATTGCGTCGCTATGAAATACTATGGATTCTATGACTTCTCCTTCTAAATCGAGTAACTTTTCTATGGAAACGACTGGCTTTTCTTTTGCGATACGAGTATCTCCCTCTCGATGCACTAATCCTTCTTTACTGCATCCCTCACTCCCACTCATTGACGAATTCACACGGAAATTGCGTCGCTATGAAATACTATGGGCTCTACGACTTCTCCTTCTAAATCGAGTAACGTTTCTATGGACACGACTGGCTTTTCTTTTGCGATACGAGTATCTCCCTCTCGATGCACTAATCCTTCTTTACTGCATCCCTCACTCCCACTCATTGACGAATTCACACGGAAATTGCGTCGCTATGAAATACTTAGGGTTCTATGACTTCTCCTTCTAAATCAAGTAACTTTTCTATGGAAACGACTGGCTTTTCTTTTGCGATACGAGTATCTACCTCTCGATGCACTAATCCTTCTTTACTGCATCCCTCACTCCCACTCATTGACGAATTCACACGGAAATTGCGTCGCTATGAAATACTATGGGTTCTACGACTTCTGCTTCTAAATCGAGTAACGTTTCTATGGATACGACTGGCTTTTCTTTTGCGATACGGGTATCTCCCTCTCGATGCACTAATCCTTCTTTACTGCATCCCTCACTCCCACTCATTGACGAATTCACACGGAAATTGCGTCGCTATGAAATACTATGGGTTCTATGACTTTTCCTTCTAAATCGAGTATCGTATCTATGGAAACGACTGGCTTTTCTTTTGCGATACGAGTATGTCCCTCTCGATGCACTAATCCTTCTTTACTGCATCCCTCACTCCCACTCATTGACGAATTCACACGGAAATTGCGTCGCTATGAAATACTATGGGTTCTACGACTTCTCCTTCTAAATCGAGTAACGTTTCTATGGACACGAAAGGATTTTCTTTTGGGATATGACAATCACATTTCCGATCCACTAATCCGTCTTTACTGCATCCCTCACTAATACACATTGACGAATTCATACGGAAATTGCGTCGCTATGAAATACTATGGGTTCTATGTCTTCTCCTTCTAAATCGAGTAACGTTTCTATGGATACGACAGGATTTTCTTTTGGGATACGACAATCACATTTCCGATCCACTAATCCGTCTTTACTGCATCCCTCACTAATACACATTGACGAATTCATACGGAAATTGCGTCGCTATGAAATACTATGGGTTCTATGACTTCTCCTTCTAAATCGAGTAACTTTTCTATGGAAACGACTGGCTTTTCTTTTGCGATACGAGTATCTCCCTCTCGATGCACTAATCCTTCTTTACTGCATCCCTCACTCCCACTCATTGACGAATTCACACGGAAATTGCGTCGCAGTGAAATACTATGGGTTCTATGACTTCTCCTTCTAAATCGAGTATCGTTTCTATGGAAACGACTGGCTTTTCTTTTGCGATACGACAATCACATTTCCGATAAACTAATCCATCTTTACTGCATCCCTCACTAATACACATTGCCGAATTCATACGGAAATTGCGTCGCAATGAAATACTATGGGTTCTATGACTTCTCCTTCTAAATCGAGTAACGTTTCTATGGAAACGACTGGCTTTTCTTTTGCGATTCGAGTATCTCCCTCTCGATGCACTAATCCTTCTTTACTGCAGCACTCACTCCCACTCATTGACGAATTCACACGGAAATTGCGTCGCCATGAAATACTATGGGTTCTATGACTTCTCCTTCTAAATCGAGTATCGTTTCTATGGAAACGACAGGATTTTCTTTTGGGATACGACACTCACATTTCCGATCCACTAATCAGTCTTTACTGCATCCCTCACTAATACACATTGACGAATTCATACGGAAATTGCATCGCTATGAAATACTATGGGTTCTATGACTTCTCCTTCTAAATCGAGTTACGTTTCTATGGAAACGACAGGATTTTCTTTTGGGATACGACAATCACATTTCCGATCCACTAATACGTCTTTACTGCATCCCTCACTAATACACATTGGCGAATTTATACGGAAATTGCGTCGCTATGAAATACTATGGGTTCTATGACTTCTCCTTCTAAATCGAGTAACTTTTCTATGGAAACGACTGGCTTTTCTTTTGCGATACGAGTATCTCCCTCTCGATGCACTAATCCTTCTTTACTGCATCCCTCACTCCCACTCATTGACGAATTCACACGGAAATTGCGTCGCTATGAAATACTATGGGTTCTATGACTTCTCCTTCTAAATCGAGTAACTTTTCTATGGAAACGACTGGGTTTTCTTTTGCGATACGACTATCTCCCTCTCGATGCACTAATCCTTCTTTACTGCATCCCTCACTCCCACTCATTGACGAATTCACACGGAAATGGCGTCGCAATGAAATACTATGGGTTCTATGACTTCTCCTTCTAAATCGAGTATCGTTTCTATGGAAACGACTGGCTTTTCTTTTGCGATACGAGTATCTCCCTCTCGATGCACTAATCCTTCTTTAGTGCATCCCTCACTCCCACTCATTCACGAATTCACACGGAAATTGCGTCGCTATGAAATACTATGGGTTCTACGACTTCTCCTTCTAAATCGAGTAACGTTTCTATGGAAACGACTGGCTTTTCTTTTGCGATACGAGTATCTCCCTCTCGATGCACTAATCCTTCTTTACTGCATCCCTCACTCCCACTCCTTGACGAATTCACACGGAAATTGCGTCGCCATGAAATACTATGGGTTCTATGACTTCTCCTTCTAAATCGAGTATCGTTTCTATGGAAACGACTGGCTTTTCTTTTGCGATACGAGTATCTCCCTCTCGATGCACTAATCCTTCTTTACTGCATCCCTCACTCCCACTCATTGACGAATTCACACGGAAATTGCGTCGCCATGAAATACTATGGGTTCTATGACATCTCCTTCTAAATCGAGTATCGTTTCTATGGAAACGACTGGCTTTTCTTTTGCGATACGAGTATCTCCCTCTCGATGCACTAATCCTTCTTTACTGCATCCCTCACTCCCACTCATTGACGAATTCACACGGAAATTGCGTCGCTATGAAATACTATGAGTTCTATGACTTCTCCTTCTAAATCGAGTAACTTTTCTATGGAAACGACTGGCTTTTCTTTTGCGATACGAGTATCTCCCTCTCGATGCACTAATCCTTCTTTACTGCATCCCTCACTCCCACTCATTGACGAATTCACACGGAAATTGCGTCGCTATGAAATACTATGGGTTCTACGACTTCTCCTTCTAAATCGAGTAACGTTTCTATGGACACGACAGGATTTTCTTTTGGGATACGACAATCACATTTCCGATCCACTAATCCGTCTTTACTGCATCCCTCACTAATACACATTGACGAATTCATACGGAAATTGCGTCGCCATGAAATACTATGGGATCTATGACTTCTCCTTCTAAATCGAGTAACGTTTCTATGGACACGACAGGATTTTCTTTTGGGATACGACAATCACATTTCCGATCCACTAATCCGTCTTTACTGCATCCCTCACTAATACACATTGACGAATTCATACGGAAATTGCGTCGCTATGAAATACTATGGGTTCTATGACTTCTCCTTCTAAATCGAGTAACTTTTCTATGGAAACGACTGGCTTTTCTTTTGCGATACGAGTATCTACCTCTCGATGCACTAATCCTTCTTTACTGCATCCCTCACTCCCACTCATTGACGAATTCACACGGAAATTGCGTCGCTATGAAATACTATGGGTTCTATGACTTCTCCTTCTAAATCGAGTAATTTTTCTATGGAAACGACTGGCTTTTCTTTTGCGATACGAGTATCTCCCTCTCGATGCACTAATCCTTCTTTACTGCATCCCTCACTCCCACTCATTGACGAATTCACCCGGAAATTGCGTCGCTATGAAATACTATGGGTTCTATGACTTCTCCTTCTAAATCGAGTAACGTTTCTATGGAAACGACTGGCTTTTCTTTTGCGATACGAGTATCTCCCTCTCGATGCACTAATCCTTCTTTACTGCATCCCTCACTCCCACTCATTGACGAATTCACACGGAAATTGCGTCGCTATGAAATACTATGGGTTCTATGACTTCTCCTTCTAAATCGAGTAACTTTTCTATGGAAACGACTGGCTTTTCTTTTGCGATACGAGTATCTCCCTCTCGATGCACTAATCCTTCTTTACTGCATCCCTCACTCCCACTCATTGACGAATTCACACGGAAATTGCGTCGCTATGAAATACTATGGGTTCTATGACTTCTCCTTCTAAATCGAGTAACTTTTCTATGGAAACGACTGGCTTTTCTTTTGCGATACGAGTATCTCCCTCTCGATGCACTAATCCTTCTTTACTGCATCCCTCATTCCCACTCATTGACGAATGCACACGGAAATTGCGTCGCCATGAAATACTATGGGTTCTATGACTTCTCCTTCTAAATCGAGTATCGTTTCTATGGAAACGACAGGATTTTCTTTTGCGATACGACAATCACATTTCCGATCCACTAATCCGTCTTTACTGCATCCCTCACTAATACGCATTGACGAATTCACACGGAAATTGCGTCGCCATGAAATACTATGGGTTCTATGACTTCTCCTTCTAAATCGAGTAACGTTTCTATGGAAACGACAGGATTTTCTTTTGCGATACGACAATCACATTTCCGATCCACTAATCCGTCTTTACTGCATCCCTCACTAATACACATTGACGAATTCACACGGAAATTGCGTCGCCATGAAATACTATGGGTCCTATGACTTCTCCTTCTAAATCGAGTATCGTTTCTATGGAAACGACTGGCTTTTCTTTTGCGATACGAGTATCTCCCTCTCGATGCACTAATCCTTCTTTACTGCATCCCTCACTCCCACTCATTGACGAATTAACACGGAAATTGCGTCGCCATGAAATACTCTGGGTTCTATGACTTCTCCTTCTAAATCGAGTAACGTTTCTATGGAAACGACAGGATTTTCTTTTGGGATACGACAATAACATTTCCGATCCACTAATCCGTCTTTACTGCATCCCTCACTAATACACATTGACTAATTCACACGGAAATTGCGTCGCCATGAAATACTATGGGTTCTATGACTTCTCCTTCTAAATCGAGTAACGTTTCCATGGAAACGACTGGCTTTTCTTTTGCGATACGGCAATCACATTTCCGATCCACTAATCCGTCTTTACTGCATCTCTCACTAATACACATTGACGAATTCATACGGAAATTGCGTCGCCATGAAATACTATGGGTTCTATGACTTCTCCTTCTAAATCGAGTATCGTTTCTATGGAAACGACTGGCTTTTCTTTCGCGATACGACAATCACATTTCCGATCCACTAATCCGTCTTTACTGCATCCCTCACTATTACACATTGACGAATTCACACGGAAATTGCGTCGCCATGAAATACTATGGGTTCTATGACTTCTCCTTCTAAATCGAGTATCGTTTCTATGGAAACGACAGGATTTTCTTTTGGGATACGACAATCACATTTCCGATCCACTAATCCGTCTTTACTGCATCCCTCACTAATACACATTGACGAATTCATACGGAAATTGCGTCGCTATGAAATACTATGGGTTCTATGACTTCTCCTTCTAAATCGAGTAACTTTTCTATGGAAACGACTGGCTTTTCTTTTGCGATACGAGTATCTCCCTCTCGATGCACTAATCCTTCTTTACTGCATCCCTCACTCCCACTCATTGACGAATTCACACGGAAATTGCGTCGCTATGAAATACTATGAGTTCTATGACTTCTCCTTCTAAATCGAGTAACTTTTCTATGGAAACGACTGGCTTTTCTTTTGCGATACGAGTATCTCCCTCTCGATGCACTAATCCTACTTTACTGCATCCCTCACTCCCACTCATTGACGAATTCACACGGAAATTGCGTCGCTATGAAATACTATGGGTTCTACGACTTCTCCTTCTAAATCGAGTAACGTTTCTATGGACACGACAGGATTTTCTTTTGGGATACGACAATCACATTTCCGATCCACTAATCCGTCTTTATTGCATCTCTCACTAATGCACATTGACGAATTCATACGGAAATTGCGTCGCCATGAAATATTATGGGTTCTATGACTTCTCCTTCTAAATCGAGTAACGTTTCTATGGACACGAGAGGATTTTCTTTTGGGATACGACAATCACATTTCCGATCCACTAATCCGTCTTTACTGCATCCCTCACTAATACACATTGACGAATTCATACGGAAATTGCGTCGCTATGAAATACTATGGGTTCTATGACTTCTCCTTCTAAATCGAGTAACTTTTCTATGGAAACGACTTTCTTTTCTTTTGCGATATGAGTATCTCCCTCTCGATGCACTAATCCTTCTTTACTGCATCCCTCACTCCCACTGATTGACGAATTCACACAGAAATTGCGTCGCAATGAAATACTATGGGTTCTATGACTTCTCCTTCTAAATCGAGTATCGTTTCTATGGAAACGACTGGCTTTTCTTTTGCGATACGAGTATCTCCCTCTCGATGCACTAATCCTTCTTTACTGCATCCCTCACTCCCACTCATTGACGAATTCACACGGAAATTGCGTCGCTATGAAATACTATGGGTTCTATGACTTCTCCTTCTAAATCGAGTAACTTTTCTATGGAAACGACTGGCTTTTCTTTTGCGATACGAGTATCTCCCTCTCGATGCACTAATCCTTCTTTACTGCATCCCTCACTCCCACTCATTGACGAATTCACCCGGAAATTGCGTCGCTATGAATTACTATGGGTTCTATGACTTCTCCTTCTAAATCGAGTAACTTTTCTATGGAAACGACTGGCTTTTCTTTTGCGATACGAGTATCTCCCTCTCGATGCACTAATCCTTCTTTACTGCATCCCACACTCCCACTCATTGACGAATTCACACGGTAATTGCGTCGCTATGAAATACTATGGGTTCTATGACTTCTCCTTCTAAATCGAGTAACTTTTCTATGGAAACGACTGGCTTTTCTTTTGCGATACGAGTATCTCCCTCTCGATGCACTAATCCTTCTTTACTGCATCCCTCACTCCCACTCATTGACGAATTCACACGGAAATTGCGTCGCTATGAAATACTATGGGTTCTATGACTTCTTTCTCTAAATCGAGTAACTTTTCTATGGAAACGACTCACTTTTCTTTTGCGATACGAGTATCTCCCTCTCGATGCACTAATCCTTCTTTACTGCATCCCTCACTCCCACTCATTGACGAATGCACACGGAAATTGCGTCGCCATGAAATACTATGGGTTCTATGACTTCTCCTTCTAAATCGAGTATCGTTTCTATGGAAACGACAGGATTTTCTTTTGCGATACGACAATCACATTTCCGGTCCACTAATCCGTCTTTAATGCATCCCTCACTAATACACCTTGACGAATTCACACGGAAATTGCGTCGCCATGAAATACTATGGGTTCTATGACTTCTCCTTCTAAATCGAGTAACGTTTCTATGGAAACGACAGGATTTTCTTTTGCGATACGACAATCACATTTCCGATCCACTAATCCGTCTTTACTGCTTCCCTCACTAATACACATTGACGAATTCACACGGAAATTGCGTCGCCATGAAATACTATGGGTCCTATGACTTCTCCTTCTAAATCGAGTAACGTTTCTATGGAAACGACAGGATTTTCTTTTGGGATACGACAATCACATTTCCGATCCACTAATCCGTCTTTACTGCATCCCTCACTAATACACATTGACTAATTCACACGGAAATTGCGTCGCCATGAAATACTATGGGTTCTATGACCTCTCCTTCTAAATCGAGTAACGTTTCTATGGAAACGACTGGCTTTTCTTTTGCGATACGGCAATCACATTTCCGATCCACTAATCCGTCTTTACTGCATCTCTCACTAATACACATTGACGAATTCATACGGAAATTGCGTCGCCATGAAATACTATGGGTTCTATGACTTCTCCTTCTAAATCGAGTATCGTTTCTATGCAAACGACTGGCTTTTCTTTTGCGATATGACAATCACATTTCCGATCCACTAATCCGTCTTTACTGCATCCCTCACTAATACACATTGACGAATTCACACGGAAATTGCGTCGCCATGAAATACTATGGGTTCTATGACTTCTCCTTCTAAATCGAGTAACGTTTCTATGGAAACGACAGGATTTTCTTTTGGGATACGACAATCACATTTCCGATCCACTAATCCGTCTTTACTGCATCCCTCACTAATACACATTGACGATTTCACACGTAAATTGCGTCGCCATGAAATACTATGGGTCCTATGACTTCTCCTTCTAAATCGAGTAACGTTTCTATGGAAACGACAGTATTTTCTTTTGGGATACGACAATCACATTTCCGATCCACTAATCCGTCTTTACTGCATCCCTAACTAATACACATTGACGAATTCACACGGAAATTGCGTCGCCATGAAATTCTATGGGTTCTATGACTTTTCCTTCTAAATCGAGTATCGTTTCTATGGAAACGACAGGATTTTCTTTTGGGATACGACAATCACATTTCCGATCCACTAATCCGTCTTTACTGCATCCCTCACTAATACACATTGACGAATTCACACGGAAATTGCGTCGCCATGAAATACTATGGGTTCTATGACTTTTCCTTCTAAATCGAGTATCGTTTCTATGGAAAAGACAGGATTTTCTTTTGGGATACGACAATCACATTTCCGATCCACTAATCCGTCGTTACTGCATCCCTCACTAATACACATTGACGAATTCATACGGAAATTGCGTCGCTATGAAATACTATGGGTTCTATGACTTCTCCTTCTAAATCGAGTAACGTTTCTATGGAAACGACAGGATTTTCTTTTGGGATACGACAATCACATTTCCGATCCACTAATCCGTCTTTACTGCATCCCTCGCTAATACACATTGACGAATTCACACGGAAATTGCGTCGCCAGGAAATACTATGGGTTCTATGACTTCTCCTTCTAAATCGAGTAACGTTTCTATGGAAACGACAGGATTTTCTTTTGGGATACGACAATCACATTTCCGATCCACTAATCCGTCTTTACTGCATTCCTCACTAATACACATTGACGAATTCACACGGAAATTGCGTCGCCATGAAATACTATGGGTTCTATGACTTTTCCTTCTAAATCGAGTATCGTTTCTATGGAAACGACAGGATTTTCTTTTGGGATACGACAATCACATTTCCGATCCACTAACCCGTCTTTACTGCATCCCTCACTAATACACATTGACGAATTCATACGGAAATTGCGTCGCTATGAAATACTATGGGTTCTATGACTTCTCCTTCTAAATCGAGTAACGTTTCTATGGAAACGACAGGATTTTCTTTTCGGATACGACAATCACATTTCCGATCCACTAATCCGTCTTTATTGCATCCCTCACTAATACACACTGACGAATTCACACGGAAATTGCGTCGCCATGAAATACTATGGGTTCTATGACTTCTCCGTCTAAATTGAGTATCGTTTCTATGGAAACGACTGGCTTTTCTTTTGCGATACGAGTATCTCCCTCTCGATGCTCTAATCCTTCTTTACTGCATCCCTCACTCCCACTCATTGACGAATTAACACGGAAATTGCGTCGCCATGAGATACTATGGGTTCTATGACTTCTCCTTCTAAATCGAGTAACGTTTCTATGGAAACGACAGGATTTTCTTTTGGGATACGACAATCACATTTCCGATCCACTAATCCGTCTTTACTGCATCCCTCACTAATACACATTGACTAATTAACACGGAAATGGCGTCGCCATGATATACTATGGGTACTATGACTTCTCCTTCTAAATCGAGTAACGTTTCTATGGAAACGACTGGCTTTTCTTTTGCGATACGACAATCACATTTCCGATCCACTAATCCGTCTTTCCTGCATCCCTCACTAATACACATTGACGAATTCATACGGAAATTGCGTCGCCATGAAATTCTATGGGTTCTATGACTTCTCCTTCTATATCGAGTATCGTTTCTATGGAAACGACTGGCTTTTCTTTTGGGATACGACAATCACATTTCCGATCCACTAATCCTTCTTTACTGCATCCCTCACTCCCACTCATTGACGAATTCACACGGAAATTGCGTCGCCATGAAATACTATGGGTTCTATGACTTCTCCTTCTAAATCGAGTAACGTTTCTATGGAAACGACTGGCTTTTCTTTTGCGATACGACAATCACATTTCCGATCCACTAATCCGCCTTTACTGCATCCCTCACTAATACACATTGACGAATTCACACGGAAATTGCGTCGCTATGAAATACTATGGGTTCTATGACTTCTCCTTCTAAATCGAGTAACGTTTCTATGGAAACGCCAGGATTTTCTTTTGGGATACGACAATCACATTTCCGATCCACTAATCCTTCTTTACAGCATCCCTCACTCCCACTCATTGACGAATTCATACGGAAATTGCGTCGCTATGAAATACAATGGGTTCTATGACTTCTCCTTCTAAATCGAGTAACGTTTCTATGGAAACGACAGGATTTTCTTTTGGGATACGACAATCACATTTCCGATCCACTAATCCGTCTTTACTGCATCCCTCACTAATACACACTGACGAATTCACACGGAAATTGCGTCGCCATGAAATACTATGGGTTCTATGACTTCTCCTTCTAAATCGAGTATCGTTTCTATGGAAACGACTGGCTTTTCTTTTGCGATACGAGTATCTCCCTCTCGATGCACTAATCCTTCTTTACTGCATCCCTCACTCCCACTCATTGACGAATTCACCCGGAAATTGCGTCGCTATGAATTACTATGGGTTCTATGACTTCTCCTTCTAAATCGAGTAACTTTTCTATGGAAACGACTGGCTTTTCTTTTGCGATACGAGTATCTCCCTCTCGATGCACTAATCCTTCTTTACTGCATCCCACACTCCCACTCATTGACGAATTCACACGGAAATTGCGTCGCTATGAAATACTATGGGTTCTATGACTTCTCCTTCTAAATCGAGTAATGTTTCTATGGAAACGACAGGATTTTCTTTTGGGATACGACAATCACATTTCCGATCCACTAATCCGTCTTTACTGCATCCCTCACTAATACACATTGACGAATTCATACGGAAATTGCGTCGCCATGAAATACTATGGGTTCTATGACTTCTCCTTCAAAATCGAGTATCGTTTCTATGGAAACGACTGGCTTTTCTTTTGCGATACGAGTATCTCCCTCTCGATGCACTAATCCTTCTTAACTGCATCCCTCACTCCCACTCATTGACGATTTAACACGGAAATTACGTCGCCATGAGATACTATGGGTTCTATGACTTCTCCTTCTAAATCGAGTAACGTTTCTATGGAAACGACAGGATTTTCTTTTGGGATACGACAATCACATTTCCGATCCACTAATCCGTCTTTACTGCATCCCTCACTAATACACATTGACTAATTAACACGGAAATGGCGTCGCCATGAAATACTATGGGTACTATGACTTCTCCTTCTAAATCGAGTAACGTTTCTATGGAAACGACTGGCTTTTCTTTTGCGATACGACAATCACATTTCCGATCCACTAATCCGTCTTTACTGCATCCCTCACTAATACACATTGACGAATTCATACGGAAATTGCGTCGCCATGAAATACTATGGTTTCTATGACTTCTCCTTCTATATCGAGTATCGTTTCTATGGAAACGACTGGCTTTTCTTTTGCGATACGACAATCACATTTCCGATCCACTAATCCGCCTTTACTGCATCCCTCACTAATACACATTGACGAATTCACACGGAAATTGCGTCGCCATGAAATACTATGGGTTCTATGACTTCTCCTTCTAAATCGAGTAACGTTTCTATGGAAACGCCAGGATTTTCTTTTGGGATACGACAATCACATTTCCGATCCACTACTCCGTCTTTACTGCATCCCTCACTAATACACATTGACGAATTAATACGGAAATTGCGTCGCCATGAAATACTATGGGTTCTATGACTTCTCTTTCTAAATCGAGTATCGTTTCTATGGAAACGACTGGCTCTTCTTTTGCGATACGACAATCACATTTCCGATCCACTAATCCGTCTTTACTGCATCCCTCACTAATACACATTGACGAATTCACACGGAAATTGCGTCGCCATGAAATACTATGGGTTCTATGACTTCTCCTTCTAAATCGAGTATCGTTTCTATGGAAACGACTGGCTTTTCTTTTGCGTAACGACAATCACATTTCCGATCCACTAATCCGTCTTTACTGCATCCCTCACTAATACACATTGACGAATTCATACGGAAATTGCGTCGCTATGAAATACTATGGGTTCTATGACTTCTCCTTCTAAATCGAGTATCGTTTCTATGGAAACGACTGGCTTTTCTTTTGCGATACGACAAGCACATTTCCGATCCACTAATCCGTCTTTACTGCATCCCTCACCATATACACATTGACGAATTCATACGGAAATTGCGTCGCTATGAAATACTATGGGTTCTATGACTTCTCCTTCTAAATCGAGTATCGTTTCTATGGAGACGACTGGCTTTTCTTTTGCGATACGACAATCACATTTCCGATCCACTACTCCGTCTTTACTGCATCCCTCACTAATACACACTGACGAATTCACACGGAAATTGCGTCGCCATGAAATGCTATGGGTTCTATGACTTCTCCTTCTAAATCGAGTATCGTTTCTATGGAAACGACTGGCTTTTCTTTTGCGATACGAGTATCTCCCTCTCGATGCACTAATCCTTCTTTACTGCATCCCTCACTCCCACTCATTGACGAATTCACACGGAAATTGCGTCGCTATGAAATACTATGGGTTCTATGACTTCTCCTTCTAAATCGAGTAACGTTTCTATGGAAACGACAGGATTTTCTTTTGGGATACGACAATCACATTTCCGATCCACTAATCCGTCTTTACTGCATCCCTCACTAATACACATTGACGAATTCACACGGAAATTGCGTCGCCATGAAATACTATGGGTTCTATGACTTCTCCTTCTAAATCGAGTATCGTTTCTATGGAAACGACTTTCTTTTCTTTTGCGATACGACAATCACATTTCCGATCCACTAATCCGTCTTTACTGCATCCCTCACTAACACACATTGACGAATTCACACGGAAATTGCGTCGCCATGAAATACTATGGGTTCTATGACTTCTCCTTCTAAATCAAGTTTCGTTTCTATGGAAACAACTGGCTTTTCTTTTGCGATACGAGTATCTCCCTCCTGATGCACTAATCCTTCTTTACTGCATCCCTCACCCCCACTCATTGACGAATTCACACGGAAATTGCGTCGCCATGAAATACTATGGGTTCTATGACTTCTCGTTCTAAATCGAGTAACGTTTCTATGGAAACGACAGAATTTTCTTTTGGGATACGACAATCACATTTCCAATCCACTAATCAGTCTTTACTGCATCCCTCACTAATACACATTGACGAATTCGTACGGAAATTGCGTCGCTATGAAATACTATGGGTTCTATGACTTCTCCTTCTAAATCGAGTATCGTTTCTATGGAAACGACTGGCCTTTTTTTTTTGCGATACGACAATCACATTTCCGTTCCACTAATTCGTCTTTACTGCATCCCTCACTAATACACATTGACGAATTCATACGGAAATTGCGTCGCTATGAAATACTATGGGTTCTATGACTTCTCCTTCTAAATCGAGTATCGTTTCTATGGAAACGACTGGCTTTTTTTTTGCGATACGACAATCACATTTCCGATTCACTAATCCGTCTTTACTGCATCCCTCACTAATACACATTGACGAATTCATACGGAAATTGCGTCGCTATGAAATACTATGGGTTCTATGACTTCTCCTTCTAAATCGAGTATCGTTTCTATGGAAACGACTGGCTTTTCTTTTGCGATACGACAATCACATTTCCGATCCACTAATCCGTCTTTACTGCATCCCTCACTAATACACATTGACGAATTCACACGGAAATTGCGTCGCCAGGAAATACTATGGGTTCTATGACTTCTCCTTCTAAATCGAGTATCGTTTCTATGGAAACGACTGGCTTTTCTCTTGCGATACGAGTATCTCCCTCTCGATGCACTAATCCCTCTTTACTGCATCCCTCACTCCCACTCATTGACGAATTCACACGGAAATTGCGTCGCCATGAAATACTATGGGTTCTATGACTTCTCCTTCTAAATCGAGTAACGTTTCTATGGAAACGACAGGATTTTCTTTTGCGATACGACAATGACATTTCCGATCCACTAATCCGTCTTTACTGCATCCCTCACTAATACACATTGACGAATTCACACGGAAATTGCGTCGCCATGAAATACTATGGGTTCTATGACATCTCCTTCTAAATCGAGTATCGTTTCTATGGAAACGACTGGCTTTTCTTTTGCGATACGAGTATCTCCATCTCGATGCACTAATCCTTCTTTACTGCATCCCTCACTCCCACTCATTGACGAATTCACACGGAAATTGCGTCGCTATGAAATACTATGGGTTCTATGACTTCTCCTTCTAAATCGAGTAACGTTTCTATGGAAACGACAGGATTTTCTTTTGGGATACGACAATCACATTTCCGATCCACTAATCCGTCTTTACTGCATCCCTCACTAATACACATTGACGAATTCACACGGAAATTGCGTCGCCATGAAATACTATGGGTTCTATGACTTCTCCTTCTAAATCGAGTAACGTTTCTATGGAAACGACTGGCTTTTCTTTTGCGATACGACAATCACATTTCCGATCCACTAATCCGCCTTTACTGCATCCCTCACTAATACACATTGACGAATTCACACGGAAATTGCGTCGCTATGAAATACTATGGGTTCTATGACTTCTCCTTCTAAATCGAGTAACGTTTCTATGGAAACGCCAGGATTTTCTTTTGGGATACGACAATCACATTTCCGATCCACTAATCCTTCTTTACAGCATCCCTCACTCCCACTCATTGACGAATTCATACGGAAATTGCGTCGCTATGAAATACAATGGGTTCTATGACTTCTCCTTCTAAATCGAGTAACGTTTCTATGGAAACGACAGGATTTTCTTTTGCGATACGACAATCACATTTCCGATCCACTAATCCGTCTTTACTGCATCCCTCACTAATACACATTGACGAATTCATACGGAAATTGCGTCGCCATGAAATACTATGGTTTCTATGACTTCTCCTTCTATATCGAGTATCGTTTCTATGGAAACGACTGGCTTTTCTTTTGCGATACGACAATCACATTTCCGATCCACTAATCCGCCTTTACTGCATCCCTCACTAATACACATTGACGAATTCACACGGAAATTGCGTCGCCATGAAATACTATGGGTTCTATGACTTCTCCTTCTAAATCGAGTAACGTTTCTATGGAAACGCCAGGATTTTCTTTTGGGATACGACAATCACATTTCCGATCCACTACTCCGTCTTTACTGCATCCCTCACTAATACACATTGACGAATTAATACGGAAATTGCGTCGCCATGAAATACTATGGGTTCTATGACTTCTCTTTCTAAATCGAGTATCGTTTCTATGGAAACGACTGGCTCTTCTTTTGCGATACGACAATCACATTTCCGATCCACTAATCCGTCTTTACTGCATCCCTCACTAATACACATTGACGAATTCACACGGAAATTGCGTCGCCATGAAATACTATGGGTTCTATGACTTCTCCTTCTAAATCGAGTATCGTTTCTATGGAAACGACTCGCTTTTCTTTTGCGTAACGACAATCACATTTCCGATCCACTAATCCGTCTTTACTGCATCCCTCACTAATACACATTGACGAATTCATACGGAAATTGCGTCGCTATGAAATACTATGGGTTCTATGACTTCTCCTTCTAAATCGAGTATCGTTTCTATGGAAACGACTGGCTTTTCTTTTGCGATACGACAAGCACATTTCCGATCCACTAATCCGTCTTTACTGCATCCCTCACCATATACACATTGACGAATTCATACGGAAATTGCGTCGCTATGAAATACTATGGGTTCTATGACTTCTCCTTCTAAATCGAGTATCGTTTCTATGGAGACGACTGGCTTTTCTTTTGCGATACGACAATCACATTTCCGATCCACTACTCCGTCTTTACTGCATCCCTCACTAATACACACTGACGAATTCACACGGAAATTGCGTCGCCATGAAATGCTATGGGTTCTATGACTTCTCCTTCTAAATCGAGTATCGTTTCTATGGAAACGACTGGCTTTTCTTTTGCGATACGAGTATCTCCCTCTCGATGCACTAATCCTTCTTTACTGCATCCCTCACTCCCACTCATTGACGAATTCACACGGAAATTGCGTCGCTATGAAATACTATGGGTTCTATGACTTCTCCTTCTAAATCGAGTAACGTTTCTATGGAAACGACAGGATTTTCTTTTGGGATACGACAATCACATTTCCGATCCACTAATCCGTCTTTACTGCATCCCTCACTAATACACATTGACGAATTCACACGGAAATTGCGTCGCCATGAAATACTATGGGTTCTATGACTTCTCCTTCTAAATCGAGTATCGTTTCTATGGAAACGACTTTCTTTTCTTTTGCGATACGACAATCACATTTCCGATCCACTAATCCGTCTTTACTGCATCCCTCACTAACACACATTGACGAATTCACACGGAAATTGCGTCGCCATGAAATTCTATGGGTTCTATGACTTCTCCTTCTAAATCAAGTTTCGTTTCTATGGAAACAACTGGCTTTTCTTTTGCGATACGAGTATCTCCCTCCTGATGCACTAATCCTTCTTTACTGCATCCCTCACTCCCACTCATTGACGAATTCACACGGAAATTGCGTCGCCATGAAATACTATGGGTTCTATGACTTCTCGTTCTAAATCGAGTAACGTTTCTATGGAAACGACAGAATTTTCTTTTGGGATACGACAATCACATTTCCAATCCACTAATCAGTCTTTACTGCATCCCTCACTAATACACATTGACGAATTCGTACGGAAATTGCGTCGCTATGAAATACTATGGGTTCTATGACTTCTCCTTCTAAATCGAGTATCGTTTCTATGGAAACGACTGGCCTTTTTTTTTTGCGATACGACAATCACATTTCCGTTCCACTAATTCGTCTTTACTGCATCCCTCACTAATACACATTGACGAATTCATACGGAAATTGCGTCGCTATGAAATACTATGGGTTCTATGACTTCTCCTTCTAAATCGAGTATCGTTTCTATGGAAACGACTGGCTTTTTTTTTGCGATACGACAATCACATTTCCGATTCACTAATCCGTCTTTACTGCATCCCTCACTAATACACATTGACGAATTCATACGGAAATTGCGTCGCTATGAAATACTATGGGTTCTATGACTTCTCCTTCTAAATCGAGTATCGTTTCTATGGAAACGACTGGCTTTTCTTTTGCGATACGACAATCACATTTCCGATCCACTAATCCGTCTTTACTGCATCCCTCACTAATACACATTGACGAATTCACACGGAAATTGCGTCGCCAGGAAATACTATGGGTTCTATGACTTCTCCTTCTAAATCGAGTATCGTTTCTATGGAAACGACTGGCTTTTCTCTTGCGATACGAGTATCTCCCTCTCGATGCACTAATCCCTCTTTACTGCATCCCTCACTCCCACTCATTGACGAATTCACACGGAAATTGCGTCGCCATGAAATACTATGGGTTCTATGACTTCTCCTTCTAAATCGAGTAACGTTTCTATGGAAACGACAGGATTTTCTTTTGCGATACGACAATGACATTTCCGATCCACTAATCCGTCTTTACTGCATCCCTCACTAATACACATTGACGAATTCACACGGAAATTGCGTCGCCATGAAATACTATGGGTTCTATGACATCTCCTTCTAAATCGAGTATCGTTTCTATGGAAACGACTGGCTTTTCTTTTGCGATACGAGTATCTCCCTCTCGATGCACTAATCCTTCTTTACTGCATCCCTCACTCCCACTCATTGACGAATTCACACGGAAATTGCGTCGCTATGAAATACTATGGGTTCTATGACTTCTCCTTCTAAATCGAGTAACGTTTCTATGGAAACGACAGGATTTTCTTTTGGGATACGACAATCACATTTCCGATCCACTAATCCGTCTTTACTGCATCCCTCACTAATACACATTGACGAATTCACACGGAAATTGCGTCGCCATGAAATACTATGGGTTCTATGACTTCTCCTTCTAAATCGAGTAACGTTTCTATGGAAACGACTGGCTTTTCTTTTGCGATACGACAATCACATTTCCGATCCACTAATCCGCCTTTACTGCATCCCTCACTAATACACATTGACGAATTCACACGGAAATTGCGTCGCTATGAAATACTATGGGTTCTATGACTTCTCCTTCTAAATCGAGTAACGTTTCTATGGAAACGCCAGGATTTTCTTTTGGGATACGACAATCACATTTCCGATCCACTAATCCTTCTTTACAGCATCCCTCACTCCCACTCATTGACGAATTCATACGGAAATTGCGTCGCTATGAAATACAATGGGTTCTATGACTTCTCCTTCTAAATCGAGTAACGTTTCTATGGAAACGACAGGATTTTCTTTTGGGATACGACAATCACATTTCCGATCCACTAATCCGTCTTTACTGCATCCCTCACTAATACACACTGACGAATTCACACGGAAATTGCGTCGCCATGAAATACTATGGGTTCTATGACTTCTCCTTCTAAATCGAGTATCGTTTCTATGGAAACGACTGGCTTTTCTTTTGCGATACGAGTATCTCCCTCTCGATGCACTAATCCTTCTTTACTGCATCCCTCACTCCCACTCATTGACGAATTCACCCGGAAATTGCGTCGCTATGAATTACTATGGGTTCTATGACTTCTCCTTCTAAATCGAGTAACTTTTCTATGGAAACGACTGGCTTTTCTTTTGCGATACGAGTATCTCCCTCTCGATGCACTAATCCTTCTTTACTGCATCCCTCACTCCCACTCATTGACGATTTAACACGGAAATTACGTCGCCATGAGATACTATGGGTTCTATGACTTCTCCTTCTAAATCGAGTAACGTTTCTATGGAAACGACAGGATTTTCTTTTGGGATACGACAATCACATTTCCGATCCACTAATCCGTCTTTACTGCATCCCTCACTAATACACATTGACTAATTAACACGGAAATGGCGTCGCCATGAAATACTATGGGTACTATGACTTCTCCTTCTAAATCGAGTAACGTTTCTATGGAAACGACTGGCTTTTCTTTTGCGATACGACAATCACATTTCCGATCCACTAATCCGTCTTTACTGCATCCCTCACTAATACACATTGACGAATTCATACGGAAATTGCGTCGCCATGAAATACTATGGTTTCTATGACTTCTCCTTCTATATCGAGTATCGTTTCTATGGAAACGACTGGCTTTTCTTTTGCGATACGACAATCACATTTCCGATCCACTAATCCGCCTTTACTGCATCCCTCACTAATACACATTGACGAATTCACACGGAAATTGCGTCGCCATGAAATACTATGGGTTCTATGACTTCTCCTTCTAAATCGAGTAACGTTTCTATGGAAACGCCAGGATTTTCTTTTGGGATACGACAATCACATTTCCGATCCACTACTCCGTCTTTACTGCATCCCTCACTAATACACATTGACGAATTAATACGGAAATTGCGTCGCCATGAAATACTATGGGTTCTATGACTTCTCTTTCTAAATCGAGTATCGTTTCTATGGAAACGACTGGCTCTTCTTTTGCGATACGACAATCACATTTCCGATCCACTAATCCGTCTTTACTGCATCCCTCACTAATACACATTGACGAATTCACACGGAAATTGCGTCGCCATGAAATACTATGGGTTCTATGACTTCTCCTTCTAAATCGAGTATCGTTTCTATGGAAACGACTGGCTTTTCTTTTGCGTAACGACAATCACATTTCCGATCCACTAATCCGTCTTTACTGCATCCCTCACTAATACACATTGACGAATTCATACGGAAATTGCGTCGCTATGAAATACTATGGGTTCTATGACTTCTCCTTCTAAATCGAGTATCGTTTCTATGGAAACGACTGGCTTTTCTTTTGCGATACGACAAGCACATTTCCGATCCACTAATCCGTCTTTACTGCATCCCTCACCATATACACATTGACGAATTCATACGGAAATTGCGTCGCTATGAAATACTATGGGTTCTATGACTTCTCCTTCTAAATCGAGTATCGTTTCTATGGAGACGACTGGCTTTTCTTTTGCGATACGACAATCACATTTCCGATCCACTACTCCGTCTTTACTGCATCCCTCACTAATACACACTGACGAATTCACACGGAAATTGCGTCGCCATGAAATGCTATGGGTTCTATGACTTCTCCTTCTAAATCGAGTATCGTTTCTATGGAAACGACTGGCTTTTCTTTTGCGATACGAGTATCTCCCTCTCGATGCACTAATCCTTCTTTACTGCATCCCTCACTCCCACTCATTGACGAATTCACACGGAAATTGCGTCGCTATGAAATACTATGGGTTCTATGACTTCTCCTTCTAAATCGAGTAACGTTTCTATGGAAACGACAGGATTTTCTTTTGGGATACGACAATCACATTTCCGATCCACTAATCCGTCTTTACTGCATCCCTCACTAATACACATTGACGAATTCACACGGAAATTGCGTCGCCATGAAATACTATGGGTTCTATGACTTCTCCTTCTAAATCGAGTATCGTTTCTATGGAAACGACTTTCTTTTCTTTTGCGATACGACAATCACATTTCCGATCCACTAATCCGTCTTTACTGCATCCCTCACTAACACACATTGACGAATTCACACGGAAATTGCGTCGCCATGAAATACTATGGGTTCTATGACTTCTCCTTCTAAATCAAGTTTCGTTTCTATGGAAACAACTGGCTTTTCTTTTGCGATACGAGTATCTCCCTCCTGATGCACTAATCCTTCTTTACTGCATCCCTCACTCCCACTCATTGACGAATTCACACGGAAATTGCGTCGCCATGAAATACTATGGGTTCTATGACTTCTCGTTCTAAATCGAGTAACGTTTCTATGGAAACGACAGAATTTTCTTTTGGGATACGACAATCACATTTCCAATCCACTAATCAGTCTTTACTGCATCCCTCACTAATACACATTGACGAATTCGTACGGAAATTGCGTCGCTATGAAATACTATGGGTTCTATGACTTCTCCTTCTAAATCGAGTATCGTTTCTATGGAAACGACTGGCCTTTTTTTTTTGCGATACGACAATCACATTTCCGTTCCACTAATTCGTCTTTACTGCATCCCTCACTAATACACATTGACGAATTCATACGGAAATTGCGTCGCTATGAAATACTATGGGTTCTATGACTTCTCCTTCTAAATCGAGTATCGTTTCTATGGAAACGACTGGCTTTTTTTTTGCGATACGACAATCACATTTCCGATTCACTAATCCGTCTTTACTGCATCCCTCACTAATACACATTGACGAATTCATACGGAAATTGCGTCGCTATGAAATACTATGGGTTCTATGACTTCTCCTTCTAAATCGAGTATCGTTTCTATGGAAACGACTGGCTTTTCTTTTGCGATACGACAATCACATTTCCGATCCACTAATCCGTCTTTACTGCATCCCTCACTAATACACATTGACGAATTCACACGGAAATTGCGTCGCCAGGAAATACTATGGGTTCTATGACTTCTCCTTCTAAATCGAGTATCGTTTCTATGGAAACGACTGGCTTTTCTCTTGCGATACGAGTATCTCCCTCTCGATGCACTAATCCCTCTTTACTGCATCCCTCACTCCCACTCATTGACGAATTCACACGGAAATTGCGTCGCCATGAAATACTATGGGTTCTATGACTTCTCCTTCTAAATCGAGTAACGTTTCTATGGAAACGACAGGATTTTCTTTTGCGATACGACAATGACATTTCCGATCCACTAATCCGTCTTTACTGCATCCCTCACTAATACACATTGACGAATTCACACGGAAATTGCGTCGCCATGAAATACTATGGGTTCTATGACATCTCCTTCTAAATCGAGTATCGTTTCTATGGAAACGACTGGCTTTTCTTTTGCGATACGAGTATCTCCCTCTCGATGCACTAATCCTTCTTTACTGCATCCCTCACTCCCACTCATTGACGAATTCACACGGAAATTGCGTCGCTATGAAATACTATGGGTTCTATGACTTCTCCTTCTAAATCGAGTAACGTTTCTATGGAAACGACAGGATTTTCTTTTGGGATACGACAATCACATTTCCGATCCACTAATCCGTCTTTACTGCATCCCTCACTAATACACATTGACGAATTCACACGGAAATCGCGTCGCCATGAAATACTATGGGTTCTATGACTTCTCCTTCTAAATCGAGTATCGTTTCTATGGAAACGACTTTCTTTTCTTTTGCGATACGACAATCACATTTCCGATCCACTAATCCGTCTTTACTGCATCCCTCACTAACACACATTGACGAATTCACACGGAAATTGCGTCGCCATGAAATACTATGGGTTCTATGACTTCTCCTTCTAAATCGAGTTTCGTTTCTATGGAAACAACTGGCTTTTCTTTTGCGATACGAGTATCTCCCTCCTGATGCACTAATCCTTCTTTACTGCATCCCTCACTCCCACTCATTGACGAATTCACACGGAAATTGCGTCGCCATGAAATACTATGGGTTCTATGACTTCTCGTTCTAAATCGAGTAACGTTTCTATGGAAACGACAGAATTTTCTTTTGGGATACGACAATCACATTTCCAATCCACTAATCCGTCTTTACTGCATCCCTCACTAATACACATTGACGAATTCGTACGGAAATTGCGTCGCTATGAAATACTATGGGTTCTATGACTTCTCCTTCTAAATCGAGTATCGTTTCTATGGAAACGACTGGCCTTTTTTTTTTGCGATACGACAATCACATTTCCGTTCCACTAATTCGTCTTTACTGCATCCCTCACTAATACACATTGACGAATTCATACGGAAATTGCGTCGCTATGAAATACTATGGGTTCTGTGACTTCTCCTTCTAAATCGAGTATCGTTTCTATGGAAACGACTGGCTTTTTTTTTTTGCGATACGACAATCACATTTCCGATTCACTAATCCGTCTTTACTGCATCCCTCACTAATACACATTGACGAATTCATACGGAAATTGCGTCGCTATGAAATACTATGGGTTCTATGACTTCTCCTTCTAAATCGAGTATCGTTTCTATGGAAACGACTGGCTTTTCTTTTGCGATACGACAATCACATTTCCGATCCACTAATCCGTCTTTACTGCATCCCTCACTAATACACATTGACGAATTCACACGGAAATTGCGTCGCCAGGAAATACTATGGGTTCTATGACTTCTCCTTCTAAATCGAGTATCGTTTCTATGGAAACGACTGGCTTTTCCCTTGCGATACGAGTATCTCCCTCTCGATGCACTAATCCCTCTTTACTGCATCCCTCACTCCCACTCATTGACGAATTCACACGGAAATTGCGTCGCCATGAAATACTATGGGTTCTATGACTTCTCCTTCTAAATCGAGTAACGTTTCTATGGAAACGACAGGATTTTCTTTTGCGATACGACAATCACATTTCCGATCCACTAATCCGTCTTTACTGCATCCCTCACTAATACACATTGACGAATTCACACGGAAATTGCGTCGCCATGAAATACTATGGGTTCTATGACTGCTCCTTCTAAATCGAGTATCGTTTCTATGGAAACGACTGGCTTTTCTTTTGCGATACGAGTATCTCCCTCTCGATGCACTAATCCTTCTTAACGGCATCCCTCACTCCCACTCATTGACGAATTAACACGGAAATTGCGTCGCCATGAGATACTATGTGTTCTATGACTTCTCCTTCTAAATCGAGTAACGTTTCTATGGAAACGACAGGATTTTCTTTTGGGATACGACAATCACATTTCCGATCCACTAATCCGTCTTTACTGCATCCCTCACTAATACACATTGACTAATTAACACGGAAATGGCGTCGCCATGAAATACTATGGGTACTATGACTTCTCCTTCTAAATCGAGTAACGTTTCTATGGAAACGACTGGCTTTTCTTTTGCAATACGACAATCACATTTCCGATCCACTAATCCGTCTTTACTGCATCCCTCACTAATACACATTGACGAATTCACACGGAAATTGCGTCGCCATGAAATACTATGGGTTCTATGACTTCTCCTTCTAAATCGAGTATCGATTCTATGGAAACGACTGGCTTTTCTTTTGCGATACGACAATCACATTTCCGATCCACTAATCCGTCTTTACTGCATCCCTCACTAATACACATTGACGAATTCATACGGAAATTGCGTCGCTATGAAATACTATGGGTTCTATGACTTCTCCTTCTAAATCGAGTAACGTTTCTATGGAAACGACAGGATTTTCTTTTGGGATACGACAATCACATTTCCGATCCACTAATCCGTCTTTACTGCATCCCTCACTAATACACACTGACGAATTCACACGGAAATTGCGTCGCCATGAAATACTATGGGTTCTATGACTTCTCCTTCTAAATCGAGTATCGTTTCTATGGAAACGACTGGCTTTTCTTTTGCGATACGAGTATCTCCCTCTCGATGCACTAATCCTTCTTTACTGCATCCCTCACTCCCACTCATTGACGAATTCACACGGAAATTGCGTCGCTGTGATATACTATGGGTTCTATGACTTCTCCTTCTAAATCGAGTAACGTTTCTATGGAAACGACAGGATTTTCTTTTGGGTTACGACAATCACATTTCCGATCCACTAATCCGTCTTTACTGCATCCCTCACTAATACACATTGACGAATTCATACGGAAATTGCGTCGCCATGAAATACTATGGGTTCTATGACTTCTCCTTCAAAATCGAGTATCGTTTCTATGGAAACGACTGGCTTTTCTTTTGCGATACGAGTATCTCCCTCTCGATGCACTAATCCTTCTTAACTGCATCCCTCACTCCCACTCATTGACGATTTAACACGGAAATTACGTCGCCATGAGATACTATGGGTTCTATGACTTCTCCTTCTAAATCGAGTAACGTTTCTATGGAAACGACAGGATTTTCTTTTGCGATACGACAATCACATTTCCGATCCACTAATCCGTCTTTACTGCATCCCTCACTAATACACATTGACGAATTCACACGGAAATTGCGTCGCCATGAAATACTATGGGTTCTATGACTTCTCCTTCTAAATCGAGTATCTTTTCTACGGAAACGACTGGCTTTTCTATTGCGATACGAGTATCTCCCTCTCGATGCACTAAACCTTCTTTACTGCATCCCTCACTCCCACTCATTGACGAATTCACACGGAAATTGCGTCGCCATGAAATACTATGGGTTCTATGACTTCTCCTTCTAAATCGAGTATCGTTTCTATGGAAACGACTGGCTTTTCTTTTGGGATACGACAATCACATTTCCATTCCACTAATCCGTCTTTACTGCATCCCTCACTAATACACATTGACGAATTAATGCGGAAATTGCGTCGCCATGAAATACTATGGGTTCTATGACTTCTCTTTCTAAATCGAGTATCGTTTCTATGGAAACGACTGGCTCTTCTTTTGCGATACGACAATCACATTTCCGATCCACTAATCCGTCTTTACTGCATCCCTCACTAATACACATTGACGAAGTCACACGGAAATTGCGTCGCCATGAAATACTATGGGTTCTATGACTTCTCCTTCTAAATCGAGTATCGTTTCTATGGAAACGACTGGCTTTTCTTTTGCGATACGACAATCACATTTCCGATCCACTAATCCGTCTTTACTGCATCCCTCACTAATACACATTGACGAATTCACACGGAAATTGCGTCGCCATGAAATACCATGGGTTCTATGACTTCTCCTTCTAAATCGAGTATCGTTTCTATGGAAACGGCTGGCTTTTCTTTTGCGATACGAGTATCTCCCTCTCGATGCACTAATCCTTCTTTACTGCATCCCTCACTCCCACTCATTGACGAATTCACACGGAAATTGCGTCGCCATGAAATACTATGGGTTCTATGACTTCTCCTTCTAAATCGAGTAACGTTTCTATGGAAACGGCAGGATTTTCTTTTGGGATACGACAATCACATTTCCGATCCACTAATCCGTCTTTACTGCATCCCTCACTAATACACATTGACGAATTCATACGGATATTGCGTCGCTATGAAATTCTATGGGTTCTATGACGTCTTCTTCTAAATCGAGTATCGTTTCTATGGAAACGACTGGCTTTTCTTTTGCGTAACGACAATCACATTTCCGATCCACTAATCCGTCTTTACTGCATCCCTCACTAATACACATTGACGAATTCATACGGAAATTGCGTCGCTATGAAATACTATGGGTTCTATGACTTCTCCTTCTAAATCGAGTATCGTTTCTATGGAAACGACTGGATTTTCTTTTGCGATACGACAAGCACATTTCCGATCCACTAATCCGTCTTTACTGCATCCCTCACCAAATACACATTGACGAATTCATACGGAAATTGCGTCGCTATGAAATACTATGTGTTGTATGACTTCTCCTTCTAAATCGAGTATCGTTTCTATGGAGACGACTGGCTTTTCTTTTGCGATACGACAATCACATTTCCGATCCACTACTCCGTCTTTACTGCATCCCTCACTAATACACACTGACGAATTCACACGGAAATTGCGTCGCCATGAAATACTATGGGTTCTATGACTTCTCCTTCTAAATCGAGTATCGTTTCTATGGAAACGACTGGCTTTTCTTTTGCGATACGAGTATCTCCCTCTCGATGCACTAATCCTTCTTTACTGCATCCCTCACTCCCACTCATTGACGAATTCACACGGAAATTGCGTCGCTATGAAATACTATGGGTTCTATGACTTCTCCTTCTAAATCGAGTAACGTTTCTATGGAAACGACAGGATTTTCTTTTGGGATACGACAATCACATTTCCGATCCACTAATCCGTCTTTACTGCATCCCTCACTAATACACATTGACGAATTCACACGGAAATTGCGTCGCCATGAAATACTATGGGTTCTATGACTTCTCCTTCTAAATCGAGTATCGTTTCTAAGGAAACGACTTTCTTTTCTTTTGCGATACGACAATCACATTTCCGATCCACTAATCCGTCTTTACTGCATCCCTCACTAACACACATTGACGAATTCACACGGAAATTGCGTCGCCATGAAATACTATGGGTTCTATGACTTCTCCTTCTAAATCGAGTTTCGTTTCTATGGAAACAACTGGCTTTTCTTTTGCGATACGAGTATCTCCCTCCTGATGCACTAATCCTTCTTTACTGCATCCCTCACTCCCACTCATTGACGAATTCACACGGAAATTGCGTCGCCATGAAATACTATGGGTTCTATGACTTCTCGTTCTAAATCGAGTAACGTTTCTATGGAAACGACAGAATTTTCTTTTGGGATACGACAATCACATTTCCAATCCACTAATCCGTCTTTACTGCATCCCTCACTAATACACATTGACGAATTCGTACGGAAATTGCGGCGCTATGAAATACTATGGGTTCTATGACTTCTCCTTCTAAATCGAGTATCGTTTCTATGGAAACGACTGGCCTTTTTTTTTGCGATACGACAATCACATTTCCGTTCCACTAATTCGTCTTTACTGCATCCCTCACTAATACACATTGACGAATTCATACGGAAATTGCGTCGCTATGAAATACTATGGGTTCTATGACTTCTCCTTCTAAATCGAGTATCGTTTCTATGGAAACGACTGGCTTTTCTTTTGCGATACGAGTATCTCCCTCTCGATGCACTAATCCTTCTTTACTGCATCCCTCACTCCCACTCATTGACGAATTCACACGGAAATTGCGTCGCTATGAAATACTATGGGTTCTATGACTTCTCCTTCTAAATTGAGTAACGTTTCTATGGAAACGACAGGATTTTCTTTTGGGATACGACAATCACATTTCCGATCCACTAATCCGTCTTTACTGCATCCCTCACTAATACACATTGACGAATTCACATGGAAATTGCGTCGCCATGAAATACTATGGGTTCTATGACTTCTCCTTCTAAATCGAGTATCGTTTCTATGGAAACGATTGGCTTTTCTTTTGCGATACGACAATCACATTTCCGATCCACTAATCCGTCTTTACTGCATCCCTCACTAATACACATTGGCGAATTCATACGGAAATTGCGTCGCTATGAAATACTATGGGTTCTATGACTTCTCCTTCTAAATCGAGTATCGTTTCTATGGATACGACTGGCTTTTCTTTGGCGATACGAGTATCTCCCTCTCGATGCACTAATCCTTCTTTACTGCATCCCTCACTCCCACTCATTGACGAATTCACACGGAAATTGCGTCGCCATGAAATACTATGGGTTCTATGACTTCTCCTTCTAAATCGAGTAACGTTTCTATGGAAAAGACAGGATTTTCTTTTGGGATACGACAATCACATTTCCGATCCACTAATCCGTCTTTACTGCATCCCTCACTAATACACATTGACGAATTCGTACGGAAATTGCGTCGCTATGAAATACTATGGGTTCTATGACTTCTCCTTCTAAATCGAGTATCGTTTCTATGGAAACGACTGGCTTTTCTTTTGCGATACGACAATCACATTTCCGATCCACTAATCCGTCTTTACTGCATCCCTCACTAATACACATTGACGAATTCATACGGAAACTTCGTCGCTAAGAAATACTATGGGTTCTATGACTTCTCCTTCTAAATCGAGTATCGTTTCTATGGAAACGACTGGCTTTTATTTTGCGATACGACAATCACATTTCCGATCCACTAATCCGTCTTTACTGCATCCCTCACTAATACACATTGACGAATTCATACGGAAATTGCGTCGCTATGAAATACTATGGCTTCTATGACTTCTCCTTCTAAATCGAGTATCGTTTCTATGGAAACGACTGGCTTTTCTTTTGCGATACGACAATCACATTTCCGATGCACTAATCCGTCTTTACTGCATCCCTCACTAATACACATTGACGAATTCACATGGAAATTGCGTCGCCAGGAAATACTATGTGTTCTATGACTTCTCCTTCTAAATCGAGTATCGTTTCTATGGAAACGACTGGCTTTTCCCTTGCGATACGAGTATCTCCCTCTCGATGCACTAATCCTTCTTTACTGCATCCCTCGATCCCACTCTTTGCCGAATTCACACGGAAATTGCGTCGCCATGAAATACTATGGGTTCTATGACTTCTCCTTCTAAATCGAGTATCGTTTCTATGGAAACGACTGGCTTTTCTTTTGCGATACGACAATCACATTTCCGATCCACTAATCCGTCTTTACTGCATCCCTCACTAATACACATTGACGAATTCACACGGAAATTGCGTCGCCAGGAAATACTATGGGTTCCATGACTTCTCCTTCTAAATCGAGTATCGTTTCTATGGAAACGACTGGCTTTTCCCTTGCGATACGAGGATATCCCTCTCGATGCACTAATCCTTCTTTACTGCATCCCTCACTCCCACTCATTGCCGAATTAACACGGAAATTGCGTCGCCATGAAATACTATGGGTTCTATGACTTCTCCTTCTAAATCGAGTAACGTTTCTATGGAAACGACAGGATTTTCTTTTGCGATACGACAATCACATTTCCGATCCACTAATCCGTCTTTACTGCATCCCTCACTAATACACATTGACGAATTCACACGGAAATTGCGTCGCCATGAAATACTATGGGTTCTATGACTTCTCCTTCTAAATCGAGTATCGTTTCTATGGAAATGACTGGCTTTTCTTTTGCGATACGAGTATCTCCCTCTCGATGCACTAATCCTTCTTTACTGCATCCCTCACTCCCACTCATTGCCGAATTCACACGGAAATTGCGTCGCCATGAAATACTATGGGTTCTATGACTTCTCCTTCTAAATCGAGTATCGTTTCTATGGAAACGACTGGCTTTTCCCTTGCGATACGAGTATCTCCCTCTCGATGCACTAATCCTTCTTTACTGCATCCCTCACTCCCACTCATTGCCGAATTCACACGGAAATTGCGTCGCTATGAAATACTATGGGTTCTATGACTTCTCCTTCTAAATCGAGTATCGTTTCTATGGAAACGACTGGCTTTTCCCGTGCGATACGAGTATCTCCCTCTCGATGCACTAAATCCTTCTTTACTGCATCCCTCACTCCCACTCATTGCCGAATTCACACGGAAATTGCGTCGCCATGAAATACTATGGGTTCTATGACTTCTCCTTCTAAATCGAGTATCGTTTCTATGGAAACGACTGGCTTTTCCCTTGCGATACGAGTATCTCCCTCTCGATGCACTAATCCTTCTTTACTGCATCCCTCACTCCCACTCATTGCCGAATTCACACGGAAATTGCGTCGCCATGAAATACTATGGGTTCTATGACTTCTCCTTCTAAATCGAGTAACGTTTCTATGGAAACGACTGGCTTTTCTTTAGCGATACGACAATCACATTTCCGATCCACTAATCCGTCTTTACTGCATCCCTCACTAATACACATTGACGAATTCACACGGAAATTGCGTCGCCATGAAATACTATGGGTTCTATGACTTCTCTTTCTAAATCGAGTATCGTTTCTATGGAAACGACTGGCTCTTCTTTTGCGATACGACAATCACATTTCCGATCCACTAATCCGTCTTTACTGCATCCCTCACTAATACACATTGACGAATTCACACGGAAATTGCGTCGCCATGAAATACTATGGGTTCTATGACTTCTCCTTCTAAATCGAGTAACGTTTCTATGGAAACGACTGGCTTTTCTTTTGCGATACGACAATCACATTTCCGATCCACTAATCCGTCTTTACTGCATCCCCCACTAATACACATTGACGAATTCACACGGAAATTGCGTCGCCAAAAAATACTATGGGTTCTATGACTTCT